>NC_090448.1:663747281-664381031 GCF_031143425.1 Pleurodeles waltl
AACTCCAGCAAGAAAGTCGCTACAAGACCACTCCATTGGAAGCACACTTGAGGCAGAGAGCGCCTCATAGTGCCTCGTAAACTCAGAGTGTATTTCCCCAGGTGTATGTATCATTCCCCCAGCCTGCGAACGAATCTCCATGACCGGGCCCTTCTTGCAATCACGACGAATCAGCCAGGCCAGTAGCCTGCCTGTCTTGTCGGCCGAGGCATGCATTCTCGCCGAGTGCGCGGCATAATTCAGACAGCGCAGGCACTCAAGTAGCGACAGACGCTCGTCGCAAGCCGCAGACAGCAGCGACTCCTCCGCAAAGCCAACAGCCGACTCTCTCTCCGGTCGCAGCATGTCACGCTCCACCCGAGCCAGGTCACGCTCGATGGAGCAGCGCAAATTGCACTGAGTTCCCAGGCAATGCCCACGAATGAAGACTTTAAAGGCATCCCATTCCAGCAAGCCCGACGAAGCCATACCATTGTTATGCTCGAAGAACTCCGGGATCACTGCGCCCAGCAACGCCCTAATGGCAGCGTCCTCTAATAGCTCCGGCCTAAGCCTCCAAGTGGGGACAGCTGGAGGAGAAGAGTCCCAGATCAGTTGCATAAGCTGCGGATTGTGATCCGAATGCGTACGCCCCAAATAATCTGTATCAACAATCTCTGGGGCCAGATTCCGAGTGCAAAGCATCCTGTCCAGGCGCACATGCAGGAAGTACGGGGCAGAATAATACGAATAAACCCTGTCCTCAGCGTGCCGCTGCTGCCATATATCTACTAACTACCGGTGTTGCATCCAAGTCACTAAACCACGCGCAGCCGCCACAACCGGGCACGTAGGCAGCGGGATGAAGGAACGGTCCAAATCAATGTCTAGTACACTATTAAAGTCCCCCCCAGCAACCAAGGGAAATCACTCCAACCTGCCAAGTGCTGAGACAGCCCGTGCAGAAAGGAGGTCTGGTCTACATTCGGAGCATAGATAGAGCCCAGCACCACGGCGCGGCCCGCCAGCCTCCCCAAACCAGGACAAAGCTACCCTGTGGATCTATGATCTGCTCTTCCACCGCAAAGGGAACACCTGCTCTAATCCAGACCAGAGCACCCCTAGCATAGGTGGAGTGACCTGTCACATATAACTGCCCTCTCCAGCGCCTCTGCAATCGGGGGATCTCCGAGCGCGCCAAATGGGTCTCTTGCAGAAAAGCCAAATGCACTGAGTGCCTTCTAAGATAGGAGTATATAGCATACCGGCGCTTAGGGGTATGTATGCCCCTCACATTTCACGTAATCGCAGTGTATGAAGACATGCCACAAAGAGCCTGTTCCCCCCACCCACAACCGCCCCACCCCCCACACAGCGAGGCACCAGCATTAACAGATTCCCAACCCCCGATCAGGCGCTCTGTATGCCGCTTCCAGCATAGCCAAAACATAACCAATACCATCAGAGCAGATAGTCAACAGGTCTCCGTCCAAACCCAACAACAAAAACATGCAGCATCGCAACCACACATTGTGAATCTCCGCTAGTAGGAGAATGGGGTAGGCCAATCTTACAAAGAAGCAAGCCCCACACAAACCAGATAACCCGGCTATGGTGGATAACAGAAAGGGGGGGAAGAAAAACCTCAACAGCCGGCCACAGTAACTAACAGCAAACAAAGACAGGTACAATACCAGCAATGACCTACCCGACTCTCACAGGCCAATGGCCCACGCTCGACAACCAGGCCCACCATCCGCTTATATCACCAACACATTCTCACTAGAGTCCAACTAGCTCAGCACTCCAGACGGGTGGCCACATCAATGACCGGTCAGTCAGCGCAATTCCCGCAGCACTTAAAAAAGTTCATCCGCTGTGGCAGGCGTTACAGGCGGGCCCTCGGCGAGGCCCAACTCCGAAAGCCGATCCGGCGTGATAGGTCAATCACTAGGTGGCTGCGAGATTTCAGTCTCCGACTTCGACGCCACCAGGGAAGCACTAATGGCCGCAGAAGAATGAATCGCCTCCCTCCTCTCCTGTATGAGCTGCTCCAGATCGGGGGGGTGAGTCATGGCCTCTGCGCGCATATCACCATTCTTCTGGCCGCCCCTGACCCGATTGCGCATTCTCCGCAACACCGGCACGTTCCGCTCCGCCGTATAACCCTCGACGCGGCCTGTTGACTCGAGCCACTCCCATGCTCGACATGGCAAAGAAGTGTGATTTGTTCTCGGCTACAATGCAGAGCTTGGCGGGGAATAATAGAGAATAGTCCAGGCCGAGAGCTCTGAGATTACACTTCAAGGGCATGTAGGAGGCACGATCCCTCTGCACTGCTAGAGTGTAGTCCGGAAACAGCAGAACCTGTGCATCATCCACCTGAGGGGGCGGAGAGGATCTCACAGTTTTAAGTATAACATCTCTGTCCGCATAATGGAGGAGGCAGATTATGAAAGGACGGGGACCACTCCCCGGAGGTCTCGGCCGCGTGGGAATCCGATCGGCCCGCTCCACCGAAAAAAAGGACATTAGCCAGTTCTCAGAATATGCCAATGCATCCTGGCCCTCGGTACCTTCCAGCAAACCAACCACCTGTATATTGTTCCTCCTGGAGGGCCCCTCTGCATCCTCCACTCAACGCTCCAGTTCCGCTACACGAGCCAGCACGTACCCCATCTCCGTCTTCAAACGGGATGCCATCGGTGTCAACTCATCCACCCGTGCCTCTATCGCACCTGTTTTGTCCGCCAGCTTACGATGATCAGCATGCAAAAGAACAAGATCACTGGTCACCTTATCTATCTTGGCTTCCAACGATGTGGGGGCCCGCTCCAACGAGTCTCCAATGCACTCCACCGCAGCAAGTACCGCATCCAACTTCTGGCTGTCCTTCGCTGCCGTGTCCTGCGACCTCCCAGCTCCAGTACCAGAACGAAGACGGCCCATCCCCGCCATGATCTAGGCCACAGAGGATTCCAACCTGTTCCCAGTCTCTCACCAGCCGCCTGATCGCCAACTTCACCTGCTCCGTACCCTCAAGTGTTCGCAACTGGTGCAGAGGTATTAAGCCAAAAGACTGCTACAAACGGTATAACAGTCCCACGCTGAGTTGAACACCCAGGATCTGCTCCCAACTCCACACCACCAGCGTCCGCAGGTATCAGACTCCACAGTAACAGGCACCAAAGAGGAACCTCCACCCGATGCTGTCCTCACAACTAACAACCGTTCCACCACCCAGGCTCCTTCAACTCCGCTCCACTCGTCACTGCTCCAGTCCTTGAATCAGGCTGGGCCCGCTTGCCTGCGCGACCAGACCAGTACCGCGCGGCAGCACGAGCAGCCCAGCCACCAGCCGCTGCAGCGCTGGCCTTCTACTGCCAACCTCTAGTTCCACGGGTCCCACTGCCAGCCTCCAAAGGCCCCAGGTGATCTGCCAGGCAAAGCCAGACCTGCAATCTAATCCGTGAGGTCCGCAGGGCCAGTCCAGCCCCCACCGTGCCGAGGCGCCCGTCACAGCAGGCCAGTTCACGCAGCGCCACGTTCACCGCGGCCGCAGATGTTGTCTCCGTGCCCCCAATGGGGCACTAATACTTCGGGAGGCCCTCCTCCAGCCCTCTCCTGCTGCCAGGTCTCGCCCAGGCAGGCCCGCACCGCAACTCGGCCACAGAGCCTCACGGGCCCGGTCCAGATCCTCCTCCTGCCCCCCCAGGGAGTCCGCAGGCAGCCTGCGCACACTCCTCACCTGCAGCCTTGCCTTCAACCCCCGCCGGGGCATCAGTATTTTGGGGGGAGTCTCACCCCGAGGCCGTCCCTGCATTCAGGCCCCGCTGCCGCGTGCACGACGCCAGGCGGCCACACCACTGCCCGCCCAGCCCCCCAGCGCACGCGGCCCCGGTCTAATTCTTCTGCGCGCCGCTCCTACGTGTCGGCGCGCAACACCAATTCAGTCCGGCGTCCCTCAGACTCCTGCCCCGTCACCGGCCAGGCGTCGCTGGTCTCCTGACCCCCCGGATAGCATCGGATAAACCGGGAGAGATGCGGAGCTTCTTCAGCTCGCGTCCGCCATTACCAACGGCTTGGCCACGCCCCACAGCACCCACACCTCCTTACCTTTTCTTTTACCTTTTTACATGTCGTCCACCACCACCATGTCCCCACAAAAACATCCCCGCTTCACAGATGGTGGGTTGAGGGTCATGATGGACGAAATCATCAGAGCAGAGCCACACCTATTTGGAGCCCAAGTCCAACAAACCTCTATTGCCAGGAAAATGGAGATGTGGCAAAGAATAGTCTACAGGGTGAATTCTGTAGGCAACTATCCATGCACAAGGGAGGACATCAGGAAGAGGTAGAATGACCTCAGGGGTAAGATACGTTCCATGGCCGCCAGGCACCAGCTGGGGGTCCTCAAACTTGCTGTGGGCCCCCAACTCGTCTCCAAACATTCACATCATGGGAGGAGAAGGTCTTGGCCATCCTGTATCCTGAGGGCTTGACAGGAAAACCTGCAGGTGTGGAATCTGGTAGTCACTATACCAATAATGTCACCCAAAAGTTCTCTCTTGCATGCTCATTGATCACCCTTTCTCAAATTAACAGCCAATCAACATCCTACACCTGTGTCCGACTGTCCAAATACCCCTATCTGGCATTCCACATATCAACTAAACTCACCTGGGGCCACGGTGTTAGTCTGTGTATGGCGTGGTTAGTACAGAGACTGACAGCACTACAACTACTAGGAGGCACTGTTCCACCTTTGAGAAAACCACAACAGTGCACATAATGAAAATAGTCTTGCATTTCAACTAAACAACCATTTAAAGCCATGTGAATGCTTCAAATTTGTACAGTCTAGGGCAATGACAGCAATACTATGGGCTTCTGCCAGTACTATACCACAAACACACAGCTACAAGTGTGTCCTCTTCTAAACTGGCCCTTTACATCCCATCACATATTAAAATATACTCAACCTGGGGGGAACACACATATGTGAAGTGTGCTGTACTCGGAATAAACTGATACATGTGCCAAGGTGCAATGGTTACTCCTAATTTAATGGACAGGTCAATTTCTACTTTACAATTTGCGTCTGTCTGATGACTCAATACTGAACTACTGCTAACTGGGAGGTGCCATGAACAATATAAAGCAACACAGCAGAGAAGATATGAATCTATCAACAGATGTCTAACTGCCAAGATATTCTGACATCCTGTAGCAAGGTGTATGACATAGGAATTCCCTGTATCCCATATAGCTGCTCCCCACAATTGAAAGCAGGTGCCACTGTCATATTAAGGGATCAAGCAAAGCCTTACTGTTTATGGTACAAAGCATATATACCTGTCAAAGGTCGAAACCACATGTTGCATTACAATCTGTAACAGTCTGTTCCACTACTTCAACATGTCACCTAACCATTGGGACCATGGAGAGGACACCTGAGACAGGCACTTACCCCTGAATGAAGCCCTCAGTGAGGAGAACACCCCTGGATGTGAGGACAATGAGGACGACTCTGGCCCATCTGGGACAACTGGTCAGTCTACAACTGCCAGCCTCACCCTGCCTACATCGACTCCTCCCAGCCCTGTTGCTTCTACATCCCAGGCAACTATTTGCCTCCAAACCTGTGTTCCAAGGACAGTCACTGCCATAATGTCCCCCCCAGTACAGGTACTGGAGTCACCACTAGAAAACCCAGACAGTGAAGGACCTGGCACCAGTGGGCAAACTTTGCCAAGGGCACAGGCATGTGGGGGTAGGGTGCGTGAGACAGATGGTGTGGGACAGCGGATTGAGGCTGCTAGGAATACAACTGGCTAGGACACCATCTCCCAAGTCTTGGGAGCTTACTAACAGTCCCAAGGCATGATGGGCCAGGTACTTGCCATGATGGGGGAGATAAAGCAACTGCAGAGGGACAACCACCAGAAGTCATGCAATAGTGGGAGGCCCAAAATGCCCAGTTGGCTGCCATAATGGGGGTGCTGAGAGACATTAACACCACCCTGAGTAGGGTATGTCCACAACAGCATACACCTTCCATTGGTCATGTAACATCAGCCCCTTCATCATCTGTGGCAGCCACTGGAATGGAATGCTCTGCCAGGGGAAGGACATGGATCAGACACCCCTGCATCTGTAGCTGAAGAACCCCCCTCCAACCCCACAAAGTTGGATGCCCATCAAAACATCCAGGGGGAGCAGATGCAAAGACTTTAACCACTGCCAGAAAGTGATCCTCTACTCGTTGGTTCCCTTTGTGTATCACTGATACACCCTGTTGACTGTTTTCCGGCCACTCTCCATTTACCCATGGTACAAGGACATTGGACCTGAGACTCCAAATGTTGTAGTAGTTAACCTGATGATTACATCCACCATGACTGAACCCTTCACTGTTTGCACATTTTGATTTGATCCTATTCCTTTCATTTACCTGTGCACTTGTCAATAAACACAACTAAACCACAACATATGTTAGAGAGTCCTTTTTTCATCTATTTTGCACAAAGATTTGTGAAATGTGTTGCCTTTACATGATATTCACAAATGTACCAAATCTGTTAAGTGCCATCTCACATATACTGTTAAATCTGGGTTCAGTTAAGACACACTGATACAAATGGTCAATCTTGAATCCCTATTTATAGCACATTCCTACACATAGGTTGACAACAGGCCAATGATCACACAGTGAAGTACATCTTCACAAATTTTCCGTCAGCATAAGTGGGAAAAATTAACACTCCACAGAGTACTGAAGTAGGGACATGTCAGTCTTTGTCTATCCAAATAGGCAAACAGACTGGTTCAATGTGTCATCAGCTAAAGCCTTATCACATACCCATATCATATCTCCCAAATGGCCATTTCCCATAATATAGACTGAGGTCAGTACAAATGTCCCCAGTCATGGAACCTTCTACTTATCATGGTCAGGTATATGTAGGTATATTACTCACCTATGCCAGTCTTGACACACATGCACAGTGGCCTGCAATGAGGAAACACAGTGACAGCTACATGCAAGTAAGATAGTGCCGTTATCAAACCAATGAGAATGTTGAGGTAATGGAATGCACAGGATGACGTGTCATAGACACAAGACACACACATGACACCATTTGACCCAGACTACATGGTAAATAGGTCTGTTTGTGGAACAGAACACTGCCATCCCACTGTCCTGACAGTCTGGGCATGGAACTCGGACACCACCAATATAATGCTATACAGTACCTGGATCAATCCATGTTCACTTCACGTGCAGACCTACAAATCCAACATGCCAGTGACACAAGTCAGAATTGACCACATGAGGATGACATTGTGAAGAAATCTGCAAAGTAAAATTGTAAAAGAAAAGGTATAGGCAGGTAATGGCAATAAAGACCTATAAACACTTGTCCTAAATACAATGGTAACACTAAATCTTGGTTGTGACAAACATCAACAAAGGAGATCATCACAATACTCACAACTCCATGCACTATTTTGCATGCACACCTGAGCAATGTAATGCTAAGCAACTAATGACTTGTCCGATGGTCATACAAAGACATTTCTCAAACATCTCCAAGCCCACCAATACCCCCACTGAGTTAATCATTTTACAGAACAACACATACCTACAATCAGTTGAAGTACTCATGGATGAGATCTGCCCGGATGCCTCTACCTTCATCCTCATCACTGTCATTCTCACTTGACACTACTGTATTCTCAGCCGGTGGAACTGCTGCCTCCCTCTCATCTGGTATATATGGGATCTGATGTCTCAGGGCGAGGGTGTGGAGCATACAGCAGGCCTAAATGATTTGACACACTTAGGAGGGTGGCTAGAGGAGGGCTTCACCAGACTTACCAATGCATGGAATCTTGCCTTCAGGAGCCCAAAAGTCCGCTCAACAACCTGCCTTGCATTTCCATGGGCCTCACTAAAGCAGACCTCCCCTGGTGTGGTTAGGTATCTCACTGGTGTCAACAACCATGGATGTTTGGGGTAACCAGAAAACATAAATCTTGGACATCCTACAATTTGGCAGCAGACATAAGATACTGACACACATGACATATATGACTTACCAACCAGGGAGGCCCTCTCTGTGAGGTGTCATCAGCAGTGGTATATTGCTGTTCCACATGAAGAAGACATCATGGACTGCACCTGGGTACCTTACACATACTTGTGATATGTAGAGGTCAGCCAAACAGATTACTTGGACATTAATGGAGTGAAAGTTCTTCCTGTTCAGATACACCTGTTCATTGCCATTTGGGGCAACCAAGGCTACATTTGTACCATCATACCATCAATGGCTCCCACTATATGTGGGATGTGTGCCAAAGCATAAAAATAATTCTTCACATGGACCAAATCTTCATGTTGTGGAAATCAGATGTAGCTGTCCAGTTGTTTCTACATTGCAGACAGTACAGCCTTCAAGACCAGACTGAACATAGGCTGGGGCATCCCTGCAGTTAGGGCCATAGTATTTTGAAAGGACCCTGTGGCCAGGATGTGCAGCACTGACATGACTTGTACAACGGGTGGTGTGCTACTGGGATGGCGAATGCCAGGCATCAGATCTCGCTGTAACTGACGACAGAGATCCGTGATTGTCTGCCTATCCAGGCGGTAGATCTGAATCACATGTCGATCCTCCATTGTCTGCAGATCTGCTGGTGGACAGTACACTGGAGGATGTCTGCCCAATCTCATGCCAGGTAACTATGTGAGAGAAAACAATAAGGTATGTCTATCACTCATTGTGTCCATTGTAAGTGTCAAGATACATATGTCACACATAATGCTTGAACATGCCACTTGATATAGTAAAAACATGGTACACAGCACATACCTAGGGAAATAATGGCTCATTACTGTAATCTCATCCCCTTTCCTCAATTATTACTTGGAAATGTATACGCATGTCACTAAAAGTCTCTGTGTTATTGACATTCTTACCAGGTGTAACAGGCACAAATTCCATCTGTCTAATTGCCATGAGGGTTCTGACAATGCCACTAATAGAACCTTACTTTTATCACATTATTATTAGATGTCTATTAAATCTGCATATGCATACATGGTTGGTCAAAGCTAGCACTGAAAACTATGGAATAGATATGTTTTCACAGCTTGTGACGCAGCTTTAAATTAACTCCTCTGACCATCTAAGGACCTTAAAATGGCAGCTGCCTGACCTACTGTACTGGACATTAGGAAATTTGCTACGTTTCCCAACGGAAGTCGGCATGGATGTAGGCAGATACTACCACAGTGGATAATGCCTTTGGAACCCATTGCTGCCATTGGCGTTCTAAGGCCAATGATGATGTCTGCCAGCAGTGACGGTGTCTTACATGGCGGACGTGATCGCCATCTCATGCTGCATCTCTCATTTGACTTCTGACACTGCTCCCAGCAAGACCTCCATGTCCTGAGCTGCTGTGCACAGCCTCTGGGAGAAATCATGCAACTTCCTACAGGTGATAGGGCCCATGACTTCTCACTCTAGGAGCTGGAGAAGCTGGTGGAGTAGGTCCTACCCTGTATGGGTACCCTATGGTGCACCAGAGGACAAGGTAAGTGCACCATGTGCACATATGTCTCATTACTTCAACTATACTTCGTTATACTAAGCAAAGGCTGATGGTGTCCTTAAAGTCTGTAGGGTGTCGAGGTTGTGGCAGAATGGGTTACTTTCTGGGCATGTACTTATGTTTCGTGACAGATTTTGAGTCCTGAGACATTGTGGAGAGTGTTTGATGTATGTTCCCTGACCCACCTTGTGACTGTTGCTCATGGTTAGTGGAGTTGGTATACCAGACCCCTCCTGAAAAATCATATTTTCATATGAGTTTGCTGTCTGGTTATATGTGATGACATGACAACTGGTCCTGGAGATGCACATTGTCTGCCTGTTTCCACCTCACATTTGCCCTCATTGTAAATGTTCATCTATCAGTGGAGGGGATGGTCTAGACAGTCTGTGTTTGGGTGGTTGTATTAATTTGTTGCTAACCCTGCCTCTTTTCGAATGGTACATGTAGACATGACATTCTTTTTTGTCTATGTCTTCCATGCAGGTCAACCCCCATCAGAATAAGGGGATTTGGTGTGCCATCGCCATGAAAGTGCAGACCCAGGGGGTCCACAGCCGGCAGAGTGCCCACTGTTGAATGAGGTGGGATGACCTGAGACGATAGGCCTGCAAGGCTGCAGAGGCCCAGCTGGGGATGTCCTCCCAACGAGGACAGGATGCCCATGGGACCCTGACCTGCCAAATGGCCTGCATTCTGGCGGTGGCCTACCCTGAGTTGGATGGGCGTTTGAAGGTAGCACAGCAGCCACAAGGGGGTAAGTACAGACCTAACACATGTTTGTCCCTTTACCATCTGATTGAGTGATGTTACGGATTGCTAGCTCTGACAATGTGGTGAGTGCAAAGTGTCAAAGAGCTCCTGTGGACACATTGATGTACAATGGCCACGTATAGCACACAGATGTCCACATAAAAATGTATTGAGAAACATGTTACTCAACTATGTTGTCCCCTCAGTACAATAGTATATAATGGTGCACATATGTCTGTGTCATATGTGTACCTTTATTCAACTTCTTCTACCCTGGTGATTGTTAATTCCCACCAAAAGGTCAATCCTCTCAATGTCAGGATGGTAAGCTGTGTAGGTCCTTGCTCTCTGCCCTATGCAATGTCTCAAGATTCCTGTCTAAGAGCAACATAGAGTTAAACACAATCAAGTCATCAATAGTTTACTTACAGTTTCTGAGAAGTGACAGCAGAATGTGAGTCTGTGATGTCCATCTGACATGTCACATGACATACAAGGTTAATATCCACAACTCTCTTGCAAATTAATCCCCCTTGGTAAGTGAGGGAGGTACATATACATTTGTGATGTTTCATCAGAGTTAACAATATGCATTTTGGATACCATTTAGTTGTTCACACACTTCTATGTGTACACATATATTTGTGTCAGAGGCTAGGAATGTACTACCAAGCTAATGTTCTATAAGTAGAAAGTGGCTACACAGAATTATCCTTGGGCATACTGTTGTAGGCATGATACACAGGAAATGGTAGCCTATTCACAGTTATATTCTTGACAGATGTCTGTCAACATCATGTGTCAATTGAAAGGTTCAGCCAAGGATCAACATTGAAAATAGTTACATCCACCTGCTGTTGCTATGAAGAATATCTCAACAGAGACCTGCTGTTTGGGACCCTAATGTTGGCAATGACGCCTATGTGGTGCAGGTGTGGTAGTTCATATACACATGTGAGTAGTATTGTAAGTGTATCCAGGCTTTTGGCTTGCATCATGTTTGGTGTACTTGTCATGTTAGCATCACATGTGCTTTGGCTCTAAGAATCCTCTACAGACAGATGTAAGGCTTGCCATGTCTGATGTGTGGGTAGTGATGTAGTCACTCAGTCAGTGGTTCACCAATGGCCTAATTGCATGATTAGGTAGATCTGAATGTCACCTCCCTGCACAGTACAGTGGTCCATTTGTAAGGTATGCTTTATTGGCAACTTGTGGTTGTTTTTGGGACATTGGTCCGAGCTTACTTGGCCCTTACATGACTGATAAAATTTGTTTTCAGAAGACCAATGACCCAGATGCCTTGGTCCACATTGTATTTTCAGTCCTTGATACATCACTATTGGTTCATGTGTGTGTGAAATGTGGTCTGACTCCTTGAGCTACAATTGACATTTGTAACAGTTTGAGGTGTTACATATTTGCATGTGTCCATAGTGTATGTTAGTAACTATGTGAAATGAAGAAGGTATGGCTTGTTTACACAAGGCTTGCTTGCCTTTAGTTTACAACATGTGTCCTTGCCTGGTACATGACATCAGGCTAAAATATTTGTATCTGTGGAGTATGTGTTTTTCATTAATGCAAAGTTATCTCACACTTCTGAACTTTTGCTTAAGTGGCGTTTGACTATGTTGGTGTGGATGGGGAACCTGTATAATGTGGCAAAGTCACCTTGTCATGGTATGGTCAGTGTGATAGCTCAACTTAATTCATGGTATTGTAGGTGTGAGTTAATTAGCTTAGCTGGTGTATAACAATGTTTTTTTTTTATTGAGGGACATAAATCATATCTTGTTGTGACATTACGTTGCCACTTTACTGGCACTACCTTGGAGTTTTGGCCAACTAGATGTAATGAGACTTAAGTGTAATGTATGATGGAAATGATATTTTGTGAATGTGATGACCCTACTTCACTATCTATTTTCAGCATCAGAACCGGCAGGCGAAGGAGACAGGCCACAGTCAAGTGGGGAAGCTACTGGCCAGGGGACCTCCAGTCATGACACCACCGACAACAAGGGACCCAGTGGCCCAGAGGGAGAGGGGAGTGCCACGGGGAGACCGGATCCACTACGTCTTCTTCGGAATCCTCCTCCAGTGGCCACTCTGTAGT
The DNA here is from genome assembly GCF_031143425.1 of Pleurodeles waltl. Lineage (NCBI taxonomy): Eukaryota > Metazoa > Chordata > Amphibia > Caudata > Salamandridae > Pleurodeles > Pleurodeles waltl. The sequence goes on from NC_090448.1 coordinate 663,759,760, forward strand.
GGTGGCAGACCCATCTGGAACCAGTCCTGTACCATCTCTGTCCACCACCCCCTTTCCTATCACCACCCTCCCTGTAGTTCCCCACCCAGATGGCCGTGCCCGCCCATCCAAGAGGGTGGGCGTCTCCTTTGTCATAGGCACCTCTGCCCTAGCACCTGTTAGCGCTGTTGCCCTTGCTGAGGAGCCTATTGACCTCCTCGGGTCGATCTCTGTGTCAGTCGACCATCGTGAATGCCGTCCAGGTACTGGTAACTCAAATCCAACAGAGCAATGAGTTCCTGGAGGGCATTCACGATGCACTGGCTGGCCTACAGAGATCTTTCAGGCTCTGGCCTCCACTCTGACTGCAGCCAGTCACCTGTTGTCAATCATCCCCCCACACCTTCCTCTTCCCAGTCTTCTTAAGAATTCCCTCCTTCTCTGACCTAGCCAAAGCACAAAAACAGACTTGCATGCTTCCACCACAAAGGACAAAGGTTGCGCTCACAAACATAAGCCTCACAAGACACCCCACTGGCATGCACAGAGACAACATCCACCTGCAGACACAGCAACAGTCACGACCTTCCCTGACTCCCCACCACTCTCAGCATCACAGACACAACACCTGGCACACGTCAGACACCACACCAACATTCACTGATCCAGCCACCACACCTGTTCTACCCGCAGACAGCACTCCAGCAGACCCTCAAACATGCACCCCAGTTACCACATCCACAGACACCACAACCACTGACACGCCTACATGTAGCACATCCACCATGCCTGCAGTCACCACCCCAACAGACAGAAATCCACCCACCACAGCATCATCCAGCATCTCCACTCCCACTCAGCTAAAATTAAATGCCCTCACTCACCTGCCCAACAGACACCCACCACCCACAAGTATACCTCCCACAAACACACACCCAAGACATCCACACCTAAACGTCAGACAGCCACTCCCTCACCCTCCACACCGAAATCCCCTTCTGATGACTGTCTCCGTGTGTCAAAGAAAGTTTTCCTTTGTGACCCTGGCCTTTTCCCTACTCTTCCCTTCAGTGACACCCCTTAACATTCTTTGACCCTCCCCAAGGCTATCCCTTCCACCTCAGAGCCCTCTACTACCATGCCAGCACCCCTGCCCTCTCCCTGCCAAAAAGAAGCCCACCCCTCCCAAAAAGATCCACCGATCCCAAGCCAAAACTTAAAATCCCCCATTCTCAAGCCTAAGTGCACCCCCCATCACCACCCCCCAAGAATCCCTGAGGTGCCTGCCTGCCCACTTGATGCCCCTACCTGTGGAGGTTACAGACAGTAGGGAGTCAAGTTGGGACACCATTATGTGCCTTTGGTCCCATTCTAAAGGACTATGGACTGGCCTATGGCATTGGACATTCTTATTTATTTATTCTTTTCTCCCATTAAATTCAACCAGCTGTTGGTGTTTCTGGTTACATCTTTGTCTTGCATTTCCTTTCCTCAGTTTGATTTGTTCCTGGGTGTCATTGGTGTGCCTGTATTTGTGTGTGTGCTGTCTGTGCTTCCTGTATTGTGTAAGCAGGCTATGAGGTTGTGTGCAGTGCTCTTGTCCCCCAGGGATTGGGTGTATGTTGTCTGATGGGCATGTGATTGTAGCAAAAATGGTTGTTGTCATGGTATTGTGTTATGTTTGTGTTGTGTCATTTGACTTCTGACACTGCTCCCAGCAAGACCTCCATGTCCTGAGCTGCTGTGCACAGCCTCTGGGAGCAATCATGCAACTTCCTACAGGTGATAGGGCCCATGCCTTCTCACTCTAGGAGCTGGAGAAGCTGGTGGAGTAGGTCCTACCCTGTATGGGTACCCTATGGTGCACCAGAGGACAAGGTAAGTGCACCATGTGCACATATGTCTCATTACTTCAACTATACTTCGTTATACTAAGCAAGGGCTGATGGTGTCCTTAAAGTCTGTAGGGTGTCGAGGTTGTGGAAGAATGGGTTACTTTCTGGGCATGCACTTATGTTTCGTGACAGATTTTGAGTCCTGAGACATTGTGGAGAGTGTTTGATGTATGTTCCCTGACCCACCTTGTGACTGTTGCTCATGGTTAGTGGAGTTGGTATACCAGACCCCTCCTGAAAAATCATATTTTCATATGAGTTTGCTGTCTGGTTATATGTGATGACATGACAACTGGTCCTGGAGATACACATTGTCTACCTGTTTCCACCTCACATTTTCCCTCATTGTAAATGTTCATCTATCAGTGGAGGGGATGGTCTAGACACTCTGGGGGTCATTCTAACTCTGGCGGGCGGCGGAGGCCGCCTGCCAGAGTTCCCCCCTCCGAAATACCGCACCGCGGTCAGTAGACCGCGGAGGGTATTCTAAGTTTTTCCCTGGGCTGGCGGGCGGTCGCCAAAAGACCACCCGCCAGCCCAGGGAAAAACTCCCTTCCCACGAGGATGCCGGCTCGTAATCGAGCCGGCGGAGTGGGAAGGTGCGACGGGTGCTGTTGCACCCGTCGCGTATTTCACTGTCTGCCAAGCAGACAGTGAAATACTTGTAGGGGCCCTCTTACGGGGGCCCCTGCAGTGCCCATGCCAGTGGCATGGGCACTGCAGGGGCCCCCAGGGGCCCCGCGACCCCCCCTACCGCCATCCGGTTCCCGGCGGGCGGACCGCCGGGAACTGGATGGCGGTAGGGGGGGTCGGAATCCCCTCGGCGGCGCAGCTAGCTGCGCTGCCTTGGAGGATTCCAAAGGGCGGCGGTACACTGGCGGGAGACCGCCAGTGTTGCTGGTCCGACCGCGGCTTTACCGCCGCGGTCGGAATGCCCTTGGGAGCACCGCCGGCCTGTCGGTGGTGCTCCCGCCGACCCTGGCCACGGCGGTCTTAGACCGCCGGGGTCAGAATGACCCCCTCTGTGTTTGGCTTGTTGTACTAACTTGTTGCTAACCCTGCCTCTTTTCGAATGGTACATGTAGACATGACATTCTTTTTGTCTATGTCTTCCATGCAGGTCAACCCCCATCAGAATAAGGGGATTTGGTGTGCCATCGCCATGAAAGTGCAGACCCTGGGGGTCCACAGCCGGCAGAGTGCCCACTGTTGAATGAGGTGGGAGGACCTGAGACGATAGGCCTGCAAGGCTGCAGAGGCCCAGCTGGGGATGTCCTCCCAACGAGGACAGGATGCCCATGGGACCCTGACCCGCCTAATGGCCTGCATTCTGGCGGTGGCCTACCCTGAGTTGGATGGGCGTTTGAAGGCAGCACAGCAGCCACAAGGGGGTAAGTACAGACCTAACACATGTTTGTCCCTTTACCATCTGATTGAGTGATGTTACGGATTGCTAGCTCTGACAATGTGGTGAGTGCAAAGTGTCAAAGAGCTCCTGTGGACACATTGATGTACAGTGGCCATGTATAGCACACAGATGTCCACATAAAAATGTATTGAGAAACATGTTACTCAACTATGTTGTCCCCTCAGTACAATAGTATATAATGGTGCACATATGTCTGTGTCATATGTGTACCTTTATTCAACTTCTTCTACCCTGGTGATTGTTAATTTCCACCAAAAGGTCAATCCTCTCAATGTCAGGATGGTAAGCTGTGTAGGTCCTTGCTCTCTGCCCTTTGCAATGTCTCAAGATTCCTGTCTATGAGCAACATAGAGTTAAACACAATCAAGTCATCAATAGTTTACTTACAGTTTCTGAGAAGTGACAGCATAATGTGAGTCTGTGATGTCCATCTGACATGTCACATGACATACAAGGTTAATATCCCCAACTCTCATGCAAATTAATCCCCCTTGGTAAGTGAGGGAGGTACATATACATTTGTGATGTTTCATCAGAGTAAACAATATGCATTTTGGATACCATTTAGTTGTTCACACACTTCTATGTGTACACATATATTTGTGTCAGAGGCTTGGAATGTACTACCAAGCTAATGTTCTATAATTAGAAAGTGGCTACACAGAATTATCCTTGGGCATACTGTTGTAGGCATGATACACAGGAAATGGTAGCCTATTCACAGTTATATTCTTGACAGATGTCTGTCAACATCATGTGTCAATTGAAGGGTTCAGCCAAGGATCAACATTGAAAATAGTTACATCCACCTGCTGTTGCTATGAAGAATATCTCAACAGAGACCTGCTGTTTGGGACCCTAATGTTGGCAATGACACCTATGTGGTGCAGGTGTGGTAGTTCATATACACATGTGAGTAGTATTGTAAGTGTATCCAGGCTTTTGGCTTGCATCATGTTTGGTGTACCTGTCATGTTAGCATCACATGTGCTTTGGCTCTAAGAATCCTCCACAGACAGATGTAAGGCTTGCCATGTCTGATGTGTGGGTAGTGATGTAGTCACTCAGTCAGTGGTTCACCGATGGCCTAATTGCATGATTAGGTAGATCTGAATGTCACCTTCCTGCACAATACAGTGGTCCATTTGTAAGGTATGCTTTATTGGCAACTTGTGGTTGTTTTTGGGACATTGGTCCGAGCTTACTTGGCCCTTACATGACTGATAAAATTTGTTTTCAGAAGACCAATGACCTAGATGCCTTGGTCCACATTGTATTTTCAGTCCTTGATACATCACTATTGGTTCATGTGTGTGTGAAATGTGGTCTGACTCCTTTAGCTACAATTGACATTTGTAACAGTTTGAGGTGTTACATATTTGCATGTGTCCATAGTGTATGTTAGTAACTATGTGAAATGAAGAAGGTATGGCTTGTTTACACAAGGCTTGCTTGCCTTTAGTTTACAACATGTGTCCTTGCCTGGTACATGACATCAGGCTAAAATATTTGTATCTGTGGAGTATGTGTTTTTCATTAATGCAAAGTTATCTCACACTTCTGAACTTTTGCTTAAGTGGCGTTTGACTATGTTGGTGTGGATGGGGAACCTGTATAATGTGGCAAAGTCACCTTGTCATGGTATGGTCAGTGTGATAGCTCAACTTAATTCATGGTATTGTAGTTGTGAGTTAGTTAGCTTAGCTGGTGTATAACAATGTTTTTTTTTTATTGAGGGACATAAATCATATCTTGTTGTGACATTATGTTGCCACTTTACTGGCACTACCTTGGAGTTTTGGCCAACTAGATGTAATGAGACTTAAGTGTAATGTATGATGGAAATGATATTTTGTGAATGTGATGACCCTACTTCACTATCTATTTTCAGCATCAGCACCGGCAGGCGAAGGAGACAGGCCACAGTCAAGTGGGGAAGCTACTGGCCAGGGGACCTCCAGTCATGACACCACCGACAACAAGGGACCCAGTGGCCCAGAGGGAGAGGGGAGTGCCACGGGGGAGACCGGATCCACTACGTCTTCTTCTGAATCCTCCTCCAGTGGCCACTCTGTAGTGGTAGCAGACCCATCTGGAACCAGTCCTGTACCATCTCTGTCCACCACCCCCTTTCCTATCACCACCCTCCCTGTAGTTCCCCACCCAGCTGGCCGTGCCCGCCCATTCAAGAGGGTGGGGATCTCCTTTGTCATAGGCACCTCTGCCCTAGCACCTGTTAGCGCTGTTGCCCTTGGCGAGGAGCCTATTGACCTCCTCTGGTCGATCTCTGTGTCAGTCCACCATCGTGAATGCCGTCCAGGTACTGGTAACTCAAATCCAACAGAGCAATGAGTTCCTGGAGGGCATTCACGATGCACTGGCTGGCCTACAGAGATTTTTCAGGCTCTGTCCTCCACTCTGACTGCAGCCAGTCACCTGTTGTCAATCATCCCCCCACACCTTCCTCTTCCCAGTCTTCTTAAGAATTTCCTCCTTCTCTGACCTAGCCAAAGCACAAAAACAGACTTGCATGCTTTCATCACAAAGGACAAAGGTTGCGCACACAAACATAAGCCTCACAAGACATCCCACTGCATGCACAGAGACAACATCCACCTGCAGACACAGCAACAGTCACGGCCTTCCCTGACTCCCCATCACTCTCAGCATCACAGACACAACACCTGGCACACCTCAGACACCACACCAACATTCACTGATCCAGCCACCACACCTGTTCTACCTGCAGACAGCACTCCAGCAGACCCTCAAACATGCACCCCAGTTACCACATCCACAGACACCACAACCACTGACACGCCTACATGTAGCACATCCACCATACCTGCAGTCACCACCCCAACAGACAGACATCCACCCACCACAGCATCATCCAGCATCTCCACTCCCACTCAGCTAAAATTAAATGCCCTCACTCACCCGCCCAACAGACACCCACCACCCACAAGTATACCTCCCACAAACACACACCCAAGACATCCACACCTAAACGTCAGACAGCCACTCCCTCACCCTCCACACCGAAATCCCCTTCTGATGACTGTCTCCGTATGTCAAAGAAAGTTTTCCTTTGTGACCCTGGCCTTTTCTCTACTCTTCCCTTCAGTGACACCCCTTAACATTCTTTGACCCTCCCCAAGGCTATCCCTTCCACCTCAGAGCCCTCTACTACCATGCCAGCACCCCTGCCCTCTCCCTGCCAAAAAGAAGCCCACCCCTCCCAAAAAGATCCACTGCTCCCAAGCCAAAACCTAAAATCCCCCATTCTCAAGCCTAAATCCACCCCCCATCACCACCCCCCAAGAATCCCTGAGGTGCCTGCCTGCCCACTTGATGCCCCTACCTGGGGAGGTTACAGACAGTAGGGAGTCAAGTTGGGACACCATTATGTGCCTTTGGTCCCATTCTAAAGGACTATGGACTGGCCTATGGCCTTGGACATTCTTATTTATTTATTCTTTTCTCCCATTAAATTCAACCAGCTGTTGGTGTTTCTGGTTACATCTTTGTCCTGCATTTCCTTTCCTCAGTTTGATTTGTTCCTGGGTGTCATTGGTGTGCCTGTATTTGTGTGTGTGCTGTCTGTGCTTCCTGTATTGTGTAAGCAGTCTATGAGGTTGTGTGCAGTGCTCTTGTCCCCCAGGGATTGGGTGTATGTTGTCTGATGGGCATGTGTTTGTAGCAAAAATGTTGTTGTCATGGTATTGTGTTATGTTTGTGTTGATTTGTGTTTGTTGTTGTGCTGCGTGGCTTTGTGTATTTTGACTGTTTGAGTCTGTGTGTATTGTACTTGGCAAGATAAGTCAGATGTACTGTGTGTGTGTGTTGATTTCTAGGTTGTATGATGGTGTAATTGTCTGTGTTGCATCACAGATGGTTATACATTGTATTGTATGTATGTCGGGTCCCTGGCCAGTGTTGGTTGTGATTGTTTGAGATGTCTTTATATTTGTGCGATTGTGGTGTTGTTCTTACAAGTTTGTATGTTGTATGGGATTGTGTGAGGCTGAGCCAGTGCTGTGTTGCTGTGCGTAACTGTGCGTTCTTAAAGTGCGGTGTGTGTGTGTGTATGTGTGGATATCGGTGTTGCTGTATGTGAGACTGTGTACTACTGTACTGTTACGTGTGAGTGTAGCCCTCGCAACCCCTTCCCTTTGGTATGTTATGTAACTGTACAAACTTTAACTATATACAAATGTAACAGGTGAGTGTCTATACTTACGGTTGTTGTCGTCCTCCTTGGCAATGATTCTGTTGTCTTTCAGCAAGTAGGTGCAGCGGGATGATGTCACTGTTGGTGGCTCCAATCAACCGCACCGGTCTGCCCACAATGGCTGTGCCGGCGGTGCTTTGGAGAGATTATGTGTGCACCACCGCCAATGTTGGCGGTCTCCTCTGCCAGCCTGTTGGCGGTTGGACCGCCAACATCGCAGTCACAGGACCACCAAACTCATAATGAGCCCCTTAGTGTTAATCTTCCCCAGAAGATCACTATAATGTTGCACTCAAGGTCTCCCTCAATCTGAATTTTTATTTTGTAAGCCCTGCCGGGTGGGGACACCTGCCTGTCCGCTGTTTCAACTTCAAGGAAGTCGATTGTTGCTGTCATATCCAGAAGCTCTAGAAGATTCTGGCGAACTATTGTGATTTCTGCCTCGCTGTCTAGCAGAGTCACTGCTCACATCCTGTTCTTCAGTAATGTTCTCAATATGTGTTGCATATTAAGCTGAAATTGCTGCAACATTTTTCTTTTTAAATTCGGGTTTTTGTTATGGAGGTTCCTCTTCCTTTTTTGTGAAAATCTACAAAGAACGTTGTGATTCCTTTTTTGGTTTCACATACTTGTTTTGGTGATCTGACTGCCCTCCTCTCTCACTTCATCTATATCAGTATACTGACAGCTGTCAGGAGTTTTTAAAGTTTCACAATTTATTTTTTCTGAGGTCTCTGAATGTGCGTTCTCCTCTTTGCTTTTGTTTATCTTTATTTTTCTGTTTATCCCAGCAATTTTTAGAACCCCCTTGTGCTTGCTTGGTATTATTCTTACCAGATTAACCTTGAAGTTGTGGTTTACCTGGTTTAGCTCCCAGACTATCCCGACCTATACTAGTATAAGTCTCAGAGATAATTTTAGGCATATCCTGTTCCTGATCTTGAGGAGTATCGTCCCAGAGCCAGTGGTTTACTGCCAATGCTACTGCTTCCCCTTTAATATTACTTAATATAATTGAGGAGACTGTGGAAAAAGTGCCCATTAATTGCATCCCCAAGTCCAGGGAAGGGCCGCCAAGTACTCATCTTGAATTTGTTTTAACATTTCCGGTAAGTTCACAAGTGTTGGTGTACCATGTGTGGTAGATGGCAGCAAATATTGAGCCTCGAGTGGCACAGTTATCTATATAGGGAACTATCCCAAATGGCAAGCAGATTGTGAGAATTCTATTTTGATCCTCGGGTCCCTTTTGGGGAAACAGTGCTTCCAGCGCGTTTACTTTTTGTGCTATCCAAAACAAAATGTCCTCACTTATGGAGGGAACCTTACCTATTATTGAATGCACTGTCACAGGGTTTACCCCAGTTGTAGCCAAACATGGTGCTGCTGGAACAGCCCTCGCTGAGGCGGTATTTAAGGTCTGCATTACGAATTGAATTAGTCATCTGTTTATATATACTAAATTATTGTATAAGCGGCGTAAATCCTCTACCTGCATGTTTTGTACATGAGGATGTGGTGTATATTTGGCCAATTCTGGCCATGTTGGTCCGTCATTACTTAGGGGACCTAATCTAACATTTTGTATAATGTGTGAGAGGGTGCCTTCATACCTATTCTGGTGTTCTTGATAAGAAAGAGGTATTTCTAGATATGCAATAAGCTCTGTATTGTGCAGGTGTGTTTGCTATTGTATAATTATGAAAATGGTGTGTGCTTACATCAGCTGCCAGAAAGGTGACCCAGGAATATAAAAATTATGTTCTATACGCATTGTGTGCCTCTACCATGAATGTTCCATCCCCACCCTCATCAGTTAGCCCATTCGTTAATAAATGTTGTGTGAGAGGTTGTCTCATGTTTACTGGAATTGCTTTCCATTGAGGTTCCACCATATTTTAAAATAGTAAGTTCAGAGACCGAAACACCAATTTAGGGAATCCTTTTAAGGTCTAAGCTTGAACAACCTACAGGTTAAGATAGTTGAGGAGGATTCTTTCCTAATAACACAGACGTCTCCCTATAAAGTAATAAGGGTACCATTAGTATGCAAGAGATAGAGAAACTTAGGAGCTCCGTTAAATTTGTGCCTGACAAACATTGGCAGCATCATGTCGTAGGACTTACCTTGGGGGTAAGACTGCTTAATTTAGGGCAGCAGCACCACCAAGTGTGAGAGTCTGAGTCAGTCCCACACCGACTGGAAGCTGTCTATGGTTGAGGGCTGCCTCCGTAACTCTTGGAGCGGCAATGCTAGGTAAACTTATTGTGTTCAGAACATGACAGCCTTGAGCAGGGTACAGACTGAAATGCGTGCAAAGGACTGATAAATGTGAAACACAAATACCTATGCCTTCTCAGAAAGGCATCTGAATAAAATATAAAAACAACCAAGCGAAAAAGCAAGGCGTGCAAAAATATAATAAAAATAATAAAACAAATAAAATGTGTATGTATGTTAAAGGGCATAAACTATGGGCCTAGAGCTAAAATAAGGATGCCTGATCTAGGCGTTAAAGGGAATCCACAATAATGCAATACGAACATAGTAGCCATCCAAGAGGTTTAACATATGCATCGAGAAATAGACAAACAATTCCAGTATAAAGTAATAAGACAATTAAAGAGAGGAAACCCAAACACATGCCACTCCGTCCCACACACACGTCATATTTGGTCGGGAGAGTACATGGTTACACTAGTCAATGTACAAGTTCTGAGTCTTGGAACAATGTTAATAGGAAAAGGCCAGATGTCATATAGTTAGATGAGGTTCTGGTCATCTGCTGCGCCATCCCCATCCTCCAGTGGGCCATCTCTGGCCTCAGTGTCGTGTTATGCGGTGGCCTGGAGATCAGTCAGGATGGTGTCCCAATTGGTGGCCATGGGATATTTATGCAGCCCTCAGTTGTCTTTCCTATGCAGTGCAACACTTTCTGTCTGGGCCCATTTGATGAGGGATTGCGTCCAGGCTGCTAGAGCTGGAGGCTCAGGTGTTTTCCACCACTAAGTAATGAAACATTTGGCTGTCAGCAAACCCAAATCAAGGAAACAGGCGGTGACCATCTGTTTTTTGTCCATGAGGTAGAGGCCTAGTAGGCATGTTTCCCACATGTGCCCTGTGCAAGCGGATAAGTGAAGCATGATACCTCACCAGTAGCATTGAAGAGATGGCCAGACCCGTAGCATGTGGAGCAGGACTGTGTCGACCAGGTGACAGAGAGGGCAGGAAGCATACGTGCGTTGGAAATAATTATTTATTTTGGCGGGGATAAGATAGACCCTATGTCTGATGTAAAAATGAATACGTCAGAAATGATCTTTGCATGGGATATGAACTGGGTTTCCCATAGGGCGGCCCATTCCTTGTCCGTGCAGGGGCTGTCCACATCTCTCTTCCAATGACGGTGCAGAGGTGTGAGCTGCGGCACGGTGGGGGGTTTGCAGAGAATCTGCAAACCAATGTATTTGCTGTCTACCTAGTCCCATCACATGAAGTTACTGTATTGTGGGGTGTGTCAGATGCTCTTGTGTCATATCACCCCATTTGTTCCCTTGTGTCGCAATCAGCGAGTTCTATAAAAGGAAATGGCCAGGGGGCAAGCCATCAACCTCCATCAATGGCTCATCAAGGATGAGGGTACTGTTACAGTAAAGATTCTCCAGGGTATGAAGTTGGGAGGCATGCCAGGAAGTTAGTTCTGCTGATGAGATGGTGTTGCGTCCCTTGGGCATACCGAGCAGGGCTATTGTTGGTGCACAGGAAATTGACAATTGTGTGAGGTAAAAACAATGGCGAAAACAGCTGTATGCCACTCCCATGAGAAAAGACTCAGGTGTTTTTGCCCAGGTACATAGGTGGAACAACTGAAGGGTAGTGGGTAAGTTCCAGGCGGGGGAAGTCGTGGCAGTGTTAGCCAATTGCAAGCGCGCCAACCATTTAGCCACCTATTGAAGTTGGGAAGCAAGGTAGTACTGTTTGAGGTTCAGTACAATGAGTCTGCCCTGGCCGGTGAGCAAGTAAAGCTTTGAAAGCGCTGCCCTGTAGCGTGAGTTGTTCCAGATGAATTTCCTCATGAGCTTCTCGAAGAAGCGAAAAAATGGTTGGGATATAAAGGGGGAGATTAGCAAAATAACAGAGAAGGCATGAAAGGACAACCATCTTAAGTAGGGCTATTCACCCCACCACTGACAGTGGTAGTGTTTGCCAAAAGGTCATCTGAGACCTTAGGGATGTGGCAGCAAGTTTGAGATGGCCCTCAAATAGGTCCGCTGGTAAGGGATATACCCAGAAGCCTAGGTACCACAGTGTAGTGGGTTGCCAATATATTTTAACCCCATTTAAAGTAAAGTCTGGGTTTGGCAGCACAGGTGTGAAGGGGAACAGGGAATATTTATGCCAGTTGACCTTTAAGCCAGAGAGAGCAGCAAAGTGATTAAGCATCAGAGCAACCGTGTTGGGAATTGAGTGCTCATCTCTGAGGTAAGGGTGCAGATCACCAGCATAAAGAGACATGGAAGGGGTTCCATCACGCAGTTAAATGCCCCAAACCATGCTCTGCTCCTGAGTTGCAATTTCAAATGGTCCTATTGCCAGGTGTAAGCAAATGCCTCCTTGGCATGGTTACCCCCTAACTTTTTGCCTTTGCTGATGCTAAGTTTTGATTGAAAGTGTGCTGGGAACCTGCTAACGAGGCCCCAGCACCAGTGTTCTTTCCCTAAACTGTGCCTTTGTCTTCACAATTGGCACAACCCTGGCACTTAGGTAGGTCCCTTGTAACTGGTACCCCTGGTACCAACGGCCCTGATGCCAGGGAAGGTCTCTAAGGGCTTCAGCATGTCTTATGCCACCCTGGGGACCCCTCACTCAGCACATGCACACTGCCTCACAGCTTGTGTGTGCTGGTGGGGAGAAAAAGACTAAGTCGACATGGCACTCCCCTCAGAGTGCCATGCCAACCTCACACTGCCTGTGGCATAGGTAAGTCACCCCTCTAGCAGGCCTTACAGCCCTAAGGCAGGGTGCACTATACCACAAGTGAGGGCATATGTGCATGAGCACTATGCCCCTACAGTGTCTAAGCAAAACCTTAGACATGGAAAGTGCAGGGTAGCCATAAGAGTATATGGTCTGGGAGTTTGTCAAACACAAACTCCACATTTCCATAATGGCTACACTGAAATCTGGGAAGTTTGGTATCAAACTTCTTAGCACAATAAATGCACACTGATGCCAGTGTGCAATGTATTGTAACATACACCCAGAGGGCATCTTAGAGATGTCCCCTGAATACCAATCTGACTTCTAGTGTAGGCTGACCAGTTTCTGCCAGCCTGCCAAACACCAGACAAGTTGCTGGTCACATGGGGAGAGTGCCTTTATCACTCTGTGGCCAGGAACAAAGCCTGTACTGGGTGGAGGTGCTTCACACCTCCCCCTGCAGGAACTGTAACACCTGGCAGTGAGCCTCAAAGGCTCACCCCTTTTGTTACAGCGCCCCAGGGCATCCCAGCTGGTGGAGATGCCCGCCCCTCCGGCCACTGCCCCCACTTTTGGTGGCAAGGCTGGAGGAGATAATGAGAAAAACAAGGAGGAGTCATCCACCAGTCAGGACAGCCCCTAAGGTGTCCTGAGCTGAGGTGACCCCTGCCTTTAGAAATCTTCCATCTTAGTTTTGGAGGATTTCCCCAATAGGATTAGGGATGTGCCCGCCTCTCCACCGGGAGGAGGCACAAAGAGGGTGAGCCACCCTCAAGGACAGTAGCCATTGGCTACTGCCCTCCCAGACCTAAACACACCACTAAATTTAGTATTTAGGGGCACCCCAGATCCCAGGAAATCAGATTCCTGCAACCTGAAGAAACAAGAAGTACTGCTGACCTACAAGCCTGCAGTGAAGGAGGAATACGACAACTGCTTTGGCCCGAGCCCTACCGGCCTATCTCCAACTTTGAAAACCTGGAACCATTGACGCATCTGACAGGGACCAGCTACCTCTGAACCCTCAGAGGACTGCCCTGGACTAAAGGACCTAGAAACTCCAGTGATCAGTGGCCTTGTTCAAAACTATCTACTTCTTTGCAACAAAGAAGCAACTTCCAAAGACTGCACATTTCCCACCGGAAGCGTGAGAATTCTCACTCTGCACCCGACGCCCCCGGCTCGAGATTCAGAGAACCAACACCCCAGGGATGACTCCCCGGCGACTGCGAGCCCATGAGTAACCAGAGACGACCCCCCTGAATCCCAACAGTGACGACTGCAGAGAGAATCCAGAGGCTCCCCCTGACCGCGACTGCCTGTAACAAGGGACCCGACGCCTGGAACCAATACTGCACCCGCAGCCCCCAGGACCTGAAGGAACCGAACCTCAGCGCAGGAGTGACCCTCAGACGACCCTCTGCCTAGCCCAGGTGGTGGCTGTCCCCAGAAGCCCCCACTGTGCCTGCCTGCACCGCTAGAGTGACCCCCGGGTCCCTCCATTGTTTTCTACCTGAAACCCGACGCCTGCTTTGCACACTGCACCCGTCTGCCCCTGTGCCGCTCCGGGTGTGTTTTGTGTGCCTACTTGTGTCCCCCCCAGTGCTCTACAAAACCACCCTGGTCTGCCCCCCAAGGACACAGGTACTTATCTGCTGGAAGACTGGAACCAGAGCACCCCTGTTCTCCATAGGCGCCTATGTGTTTTGGGCACCTCTTTGACCCTGCGTCTGACCGGCCCTGAGCTGCTGGTGTGGTAACTTTGGGGTTGCCTTGAACCCCCAACGGTGGGCTTCCTATGCCCCAGAACTGAGACTTGTAAGTGTTTTACTTACCTACTAATCTAACCTTTACTTACCGTCCCCAGGAACTGTTGATTTTTGCACTGTGTCCACTTTGAAAATAGCTTATTGCCATTTTTACAAAGACTGCATATGATATTGCTTTTATTCAAAGTTCCTAAAGTATCTATGTGAAGTATCTAACATTTAATGTGTTTACTGTAAATCTTGAACCTGTGGTTCTCAAAATAAACTAAGAAAATATATTTTTCAATATAAAAACCTATTGGCCTGGAGTAAGTCTTTGAGTGTGTGTTCCTCATTTATTGCCTGTGTGTGTACAACAAATGCTTAACACTACCCTCTGATAAGCCTACAGCTCGACAACACTACCACAAAATAGAGCATTAGAATTATCTGCTTTTGCCACTATCTTACCTTTAAGGGAAACCCTTGGACTCTGTGCACACTATTCCTTACTTTGAAATAGTATATACAGAGCCAACTTCCTACACCAGGGAGAAGAGTAGTGGGGAGAGTGGGCGGCCCTGACAGATGCCTCTGTGTATGTGAACTGGCTCCCAGATAAGGGAGCCCGTTTTGACTCTGGCCAGTGGCTGGGTGTTAACCAATTGGAGAAATCAATTCCTGAAACCATAGCACCACAGCATTTGAAACACGAAGGCCCACTCCAGGGAGTAGTCAAAGGCCTTTTCTAGGTCCAATACCAGACATCCAGCTCGATGCCACTGATGCAGAGAGTGCTTCAGGACACAAAAGAAATGCCGTAGGTTCAGGGAGGTCTTACAAGCCAGGACAAAACTGTGGGAATTTTGACCACAACTTTGAAGTCCATTTTAAGCAGAGCCAAGGGGACTGTTTGAGCCCAGTGCAGAAGTATCAATCCAGCCTGGGTAGGGAGATGAGCAGTGTTTCACAGAGGGAGGCATGAGGCTAAGAGGGCTTCATCATACAGTGTTTGCAGGTAAGGAGCAAGGAGTTGGGCATAAGCTTTGTAGAATTCATCACGCAGGTCATCAGGACTCAGGGTCTTGCCTTTGGCAAGGGCCCGTATTGCTTCTTGTATTTAAAAAAGTGTAAGGGGGTCATCTACTTCTGTTTGTTAGTCCAGCGTGAAACAGGTCAGGGACACAGTGGAGAGGAAGGAACCAATGTTGCTGGGGGTTGCATTGGATACCAATTGGTAAAATGAGGTATAGTAGCACGTCAGCTCACTGTCGTCCTGCAGCGTTGGAAGAGGGCCCTTCGTCCAGTGCATCGCTATCCTATGCTTCGCCTGCAGCAATTCCCCAATCCACAAGGCGCTGGTAGGTCTTCGGAACATCCCTGTCATAACCAAGCATCGCAAGTAAAGGGTAGACCTAAGACTTACATCCATGATCTCACAAAGCGCCCCCAGGACAGCAGCCCAAAGGCACTGAAGTTGGAGAGAGTTAAGTTGGTGTCCTTCGGCTCGCCAGAAGAAAGTGAAAATAAGGGACCCACGAAAGAGAGGAGTTGTCTTAATGAATTCAAACCTGAGAAACAAAGAGGCAGGAGTGAGGATTCATGAAAATTAAGTGGATGCTAAAGGAAATAGCTTGATTTCATGATGGAATGACCCATCATCCCAAGGGATACAATTTAGACATGCAATTTATTGTGAACATTTCTATAGTGCTTCCTTTGAAAATATTATCTGTCCTGATGATGACCCATTAATGATTTGTTCTCATATGCTGGGTTGGAACGTCAACAATTGGATGTGGATTTATGTCAAAACTAATAGTGACTTCTAGACACCTGCATTATAGGGGTCTCTGTGAAGATCATAAACAGATTTAACCACATTTTTACTGTCTATAACAATGTGGCACCTTAATCACATTATTCACCTACACTGCGCCCTCAGTCTAGGAGCACCTACTGTATTTAGAATTAGCATTTATTTTTTACTCTTGCATAATGAAATTGAAATTGTTCATTAAATAAAAGGCCCAAAAATAAGATAGGTTCATTGATACAAAGCTTTTGAGTTGTTTTTAACTATTGCTGTGGAAGTCAAGGATTATACTTCCCCCTTGGGGCCAACACAATTTTGATATATATTGACAAAAGCACTGAACAGCAGGCCACATGGGCAAATCCCACACCCTCCACCCCACAGCACAAGCAGCATGAATTATCACGTAGACCATGAAGGAACAGTCGAACCGGAGTGTACTTCATTCGATTGAGATATTTAAAATGGATTAGCCAGTGTCGGCTGTTCAAAGAAGCAGTTCGGACTTCAGAACAGCAATAAGTCCATTGTTTGTCATTAATTGTTAGTTCTAATACCCCTTGCCAGTCTAGACAGGGCCTAACGACTCCCAGCTGCTGCACTGCTTGGGCACATGTATAAAATTTAGCGATCATGCACTGTGGCGATGTTGAATGCAGTAAGTAAGTCAAAGTGGGTAACTCTGGAGGTTCGGCCAGAGTCTCTCCAAGCAGTTCACACATCATGTAGCATACTCTATAGTAATGGAATTAAGCAAGGACAGTAGAGCCATCACTCTGAGCAGATACCTGTTCAACTACATTGATACCCACCCACAAAAAAACAATTGCCCATGCTCTGCAACCCCAACCCCTGCAATGCACTCACTGCTGCCTTATCTTGCCCGCACAATGGGGAACAACATGCACCACTCCATTGGTATATGAGGTGAGTAAAGCAAGGGCCCAGCCTTTAGGATGGCCATATTTTTCCACAAGTGTTGTGTGGTACCTATAAGTTCTACAGTGTGATAATGGCGAGTCAACTTGTTAAACATCGTCTTGCGTAAAGGTAAAGGCAGAGCGCCATCAAGTTCCAGCCAAAGGTGGGTAAATTCCCAGGACCATGCAACCAGCAATGTGTGAACATACAGTGGACAGCTCTATAATAAGCCTCTGGGTCCAGGGCATAGGGAAGAGTAAGTGTGTCCCAACGTGGGGGTGTGTGGCTAGGCCTGCCAGCAAGATGGCCGCCACGTAGTGAGGCTCTGCTGGGCATCTGGCTTAATTAGTGTATTTATCCTTTTCGGAGCGGCACCTAAAATTGTTAAATTGTGCCATGAGGCCCCTTGTGGATTGGAGAGCCGCTGGGGACGTTGACAACCCGGGTTTCGCTGTGACCGGCTGCTGCTGGCTCCCCTGGGCTTCCGAGGGCAGGCCTCTGAATCGGCGCAGCCTGCTGCGGCAGCGGGCGCTCTGCGCAGAGCCTCTCTCTGCTTGCTGGAGGGCTGGAGGGGCAGAGCCGCTGCCGTTGAGGAGAGCGGAGACTGGGGGGAGTACGATTCTCCCCTCCTTGAGGCCGGATCGGCGGTCGCATCGGACCGCGGCCTCTCCTGTGTTGCTGGTGCGCCGGGGCCTGCCGCGCCGCCTGGACTGCCGGAGCTGTCCCTGGGCGGGCCTCGTGTGTGAGTGCTGGGGGCCGGAGGATGGTGGAGCCGGCGCCCATCTGGACCGGTGCTGACCCAGCGTGTGGTGAGTGGATCACCGACTGGGCACCCCATAGGGCCTTGAGGGGCGGTGAGGAGTGGCGGGTGAGCTTCCCCTGTGGCCCGGGGGCCAAAGGACTCCTGATTGTGTGGTGACACTCCTGGGCCCGGTCCGCCGTGAGAGGTGTTGCCGGCTGGTTCAGGCCCGGGGGGCTGCCTGCCACCTTGGAGTGCGGCTGGAGCGGACTACTGCCTACTTGTCCTGGATTGCTGGCTTCCCAGGGGAGATCGTGGGCACTGTGCACGGTTGTTGGGCGGGCTACTCCCGCGACTGCTGGGCGCTGAGTGGCCCTGGGGGGCTGCCCCATTTCTGGACTTACCAGCGTTGACGGCGGCTGTGGAATGCTGCATGGGACCAGGAGCTGCCCGTCTGGGGGGCCCGGCAGGCTTGCAGTGGGCCTGGAGACCTGATGAGCTGAAACACCTTATCTTGAAGGCGTCTGGGCCCAATTGTGTTGCGCTGGTCTCTGGCTTGCTGTTATCGGATCGGTGGACGGGAGCTTACGTCCCACTCCCACTTTGGCAGTGGTTTGAGCATGAGTAAGACAGAGCAGAAACAGGCTAAACTTACCTTCGAAGGTGGGAAAAAGAGGGGTGGTGCCCCTGCCCCTCTGATCAGAGAGGAGCCTGTTGAGGATGGTGCATCGGATACCTCTGTCAGGGCGATTTTTCTCAACCTTAAAAGCAGCCTTGCAGGTATCGATGCTAAGCTTGATCACCTGATTGTGCAGCTGGACCGAATTAAGGCCAGGGTGGATGATCACGACTCCCAGTTCGATCATTTGGAAATGCGCACCTCGGAGCTGAAAGACCAGCGGAGCGAGGAATGGGAGCAGTTGCTCCGAATGGAGCGTGTGCTGGAAGTCATACGCAATAAAAATGAAGAGTTGGAGGCCAGGTCGCGCCGCAATAACATCCGAACACTAGGCCTGCCAGAATCCACGGATATGGGCAGAATGGAAGACTTTGTTGAGGGCATGCTTGCGGAGCTCTTTCCTGGAGAACTTTCCCGGATGATGGTGGTGGAGCGGGCCCATAGATCTTTGGGGGCCAGACCCCCTCCTGGGACTCCCCCGCGTCCCATCATCGTTCGTTTGCTAAACTACCGGGACAGAGATACTGTTTTACAGTTGGCCAGGGATCGGAGGCCTGTGATCTACAAGAATACTGAGTTGAACTTTTTCCCGGACTACATTCCCAGTGTGCAGGCTGCACACAGAGCGTTTCTGCCAATTAAACTCACCAGCAGCCAGACTGACGCCAGATTTTCACTTATTTACCCTGGGAAGCTGAGGGTGCAGCACCGGGGTAAATTGCTTTTCTTTACAGACCTGAATCTTGCCGCTAAGTTCACCAAGAGGGTGCCAAGGAGAGTAGCAGTGGCGGCTCCGGACGGCCCTGGAACTTAGAGTGTAGCTTTAAGCGACAATGACTAACTGAGTAAGGGTGCTACTGATTGAGATTCCTTCTCATTGAGTGGTGGGTTACCCAGTTTTCCGCGGTCCCGCCCTTTGGGCCGCTCCACTGCTTAGTGTGTTGTTGGCCCTCGCCCTCCTCCCCCTGTCCTGTTTGGGATAGCGGGACGGATGGCTTAGCACTCACCCCTTGGATGAGTCCTGGATACATGATGTTTGTTAATAAAAGGGTTAATGTTGCACAGGGGGTGGGGTATCTGCTTTGACCCGATTGGGGGGTCTGCGTGGGTGGGGGGGTGTATGTTCTTGATTTGGGTCTCCTTTCATCTTCTGTCCTTTTCCCTTTCCCTTTCCTGTCCTCATAAGGCTGGCTGGCAGGGCAGGGTGCTGTGGATGCGTTACGGTTTTGTAGGCATGTGGGTATGGTGCCGGGAGGTGTGACTTTGGTCACATGTCTCACTTAGAATGTGCAACGCTTGAATGACGGGTGTAAGGTGCGGTATGTCAGCGTATGTTAAGCACCAGGAAATAGATATATGCATGTTGCAGGAAACTCATTTGGTGGCAGATACGCAGCATCGGCTAAAGGCTGGTTGGATCGGAGAGTGTCACTGTGCGGTGTTTTCGCACTACGCAGGGGGGTGGCGATCTTACTCCGTAGGGGACTGCAGCGGCGCACTCAGAAAGTTATTGTAGATCCTAACGGCCACTATGTCCTAATACGTGGCACACTGCTGGATAGAGCTTGCAGACTAGTGTCGGTATACGGCCCGAACACGGACGACCCTGAATTCTTCCGTGAGGTGTGGTGTTTGGTTGAGTCGCTGGGCAGTGGCACGGTGATCTGGGGTGGGGATTTCAACGTGGTTTTAGATTCAGCGGCAGACCGTGAAAGCCTGGCCAGGCTGCAGCACATGGCTGCTGCTAGAGCTCTGTCATCTGTTATGGCGAAGGGAGCTTTGGTGGATATATGGAGGACTAGACACTCGACTGCTCGTGAAGGTACGTGCGTTAACTATGCCCACAACAGTTGGTCCCGCATAGATCGATGGCTGGGCTCCAGAGATCTGGAACATTTAGCTCGAACCCTGTAGGATCACTCGCCGGTCAAGCTAGTACTGGCGGTGCCTGGAAGGCAGGGGCAGACGGGGCTGTGGCTCTTACCTCATGGGGCGCTGAGGGACACTGCATTTCGCAAGGAGGTCTGTGAGGCTAATATCCATTATTTTGAGGAGCACCTTGGATCCGTGAGTTCGGTGGGCACTCTGTGGGAGGCCTTTAAGGTAGTTATCCGTGGCATGTGTCTCGCGAAACAACATGGTGTGTTAAAGGTGCTGTGGCGGGAACTGGCAGACTTGGAAGAGCAGATTTCGGCGTTGGAGCAGCGCTTAGTGATGGATTGGTCGGGTGCTACGTTGGCGTCTCTTCGGGGCTCTGTATCGCGGTATGAGGAGGCCTCACTTCGGGAGATTTGCTTTATGGGGAGACATGCTAGGGCGCGGCGATATGGTGAGGGCGAGAGGGCCGGGCGCACTCTGGCGCACATGCTGCGCAGGCCTTGGACTAGCAACCCCATCACTGAGATAGACAGCACTGAGGGTGAGCGGGTGGTGGGGACCGAAGGCGTTATGCAGGTTTTTCCTAAATTTTTTGAGGACCTCTATGCTGAGCCCATTGGTCTGGAGGTGAGTGCGGCTCTGAATTATTTTTCTGAGATCTCCTTGCTTTGGTTAGACGAAGCGCACGGGTCTTATTTTGATGCCCCTTTTTCTGTTGAGGAGGTACAGGCGGCGATTTGCGGTTTGCCCGGAGATAAGTCCCCTGGCCTGGATGGATTGACTCCGGCATTCTATAAAGAGTACGCTGATATATTGGCTCCTCACCTGCTGGAGGTTTATGCAGAGGCTATGGAGACTGGGGTTCTCCCTCCCTCTCCTTGCGAGGCTCTGATAGTTACGATTCTGAAGCCGGTCAAGGATCAGCATTGCTGTGACTTGTACCGCCCGCTCTCTATGATTAATATTGACAATAAAATCCTGGCTAAGATGATCGCCACGCGGTTACAGCCGCTGCTTCCGAAGATAGTATTACCGGACCAGTCAGGTTTTGTGCCCGGAAGGTCTACGTCTCACAATCTGCGCATGTTCTTTGCAATTACTGACACGAATGGCGATGAGGATGATGCGGCAGCGGTGTTCTTGGATGCCACTAAGGCCTTTAGACCCGCTGGCGTGGGAGTATATGTTTGCGCTGCTTGCAAGAGTGGGCATGAGCGCGTGCTTTTTCCAATTGATCCGGCTGCTGTACTCTGAACCCACTGCGAGACTGCGGTTGAATGGCAGTGTTTCTGGCCCAATCCGGGTGGCTCGAGGGACTTGTCAGGGTTGTCCTCTTTCCCCGCTGCTATTTGCAGTAGCGATGGAGCCTCTTGCGGCATATTTGAGACAACATCACAATAAGAGGGGACTGCCGTTCCGTCAGCAGCCCATTTTAGTTTCTTTGTATGCAGATGACATCGCGCTTATTGGGTGCATTGCGGTAGCTAAAATGGTGGTGCTGCCTAGGTTCCTGTACCTGTTTGTGAATCTTCCTCTTATTCTAACTGCGAGTTTCCTGCGGCGCCTTCGGTCTGCCATGATACGACTGGTTTGGGCAGTGGGCAGGCCAGGAATTCTTGGGAGAAGCTGACGCTGCCCTTTGAGTTGGGCGGCCTTGCTGCCCCGGATTTGGAGCTATACTATTACTGCGCTCAGGCCCACTTTGCGTATTACTGGCTTCACCCTATTCGCTATTTACCGCATCTTGCCTCTGAAAGCGATGCGGTGTGGCCTGACGGCCTGTCTAGAGTCCTCGGGGATCTTCCCCGACACAGGTTGTGCTTTGTGAATACAGTGCAGTGAACGATTCGAGCTTGGTCTGCACTGTTGCGCCAGTCTGGTGTGGTGTGGACGTACTCTTTGCTCCCTCGATGTCGGTGCTAGATGTCGCAGACGAAAGAATGTTTTGTGATGTGAAGCTGCACGATTTTCTTCTTTGATTCCGGCCTAACCGAGCTGGGAGATTGGTTTGAAGATGGTCGGTTGATATCTCTGGAGGCTGTGTTAGAAAATGGGTGTGACACTGCGCTGCATAGGTTATATGTGTTGTGCATCTGTGTGATGTTGCTTGCACGCTTCCCCTGCCTTCCGGAGACTCTGCCGGTGTGTCAGGCTTTAGAGGTGCTGTGCCGGGCGCAGTCGGCTCGAAAGCTCATTACTAAACGATATACCTGTTTGCAAGATCAGCAGAGGGGAGCTGCGCTGGCTGTAAGAGCTCGCTGTGAGGTAGATGTGGGTGAGCCCACCTCAGAGGAGGTATGGCGGAAGTGCTGCGCGCATATGAGAGCTCTGTCGCCCAATCATAGGTTACGGCTTATACACTTATCGCTTATATTATACCCCGAGAGGCTTACATGCTATGGGCTTGCGAGTGGATGCGAGCTGTAGGAGGTGTCGAGCTCCAGATGCCGATTTTTTGCACCTTGCGTGGCGCTGTGGGGGTGTTCGCACTTACTTTGTAGAGGTAATGCATATGATTGAGGAGATGACAGGCTTGGTGCTTCCCTTTTCCCCCAAACTTGCGCTGCTGGGCTATGTTGACGAGGTGCCACCGGCTCACAGGAGGTTGGTTGGCCTGCTGTTGCTGCTGGCGAAGCGTAGGGTTGCAATGTGCTGAGGTCGGGCCAGGCACCCCGCAGCTCGGATTGGCTGCATGATGCTTCGTTCTGCCACAAACAATTGATGATCTTCTGGGAGCTGGTTCCTGGGGGTTCCCGGCCGCGGGATATATGGGGCCCGCTGCGTTCTTTTTTGGAGTCTCTGCAGTGAGACTGCTTGGGTGTGGATCGGTTGGCTACGCATATGACGTTTTGATCGCTGTCGCCTCGCTTTGGCGTCACGGCTGCTATGTGTGGTCTGTTCGCTGTCCTGTCTCCTGTAGGAAGCTGGCTCTTTATATACTATTTCAAAGTAAGGAATAGTGTGCACAGAGTCCAAGGGTTCCCCTTAGAGGTAAAATAGTGGCAAAAGTAGATAATTCTAATGCTCTATCTAGTGGTAGTGTGGTTGAGCAGCAGGCTTATCAGAGGGTAGTGTTAAGCATTTGTTGTACACCCACAGGCAATAAATGAGGAACACACACTCAAAGACTTACTCAAGGCCAATAGGTTTTTATATTAAAACATATCTTTTCTTATTTTATTTTAAGAACCACAGGTTCAAGATTTACAGTTAATACTTTAAATGTAAGGTACTTCACTTAGATACTTTAGGAACTTTGAATGAAAACAATATCATGTACAGTCTTTGTAAAAATGGCAATAAGCTATTTTCAAAGTGGACACAGTGCGAAAATCAACAGTTCCTTGGGGAGGTAAGTAAAGGTTACATTAGGAGGTAAGTAAAACACTTACAAGCCTCAGTCCTGGGGCATAGGCAGCCCACTGTTGGGGGTTCAAGGCAACACCAAAGTTACCACATCAGCAGCTCAGGGCCGGTCACATGCAGAGGTCAAAGAGGTGCCCAAAACACATAGGAGCCTATGGAGGATAGGGGTGCTCTGGTTCCAGTCTTCCAGCAGGTAAGTACCTGGGTCCTCGGGGGGCAGTCCAGGGGGGTTTTGTAGAGCACTGGGGGGGGGACACAAGTAGGCACACAAAACACACCCTCAGTGGCACAAGGGTGGCCGGGTGCAGTGTGTAAAGCAGGCGTCGGGTTTCAGATAGGAAACAATGGAGGGACCCGGGGGTCACTCTAGCGGTGCAGGCAGGCACAGGGGGGGCTTCTCGGGACAGCCACCCCTTGGGCTAGGCAGAGGGTTGCCTGGGGGTCACTCCTGCATCCAAGTTCGGTTCCTTCAGGTCCTGGGGGCTGCGGGTGCAGTGTTGGTTCCAGGCATCGGGTCCCTTGTTACAGGCAGTCGTGGTCAGGGGGAGCCTCTGGATTCTCTCTGCAGGCATCGCTGTGGGGACTCAGGGGGGTCGTCTCTGGTTACTCACGGGCTCGCAGTCGCCGGGGAGTCCTCTCTGAGGTGTTGGTTTTCTGCAGGTCGAGCCGCGGGCATCGGGTGCAGAGTGTAGAGTCTCACGCTTCTGGCGGGAAACGTGAAGTCTTTGGAAGTTGCTTCTTTGTTGCAAAGAAGTAGGTGGTTTTGAACAGGGCCGCTGTTCACGGGAGTTTCTTGGTCATGTAGTCCAGGGCAGTCCTCTGAGGCTTCAGAGGTCGCTGGTCCCTGTTGGATGCGTAGCTGGAGCAGATTTTTGCAGTTGGAGACAGGCTGGCAGTGCTGGGGCCAAAGCAGTTGTCGTCTTCCTCCTTCTCTGCAGGCTTGTAGGTCAGCAGTCCTTCTTCTTTCTTCAGGTTGCAGGAATCTGATTTCCTGGGATCTGGGGAGCCCCTTAAATACTGAATTTAGGGGTGCGTTTAGGTCTGGGAGGGCAGTAGCCATTGGCTACTGTCCTTGAGGGTGGCTACACCCTCTTTGTGCCTCCTCCCTGTGGGAAGGGGGGCACATCCCTAATCCTATTGGGGGAATCCTCCGAACTAAGATGTAGGATTTCTCAAGGCAGGGGTCACCTCAGCTCAGAACTTCTTAGGGGCTGTCCTGACTGGTGGGTGACTCCTCCTTGTATTTCTCATCATCTCCTCCAGCCTTGCCGCCAAAAGTGGGGCAGTGGCCGGAGGGACGGGCATCTCCACTAGCTGGGATGCCCTGGGGCGCTGTAACAAAAGGGGTGAGCCTTTGAGGCTCACCGCCAGGTGTTACAGTTCCTCAGGGGGAGGTGTGAAGCACCTCCACCCAGTACAGGCTTTGTTCCTGGCCACAGAGTGACAAAGGCACTCTCCCCATGTGGCCAGCAACATGTCTGGTGTGTGGCAGGCTGGCAGGAACTGGTCAGCCTGCACTAGAAGTCGGGTAGGTATTCAAGGGGCATCTCTAAGATGCCCTCAGGGTGTATGTTACAATAAATTGCACACTGGCATCAGTGTGCATTTATTGTGCTGAGAAGTTTGATACCAAACTTCCCAGTTTTCAATGTAGCCTTTATGGAACTGTGGAGTTCGTGTTTGACAAACTCCCAGACCATATACTCTTATGGCTACCCTGCACTTACAATGTCTAAGGTTTTGCTTAGACACTGTAGGGGCATAGTGCTCATGCACATATGCCCTCACCTGGGGTAGAGTGCACCCTGCCTTAGGGCTGTAAGGCATGCTAGAGGGGTGACTTACCTATGCCACAGGCAGTGTGAGGTTGGCATGGCACTCTGAGGGGAGTGCCATGTCGACTTAGTCATTTTCTCCTCACCAGCACACACAAGCTGTGAAGCAGTGTGCATGTGCTGAGTGAGGGGTCCCTAGGGTGGCATAAGACATGCTGCAGCCCTTAGAGACCTTCCCTGGCATCAGGGCCCTTGGTATCAGGGGTACCAGTTACAAGGGACTTACCTGAGCGCCAGGGTTGTGTCAATTGTGGAGACAAAGGTACAGTTTAGGGAAAGAACACTGGTGCTGGGTCCTGGTTAGCTGGGTCCCAGCACACTTTCAAGTCATAGCTTAGCATCAGCAAAGGCAAAAAGTTAGGGGGTAACCATGCCAAGGAGGCATTTCCTTACACCTCCCTCCTCTTTTCCCAGTTTGATCTGTATTCTTGTCCCTTTGTTGATTATGATGTTTTTCGCCCTACGAACGCCTGCTCATGCTTATTCGTTCCTGGATTTTGACTTTGATATGTTCAATGAGCAAGGGGCCGAGGTACCGCCGGATCGAGCCGAAGGGTATGGTACGGATCCCTGTAGCGTTTATCACTGAAATTTCTGAATGCGGCCGAGGTAACTTGGCAACTGATATGGGACTGTATAATGTGTCATTATGCTATTCTGTTCGATGGGCAGCTTTGTTATTTGTTGTCTTTGTTCTAATGAATATCAATAAACTAATAAAAAAAGAAAAGAAAAGTGTGTCCCAACATACATGCAGCTGCCTTCCAGCCCACGCCAAGCATGCCATCAGAGTTTGCAAAGTCTGGAAAACCAAACAAGGCAGAAGAATGGGGATGCTGACAAAAACTGAAATCAGGACAACACCACCATCTTTATGTTGGGGAAATGGCCATATACGGCAAGGGGTAACCGGATCCAACACTCGACCACCTCAGTGAGACGCTGCACCACTCTCCCTTAATTATCCAACATCACCAATGCCGGGTCCATATGTATCTGTATGCTCAAATATTGCAGCAAGTCTGTCGTCCACTACAGTGGATACCCAAGCTGTACTTGTGCTGTGGCAGCAGTAAGGGGAAATATAAGCAATTTATCTCAACTAATTCGCAAAACAAAGTGACCACTGAAGAGTACGTCCTCCCGGGGAACTGGTGAAGGATTATGCTCCAGATCCTGAATATAGAGGAGTGTATCATCTGCATAGGCAGACACAATTAAGTTGTAATGGGGGAAGCAAACTCCTTGGTATGAGTGATATTCATGCAGCGTGCATGGCAGAGGCTCAGCCACCACAGCATACAACAATGGAGACAGGGGGCCGCCCTGTTGAGTGCCCCTTGTAATGACTATGGGGCTGGAAACCATCCCATCAATGTGGACCTGGGCTGACGGTTCAGTACAGAGTATCTGGACCAGATGCAAAAATATGTCACCCATCCCCACCTGCCACAACACATAAAACATAAACCCACACTTGACCGAATCAAAGGCCAGATGTAGCAAAGGTTTTTACCCATTCTGTGTCTATGGGAAAAAGTGTTCATACATTTGGCCCCAAATGCTTTTTCAATGTCTACGAAAACTGCTGTATCGCATGTTAGAGTCGATGCGAGAGGTCATTCCGAAGAGGGTCCTGAGATTATATATCAAAGAGCGACCTGGTATGAAAACACCTTGTTCTAGGCCCGTAATTCCTGGGAGCAGGGATGCCAAGCGGTTGGCTAGAATCCTCACAAATATTTTTGTGTCAGTGTTTAAGAATGACAATGGGTGGTAGGACAAGCAGTTGTCTGCTAGTTTAACCGGTTTTAACAAGGTAACCAATAAAGTCTCACGCATCGCAGGAGGGATATGACTGTCCTTCACCATTTGTTCGGAGAGGGTAACTAAGCGCAGAACAAGCTTTGCCCTGACAGGCCTCATTAGATGCCACCTTCAACCCATTTGAATCTGCCGCATTCCAGACCAGCATATCTTTCAACACTGCTGCTTTCTCTGAGGAGCGAAATGGGGCCATATTATGTTCTCTATGTGCCACCATCAACCACTTAATGGGAATGTGGGCCAAGTAGCCTTAACAGTGAGCATTGTGCTATCCTCACAGCGAGGCCGAACATGTGCCGCCAACATCGCACTAGCTCACTCACCCTCGTCATATACTCTTGCTGTTGCATATTTACTTAGATGCATGACCTTGCCCTGAGCAACTTCATTCTATCCTACCAAGCAGGCCCTAATGTCTCCAAGCAGATTTTACGCCCAGCTGTCTCTCTATGAATTTGTTCTAAATCTGCCAATACTGTCTTGTGGTGAATCCATTTTAGTTGTTTTTGGGACTCAGTAGTTTAGCTTAGTCTTTTGGCTTGCAGGGTTGCGCCCTTGTTAACTAGTGACTTTTAACCTACATAGCTTGCTCTGTTTTCCTTCATTTATTTTATTATTTCTTCTAAGATGGCTGCCTTTGTTTATAATTTATAAAGGTGTTTTGATTTGCATTATCAATGCCACTCTGAGAAGGCGTTATTATCAGCGTCATGAACTGTGATGTACGTAGGTATTGTTATCATGTCCCTTTCTCTTTTGGGGATTGTTTATGTAACTGCCACCACAAGTCTACCTCCATATCAGTTGTTCAGGAACATAGCTGGTTCAGGGATCCTACATGATCTGCATAAATACATCTCACACTGACAAGGTCATCAGAGGGGTTCCTTCCAGATGCCATCTACACTGCATGTCACCTTGCTGCAGAATCAGCCTTTGTGTCACCACGGAGTCTGACCCAGAGACCTCATTCAAAGGTAACAAGGGTTAGGGGTGCTTCTCATGTACATGGTGATGGCAGATTAGGTTTATCATACCTACCTCTCACTAGGGTAGGGATTAGGATTTCTATGCTACGAATTGTATATCTCCTGTCTATTGTAAAATTGTGTTTTTTTTTTTATATTCACAACTCTCATCTTCACAATTCTACTTCTTTTACTGTTCATTATTGTTAGACCTGACAGCCTTAGGGTGGTCACCCCTAACTTTTTTCCTGCCTCCCTCCACTTTTTGGATACTGTTTTTGCTGGTTTTTAGACTCTGCGCACTTTACCACTGCTAACCAGAGCTAAAGTGCTTATGCTGTCTCCCTTTAAACATGGTAACTTTGGATATTACCCAATTGGACTATTTAATTTACTTATAAGTCCCTAGTAGAGTGCACTATGTGTGCCCAGGGCCTGTAGATTAAATGCTACTAGTGGGCCTGCAGCACTGATTGTGCCACCCACTTAAGTAGCCCCTTAACCTTGTCGCAGGCCTGCCATTGCAAGGCCTATGTGTGCAGTTTCACTGCCAATTTGACTTGGCATTTAAAAGTACTTGCCAAGCCTAAAACTCCCCTTTTCCTACATGTAAGACACCCCTAAGGTATGCCCTAGGTAACCCATGGGGCAGGGTGCTGTGTAGGCAAAAGGCAGGACGTGTACCTATGTAGTTTACATGTCCTGGCAGTGTAAAACTCCTAAATTAGTTTTTGCACTGCTGTGAGGCCTGCTCCCTTCATAGGCTATACATTGTTTGACTGGCAGCTGCTGATCTGAAAGTAGTAGGAAGGTCATATTAAGTATGGCCAGAATGGTGATATAAAACCCTGCAGACTGGTGAAGTTGGATTTAATATTACTATTTTAGAAATGCCACTTTTATTAAGTGAGCATTTCTCTGCACTCTTTCTGTGCCTTACAATCCACGCCTGGCTGGGTTTAGTTGACAGCTCCTTGTGCATTCACTCAGACACCCCAAACACAGGATACTCAGCCTCACTTGTACACATCTGCATTTTGAATGGGTCTTCCTTGGCTGGGAGGGTGGAGGGCCTGCACTCACACAAAGGACTGCCACACCGCCTACTGGGACCCTGGCAGACAGGATTGAACTGAAAGGGGACCTGGTGCACTTCTAAGCCACTCTCTGAAGTCTCCCCCACTTCAAAGGCACATTTGGGTATATAAACAGGGCCTCTGCCCCTACCAACTCAGACACTTCCTAGAGAAGAAACCTGTAACCAGAACATGCATCCTGCCAAGAAGAACTGCCTGGCTGCCCAAAGGACTCACCTGACTGCTCTCTATGAAGGACTGCTGCCTTGCTGTTGCCCTGCTGCCTTGCTGCTCTTTGGCTGTGGTGCAGAAGTGCTCTCCAAGGGCTTGGATAGAGCTTGCCTCTTGTTCCCTGAAGTCTCAGGACCAAAACGACTTCATCTCTTCAAGAAGGACCCCTTGTGTGGTTAAATTCGACGCACAGCCTGCACAGCGGTGAAAATTTCACTGCACGCTGATCTGGAACGACGCAGCCTGACTTCGCAACAAGAAGATCGATACAGCGCCAGCGTATCGACTGGAAATTTGACGCATGGCCCACCGGAACGACGCACAGCCGAACCGGAACGTCGCAGCCCGACTTCCAGGGAGGAATCGACGCAGTGCCTGCAGTGCGGTAGAAAATTCAACGCAACACCCACTGCATCGATGCAGCTCCTGCGACTTCTTCCTGCCAGCGCAGGAAATCCACGCATTGTCCCTGGGGCATCTGAAAACCCAGCAACCCGAAGAGGATCCATGACCGAGTGCTGGAAATCGACGCATAGCCATCCCTGTGTGAAAACTAAACGACGCACACCCCTTTGTTGCCAGGCATCTCCTCCTCTAGGCTCCTTGCGGAGATTTTTCACCCAAACCAGGTACTTTTTGCTTGAAAGAGACTTTGTTTGCTTTTAAAAGACTTAAGACACTTTATATCACTTTTCAGTGATATCTCTACATTTACTTATTGCATCTTTGATCGTTTTGACCTACATTTATCCAGATAAATATTATATATTTTTCAAAACACTGTGTGGTGTATTTTTGTGGTGTATATTGTGTTATTGTATGATGTGTTGCAAAAATACTTTACACATTGCCTTCTAAGTTAAGCCTTACTGCTCAGTGTCAAGCTAC
The DNA here is from genome assembly GCF_031143425.1 of Pleurodeles waltl. NCBI lineage: Eukaryota > Metazoa > Chordata > Amphibia > Caudata > Salamandridae > Pleurodeles > Pleurodeles waltl. The sequence goes on from NC_090448.1 coordinate 663,790,250, forward strand.
CAGAGGGTGGGCACAAGATAATTTGGATTGTGTGTGATTTACCCTGACTAGATTGAGGGTCCTTGCTTGGACAGGGGGTAACCAGACTGCCAACCAAAGACCCAATTTCTAACAATTATCCTAATCATTGCAGCTCATACATTTTATCGTAGATTGCAGTCTTTTCAATAAATCGTAGATTGCAGTCTTTTAAATAAATATTGAAGACTTTCCTGTATCTTCTTCATTGCCTGTGTGTGACTGAGGGAAAAGGGTAACTTCCATTCCACCACGACATCCCAGAGTGTTCTTATCTAGAGTCTTGTGTAAGGCTGCCAGAAATAATTTTTGAGTTTTGGTGAAGTACTGCTTGTGAGCCAGGAGGGATGGGCCGGCAGTTGCCACTTGTTGTTGAAGTGGCTTAGTCGCCTACAAACAAAAGTGCTGTCATCCCTAAACCTGCAATCTTGCTTAGGAGTGAGAGTCCAACTAGGACAGTCTCCAGACAAGACGGGTTGCCACAAATCAAACACAATACACCAGCATGATTAGATATGGCGACCCCCCCCAATATAAGCCCTGAACACTTCCCTGGCTCTTACAGAGTTACATGCTGACCCCTCAGCTGTACTAACTTTGGAACTGTGCAACCAAAGTGGGTCATCCAAGGTATCAAACAACTTGTTGCATTAAGCCTGACTTGATTTTCAGGTTGAAATGAATGTAACAAGTTGCTGTGTGCAACTTTAGTAAAGTTGCCATTTTGGTGTCTTTAGTCCCCTGAGAGCAAATCAGTTGCATACGGGGACCTGTTGCTGAGACCGCTTTCTGCCCTCCTGCAGAGACATGCTAATGACTCCCAGGAAAGAATGCAATGGCAGCCTGCTCTGGGAGGAAGTGTCAACTCCCCCCGTAGGACGCCACACGGGTGTTGGCCCAAAAGGCGAGCTTCAAAGGAGAAGCTGCCTTTGAAGGACAAATGGGTAACATTTGGGACAGGGGCTGTTCTATTGTTCAGGCACACAGGCTGGCACTAGAGAAAGGAAACCAGTTGCCAAACCATTTTTGAGGGCTGTGTAGCCACTTGATAGCTATACCTCTGGTTTGTGCTAGGGAGCTCAACACATCAGGAGAGGAGTCCTGCCATATTGAAAATGGGCAGAATGGTGCATCCTGGGATACCCAAATGCCACACTTTGATGAAGTGGTCATTAGGTGGGAGGGAACCTGGTAGCGCATAGGCTACCAACCGTGAGGGCTTTTTCTGAGAATAAATATGACACCTCTGGCACCTCTAAATCATATCTCGCCTAGACTGGAAGAAGGACTAAGGAAGGACTGCCCTGCTGCATCGTGCAACTGGCAAAGAGAGTCTGCACTGCACCTGATGAACCTGGCAACTAGCCAAGGGGAGGGACTGTGACTAGCAGGTTGTCCTGAATGAGAAGTCATCTCCAGAGCCCAACCAAGGCCCAGAGACTCCAAAGGCCAGCTGACTGGTCACCTGTTCATAGCACAGGGACACAACTGCTGGAAAAGCCTGCTGGGGCACGTTGGTGGCCCAAAGTCTTTAACCTGTTGCTAACTGCCACTGTGCAGCACCAGGGACCAGGACCCGATTCACAAAGTTGCACTCCAGTTCGCTGAGCTGGGGTATGGTGTTGGTGTGTAGCTGGGACCCATACTCCTGTGGTAAGTGGACTTCTGCCAGCACCAAGAGGGCTTCAGGTACATCAACCCTGTGACCAAGATCACCTCACCCCCCTTCGTGGACTGAGTAGTCATTGCAGAAAGACCCCCATTGACTGCATCGCATCCACATCATTATATAAACATCTTCAGAATCCTTTATTCCTTGCATCAGGGCCCCTTCTATAGGAAAGTCCTGCAGAGGATAAAAGTGCCTGGAACTGACTGGAGGCTGCTTCACCTGCTGAGGTAACTGTTTTTGAGGACCTTGCTGGTACCCCTGACTGGCTCTCTACTGGAGTTTGTCACCTAAAGTAACTCCAAGTGACTGCATTACAAATAGCCTAAACTTTTTAGTGAAAACGTTTCCAAGTGTCAAATTCATATAATTTGTCAATGCTTATTCACAGTTGAGTGAAATGCTTTGATTTACTACACCTTGTAAATTGTATATCTCCAGAACCCTTTGATGGATCTTTTTCATTGTGATGTCTAAAAATACGTAATAATATAGACTAGCTTTAAAAAATTGGTACTAGCTTTCTTTAGTGTCTTATTGATTTCTTCTGCAAATGTTTTGGTGCTGTTTAAATGCTTTACAATTGTCCGTAATTGTAAGCCTTACTGATCAGAGCCATAGCTACCCACGGTTAAGCTGAAAGCTTGACAAGCGAAGCCTAAGGGACCTAAAGGAGTTGGTAAGTGTATTACGCAGTGAGGTCACACAAACACACCATATAATACACCACATTTCCTCACAATAAGAATAAGTCAATTTAACCTTCTTTACAGGGGAAGCGCAAGCACTTTACTATTGGTTAGCAGGGTAGGCTGCACAGAGTTCTAAAGCCAGCAAAGCAGCAATGCAGGTAGGGTAAACATCTGGGGGATATCATGCAAAAGATGGTAATTTCCTACAATCATATATCATCGCCTGAGCTGTAAAGTAATGTGTTGTGCTGTGCTGCTTCCTAGCTAAAATTGTGTTATATTTAATATATGCATACATAAATGGAGTCCTGGCAAGACCACCATGAAGATAAATACTACAATTGCGGAAACTGGCTCTAGTGATGTTTCGCTACCATTAGAAAGTTATTTTTGCTAGTTTCAGCAGGGACACAGGAAGAAAGGTTAGACTTCCAAGTCTGAGAGGAAGAAATTTGCTCGACTAGACAGAGGCAGCACTGATATGCCCAATTATAAATAACAGAAAAGGTGCACAGTACGATTATAAATTAACCCTGCAGATTAAATAGTTGAAATACATTCAAATAAAGGTCTGACTGTGAGCAATAAATATATACATCAACATCAAGTAGTCTCATCAGTCAGTTTTTCTATGGGTCTCTACAGGAGGCTGCTTATAGAGAGCAGCAGTAATGTCCCCCTTGTATGCAGTATAAGTTTGTTGATTTTTGCCTTCTCTTTTATGAATATTCATAGCCCAACCAGTTGTTTTCATGGCCCTTCCAGGACATTGCATTGCATTCTTCTCAGGTTTTGCTACGGAGTTACACTAGGGACAATGCTTTTAAATATACTTACAACACATGTATACAGTGTGTAACAAAACTATATTCTATGTCAGGACTGGAGGCTCCGATTATGCTTCTCTTTCACAGCAATACTCACGAGCATACATCCAGGCACACACGCAATCACACAACACAACACAACATGCATGTACACCCACTCATGCACACACGCATTACACATGCATGCACACATTCAAACACAGTCTCACACACACACGCACGCATACAACACCCCCACCCCCCCCTCCTGTCAGAGAACCCAACTTACCTGCTTACAGGGGGTCCTCTGGCTGGAGACGGGACACAGCGCTGCTGCCAGCAGCAGCGTCCGCCAGCAAAACACAGCCATGCCGTATCATGGAACATGATAGAGTAAGCAGTGTTTTGCTGGTGTGGCGCTGCTGCTGGCAGCAGCGCCACCTTACTGCTGTCCGCCGCCATGGCCGTAGCTGGAATTTCACCAGCCTTCTGGCAGAATTCCAGCTACGGTCATAATTCGATGTAGCCACGGCAACAGTATGTTGGCGGCCGTCGCCGTGCCGTCGCCGTGGCGGTAGACGGCATTTGCCGCCAATGTCATAATGAGGCCCTAAGTGTTTTGTGCGTTTTTAAGCGCTCGCGACACTGAACGGCTCAACGCACTCAATTTATTTGGGAACGGTTATCCTCACAGCAAGGGGCTCCCGCCGCATTGCTTACTCCCTTGTGAAGTGGGAGTGAGGAGAGCGGGGATGCGCATTCCACTCTACGCGATATCCTCTTTTTATTTTTGATGAACGGGGCCTCACGGGCATTGAAACACGGGAATGACACGTGTTTCAGTCTCAGGCCCTGATTTTCACCTGGATTGCTATTTTAAATAGTGTTTTTTTTGCTATTTCAAGGGAGGTCTCCCTCCACACTTTATTTTCCATTGGGTTGTGTACCCTTATGCTCTTGGATTATTTCCTGAAGCTTTTGAAGAAATTGGGCAGCACTACCTCCCAACTTCAATTTGAAGTTATTGATTAGGAGATTCTCTGCTCCCTGAATTCCACTGCTTTTCCTGCCATTATACCCTCCATTATGGCTGGTTATGAAGAGTACTCTTGGGAAGGTACCTTTTATGATGACTCTGTGGGGTCTTTTGAGTAAGACCTTGTCTATGCCCTTGACGCTGGTGTTCGCCACAATGTTAATGTGGCCTTGGCCCAGGCAATTCAACCTATTAAGCATCACTTATTGGGTTCTGCTTAGCAGCAGGGCTGGATCCGAGGTTCTCGCAGCCGTGAAGAGCTGCCTTTTGCCCACGACCCTTCCAGCTCAAGTTCGGATCCGAACCCTCATCTAGATGACTTTGAACAATTGGCTTGGTCCTTAGCCAAGGACCACAACTATTCTTCTGCATAGTCAGTCTCTTCCAGGGAAGACGTTAAAGGGGATTCAGACTCTTCCTCTTCCTCTTAAAGTCCTGGAAGGGACACTGATTCTCTGCCCCGTAAAAGGAAGGCAAAATCTTGTCACTCACAACCAGCCTCACAGCCCCTGAAAGTTCTCACTTTTGAGCCAGAGGACATTATACACCCTAGGTCATCCTCCTGGATCCTTCCTTCAGGGGTGGTTGAATATGTACAGACCCACATTCATCATAGCTTTGACAAGGATGTTCGATCTCGGCTGAGATCTGAATGCCCCAGCCCTGATTTTTCTTCAGAAGTCACTGAGACTCCAGAGATAGACCCGACTCTCCAAGGATCTTAAGAAGGGCATTGACCGGGCCTGGTGTGGTTCCCAGGACAAGCTCTTGGATATATCAGGTCCTCTTACTAAAATCCTAGAGTTAGACTTTCAGGCCAAGGAATCTAGTACTCCAATTAACCCCGAGGTTTTAGTGGGGTGGGCTCAGTGAGCCTTATGTTTTCTGGGGAACGCCAACTGCGCCATCTCTAGTGAGAGGCGGTGTTCTATTTTGATCAAGATGGACCCCAAATTAACAGAGGCGATTCAGGGTTTCAAACTGGAATTTTACACTTTCCCACTGCAGAGTATTTTTCCCCCAGAGATGTATTTTTCCCTACAAAATTAGGAGTTCATCTCCTCAGAGATCTCGGCTCTACTTGCAAAAGAAGCCGTAGTGGATTCTTCTCCTCATCCTTGCGGTTTCCTCAGCCTCATCTTCCTAGTAGAAAATAAGGGTGGAGGATCCCGTTTTGTCTTGAATCTAAAAGATTTTAATGGATGGATCATTTATCGCCACTTTAAGATGGAGGAAATCCACTTGTTAAGGGATATTCTACAAGAGAAAGATTGGATGGTCCTCATAGATCTAAGGGATGCTTACTTGACCATTCCTATTTTTCCTCCTCATCGGAGATTCCTTCAATTCCTTTTGGCAAGACCGCTGTTACAAATACAAGGTTCTCCCCTTCGGCCAGTCTTCGACCCCTTGGGGTTTCACAAAGGTGATGCGTCCTATTTCGGAATCTCTTCGGGTCAAGGGGGTTTGTCTGATTATATATCTGGACAATCTCATCATCATGGCCCAGTGTCCTCTTCTGATCCTGACTCACCTAGAGTGGGCAATCTCTCCCCCTTCAAGATTTGGGCTTCATTATCAATAGTCAGAAGTCAATTTTGACTCATTACCAGTGGCTAGAATTTCTGGGCTTTCAGGTGAATTCCGTCCTAACCCAGTTGATCCTTCCCCCTCTCAAGATCCACAACATAAAAAAGGAGTTGAAATCCATACTGACCAGACAGATGTATCTTTGAGATCGATAGCCCCTATGGTGAGCCTGTTTTCATCCTTGATCCAGGCTATTTTTCCGGGCCCCCTCCATTATTGGGCCCTTCAATGTCCGAAGATCTCCCATCTTCAGAAGGGCCTCAGTTACTCAGCTCTTGTTACCCTATTTGACAAAACTAAGACCGAAAACCATTGGCGCATGGATGCCTGGAATGGCAGAGTGATCTTTGGCTCATCTCCAGAGATCGTGATCGAATCCAATGCCAGCAGCTGGGGTTGGGGAGCCTGTTGCAGCCTGACATCCATGGGAGGGCCGTTGGTCCAGAGCAGAACTAAACCTCATATCAATTGCTTGGAACGCTTGGCGGGTTCTTTTGCGATCCGCAGTCTCTCCCCAGAAAAGTTGAATTGTTGCATCCTTCTTCTGATGGACAACATCTCTGCAGTACGTTATGTTAACAGATTAGGCGGGACAAAGTCTTGCCTTCTAGCGGAGATTGCCAAAGACTTCTGCCACTTTTTTCTCCAGCATCAGATTTCGGTGGTGGCCGAATACCTCCCAGGTCAGAACAATGCAGTGGCCGACTGACAGTCTCGACACCTTCGGGACTTCAGCGACTGGAGGCTTGATCCGAAAATATTTCAGTCACTCCAACGCATTTGGGGCCCCTTCTCGATAGACCTCTTTGCATCTCGTCTCAACCAGCAGCTGGACCAGTTTTTTCATCTGGCGTCCAGATCCGGAGGCTCCGGCGACCAATGCCTTTCTGCAGGACTGGTCTCAATTCCTGGGTTATGCCTTCCCTCCATTAATGATGATCCCGAGCGTTCTAGCTCAAGCTTGTTGTCCGAGAGTATAGTTAGTCCTTGTGACAACCCTCCGGAAAGCTCAGGCCTGGTTTCCTGTAGTTCTGGAGATGAGTTGCTCCCCTCCGGTTCTGCTCCCGCACCGCTGAAATCTGCTTCTAAACCCACTGGGTCTTCCTCATCCTCTAGTGCAATTGCAATCCCTGTCCCTGGTGGTGTGGAGACTTTCAGGGAATGATGGTCTCTCCCAGGACTTTCGCGCAAGTCTAATGACTTCATTGCACAGGCCTGGAAGCATTGGTGTAATTTGTGCAGTGAACGGAGTGTTGATCCATACCTAGCAGATTGTTCTTTGATTCTATATTTTTTTGTCTCATTTAGCAGCTTCGGCTATGGCCTATAGATCTTTCAATAATTACAGGTCAGCCATTTATGTGGGTCATTTGCCTATTGATGGCAAGTCTGTTGGTGAACTCACGATTGTGTGCAAACTCCTACGGGGAATTTGTTTTCCAATCCTCCTCGGCCACGCTATTCTTCCCTGTGGGATGTACATGTTGTCTTATGTTTCTTAGGCTCCTGGCCGGCTAACAGATATCTTTCCAGGAAGCAGCTTTCTGCTAAGCTTACTACGCTGTTTTGCTTGGTATCTTGTAAGCGGATTTCTGATGTAAGGGCCTTGGACCTGTCAGGTAGAGTTTTTTTCTCCTGATGGAGTAGAGTATCCTTTACTATTTCTCATCGCACCAAATGTAAAACTAGGACTGTTTCTTATCCTAGTTTCCCAGGTAATTTCAAGTTATGTGTGGTACAGTGTTTAAAAGAGTACAAGGTAAGTACTGCTGAATTTCATTCTGACATGAGCAATCAGTTACTAATTTCTTTACAGAAACCTTTACACCCAGTATCTTCAGCCACATTGATGCGATGGCTGATGAGTGAGGCGGGCATTGATACATCTCAGTTTAGGGCCCAACCTGTGAAAGGCACTATGGCATCTAAGGCTTTTTCTTTAGGTTCTTGTCTTGAAGACATTTTGAGAGCGGCTGATTGGTTGTCTGAATCGAGTTTTAAGTCCTTTTGCTATAAACTCATTTGGATATTGCCTTGGTGGTTATCGATCAGCTTTAAACTAGCATAATCTGAGCTTCCGGTCCTGACATAGAATAAAAATAATTTCTAGCTTCCTCGTCAAGAATCTTTCAGTTCTATTAAGGACACGGAGGCAAGGATTATCCCACCCTTTTTCTATTACTTTGGAAGGTATCTTGTGTATTATATTATACATGTTTGTTATCTGTATTGATTAAATTCCGTGTTCCTTTTCTTACCCTCCCTAATTAAGTTATATTGAGGTGTTGAAGTGTTTGGTAGTGTTTACAGCTACTTTTATCCTTTCTTCATAGACAATGAAGATAAATGTTCCTGGATCTTTCTGGATGTCTGTGGCATTTCTGCCTCACGGCCTTCTGAATTAGCTGGCTCTGGTCTGAGTCCAAAGGATCCTTCATTCTGGCTTGGAACTTCAGTGCGTCTGTTGGAGTTCCTGTGTGGTTTGCAGTTCTCCTGTCGTTGGGGGTTATTGATGGAGACTGTTTCCTGTTAGCTGGACTTCAAAAAAGGAAGAGGAGGCGTTATGTTTCAGGAGGTTTTTATAGGGCTAGTGCTCTATGGTTGGTCATGTGATGTATACGTGTCATTGGAAGTGTTATTGTTAAACTGTATTTTGATTGGCTGTTAAAAATATTAAAGCACAGAAAGAGAAGCATAATCCTCACCTCCTTGTCCTTAATAGAATTGACAAATTCTTGATGCGAAAGCTAGAAAATGTTTTACTGTTTACTACCATACACACACATACTATATAATAACACACTGTCATCGTAATGCTCTGTGTAGAGTGCCATAGGACTTCTTCCATAGTTTGTAGCAACCTGCACCCTGAGGGCCGGTCTCGGCCAAAGGTTATAAATAAGTAGGCTAGTGGTCGCTCGTGACCACTGCTGAGATTATCTCAGAGTGCATGTGTCTCATACTTCATTGCAGCTCATTTCAGTAGCGTAAGGCCAGCACATGTCCTCACGGTTGAGGAAGCAACACTGGCGACAAGAACGGCAGTTCTCCCTGTGTGCTGGGGACCCCGCTGCTCTGCAACAATCCACAGGACGAAATGAAGGGTTTGCAGTCCTGCGGTTATGGGGGGGCAGTTACTGCTCGAAAAGCCATGTTTTTAGGTGCTTTCTTAAGGTTAGAAGGTCCTGTGTCTTGCGTAGGTTGGTGGGGCGGGAGTTCCAGGTCTTGGTGGCGAGGTTGGAGAAGGATCTGCCACCGGAGGTGGTGCGATGGATGTGGGGGACTGTAGCGAGGGCGAGGTCGGTGGAGCGGAGCTGTCGAGTTGGTATGTGGAAGTTTACTTGTTCGTTGAGGTAGGCCGGTCCAGTGTCATGGAGGGCTTTGTGAGCGTGGATGAGGACTTTGAAAATTATCCAATTGTTGATGGGCAACCAATGTAGGGATCTGAGGTGGGTGGATATGTGTTCGGGGCGAGGGACGTTGAGGATGAGACGTGCGGCTGCGTCCTGGATTCGCTGGAATTTTCTTCAAAGCTTGGCTGTGGTCCCTGCATAGAGGGCATTGCCGTAGTCCAGTCTGCTGCTAATGAGGGCGTGGGTGACTGTTCTTCTTGTTTCTAAAGGAATCCATTTGAAAGTCTTGCGTAGCATGCGAAGGGTGTTGAAGCAGGTGGACGATATGGCATTGATTTGCTGGGTCATGGAGAGAGATGAGTCCAGTACGATGCCAAGGTTGCGTGCATGGGTGGTGGGTGTTGGGGGTGGTCCGAGGGTGGTGGTCCACCAGGAGTCGTTCCATGCTGTCTTGTTGGGGCCGCAGATGATGATCTCTGTTTTGTTAGAGTTCAATTTGAGGTGGCTTGTTGTCATCCATTTGGCGATGTCGAGGAATCCAGCGTGCAGGTTAATCTTGCAGTGGTTGGGTTCCTGGTGAGGGAGATGATGAGCTGGGTGTCGTCAGCGTATGAAATGATGGTGATGCCGTGGGGGCGGAGGATGTTGGCGAGAGGAGCCATGTAGATGTTGAAGAGGGTGGGGCTGAGGGAGGATCCGTGGGGGACCCCACAGATGATCTTGGTGGCTTTAGACTGGAAAGGAGGGAGGCAAACTCTTTGGCCTCTTTAGGAGAGGAAGGAGGTGAGCCAGTCCAGGGCCTTGTGGTGAATTCCGGCATCGAAAAGGCGTGCGCGGAGGGTTTGGTGGCATACAATGTCAAAAGCTGCAGAGAGGTCTAGGAGGATGAGGGCGACAGTCTCGCCCTTGTCCACTCTGGTCCCGATGTCGTCTGTGCATGTGATGAGGGCGGTCCCGGTGCTGTGGTTCTTGCGGAATCCAGGCTGGGAGGCGTTGAGTATGTTGTTTTCTTCTAGGAAGCGAGACAGATGTGCATTTACTATCTTCTCAGGGACCTTTGCAGGGAAGGGGGAGAAGAGAAATGTGTCGGTAGTTTGTGTGGTCTTCAGGGTCTGCTTTTGTTTTTTTGAGAAGAGCGTTGACTTCGGCGTGCTTCCAAATATCTGGGAAGGTTGCGGTGTCGAAGGAACTGTTGGTGACGGCACGGAACTGGGGAACTATTATTTGGATGGCCTTGTTGAAAATGTGGTGGGGGCAAGGGTCTGTTAGGGAACCTGAGTGGATGGAATTCATGGTTTTGCTGATTTATTAGTCGTTGGTGGGGGTCCAGGTGTTTAGTCAGTTGGTGCGGCAGGGTATTGTGGTGTTGGTTATGTCGGTGGTGGTGATGATGGTTGCTGATGATGTGAAGCTGTCATGTATGTCTGTGATTTTACGGTGGAAGTAGTTGGAGAGGGAGTTGCAGAGGTCTTGGGAATGTGGAGGGTCGATGGTGCAGGATTCGGGTTTGGTGAGTTCTTTGATGATGTCAAAGAGTTCCTTGCTGTTGTGTGTGTTGTTGTCTATGCTATGCCTTCTTTGTAGAAGGACCATTTGGTGGTCCTGATGAGTTGGTGGTGTTTGCGCATGGCTGTTTTGAGGGCGGAGACGTTGCTCACTGAGGGTTCCTGGCGCCAGTGTCACGGTGCCCTTTACTCGGGATCTGCTTGCCGTAGAACAAAAGGCCCACCTCCCGGCGTCACCAACTCAGGAAGTTATAGAACACTGAGTATTGATGAAGCCAAGCGGAGGGGAAGGGAAATTAGGATAGGGAACTGCGGGGAGAGAGATCTGAAAAGGAAAAATGGTTAAGCATATATGTATATGCTTGTTCATAACAGCATTAACATGCAATTATACATTTAGACAAAGGCGTCTCAGTGAATGCAAGTGTTGAGACCCTTATGGAATAGACAAAGGCGTCTCTGTGAATGCAAGTGTTAAGACCCTTGTAGAATAGACTAAGGCTTCTCCGTGGATGCAAGTGTTAAGACCCTTATGAAATAGACAAAGGCGTCTCCGTTAAGACCCTTATGGAATAGACAAAGGCGTCTCCATGAATGCAAGTGTTAAGACCCTTATGGAATAGACTAAGGCGTCTCCATGGATGCAAGTGTTGAACCCCTATGGAGTAGACAAAGGCATCTCCGTGGATGCAAGTTTTGAGACCCTTATGGAATAAACAAAGGCGTCTCCGTGGATGCAAGAGTTGAGACTCTTATGGAATAGACAAAGGCTTCTCCGTGGATGCAAGTGTTGAGACCCTTATGGAATATACAAAGGCGTCTCCGTGGATGGGGCGTGGTCCTTCTGTAAATCATGGAACAAAAACAATTGGTAGAATCATGATACTTCAGAATGTCATAAACCTTAGACAAAACTGGGCGTGGTCCTTCTCTGAATCATGGAACAAGAACAATTAGTAAAATCATAATAACTCAGGAAGGCATGAGCTTTAGGCAAAAAACTGGGCGTGGCCCTTCTCTGAATCATAGAACAAGAACAATTGGTAAAATCATGATACCTCAGGATGGCAGGAGCTTTAGGCAAAAAACTGTATGTGGCCCTTCTCTGAATCATGGAACAAGAACAATTAGTAAAATCATGATACCTCAGGATGGCATGAGCTTCAGGAAAAAAACTGGGCGTGGCCCTTCTCTGAATCATCGAACAAGAACAATTAGTAAAATCATGATACCTCAGGAGGGCATGAGCCTTAGGCAAAAAACTGGGCGTGGCCCTTCTCTGAATCACGGAACAAGAACGAACTGAGACCTCTGAACCTTGAGAAGGCAAGAGCCTTGGACTATGGACATACTCTGAGTATCAATCATGCAACTACTATACATTCATAAACATAAAACGCTTGATCTCAGTCTAGAAATTTGCAAAGACTTAAACATGTATCTCACATTTTATGTTTCCAAAAACAATGAAACTATGATTTGTTTATCTTTGAAACATTTTCACATTTGCCACCTAGGCCTGAAAGTTTTACTCTTGTAAACTGAAACGCTTTGATTATTTATCCTAGGGCACTTACTCATGTGAACTGAAGCGCTTTGATTACTGTGCCACGGGTGCGTTACTTCCTGTGAACTGAAGCGCTTTGAATGCTGTGCCAAGGGCGCTTTACTTCCTGTGAACTGAAACGCATGAAACGCTTTGAATGCTGTTCCAAGGACACTTTACTTCCTGTGAACTGGAGCGCTTTGAATGCTGCGCCAATGGCGCTTTACTTCCTGTGAACTGAAGCGCTTTGAAAGCTGCGCCAAGGGCGCTTTACTTCCTGTGAACTGAAGCGCCTGAATTGCCGTGCCAAGAGCGCTTTACTTTAGAAACTGAAAACGCTTCGCTCGTTATGCTAAGGGGCGCTTTTACCTTTTGGAAGTAACAACTTCCTCCAAACTTGGATTCATCAAGGCCTTACCGCTACGAGTACGACCTACTCGTTTTTTAATGCACCATGGAAACAAGGATACTTCGTTTGGATAACACTCTGCCATTCAGGAACTCTGCTCTTCTTCAGAGAAACCCCCACAAGGTCTGGCCGCATTGAAGTCTTCAAAATAGTGAGCAACGTGCTTGCGTGTGGCTGGGCTTTATAGGCCTGCCACACCCCAAGATGGCTGCTGCCTCTAAAAACATGGGAATTGTAGTCCCTTCATGGAATAGCACTGATAAGTGCATCTTGTTCACCAATGTCCTGAACCAGCAACTCTATGAGCTTTGCGACAGGGCAGACGACGCTGATGGCCACCTTTGGAACAAGAGAGGATGACAAGTGGTGTGCATAAAGTGCTGCAGAGTCGCGGAGCGGAGTTTCGGGCGAGACCTGGACCACGCATGGCCTTATTCCTGACAGCCAGGCTTTCTCAATTTTTTGGCATTCTCGTTTGGAAGATTGGAGTTTTGTGGTGAACCAGGGGGCCGTCTCGATGGTGCGGGTGTTGTTGTTTGTTTCCAAAGGGGCGAGGGAGTCTGCTCAGGTTTCTAGCCATCGTGTGAGGTTGTGGGCAGCGGTGTTGGGGTCGTTGGTGATGGGAGGTGGAGCTTGTGCGAGGTTGGAGATCAGGTGTTCTTTGGAGACCTTGTTCCACTTGCGGTAAGGTGTAGTGTGTTGGTGGTGGGTAGTGGGTAGTGGGTTTCATGAAGGAGAAGTGGACGCAGTGGTGGTCAGTCCAGTGGAGTTCGGTGGTGTGAGTGAAGGTGATGTGGCTGCTGGAGTTGAAGATGGCGTCTAGCGTGTGTCCCGCTGAGTGGGTAGGTGAGGTGACCAGTTGCTTGAGGCCGAGGTTCGTGAGGTTGTCCAGCAGGGCTGTGGAGTTGCAGTCGTGGGTGCTTTCCAGGTGAAAGTTGAGGTCACCGAGGAGTATGTAGTCTGTGGAGGTGAGGGCGTGGGAGCTGATGGTATCAGCGATGGTGTCACAGAATGGGGGGAAGGGTCCTGGTGGTCTGTAGATGAGGGTTCCTCTAAGGATGGTGTTGGCGTTGATGTGTATTTGAAAGTGTAGGTGTTCTGCATTGTCTAGGGTGTCGTTGGTGTTGGTGGAAATTTTGATGGTGTTTTTGTGTAATATGGCGATACCTGTATTATGGTGATTCCTCCTCCTGTGAAGCCACAACGGAATCGGTGTGGCAACTGCGGTCTGGAGCATCGGACACAGAATGTCTGCCCTGGAAGAGGGTGAGCCTGTTCCAACTGCAGAAAGATGAATCGCTTTGCTAAGACCTGAGCAGGACATCTGCACCAACTGTCTCTTGACAAGAGGGGGCGGAAGAGACACCTCATGCGGGCATACTGTGTGGTCCCGGAGATGACAAAGAGGATGATGAAGTGTTTGTGGTGTTGTTCATCGGGAAGGAGGGGAACAAGAAATGGAAATCCGAAATCGGGGGAGCCTTCATAATAGCCTACATAGATGCTGGAGTGTCTGTGAATGTCATGGACTCAGCACATATCAATAAGATCGTGTCGCAACCCAATCTAGCTACCACCATGGCACAGATCTACAGGGGCACTTAGCCGCTGACCCTGGGAGGAACCAAGAAAGCTGACGACGTGAGTGAAGACCACTCCACCAGAGCAAGATTCCACGTCATGGAGGGAGAGACCAGTACCCCTTTAGGGTGCTATGCCGCAGAAGACCTCAGACTTGTGTTCTTTGCAAAGTAGGTGCACAAATCACATGCCACAGATATGATGCAAGAGTTTCTCCAGTTAGTCATAGGATTGGTGAGCTTGAAGGAAAACAAATTAGCCTGCACATCGACGAAGCATTCCAACCCATGGGGCTGCGCCACCAAAGAGAACTGTTTCACCTGAGTCAGCAGATGGAAAAGGAACTCAGGGACCTGAAGCAAAATGAGGTCATACAAAAAGTCACAGGACCTAAACCCTGGCTGCCCTCGTTAGTGTCCCTCTTTTAGTCATTGCACCTAAGCCCAAGAAGCCCGGAGCCTCAGGATGTGTGTTAATATGAGGCTCCCGAACAAAGCCATCCAGCGGTAGAGACACATCACGGCAACTATGGACGATATTGTGGCAAATCAGAATAGCACCCAATGGTTTTTGAAAACTCGGTTTGAACACGGGCTATCACCAGCTGGAGCTTGCCAGACGCTGCCAACATCAGTGCAGTGCGTGCTCTACGCGCAACTAGAATGCAAAAACCAAATAATTTCAAGCTAACATAATTTATGCATTGTGTTGATATGATGTTGTTTAACCTTTTGCATTGCAGAGTTTAATTCTGAGGACTTATGTTCAGCATGCACATAAATACTGTTCTCATGTAATGTACTGCTGCAGGCTTTCAGACTGTGTCAGGGTGTGGTCCCTTTCCAGGGCTTTCTAGAAGCTTTCCCTGCAGCATGCCTGGGTGTGGTTGGTGGGATGGGCTGGGCTAGACTCTATAAAAGGGAGCCAGCCCAGCTCCACGTGCTCACTATTTAGAGGTCCCGGTGCAGAGCAGCAGCAACTTCCTGAGTTCCTGTTCTGGCGGCCTACTTTGATCCTCTAGGCCTTGCCCTTTTTTCACTTTCATTGGTGATCCTAGATCAGGGTGGTAAGACGGAGGTCGGGCTGGGCCCCCGACCCCGTTATCGGAAACTCTCGAGTTCTTGGGCCTAATCTTTGCATGATTTCGTGGCATTTGCATGCTGATATTCGACTCGGCAAGACGCGCAATTCTTTTCTCGTGCTTAATTCTTGATATTCATTGTGCGCTACCATTCCTAGGCAGTTACATGGTAGCATTCGAATCGGCAAGACGCGCGATTCATTTTCTTGTGTGTTAACTCTTGATATTCATTGTGCGCTACCATTTTATGGCATTTACAAAGGTAGCATTCGAATTAGCAAGACGCGCAATTCTTTTCTCGTGCTTAATTCTTGATATTCATTGTGCGCTACCATTCCTAGGCAGTTACATGGTGGCATTCGAATCGGCAAGACACGCGATTCGTTTTCTTGTGTGATAACTCTTGATATTCATTGTGTGCTACCATGTTATGGCATTTACAAAGGTAGCATTCGAATCGGCAAGACGCGCGATTCTTTCCTCGTGCTTAATTCATGTTATTCATTGTGCGCTACCATTCCTAGGCAGTTACATGGTGGCATTTGAATCGGCATGACGCGCAATTCGTTTTCTTGTGTGATAACTCTTGATATTCATTGTGCGCTACCATTTTATGGCATTTACAAAGGTAGCATTCGAATCGGCAAGACGCGCGATTCTTTCCTCGTGCTTAATTCATGTTATTCATCGTGCGCTACCATTCCTTGGCAGTTACATGGTGGCATTCGAATCGGCAAGTCGCGTGATTCGTTCTCTTGTGCTTTAACCCTTGATATTCATTGTGCGCTACCATTCCTTGACAGTTACATGGTGGCATTCGAATCGACAAGACGCACGATTCTTTCCTCGTGCTTAATTCATGTTATTCATTGTGCGCTACTATTCATTGGCAGTTACATAGTGGCATTCGAATCGGCAAGACGCGCGATTCGTGCTCTTGTGCTTTAACCCTTGATATTCATTGTGCGCTACCATTCCTTGACAGTTACATGGTGGCATTCGAATCTGCAAGACGCGCAATTTGTTTTCTCGTGCTTGATTTCATGACATTCATTGTGTGCTACCATTCCTTGACAGTTACACAGTGGCATTCGAATTGGTAAGCCGCGCGATTCGTTTCTTGTGCTTAAAATCACGGTGTTCATTACGCGCTACCATTTTAAGGCATTTACTTGGTGGCTTTTGAGTTGGCAAGTCGCGTGATTTATTTCTCGAGTCTAATTTGTGTTATTCATGGTGCACAATCAACCTATGGTATTTTTTCTACCTATGTAAAGATCTGAAATGTGCGCAAGTCATGTTCCAGCAATTTGAGAGAACAAAGAACCAGGTTTCTAGATGTAATGTTGTGTGTTCCTAATATGTTTCTCAAACACGATGCACATGGTGTAGAAATCATTCAGATTCTTTCCTGATCCTCATGTAAATGATAATTCTTGAATTTGAAAATTGCATTTAACCTTTTTTGATTCCCTCACAGGTATCCAGTCATCTTGAAGCCTAATCATTTTAAGGCTATGCTTAGGTTGTCCATGTTTTCAGAATGACAATGATTAGAGTCATAGCCTAGTATTGATATTCATATGATGTAATTTTGATATTGTTTGTTTTAACTTTTTTGCTTCCTACAGGTCTCCTTCCCAGCTGTTCCCTTCCTAATCCCCTTTTCCCCACTTGGACTCTCTTAGACTCTGTGACTATTCTAATCAGAGTATTGGAGCTGTCTTGTGGTGGAAGTATTGGGAACGTGCACAGACCTCGAGGATCTGGTGACTCTGACAGAATAGTGAGCCCACAAATTATTATCCTCCTGGTTTGTGTATGTTCTCAACATGGCCACACTGGACAACCTAGTCAAGGATATCACTCAGCTCCAAGCAGAGGTGGTATCATCAAAAAAATTGGCAACTAGCCTAGCTGAGAGAGTGAGTCAGTTACAGTATAAGGTAGAAAAGAAGGAACAAAATCCTCCAGGTGTGTCTTGACCAGGTCCTTCTTCTCAGACTTCTGGAGGTAATCCGACAAACATTTCCCTCAACGTTCCTTCAGCCATTCCTTTAGCTCTCCCAGAACGTTTCTCAGGTGACCCCTTGAAAGAGTAATCTTTCCTGGTTCAAGTGGAATTACACTTCACCTACAGACCACATACTTTCCCCGATGCCCAGTCCAAAGTAGCTTTCTTGTTATATCTGTCTGGAGATGCAGCCACCTGGGCTATTCCTCTTGTGAGTAAAGACAATCCCGTGTTATACAACTGTAGAAACTTTGTTCGCGAGTTTGAGCAAGTTTTTGATCGTAGAACTGTAACACTGTCAGCAGATCGTGAATTATTAGACTTACGCCAAGGGAATCAGGACTTAGGGGGTAATTACAACATTGGCGGTAAAAGCCGCTTACCGCCGTGCAGAAGACCGCCAACACACCGCCGTGGAATTCCGCCACAGCTATTATGACCCACATCTCGAAATCCGACAAAATCCACACAACCACACAATTCCGCCACACCAAAGGTCAGTGATAAACTAGCGAAAACAAAACCTCCACCGTCACGGCAATAGAAATACGCCCATGCTATCACGACCCACGAATCCACGTGGCAGTCTTTCAACCACGGTATTCCATTGGCGGTACACACCGCCGTGCTCAAAATACACACACACACATACAGAACACCGCCACATTGGACAATTCGAAATACACACACCTGATACACACACCACTCCCACACACCCAATACAATATAAAACACACACCCACATCACCCACAAACCCCTAATACCAAAAATTTCCGAAGGAAGGCCAGAGAGAGACACCACCATCCACAAACTAGCAGCCACAGGCACTCAACACCATCACCCACACAACTTCCACGCACAAAACACCACACACCACTACATATCACCACACTTATCACCACACACACCACCCCACACATCACCCACACCACCCCATGGCACGGCAAAGACACCCCAGGTTCTCGGAGGAGGAGCTCAGGGTCATGGTGGAGGAAATCGTCCGGGAAGAGCCACATCTATTTGGAGCACAGGTGCAGCACACCTCCATAGCTAGGAAGATGGAGCTATGGCGAAGAATAGTCGACAGGGTCAACGCAGTGGGACAGCACCCAAGAAATAGGGACGACATCAGGAAGAGGTGGAACGACCTACGGGGGAAGGTGCGTTCCGTGGTCTCCAGACACCACCTGGCGGTACAATGGACTGGTGGTGGACCCCCACCTCCTCCCCCACAACTAACAACATGGGAGGAGCAGGTCTTGTCGATTCTGCATCCTGAGGGCCTCGCAGGAGTCGGTGGAGGAATGGACTCTGGTAAGTCAAACCTTTAACTATCATATCCCCCACCCTACCTGCATGCTATCACAGACCCCTACCCTCGCCCCCTCCCCTATCACTCCAACTCCTCACAAATGTACTAATAACACAAACCAAACATCCCAACATCAAGCCCTGCATGACACAACAAAGCATGGACACCCATCACTAAAGCATGCCCACTGCACATACCCATAACACCCCCCTCAACCATCATCACACAAGCCCCCACACAGGAATGCTAGCACTGGGGTACACGGTCACCCACCCATTGCACACCATGACACACACAGATGCAATAATCATGCTTTTACACCCCTGCAGGATCACTACCCATCGTCACCAGACAGGAGGGTCCAGACATCTCCACCCCACCCACTGAAGACACCCACAGTGATGACAGCAGCTCTGTCCAACTGGATCCAGATGACCAGCCCGAACCATTGTGGGCCTCGGGACAGTCGGTTCCCCTCACACAGGCACAGCCCACCACAGACCTTCCACCCTCTGGTAACACCAGCACAGCACCCACCCAGCAGGCCTATACCTCCGTCCCCAGGACACGTCAATCAGCTGTGTGTCCACCACTACAGGGAACCCAGGATAACCCACCACCCCAACAACAACAGGGACCTGGGGGCAGTGGCAGTGGGCACACGGTCCAGGGGACGGAGGCACAGGAACACAGGGGAACTGGGAGGGCTGCCGTGCGACAGGGGGCGGACAGGCCAAGGGAACCCACTCTCCACGAGGCCCTCTCCTCCATCATGGGAGCATACCACCACTCCCAGGAGACGATGGCAACGGTCCTGGCCAAGTTTCAGGAGACCAGGCGCATGCAGGAGGAACAGTATTTGGGGTTCAGGGAGGAACTCAAAACCATCAGCTCCGCCCTGGGCACCATCGTAGGGGTGCTGAAGGAAATACTTAACACCAGGAGGGACACTGTGGCACTACAAGGGGCCCCTGACACTAGCATGGACGATGAACTGCCCACCACCTCCGCCGGCGCTAGTGGACAGGAGGCACCGCCACAGGACCACCAAACCAGCACCCCCCCTGCAGACGGAGAACAGCCCCACTAGCGGTCCCTGAGATCCAGGAACAAGACAGAGCACAATGCCAAGACCCCCGCCAAGAAATGAGACCACCCTGATTGTCAAACCACTGTCCCACTTTGTAACCCTGTCCATACTAGAACTACACCGGTTCCACTTCCTATGCCCATATGGGCAATGCACCTGTGAGACTAATAGACTGGACTCTGCCATGGACATTCCTCCACCATCACCCTTCACCATTTTACAACCCCCTCCAATATTGAGCACTTCAATAAACACCCTTGAAGCACAAAACAATCTGGAGTCAGTCTGTGATTTAGAAAATGTGTATTAGCAATGACAGTGACAAAATGTTTTTTCAAATGTAATGTCAACTTACCTATGTCACACATCTCATGTCCATGAGGAATCTAAGCAGATGACACACGTTGGAAACCACACCTGTGAAACAGTAAGGGAAATGTACAACTCAGTGACCATATACTGGTTGAAATCGACAGACAGGATAGAGGTAGAAGTGTTAAAGTACTTGTAGTAGGCAGGAATGTTTTCTCACCTGTGTGTCACTGGAAATATTGCTGGATAACTGAGTCCCTGTTGTCAATGTCTTCTTCCTCTGCTTCCTCCTCATCACTGTCCACAGACTCCACAGCTACCACAACACCGCCATCTGGACCATCCTCCTGCAGAAAAGGCACCTGTCGTCGCAAAGCCAAGTTGTGAAGCATACAGCAGGCCACGATGATCTGGCACACCTTCTTTGGTGAGCAGAATAGGGAACCACCTGTCATATGGAGGCACCTGAACCTGGCCTTCAGGAGGCCAAAGGTGCGTTCGATCTCCCTCCTAGTCCGCCCATGGGCCTCATTGTAGCATTCCTCTGCCCTGGTCCTGGGATTCCTCACTGGGGTCAGTAGCCATGACAGGTTGGGGTAACCAGAGTCCCCTAATAGCCACACCCGGTGCCTCTGGAGTTGACCCATCACATAAGGGATGCTGCTATTCCGCAGGATGCAGGCGTCATGCACAGAGCCAGGGAACATAGCATTTACCTCGGAGATGTACTGGTCTGCCAAACATACCATCTGTACATTCATGGAATGATAACTCTTCCGGTTCCTGTACACCTGTTCACTCCTGTGGGGGGGGACCAGAGCTACATGGGTCCCATCAATGGCACCTATGATGTTGGGGATATGTCCAAGGGCATAGAAGTCACCTTTCACTGTAGGCAAGTCCTCCACCTGAGGGAAAACGATATAGCTCCGCATGTGTTTCAGAAGGGCAGACAACACTCTGGACAACACGTTGGAAAACATAGGCTGGGACATCCCTGATGCCATGGCCACTGTTGTTTGAAATGACCCACTTGCCAGGAAATGGAGCACTGATAGCACCTGCACTTGAGGGGGGATTCCTGTGGGATGGCGGATTGCGGACATCAGGTCAGGCTCCAACTGGGTACACAGTTCCTGGATTGTGGCATGGTCAAACCTGTAGGTGATGATCAAACTTCTTTCCTCCATTGTCGACAGGTCCACCAGCGGTCGGTACACCTGAGGATTCCGCCATCTCCTCACATGTCCCAGCGGACGGTGCCTATGAAGGACAACAGCGACCACAGAGTCAAACAACTCAGAGGTATGTACCCACAGTCTACACAGAACACCATTCATACACAAAATGTGGCCTGTATTTGTGTTGTGAGACAAGGCCTAGGTATGTGTGACGCAGTTGGTAATTAGGCCATGTGGGCCCCTGAAATGGCGGCTGCCTGACCTCTAAACTGGGACAATGGGATGTGAGGTAACTGCGCTGGCGTTGTACACCATCGCGGTAGGCGGTCGAAGACCAAGGCGCAATGCTGCATTGGTTAACATTGGACCCTATGGGTCCCAGGAGCCAATGACGATGTACGCCGGCGGTGATGGTACGCACCGCCGCAGACGTCACCGCCGCGGACGTGACTGCCATTTTCTATCTGTTCAATCACTCGATACCTGATCTTCGACAGGAGAGGACCTACACTGCAAGTGCTGCTGTGACCTCGGTCTGGAAGAGACAATGGCTCGTGCGTCTGGGGAAAGGGCCCCTGCCTTAACTGCAGAGGAGTTGGAGAAGCGCGTCGACGGGGTCCTCCCCCAGTAAACGCTACTCTACGGTCCTCCAGACCAACAGGTAAGTACACAGGGAGCATGTTGTATGGGCTATGCCTGTGTGGAGAGGGCTGGTTGTAAGAAGGAAGGGGCACAGTTCTGCGTGCATGAAGGACACATGGCAAGGGTAGGGATGCGGGCCACTCACTTTGACGGTGCAGTTGGTAATGACTTCTCTTCTTCCCCTGTACATGTC
Source organism: Pleurodeles waltl (assembly GCF_031143425.1). NCBI lineage: Eukaryota > Metazoa > Chordata > Amphibia > Caudata > Salamandridae > Pleurodeles > Pleurodeles waltl. The sequence goes on from NC_090448.1 coordinate 663,812,281, forward strand.
ATGTAGGTCAGCGCCCACCAGAAGAAGGATATTTGGCGTGCCATCGCCAAGGACGTCCGGACCCTGGGGGTCCACCACAGACGGAGCACCCACTGCCGGAAAAGATGGGAGGACATTCGCCGCTGGAGCAAGAAGACGGCGGAGGCTCAGCTGGGGATGGCCTCCCAACGTGGGAGGGGTGCCCGTCAAACCATGACCCCCCTGATGTTCCGGATCCTGCCGGTGGCCTACCCTGAGTTGGATGGGCGCTTGAGGGCATCACAGCAGACACAAGGGGGTGACTACACTATCATTCAGCGGACTTTGCGCGCAGTGAAGGTGTCTGGGTGGGGGAGGAGGGCTGTGGGTTTCCCTAGGCCAGGGCGAGTTCCGTAGGCTAGGCCCCTCCGTAATGCAGGCCATGTGGCACCCCACCCCACCTCTGTAGAGTGCCAAGTACAGGTATTCATGCCCCTGTGTCATCTATGTTTGCAGATGTCATCCATAGCCATGTAGGCCATTTCCCAGGAATTGCATCTGTAGAGCCAAACAGCGCGATGTAGTGCAGGGGGCTGCTGTGTCTGTATTGTCCACCAACGGTAGCGGTAAGCCATGCACTCAACCTGTCTTTCTTCTGTCCCTCCCCCCCTTTTTGTGGTCTCCCTGTTCTTGTGTGCATTAGCATCATCAGGCAGAGGTACAGTGGCACCGGAGCACGAGGGAGCTGCATCCCACATGGCCATGGAGGGCCACACCAAGGACTCAGAATACACCAGTGGGACGGAGGGCGAGGGGAGCACCACGGCGGTCACAGGATCTGCAACAAGCGACACGGACTCATCCTCCGATGGGAGCTCCCTTGTGGTGGCAGCAACATCTGTGCCCCCCACTTCTACAGGTACAGCCGCCACCCCCCCTACCAGAACCGCCCTCCCAGCAGCCCCTCAGCCTTTGCCCCGTGCCCGCTCACCCAGGAGGGTGGGCATCACCTTCGCCCCAGGAACCTCAGCCCCTGCCCGTCATCTCTGCTGCCCTCAGTGAGGAGGCCATTGACCTCCTCAGGTCACTCACTGTTGGGCAGTCTACCATTCTGAATGCCATCCAGGGTGTAGAAAGGGAGTTGCAACACACAAATGCATTCCTGGAGGGCATTCATTCTGGTCAGGCTGCCCTTCATCGAACCCTGCAAACTCTGGGCTCAGCACTGATGGCAGCCATTGTCCCTGTGTCTAGCCTCCCCCCTCCAACTTCCTACACCCAGACCCAATCCCCTGTACCCCAGCCTATCCCAAGCACACCATCAGACCAGCCTGCACACACCTCACCACACAAGGGAAGCTCAGGCAAACATAAGGACCACACATCCCACAGGCACTCACGCAAGCATCACACACATACAGACACACCAACATCCACTGCCTCCACTGTGTCCCCCTCCTCCTCGTCTCCCTCCTCCCTCCCAGTCTCGTCTACACTCACACCTGCATGCACTACCACTACAGCCACTACGTCCCTCACCAGCACACCCACCACCACACCCCGCTCATGTGCAGTCACCACCCCCACTACCATTTCCACGTCCCCTGTGTCCTCTCCCAGTGTGTCTGTGACGCCCCCTCTGAAGATACACAAACGCAGGCACACACCCACCCAACAGCCATCCACCTCACGACAGACTCCAGCCCATGCACCTGCACCCAAATCCACAAAAGTTACACCTCCTACAACCACCACCTCTTCCTCCACTCCCAAACCCCCTCCAGCTACCCATCCCAGTGTCTCCCAAAATCTTTTCCTGTCCACCCTTAACCTATTTCCCCCCACCCCCTCGTCCAACTCATAGGTCCCGTACTAGCACCTCAGCCAAAAAATCTCCGGTACCAGTGGTGCCTGTTGTAGGTGTGGAGTGCACCGGCCAGCCAGTGTGGCACGGAGCCACAGCACAGCCAGTCCCCCCGTGAAGCACCAGAAGTTGGACAGTGCCCGGCGGGAGAGGGGGAAGACTCCAGCCAGCAAAGCCGCTCACAGGGGTCCCGGGGGGAGTGTCGACTCAGCTGTGACTCCTCCCAAGGTGGGGAAGGGGCAGAAGAAATCTCCAAAGTCTGGGAGGAGTAGCACGGCGGAGAAGACCGCCATCATCCCCGCTGCCCAGGAGGCCACCGCCAGCCCCATCGTCACTGCCCAGGAGGCCACCGCCAGCCCCATCGTCACTGGCCAGGAGGCCACCGTCAGCCCCAGAGTCACTGCCCAGGAGGCCACTGCCAGCCCCATCGTCACTGGCCAGGAGGCCACCGCCAGCCCCAGAGTCACGGGCCAGGAGGCCACCGTCAGCCCCATTGTCACTGCCCAGGAGGCCACTGCCAGAGTCACTGCCCAGGAGGCCACCGCCAGAGTCACTGCCCAGGAGGCCACCGCCAGCCACAGCCCAGCTGGCCAGGAGGGCCCCGCAAGCCACAGCCCAGCTGACCCATGAAGGACCGCCAGCCACAGCCCTGCTGGGCAATGAAGGACCGTCTTGGCAAGGACCGCTGAACAGGGCAAATACCGCAATGGAAAGCACCGCTGAACAGGTCTGACACTGGCAACTCAAGCACCGCTGAACAGGCCAAGGACTGCTGAACAGGGCAAAGACCGCTATGGAATACACCGCTGAACAGGTCTGACACTGGCAACTCAAGCACCGCTGAACAGGCCAAGGACCGCTGAACAGGGCAAAGACCGCCATGGAATGCACCGCTGAACAGGTCTGACACTGGCAACTCAAGCACCGCTGAACCGGCCAAGGACTGCTGAACAGGGCAAAGACCGCTATGGAATACACCGCTGAACAGGTCTGACACTGGCAACTCAAGCACCGCTGAACAGGTCAAGGACCGCTGAACAGGGCAAAGACCGCCATGGAATGCACCGCTGAACAGGTCTGACACTGGCAACTCAAGCACCGCTGAACAGGCCAAGGAGCGCTAAACAGGGCAAAGACCGCCATGGAATGCACCGCTAGCCCATTTGCGGCAGGGGCAGTGACGCAACTGGGACCGTCACGGGGTGTGTGCTGCACTCTGGGCACCAGTCCCCCTCCAGAACCAGTGGAGAACAGCATCCACTCCGTCTGTCCTTGGCAGGATGAAGCACTCTGGGCACCAGTCCCCCTCAGAACCAGTGGAGAACAGCATCCACTCCGTCTGTCCTTGGCAGGATGAAGCACTCTGGGCACCAGTCCCCCTCCAGAACCAGTGGAGAACAGCATCCACTTGAGAGACTGTGGCTTTGCACTCCCCAGGATTGAACAGTGGGCACCCCACCCACTGTAGAGACTTGAGAGACTGTAGCTTTGCACTCCCCAGGATTGAACAGTGGGCAACCCACCCACTGTAGAGACTTGAGAGACTGTGGCTTTGCACTCCCCAGGATTGAACAGTAGGCAACCCACCCACTGTAGAGACTTGAGAGACTGTGGCTTTGCACTCCCCAGGATACATCAATGGGCATGGAGCCCCCTCGTGGATCTGGCGTCATGCACTCATCCGGCTGAGGTGCCCCCCCTTCCCTTCCCCCTGAGGTGCCTGTTGTATTTCGATCTGATGCCCCTGCAGTGTTCTCTCCGTTTTGATCGGGTATCTTGTGTGGGCCTCGCCCATGCATTTTGGGCCCAGTGGTCCACGGACTATGAATGGTGCAATACCTGCACTACTAATCGTGGTGTATATTTTGTTTATTGTGTATATATATATGTATATATTTGCTTACTGTATTTTGATATATTACAATGGTTCCACTCATTTCCTTTTGTCTTTGCATTCTTCCGGGGGGTTTGGGGGGTGTTACTGTAATGTATAGATATGCATTGGTGTGTGTGTTATAGTGGGTGAGGGTCGGGGTGGGGGTTGGGATGTTGGTTGTGTGTGTCCCTGTGTTTTTGCCTCCACCCTCCCCTATGTCGTAGGTACAGTACTCACTGTGGTCTTCGCCGCCGGCGTTGATGATCCTCGTAGAGGAGCAGGAAGACTAGCGCTGGCAGAATATGGAGTTCTGGCTCCATGGTGCCCTCCTTCCTCGTGGAGTGTGTAGAGGGGAGCGTTTTCCCTTTGAAATGGCTGTTTCCGCCGTGTTTTTATCCGTGGTGAATCCACCCCGTAAAAGGTGGCGGATTGGTAGGTTGTGATACTGTGGGCGGTACATTGTCTTCCGCCTGTCTGTTGGCGGTGACCGCCGCGCTGTTTGTTTCTACCGCCGTGGCGGTCGGAGTGTTAAAGTGGCTGTCTTTGTTGGCGGTTTCCGCCACGGTCATAATTCCAATTTTTTTACCGCCGGCCTGTTGGCGGTCTTACCGCTGCTTTAACACCGTCCGCCAGGGTTGTAATGACCACCTTAGTGTCATATTTAGCCAACTTTAATCGGCTGGTCGCTGAGACATCCTGGCCTGAAGAAAAACAACCGGCCTTATTCTACAAGGGACTCAAAGAAGAGCTAAAAGATATCCTAGCTCAAATCGACCCGCAACCTACTGACTGTCAAGAATTGATAAACCTTGTCTTGAGGCTTGATCATCGTTTAACAGAACGAAAAGGAACACGCAAAAAAACTGAAAAATATTCCTGGCGTGTTCATGATAATAGAGACTCAGGAACTCCGAAAGAAAGAACTCCGGAACCAATGGAAATTGGAACCATCAGGAGACCTTTGACCAAAGATGAAAAGGACCTACGTAGAAAGAATGGAAAATGTCTCTATTGTGGGCGCAAGGGTCATTTTGCCAAAGATTGTCCAATCAAACCAAAGAGCAAACGAGGTCCAGTTCTGAAGGTTGCAGCCAATGCACAAGTCGAGTCGGAAAACTAAAGCACCCAAGATGCAGAGAAGGGTTGCTCTTGGGTGTCACCATGGACCCTTCACAATCTAGACATCTCAAACTGGGAATAAGAGTTCAGGTTAAGAAAAAGACCTATTTGAAGAAGGCTCTAGTTGATTCTGGGGTTACCGGGAACTTTGTTGACGCCCAACTGGTTTGTGCATGGAAGATTCCATGCACTGAAAAGAAGACCCCAGAAATCATCCAGGCAGTCGATGGAAAACTCTTGACTGGAGGTCCAGTAACTCTCCAGACTGACCCCTTGTCGGTGATTTGTGAGGATAAGAATCAAAGAAAGAAACATAAAGAGAAACTCATCCTTGACGTGATCCATTCTCCCCAGTACGGGATTATCCTTGGCTTACCGTGGTTAACTCATCACAATCCAGAGATTAATTGGGCTGAACGATAGGTCGTGTTCTCCTCTGCGCTATGTAAAGAACAATGCCTCCAAAAAATTAAAGTATCAAAAGTTTGCAACTCTTACATAGCTACTGCCGAGGAGAAAGAGGTTCAATTTCCCAAACAGTATTCATCTTACGAAGATGTATTCGATGAGAAAGAAACAGATAACTTACCTCCTCATAGATCTTATGACTGTCAAATTGATCTAGTCCCAGGTGCGATACTTCCCAACTGTCGTTTATATGCCCTGTCAGAACATGAAAATCAACATTTACGAAAATATCTATATCAATTCTTGGAGAATAGTTTAATTCGCCCTTCTAAGTCTCCTGCAGCTTCTCCATTGTTTTTTGTTCCGAAGGCGAATGGAGAACTTCAGCTTGTATCGACTATAGGGGTTTGAACAAAGTCACCATCAAGAATAAATATCCTCTGCCCCTAATTCAGGGACTTACTGGAGCAAGTAAAGAAAGCAAAAATGTACACGAAGCTTGATCTTCGAGGTGCTTATCATTTGGTAAGAGTGAGAGAGGGTGACGATTGGAAAACAGCGTTCAAGACAAGATATGGCCTTTTTTAATACACTGTCATGCCTTTTGGTCTGTGTAATGCTCTGGCAGCATTTACATTTTTCTTGAATGACGTTATTAGAGAGTACCTCGACATATTCGCCATAGTCTACATCGATGACATTTTGATCTACTCAGGCAATGAAAATGAACATGTCCAACATGTCAAGAAAATTCTTGCAGCTCTTCGAAAACACCATTTATATTGCAAACTAACCAAGTGTGAGTTTCATGTTACCACAGTTGAGTTTTTGGGGGTTATCCTTACCCCTCAAGGAATGGTGATGGCAGAAAAGAAAGTAAAGGCTGTATCAGAATGGCCCACCCCAAAGACTGTTCGTGATGTACAATGTTTCCTGGGGTTTGCAAATTTTTATCGGAGGTTCATAAATCATTTCTCCCAGACAGTGGCTCCAATCACTAAGTTATTAAGAAAGAAGAAGAAATTTGTATGGTCTCCAGAAGCTGACCAAGCCTTTTCAACTTTGAAAGAAGCTTCCTCCACTGCCCCAGTCTTGGCTCATCCTGACGCGGATCGACCCTTCATAGTGGAAGCTGATGCTACAAATGTGGCAATAAAAGCAGTCTTGTCGCATTGAAACAAGGATACTGGTCAACTTCATCCTGTAGCTTACATGTCTCGGAAGTTGAATGAAGCCGAACAGAACTATGTCATTGCTGAAAAAGAGCTTCTGGCGAATCGTGACGCCTTTAAAGAATGGAGACATCATTTGTTGGGTGCCAAATACACTGTCACGGTATATTCTGATCATCGCAATCTTCAGTTCATGAGTTCCGCCAGACTTTTGACTCCTCGGCAATTACGCTGGATGCTGTTTTTTGCCAAATTTGATTTTGTGGTAACCTTCCGGCCTGGTAAAGACAATCGCAAAGCTGACGCCTTGTCCCACCAAGAGTCTACCACGTTGCCTGCAGTTAAAACCTCCAGAGCTATCATTGCTCCCAACAAAGTCCTATGTATCATAAAAACTGAAGATTTCTTTGAAGCCATCTGCAATTCTTTTACTGTTGTGAAATGGCAAACATGGGCCCAAGCAGATTCCAAAAGGTCAATCAAACAAGGATTACCTTTTCATGACGCTCGTTTGTTCGTGCCCACTACCAAACTTTGCAAGATAGTGTTTCACTGGTTGCATGTTATACCTACGACAGGTCATCCAGGTACTCCTAAAACTCTTGAATTAATCCAACGCTATTTTTGCTGGCCTACCCTAACAAAAGATGTAAAAGCAATGGTAAACAACTGCGAAGTCTGTGATCGCACTAAAACGAGTCACTCAAAACCAAAAGGGTTGTTACTTCCACTCCCAACCCCAAGTCGTCCGTGAGAGCACATTTCTTTAGACTTTATCACCGGTCTACCAGTGGTTCAACAACATTCAGTAATTCTGGTGGTAGTGGATAGTCTCACAAAATATGGACATTTCATTGCCTGTAAGAAATTGCCCACCTTCAGTGAACTGGCAACTATTTTACTGAATAGAGTAGTTTGTTATCATGGACTGACAAAAATGATCCTCTCCGATCGGGGTCGCAATTTGCCTCCAATTTCTGGAAGACATGGTGTAAAACACTCCAAGTGACATCTACACTATCTACTAGCCACCATCCTCAAACAGATGGTCAAACGGAGAGACTAAATCAGACTTTGAAGCAATACCTACATGCTTACGCTGAAAAAGCAATTCGTTCTTGGACATCAATGTTCTGGTTAGCTGAGTTAGCCTACAATAACTCATTCCACACTTCTACTGGCGTTACACCTTTTTTTGGCTTGTTTGGCTATCATCCTGACACCTTGCCCATCACAATCCCTCAAGAAAGTTCTCTTACTCCAGCTGTGTCAAAAGCCATTCAACATTTGCATCGAACCCAGAAATTGATTCAACAGCATTTAGAAAAGGACAAACAAAAATACAAAAAGCATTATGACAAGAAACATTGCGAGTGGCCACAGTATCAACCAGGTGACAAAGTGTGGCTTTCCACAAAACATATAGACTTCAAGAAGAAGCACATGTTCAACCCCAAATTCATAGGTCCTTACACTGTCCTTCAGCAAATCAATCCTGTGACCTATAAACTGCAATTGCCAAGATCATTACGAATTCATCCAGTATTCCACACTTCCCTCTTGAAAAAAGCAGTCCAGAAGGTCCGCTCTCATCCAGCTCCAGTTTTAGTACAGGGGTAAGTTGAATATGAAGTCAAGAAAGTGTTGGATTCTAAACTGAGAGGGCGTAACTTATGGTACTTAATCTCATGGAAAGGTTATGGCCCTGAAAGTAACTCATGGTTTTCTGCATCTGATGTCCATGATCCAGTACTTGTGAGGCACTTTCATCGTCTCAATCCAGACAAACCAGGCCCTAGAGCGCGTCTGGGAGAGGGGAGTACTGTCAACATCAGGGCAGTGCGTGCTCCACGGGCAACTAGAATGCAAAAAACAAATAATTTCAAGCTAACATAATTTATGTATTGTGCTGATATGATGTTGTTTAACCTTTTGCATTGCAGAGTTTAATTCTGAGGACTTATGTTCAGCATGCACATAAATACTGTTCTCATGTAATGTACTGCCGCAGGCTTTCAGACTGTGTCAGGGTGTGGTCCCGTTCCAGGGCCTTCTAGAAGCTTTCCCTGCAGCATACCTGGGTGTGGTTGGTGGGCTGGGCTAGACTCTATAAAAGGGAGCCAGCCCAGCTCCACGTGCTCACTATTCAGAGGTCCCGGTGCAGAGCAGCAGCAACTTCTTGAGCTCCTGTTCCAGCGGCCTACTTTGATCCTCCAGGCCTTGCCCTTTTTTCACTTTCATTGGTGATCCTAGATCAGGGCGGTAAGACGGAGGTCGGGCTGGGCCCCCGACCCCGTTATCAGAAACTCTTGAGTTCTTGGACCTAATCTTTGCATGATAATCTAAAGTACTCTTGTGCGTGTGAATGTGCGCTTGGTAGTTTCGTGGCATTTGCATGCTGATATTCGAATCGGCAAGACGCGCAATTCTTTTCTCGTGCTTAATTCTTGATATTCATTGTGCGCTACCATTTTATGGCATTTACAAAGGTAGCATTCGAATTGGCAAGACGCGCAATTCTTTTCTCGTGCTTAATTCTTGATATTCATTGTGCGCTACCATTCCTAGGCAGTTACATGGTGGCACTCGAATCGGCGAGACGCGCAATTCATTTTCTTGTGTGATTACTCTTGATATTCATTGTGCCCTACCATTTTATGGCATTTACAAAGGTAGCATTCGAATCGGCAAAACGCGCAATTCTTTCCTCGTGCTTAATTCATGTTATTCATTGTGCGCTACCATTCCTTGGCAATGACATGGTGCCATTCGAATCGGCAAGACGCGCGATTCTTTCCACGTGCTTAATTCATGTTATTTATTGTGCGCTACCATTCCTTGGCAGTTACATGGTGGCATTCGAATCAGCAAGACGCGCGAGTCGTTCTCTTGTGCTTTAACCCTTGAGAATCATTGTGCGCTACCATTCCTTGACAGTTACATGGTGGCATTCGAATCGGCAAGACGCGCAATTCTTTCCTCGTGCTTAATTCATGTTATTCATTGTGCGCTACCATTCCTTGGCAGTTACATGGTGGCATTCGAATCGTCAAGACGCGCGATTTGTTCTCTTGAGCTTTAACCCTTGATATTCATTGTGCGCTACCATTCCTTGACAGTTACATGGTGGCATTCGAATCGGCAAGATGCACGATTCGTTTTCTCGTGCTAGATTTCGTGATGTTCATTGTGCGCTACCATTCCTTGACAGTTACATGGTGGCATTCGAATCGGCAAGATGCACGATTCGTTTTCTCGTGCTAGATTTCGTGATGTTCATTGTGCGCTACCATTCCTTGACAGTTACACGGTGGCATTCGAATCGGCAAGACGCCCAATTCGTTTCTTGTGCTTAAAATCACAGTGTTCATTACGCGCTACCATTTTAAGGCATTTACTTGGTGGCTTTTGAGTTGGCAAGTCGCGTGATTTATTTCTCGAGTCTAATTTGTGTTATTCATGGTGCACAATCAACCTATGGTATTTTTTCTACCTATGTAAAGATCTGCAATGTGCGCAAGTCATGTTCCAGCAATTTGAGAGAACAAAGAACCAGGTTTCTAATGTTGTGTGTTCCTAATATGTTTCTCAAACACGATTCATATGATTGTTTAGAAATCATTCAGATTCTTTCCTGATCCTCATGTAAATGATAATTCTTGAATTTGAAAATTGCATTTAACCTTTTTTTGATTCCCTCACAGGTATCCAGACATCTTGAAGCCTAATCATTTTAAGGCCATGGTTAGGTTGTCCATGTTTTCAGAATGTCAATGCTTATAGTCATAGCCTAGTATTGATATTCATATGATGTAATTTTGATATTGTTTGTTTTAACCTTTTTGCTTCCTACAGGTCTCCTTCCCAGCTGTTCCCTTCGTAATCCCCTTTTCCCCACTTGGACTCTCTTAGACTCTGTGACAATTCTTATCAGAGTATTGGAGCTGTCTTGTGGTGAAAGTGTTGGGAATGTGCACAGACCCCTAGGATTTGGTGACTCTGACAGACGCTATATTACCACGGTTTCTACCAACGTAGGCCTCACAAGGTACCGGTAGCTCAACTTCAGCATCTCGTCAGCCGCAGAGGTGTTCCAGAACATTTTCAGGGAGACCCTCTCAGGGTTAGTCAGGGTGCTGAACATAAGTGATGATATTCTGGTCTACTCCAAGAACCTCGCAGATCACTGCATGTAGCTACGAGCCACTTTGTAGCAGCTGGCAGAGTGCGAACTAACACTGCACCAGAAGAAGTGCTAATTTTACTAAAACTCCACTGATTTGATTTTTTTGGCTACATCTTCACAAGGGATGAGACAAAACAAAAAATGGTGGTCAATGCTTAATGTTCGCACATCCACGTTCAGATGTCTGACAAGTAGATTCAAGTTCAAATAGTTGTTGTGGGTGCCAACCTGGTAAGACACCCAACCACCACGGGTGTTAGTGCACTGATCAAAGAATCAATCTGTGCTTGAGCAAAATCAAAGAATACCAGGGCACACCATAAGCAGTCAGAGAATTAGTTCCAAAATGGAAAGAAGAGTCCAAAGTCCAAGCAGTGTGCAGAGGTTGAAGTTGAACTAGTCAGGAGCCGGCTCTGATCAGCAACTGCGCCACTGGGGGAGCTGAGGCCCACGGGAGGTGTTGTAGTGTCCTTACCCGTTCATCTCAGGCTTATCATGGCCCGTTCTCTATTTGATATCTCATTTAATGATATCAGAGACTCCTATGTTCAGACTCCAACTGCCACGACTACCTTCAGTTCATGGTACATACTTTCCCAGATTGACCACTTGAATTCATTTGGTTTCTCTGAAACATTCCACATCTCTTCGCAAGAACCACCCACATTAAAAATTCTGCCTTGAAAAAGTCCATGTGACGAAACATGTTTCAGCTGTTTGCAGACTATACTTTATCTACAAGGAATAAAATCCTCACCAACCTCTACACACTGCTTGGACTTTGGACTCTTCTTTCAATTTTGGAACTAATTCTCGGACTGCTTATGGTGTGCCCTGGTATTCTTTGATTTTATCTTCACAAGGGATGGCCGAAGAGTGGACCTGAGGAAAGTTTCGGCCAATCAAAATGCGACCATTCCGCAGAATGCAACACAAGTTCAGAGTTTCCTTGATATGGCAACATACTGCTGCAGGTTTATCCCGAACCTGGCCACCATATCAAAGCCACTGAGGACCCTAACAAGAGCAGACAAGACTTTAAGGCATGTAAAAGAAGCCCTCCTCAATTACACCATAATGGCGTACTTTGATCCCCAATGAAGAACTGAGCTTGGTGTTGATGCAAGCCCCTTTGGGCTGGGAGTGATGCTCTTACAAGAGAAAGTAGAATTCTCACAGGTCCCCAGTGCCTGATTGAGCAGGGACCTATCCGACAAAGAGACCCGATTCACCTAAATTGGGTAGGAAGAGTTGGCCATTCAGTGGGCATGCCACCACTTCCACTTGTACCTGTGTGGGCATTGATTCTGAGTGGTCACAGACCACAAACTGATGGTCCTGCTGTTTCGAGGGATCTTCCCGGCTGGCACCCCTGAGGATTGAGCGGTGGGCTGTGCAGCTCCATCCATACACCTTTGAAGTGCTCTACTGTACAGGATCGAATAATCCTTCTGATTACTTATCCAGGCACCCATCAACGCCCAAGAGCTGAGAGCAAGTGGATGACGACGAGGGTGCTGAGGACTTTGTTCAAACGGTGGTGCACAAAGCATGCCCAAAAGCTCTGACTATACAGGAGATACAGGTAGCAACAGTTCTGTATGGAAGCCTCAGAAAAGCTAAAGAGGCACTTTACAGGAAACAAAAGAAGCACTTCCTCAACAGAGCCAAAGCACTGACAGATGATGAGCAGGTCGTGAGCAACAAGCTTTGGCAAATGCGGAATTAGCTAAGCACCAACGAGGAGGAGTTGCCCCTCAAGGGCTGGGAGATTGTGGCACTCTGGAGCCTATGGGCCCAAGTGATCGACTTGGCACACCAGGGACAGCAGGGTGTGGTCAAGGCAAAAGCAAAGTTGAGGGACAAGGTGTTGTCCCCTAGGATGGACCCCCACGTGGAAGAAAGGGTGTGCAGCTGCCACTCCTGTGCTATAACCAGTGGGGGCCCACCACTGGCCCATGATCACAGAAGAACCGAGTCTGAAACCATGGGCAAAGAGGTGCAAGGACTTCAGGAGTTTCCCGGATGGCCACCTCATGCCTGTGCTCATCAACTACCATTTAAAATTCTCAAAGCTAGAGCTGGTGGTCAACTGCTTTTTCCAAGGTCATACCAATGCTAGAGAAAGTGTTCGCTCTGGTCAGTCTGCCCAAGGAGCTGAAGAAGACAATCAACACCCATTTCAGGTGCAAGAGTTCCAGAAATATTTGGCTTCCCTATCTATCAGGCCCCGGAAGGTGACAACGCACTGAACCCAAGCAAACAGGAACGTCGAGCAGTTCATGAGGCCCTTGAACAGGACCCTCAGGTTTGCCCCCGCCCAAAGAGAAGATGCTGAGTTTTGCCTGCATTAATTCCTGAGGGCCTACAGGCAGACCTCACACAGTACCACCAGATGTGTGCCAGTGCACCTGGTGTTCCAGAGACCTCTAAGAGACAGTCTTCCGACAGGCCCTGAATGGCAACCAACCGTTTTAGACATCCAAGAGACACAGGAAAATAGGAGATATCTTACCATTACTATTATTCCCTGAGATTTACTGGGCACACAAAGATCTCTGCAGCAGGTGCATTAACCCCATAAGATATTTTAAAATGTAGTCTTTGCAAATAATTGAGCCAGGACAGATTTACTGTCACATTTCTCCTTGTTGCCAATTGTTTGTGACAGATTGTTTTTAAAAAAACTTTTAAGATGACTGTCAGGCTGCTTTCCACAACAGCCTTTCATGACTCCACTCCCTTTTGCCAGACATTGACCCCCAAATTGTGGGTTCCCGGAGTAAAGATTTTCCATTTCCAGCACTACTATAATCATTACACACACACATTGCAGCAGCAAAGCTGGAAAACAGTTTAAAGCCTAGGGCATAGCTTTGGTGGGGAGGATGGCACACCCCCTTAATCATTTTTAGTCAGTACTTGGCCTGACTGTGAAAGTCAAATCGACCACCTGCAGCAACAGTGACAACAGTGACATTAAATCACTGTAGACTGAGTAGTGATGGGTGAGCTACTATATTAACAGGATAGCAGAGCAAATGTTCTGAGCTTTGCTCTCGGAATTCTGCATTAGCAGAGCCATGAAAATATTTGCCATGTAAATAAAGCTATATAAAAATATTTTTGTTAACATGTGGAAGCTTTTAACATTAGTACTTCAGATTAAATGACTGCATTTCTTAAAAGTGATCATTTAAAATCATGAGCTTAGAAAAATTGAGGACTCCCCCCCCACTCATCCTGATGATAATGCCACTAGTGAAATCACACTGACGTGTACGAAAAGATGATGGATTAAATGCTTGAATTAATCTCAGCCGCTGGTAATTACTCAGGACTGCATACCAGACCATCATTATTTTGCACACCATGCTATCTGCTTGGACTTAGCAATATACAAATTTAGGGTGAAACCCGGCTTGGGTTGGTTGTGTTACAGTTCATTGAGAGCCTGTCCCTGCAGTTTGGATTGACTGTTCCTATTGGAACAGGGTCAAGACTGATTTGCATGTGGTTGGTGTAGGAAAATGTCTCCCTGTTGCAGTTACCCCCCACTTTTTGCCTGATACTGACTTGACTGAGAAGTGTGCTGGGACCCTGCTAACCAGGCCCCAGCACCAGTGTTCTTTCAACTAAAATGTACCATTGTTTCCACAATTGGCACACCCCTGGCACACAGATAAATCCCTTGTAAAAGGTACCAGTGGTACCAAGGGCCCTGTTCCCAGGGAAGGTCCCTAAGGGATGCAGCATATGTTGTGCCATCCTAAGGGCGCCCCTCACCTAACACATGCATACTGCCATTGTAGATTGTGTGTGTTGGTGGGGAGAAAAAGGCAAAGTCAACATGGTATCCCCCTCAGGATGCCATGTCCACAAAATACTGCCTGTGGCATAGGTAAGTCTCCCCTCTAGCAGGCATTACAGCCCTAAGGCAGGGTGCACTATACCACCGGTGAGGGCATAGCTGTATGAGCAATATGCCCCAACAGTGTCTAAGTCTATTCTTAGACATTGTAAGTACTGTGGCCATATTAAGTATAAAGTCTGGGAGTTTGTCAAAACGAACTCCACAGCTCCAAAATGGCTACACTGAATACTGGGAAGTTTGATATCAAACTTCTCAGAATAATAAACCCACACTGATGCCAGTGTTGGATTTATTAGAAAAATCCTAGAGATGCCCCCTGTATTTTACCCAATCCTTCAGTGCAGGACTGACTGGTCTGTGCCAGCCTGCTGCTGAGAGACGAGTTTCTGACCCCCTGGGGTGAGAGCCTTTGTGCTCTCTGAGGCCAGAAACAAAGCCTGCACTGGGTGGAGATGCTTAACACCTCCCCCCTGCAGGAACTGTAACTCCTAGCAGTGAGCCTCAAATGCTCAAGCTTCGTGTTACAATGCCCCAGGGCACTCCAGCTAGTGGAGATGCCCACCCCCTGGACACAGCCCCCACTTTTGGCGACAAGTCCAGGGGAGATAGTGAGAAAAACAAGGAGTCACCCACCAGTCAGGACAGCCCCTAGGGTGTCCTGAACTGAGGTGACCCCTGCCTTTAGAAATCCTCCATCTTGATTTTGGAGGATTCCCCCAATAGGAATAGGGATGTGCCCCCCTACCCTCAGGGAGGAGGCACAAGGAGGATGTAGCCACCCTCAAGGACAGTAGCCATTGGCTACTGCCCCCCCCGACCTAATCACACCCCTAAATTGAGTATTTAGGGGCGACCCAGAACCTATGAAACTAGATTCCTGCAACCTGAAAAAACAAGAAGGACTGCTGACCTACAAGCCTGCAGAGAAGGAGGAAGACGACAACTGCTTTGGCCCCAGCCCTACCGGCCTGTCTTCAACTTCGAAAACCTGTAACCAGCGACGCATCCGACAGGGACCAGCGACCTCTGAAGCCTCAGAGGACTGCCCTGGACTAAAGGCCCAAGAAACTCCTGTGAACAGCGGCCCTGTTCAAAACCAGCTACTTCTTTGCAACAAAGAAGCAACAATTAAAGACTGCACGTTTCCCGCCGGAAGCGTGAGACTTCACACTCTGCACCCGACGCCCCTGGCTCGAGATCCAGAGAACAAACACCTCAGAGAGGACTCCCCGGCGACTGCAAGCCCGTGAGGAACCAGAGACGACCCCCCTGGGCCCCCACAGCGACACCTGCAGACAGAATCCAGAGGCTCCCCCTGACCGCGACTGCCTGTAACAAGGGACCCGACACCTGGAACCAACACTGCACCCGCAGCCCCCAGGACCTGAAGGAACTGAACTTCAACGCAGGAGTGACCCCCAGGCGACCCTCTGCCTAGCCCAGGTGGTGGCTGTCCCGAGAAGCCCCCCTGTGCCTGTCTGCACCTCTAGAGTGAACCCCGGGTCCCTCCATTGTTTCCTACCTGAAACCCGACGCCTGCTTTGCACACTGCACCCGGCCGCCCCTGTGCCGCTGAGGGTGTGTTTTGTGTGCCTACTTGTGTCCCCCCAGTCCTCTACAAAACCACCCTGGTCTGCCCCCCGAGGACGCAGGTACTTACCTGCTGGCAGACTGGACCCGGAGCACCCCTGTTCTCCATAGGCTCCTAGGTGTTTTGGGCACATCTTTGACCTCTGCACCTGACCGGCCCTGAGCTGCTGGTGTGGTAACTTTGGGGTTGCCTTGAACCCCCAACGGTGGGCTGCCTATGCCCCAGAACTGAGACTTGTAAGTGTTTTACTTACCTCCTAATCTAACCTTTACTTACCTCCCCCAGGAACTGTTGATTTTTGCACTGTGTCCACTTTGAAAATAGCTTATTACCATTTTTAGAAAAGACTGTATATGATATTGTTTTTATTCAAAGTTCCTAAAGTATCTAAGTGAAGTACCTTACATTTAAAGTGTTTACTGTAAGTCTTGAACCTGTGGTTCTTAAAATAAACTAAGAAAATATATTTTTCAATATAAAAACCTAGTGGCCTTAAGTAAGTCTTTGAGTGTGTGTTCCTCATTTATTGCCTGTGTGTGTACACCAAATGCTTAACACTACCCTCTGATAAGCCTACTGCTCGACCACACTACCACAAAATAGAGCATTAGAATTATCTGCTTTTGCCACTGTCTTACCTCTAAGGGGAACCCTTGGACTCTGTGCACACTATTTCTTACTTTGAAATAGTATATACAGAGCCAACTTCCTACAGTTCGGTTCAAACTGAGGCGCCATGGTATTGTGCAAAATAACGATGGATTGGGATGCGGCCTCGAGTAAATACCAGTGGCTGAGATTATTACAAGCATCCCATCCATTACTTTTTTGTAAACACTAGAGAAACCAGAGACAAGCTAGTTATCTTGTGTACTCAAAATGCAGCCTAGATTATTAATATAGATGGAGCAACATTATGGTCTAGTTAAATCACACACAAGATGTTTTTGTACAGCACTCTTACTAAATTTACATATTTGACGGTGCTCTCATGTGTGGTCTACGATGACACAATTGTTTCAAGCGGAGAAGACAGGACTGATCTCATATTTTCTGGTTTTGCTTTGTGCAATTCAGCTACTAGATAGATATATCTTGCCTTTACCTGTTGTACTTTGAAGGTCACTGCTTCTTGAGCAATTCTTGGTGTACAATCCTAGAAGATGGATAGGAGGCAGAAGCCACATGAAAGATTAGCTTGTTTCAGGCTAGACGGTCAAGGTCTTGAGCTGAGTAGGAGCCATGCATGTGGCTCAAGCCTTTAGTGGCCTATCCACCTCTAAGACTGGGCTTGTATTGTAAAGTGACCTACAATGCGTGTGATTCACATGCAAGGCTGAGGGCACAGATCTGATTGGGCCCTGGCCCGTCATCTACTCCACATCAGTGGGCTGGCTGCAGGGATTTCAGGGTGTTGGGTCCTTTCAGGCCTAATATGGCACCGTAATTAAGGATTGTCTCTAAAATGGGTCCCTATGAGGACCTAAATACATGTATGTTTTACAGTCAAATGCAATGCTCGAATTCCACATATGTAAAACGTATAAATGTACTCCATAAAAGCGATACAGTCCCCATTTACACTTCAGTTTTACTTCATCTTCCATTACCTATGGGTATTTGTTTTCACCATGTGCTGTGTTTCTGTAGTTTCTTCTTGAAATATACAACTTTCTGATATGAAGCAAGTTGTCACTAGGGATCTGGGGGTGTGTTCATGTTGGCGCATAAATGAGATCTGGAGAGAAGTACATGGCTGTGTGAATTTCTCACAGTGTCTGTCAGTGTGTAATAAATGTGTTAAGACCACATGCACATGCTGTCCATGGCCTCTCTGCAGAGTACCGAATTATAGGCAAATATGTGCCAACTGTAATTGTGATTTGAAAGCAAAGTGTGTGAAGGAGGTACACAGAGGTCAAAATGTATTAGCGGCAAGGGAAAATAAAATGCAGTGCTTGAGACTGCGTTGGTGGGATGTGTGTGTGTGAGGAGGTGATAAAGAGAAGTACAAGCAGAAGAAATGGGTGGGAATAAAGTGTGAAGCAGAAAACCATGATGTGTCAGATATGCATATGGAAGATTTCCAATGGATATGAGAAGACAAGGGAAATAAGTGTAAAACCTTGTGACAGACAGAAGAAGAGAGGGTTGTAAAATGGAACAGAAGTGATTGAGACACTCTGAAACCTGATTCACCTTCCACAGGTCTTAACAATGTTCAATTCAATCTCCAATTTTTAGAATTGAAACATTTCAATTCTAATTGTTCTTACTTACTTGTTTGATACATTTAAGAAGCATTGGCAAAGCAAATAGGTCTGACTTGATTTTTAGGCCTATGTCTGTTGTGTTATATATCTGTATACAATAACAACTCATGGAGAGGCACTCAAACACGGACCAAAAGGCATTCTTTGGAAAGCACAGGATATTATTTTTAATATTTTTAGCCACACTCTTAATTATGTAGGCCAAGCTTCTTGGAAAATGTTCCTAGTTACACTGTTTTAGAGTCTACCCACCCTTTTCATACCACCAAAACAAAGGTCACCTGGGATACTGACTACAGTGATCTGATCAGTGCAGTGTTAGACCTACATGCCCCTCTCAGGCATTATCTGTGGTGCTTCAGCAACTGAAGTTGGCTCTTAAATTATGTGTGCCCATTGCAGCATTGGTTGTGAAAATCATGTGCTCAATTCTTCTCTTGGAAATGCATTTTACACTTTAAATAAGGACTGTCTCGTACAATCCTGGTTTCTCCTCCATGACCCAAATATTTTGGTTTTGCACAGAAGTATCAAACTCCATCACATCATAACAAAAATAATTTCCAAACATTTGAAATTATGTGCTTTATTTACCGGTTCCAATCACTAAATGTTGAAGAGCTGTTTTCCTTGTAGGGAATACAAATTGCTTTTTTATAGCTCTGGAAATTTGAGAATGCTGGATATGACCATATTAAAGTTTGCCAAGTTGTTAACCTGCCTGGGTATGGATGCTCTTGTTTTTTGCCCTTCTCACCCCTACCTATTCCTGTTTTGCTACAGAGTTTCCGATGTACTGTTTTATAACACAGTAACTCAGGGTGTCTATGGTGTTACAATGCTCTTGGGTCTTGCAGACTGAAGAAATTCAGAGCTATGCTTTGTATGAGATGAAAGCTCAAGTGTGCGCACATTGGGCTGGCTCCTTCATGGTTGGGTTACAGTGAGTGGGTGAGAAAAGCAGGGCAGTGTTGCTGTAAACAAGTAGGCATTCTCTGTTGTACCATGTTGGCAGTGTAACATTTCTAGGATGTGCATAGGTGTTGTTAGTTGTTATTCTGTTTTACTGGCCATAGTTTGCTGTGTCTCTCACTGTTACTACATTTCCACGCTAGTGTCGTTTTCCTATGCAAACTAGTAAAATTTCTTTACAGAGGCCAATATTTTCTTGAAATTGCTAGTTGGGACTGGAATTGCAGGTGCCCTTTTCTTGTGTGTTAACTTTATCACCATTTCCTTCTCATTCTTAGACACTAAGGGCCAGATGTAGCAAAGGTTTTTCCCCATTCTGTGTCTATGTGAAAAAGTGTTTGTACAAATGGCCCTAAGCGGCTTACACTTATTTTGATGTGTTGCTGATGCCTCTTACTGTGTGGGCATTCTTTGTGTGGGTATTCTGGTGGTACGGATTCCAGGGTGAGCTGTCTGTCGGTTGGACTGGTGAATGTGAGGGTAATTTAGATATAATTATGCTAACAATAAGAACATGAGAGATATCTGCTGCTAAAAGTGGGTGACAACATTTTGGGGGCAAAATCTCTGCCTAGTTTGTAGCACTTGGTGGCTTGTCTACTGTAGTTAGTCAGACATCAAACTTCACTTACATTTGGGCTCTTAATTCCTTTAGGCAGGCAACTCAAGTACCAGGTTTAAGTACTGATCGGCTTTCATTTGTTACATCATGTAAAGCACTCAAATATGCTTATGATAGACCCACTAAACATATCTGTAGGGTCTTAAGATCTGATGTCACTTCCTCTGATGTCTTTCCCAGTGAGGTCATGGGTCATGATGCCACTTCCAGTAATCTCATGTGCGATATCATGCACCATGCTGTGACTTGCCTATTGCCTTACTCAGTCCCGCCACTTCTTTTTTTAGGACATGTGCCATGTTGACCAAGGAGCTCAGCATAGGGTGGCCAGGTGTCATGGATTTGCAAAAACAGTCCCAGTTTCTTGCCAGCTATCCCAGCAGATTTCGGGAAATTTAGCACATGTCCTGGTTTTTAGAGAGGGTCTACTGAAAACAGTGGAAGAAGCCTTTTTTATGTTTTCCAAAGCAGGGATAGTTAGCAACTGTTATAAGAAAGGAATTTAATTAACAGACATGATACTGGCTTTACCAATGTCATTGTATTTATGTTCTTAGCGTGTCTTCTGTAATTCTATGCTGATGAGCGCCTTCTTTCCGTGGGCTCAGTTGAAATAATATTGTAGTCTGCCTTCTATTTTTGTGAAATGCCCCAGTTTTTGGCTTTAAAATTCTGGTCACCCTAGTGGAAGGAAGGTAATAAGAACAGCGGAGAAAGTTTGTTCAGGCACTACTCACTGGACAAGGTGTGCAGACAACATCCAAGGACACCTCCACATCCAGCGTTGCTGGGGTGCGCCACTGCCAACACCTGGTGCCTAAGTCTCAGTCCTGACTCGAGTGGAACAGGACACCCCTGCTCAAGCGAGCAGGAGCAAAAGATGGGCCAGAAGTCAGCGGTATACTCTTCGGCCCAACCCATCACCCAGCCAGCAGTTGAGAGATTATGGGCCTCATTATGACCCTAGCGGTGTCACAGTCAGACCGCCACCAAAGTGGCGGTCTGACCACAGCATTATGACCATGGTGAAAGCGCCACGGTCGGATCACCAGCACCACCACTCTACAGCCTGGCGGTCTCGGGTTGTAATCCGCCAGCACTGCCCAGGGGATTACGAGTCCCCTTTCCGCCAGCCATTTCATGGTGGTAGCCACGCCATGCAAGTGCTGGCGGAAAGGGGGTACCGGGGACCCCATGGTGGCCCCTGCACTGCCCAGGCACTTGGCAGGGGCAGTGCCGGGGCCCCGTGGACAGCTCTGTTGCACTTTCCACTGCCTGAATTACAGGCGGTGGAAAGCGTGACAGGTGCTGCTGCACCCGCCACATTTGCGCCAGCTCGATTACGAGCCGCGTCAATGTTAAGGCCCTGCGGTGAACTCCTAATAGGGCCAGCAGTGTTCTGGCTGCACAGGCAGCCTGTTGGCAGTACGAGTTTGGCGGGCAGCAGCCTATGTCTGCCAAACTGGATGGTGGAGAGGCTATGGTCATCCAAGTAAAAGTTTGAAAGGATGTAGAGTGCCACAAGGCCTATACCATACTTTGTAGCAACCTGCGTCCTGAGGGCCGGGCTAGGCCTAAAGGTTACAAATAAAGGGGCTACGAGCTTTCAAATCTCCGCGAGCCGCTCCTGGGAGCCAGTGGTCGCTCGTGGCCACTGTTAGGACTATCGCAGAGTGAGTGTACGTGCCTCATACACTCTAGCAGCGCCAAAGAACAGACACTTTGTATTCAAGATCGGTACCAAAGTGTAATCCTTCTGGGTTTGTTGTATGTGACTATCAAGGTTTTTGGACGACGCTACTAAGGCCGCTCGTCATCTAAATTAATAGTCTGCTTGCTTTCCTCAAAAGGGCGGTGCTGGGTTTTCAAATACTTCTAATACCTGTCAACAGACGCAGCAGCGATACCCGGGACTCGCTCCCATAAGTATCACGTGTGCTTCTATTGTGCCCAGGTGGGTGTGGCTCGATTGGTTCGCTTTTAAAAGGTCCGTGGCATTACGTCATTTCGTTACGCCCATAAGCGTCACCTGGAAATGAGACGGTTTACATTAGCGACGCCTCGCCCACTCCGCGCGTCCGTTGCCAAGGAGACTCGAGGAGACGCTTAGCTTCAGCAAGCATGTCTGGGGAGAAACCCGATACCCCATTGATTCCCAGTGGACACAGAGCGTCGGTGGTGATGTCAGAGGAGCAATCAGCCATACCAACGACTACTAGTGGACCCGAGGTCTCAACAAGGCCCTCTGGAGAGCAATTGGGGATACAAAGAGCCCCGAGTGGACAGAGAGTCTCAACAAGGGGATCGGCTGACCATTCAGAAATACCACCGTCTGCCAGTGGCCACAGAGCCTCAACAAGGATATCAGGCGAGCAACTGGAGAGACCACCAGGTCCTAGTGAACAGAGAGTCTCAACGAGAGTTTCAGGCGAGCAATTGCAGTTACGACCGTCCGGCAGTGGACATAGAACCTCATCGAGGGTGTCTGGCGAGCAGTTGCAGTTACGACTGTCTGGAAGTGGGCATATCACCTCAACGAGGGTGTCTGGGGAACAATTGCAGTTACGACCTTCCGGCAGTGGACATATCACCTCAACGAGGGTGTCAGGCGAGCAACTGCAGTTACGACCGTCTGGCAGTGGGCACAGAACTTCAATAAGAGTTTCCCGGGAGCAATTTGAGGTACCACCACCTACTAGCGAACACAGACCCTCCATAAGGATGTCAGGGGGTCTGTTGGAGATACTACCGCTCTCAAATGGACTCAGCTCTTCAGAAAGGATGTCGGATGACCTCTTGGAGATACCACCAGTACCCCGGGAGTTGGCGATACAGAACGCAAAGGCCTACCTATTGAAGACCGGAGAGAGTAATGGACTCAGTCTGTAAGGAATGGAGGAGGGGAGGTGGTGTGGCGTCTCGAGTCTGTGAGAGAGGTGGTCTAAGGTTATGAGTTTTATATGGAAGTATGTGTGTCGGCGGGAGACGTCGTGTGGGATCAAGGTCCGTTTGTTATAAGTCGCAGGCACGGCACGGCAGCAGCATAAAGGAGCGGGGGACGGGCGGGGTTAGGTGTTGGATGACCAGGCGTCCCTGATTTCACCGGACAGTCCAGGTTTTCGGAGGACTGTCTCGATGTCCCGACTCTTTCTTTAGTTTTAAATGCGTGTCTGGGTTTTTGGGACAAAGGACTGGTAATTCTGCAAAGGACCTTTGCAGGGCGACATGACCTTTATCCGAAAAAACAGGACATGTATTAAAAAAGGGAGAACTGAAAGGCAATATATATATTTATCGTTGCTTTCACGCAGGGCAGGAGGAGGACGGCCGCAGCGGAGGAGAGACAGAGTGGAGAAGGAAGGCAGGTCGGATTCAGGATAGAGGACCTGCCATACATAGCTGATGTTACGTAAAGCCTTGTAACACACACAACCGCCCTCCACACATACGCAAACATCGAGACAGGTCAGACATATAGGCCCTCATTCTGACCTTGGCGGGCGGCGGAGGCCGCCCGCCAAAGTCCCGCCGTCAGGTTACCGTTCCGCGGTCGAAAGACCGCGGCGGTAATTCTGACTTTCCCGCTGGGCTGGCGGGCGGTCGCCTTCAGACCGCCAGCCAGCCCAGCGGGAAAGAGGCTTCCACGATGAAGCCGGCTCGGAATCGAGCCGGCGGAGTGGAAGCTGTGCGACGGGTGCAGTTGCACCCGTCGCGTATTTCACTGTCTGCACAGCAGACAGTGAAATACATGTAGGGGCCCTCTTACGGGGGCCCCTGCAATGCCCATGCCAGTGGCATGGGCACTGCAGGGGCCCCCAGGGGCCCCGCGACCCCCCCCTACCGCCATCCGGATCTCGGCGGTCCGACCGCCGGGATCTGGATGGCGGTAGGGGGGGTCAGAATCCCCGCGGCGGTGCAGCAAGCTGCGCCGCCGCGGAGGATTCAATGGGGCCGCGGTACACTGGCGGGACCCCGCCAGTGGTGCCGGTCCGACCGCGGCTTTACCGCCGCGGTCGGAATCCCCATTGGAGCACCGCCGGCCTGTCGGCGGTGCTCCCGCGGTCCTCCGCCCTGGCGGTCAAAGACCGCCAGGGTCAGAATGACCACCATAGTATGCTTCAGTCCTACTTTTGTCAACCCTGTAGCCTGTTCCGGTTTTCCATCTCAAAATCTGCTCACCCTAGTTAGTAGGCGGCTTCAAACACAACAATAATAAGGGGAAGCTTGAAAGGGCTCTCGAGAGATTTAGGGGGGAAAACAAGTAGCTAATAATATTGGGCGTGGCAGTTGGAGGTAATGGAAAGAGAAGCCCCCGCAGTGAAGATTACATGCACTAATGCTTTATTTTCATGACTGTAAACTCTATAGAGGCCTGAATTTGCAGTTCTCTACATCTTGCCCCTTGCCGGTTCACATTTATTTTTATTTTTTTACATGTTTATTTATTAGTAGTTCGGTTGGTACATCACCTTAGTTACAGGATCCACACCACTGTTACAGCCATACCATTCACATGTTCGTGACAATTATTAAACAGCTAACCATCACTGCTATCCTTTAGTGTGTATCCCACACTATTGACTAAACTTCGTCTTTCTCCATGCACATTTGGACCAATTACAGTATGGGTTTTCAATGGCTCTCCGGTCTGTGCAGCTTGTTCACGAGGTCGAGTGGCAGTACACCACCAGTGTCAACTCGAGGTTCTAAGGCGCCCAACTGCTTCAAGCGCATTGGTTAACAATCACTACATACAAAACATTACAAAGTGTCCAGCTAAGCAAACGAAACTATCTGGCCTACAGGTGTGTCTGCGTCAGCGTGGAGTTCAGACACGGGAGGGGGGGAAGGGTGGAGGGACGCAGGGCGAGAGGCCACAGGTTGTGCATGCTCATGCCTTGGGGTCCTGTGTGTCTAGTACAGCTGTGATCCTATTGTCACTGATTAAGCGGCCCGTTCGCAGGCTTGTCCGAGCTGGCCTCAAATGTGTCCCATGTCCCCACCACTTCCGCCCATAAGGGGGCTCTCGGTCTGTTCCTCATCCCTCTCAGTTCTTCCCTCTGAAGGGCCCACTCCTCTGCCCTTGCCCAACGTGTGACATCTGCCACCCATGCACTCAGCCTGGGTCCCAAACTGGACTTCCAGGCCATCGCCCCCCTCCTGCGCACCAGATCTATAAATCTGTTCCCAACTTTGTTTGGAGGGGGCCTGTCAAAAAGTCCCAGTAAGTAGACTGCCGGGCCATTGTCCATTTGTCTGTCCAGAGTGCTGTTGAGTCGAGCAATAGCCTCTCTCCAAAAGTGTTGCAGCCCCAGGCAACCCCATGTTATATGGCAAAAGTCGGCACCGCCCAACCAGCATCTCTGGCAGGCCCCTGAAGTTGCGCCATAAATCCGATTAATTCTTTGCAGGGTAAGGTAGGTGCTGTGGACATAGTTATATTGGATATACTGCAAACTGGTATTTCAAGAGATTGTGCGTAGGTAGGCCAGGACACAAGCCCATTCAGGGTCCGTCAGCTGTCTCCCTATGTCTGCCTCCCACCTACCTCGCAGTCCCTCCGAGGGGTGGTCCACCATCCCACTCAGGGCTTTCTTGAACCATGTTACTAGGCGAGGTCCGCCCCCCAGTGTCATCATAGACTGGAAGATCGCAGTCGTGGTGGGTTCCTCACTTCTCTCCCCCAGATGCCTCTCAGTGCTCGTACGATAGCCTCATAGTTTAAGAACTGGCCCGCAGTCAAGCCCGTCTGATCCATCAGGTCACCGAAGGGGATCAACATCCCACCCTGGAACAAGTCCCCCACCGTTGTAATTCCCACCTCCGTCCACCGTTGTAATTGTCGTGCAGTTAAGGTGGAGCAGGGTTCCCCGTGCGGGGTGGCTACCAGCGGGAGGGCAGGGGCGTAGGGGCTTATTGTGTGTGTTCATCTGAGGGCTCTGCGCCAGGCCGCCAGTGCTGTTGGCACCAGCAAGTTTGTTCTAGCAGGGGGACGTCTCACGCCTTAGCAGGCAAGCCAGTGGACCCGCCTCCTGGGTATGTCCCATGTCTTGGCAAATCGTCTAGGAGTCCAGTCCAGAGCTGAGCCACCACATGGTATAGTTCAAAGTCAGGCACTCTGAGCCCCCCTCTGGCGGCAAGCGGAGCGTCACCAGTGCCACCCGCTGGCGCCCCACGTCCCAATCCAGCTCCCTCAGGTGCCCATCCAAGGTACGAAACCAGGCCACTGGGATGATCAGCGGCAAGTTAGCAAAGTAGTAAAGGAGCCCGAGGCGCATCACCATTTTGGACAGGGCGATCCGAGCCATGGTGGGGAGTTTTAACGAGCGCCAGAAGGCCACCGCTGTTTTCAATGCAATTTATGCTCCCCCCAGGTTGCCCTCGCAGAGGTCTTTCAAGTCTTGGAAGATCTGAATTCCCCTATACTTAAAAGTACGGGGAGCCCACTGGATCTCATAGAGGGAGGAGAGTGGACGCAGCGCCCCCACCACCATCGGGAAGACACATGTCTTACCCCAATTGAGGCACAGTCCTGAGAGGTTGCCAAAGTCCTCCAGCATCCGAAGCACCCGCAGAAGCACCGCATTCCCATCTCATAAATAAATAAGGAGGTCGTCAGCATAAAGGGAGATAATATGCAGCTCTCCCTGTCTAATCACTCCCCACTCTCCAGTCCTTGCCCGGAAGCTCGCTCCCAGAGGCTCAATCGCGAGGGCGAACAGTAGTGGCGATAGAGGTCAGCCCTGCCTGGTTCCCCGGCAGATATCGTAGCTACTTGAAATTGTGTGCCCCGTCCTCACTCTCGCCGTGGGCCGAGTGTAGAGCAGTTTGACGCATTGTACCCATGGCTGACCCAGCCCCATCCGCAGCATCACCGCCTCTAAATAATCCCAACGCACAGTGTCAAAGGCCTTTTCCAGGTCTACCAACACTATCATAGCCTCCAATCCTGGGGGGGGGGGGTATGGGTCATTATAAAGGAGGGAATAGAGTCTCCGTAGGTTATGTGATGTCCTACATGTGGGTATAAACCCATTCTGGTCTGCATATATGGGACCAGCCTGGTCGGGAGGACCTTGCTAAGCATCTTGATGTCTGTGTTCAGCATGGATAGTGCGTGGTAATCAACCACCGTCATATCAGTGCATTTTCCCTTGGGAAGGGGAATCACCAAGGCCTCCCTAGTCGATAGCGGCAATTCGCCCATCTCATAGGCCTCTGTGTACATCTCTGCCAGCCAGGCTGCCAGCGTTCCGGAAAACCTCTGATAGAGTTCTGGCGGTAGCCCATCGGTTCCTGGGGTTTTCCCCATCGCCCGTTCTCCACTTCCTGGTCGCATATCGGTGCCCCCAACTCCGCCCCATCCTGCTCTGCCACCGTTACCAAGTGCAGACTCGCCAGATAGGTCTGGAGAGAGTCCTGGTCAGTTTACCCCGGCGCGCAACACAAACATGTATAATAAGATTTAAACTCATCATTGATGTCTGTTGGTGAGTAAAGCATAGCCCCGGTTCTGGATGTCAGGCAGGTGATTGGTGTGGCCCTGCTCTCCGGTCTGATCAGCCAGGCTAATAATCTCCCTGCCCTCCCCTCCTCTGCGTGCAGCTTGCCCAAGTACACCTTGTAATCATGACAAAGAAGGTGCTCCAAGGCTTCGGTGTGGGTTTTGCGCATTTCTGCCGAATGCCGAGTAGCCCCGGGGTCTGTCCCCAACTCTGACTCCCACCAACTCAGTTCTATCTCTAAGCGGGCAAGTTCCTGCTCCAGGTACCTATTAATCCCCACTATGTGCCCAATGCAATACCCCCTTACGGCCACTCTCAGGGTGTCCCATTCCATTCCCTGGTGGAAGCGGTCCCTTTGTTTAGGGAGAAATAGTCCTCCAGCTTAGAGGCCAGTGCAGTACGGAAGAACTTGTTATCGAGGGCCCTAGGGTGCAGTCGCCATGTTGGGATCGGGGGGGGGGCACCCCCTCAGTACCTAAAGTTTTAGCAGCAGTGGGCTGTGGTCAGAGAACGTTCTACCCAGGTATTCAGTATTTAGGACATCGCTAATGAGTGTCATGGAACAGAATATATGGTCTATCCTTGTGTGGACCCGATGTAGGGATGAGTAGTGTGAGTATTCCTTACTGTGAGGGTGTTGGGTCTGCCAGGAATCTGCCATATCCCAGTGATCTAGCCACTGCGCCCGGCCTTTCTCTACTCTGAGTGTGGCAGCTCCCAGTATCGGGGGAGGAGCGGTCAAGGTCTGGATCAACTACTCTGTTGTAATACCCCCCCTCCCCAAGCAAATAGGGCCCACCGGGAGTCGCGCCAGCCGGGCCGATAAGGTCTGCCAAAAAAGGTTCTGGTCCTAGTTAGGGGCGTACCCGCTCCCCAGCACTATTGGTCTGCCATCAAGTCGTCCCTCCACCAAGACATATCGCCCTTCTCCGTCCACGTCTACCATGGTGGGCTCAAAGGACACCCCGACCGCACCCATATCAGAGCGCATCGCGCATAGGCAGATTAAGTAGTGGTGAAGAGTTGCCAGCGTCTGCGGTGGCTATCAGCCTCTGACCGTGTGAGGTGGGACTCCTGTATGAGTGCCACCTGGACCCCCCTCCTCTTCATATAGGTCTGGATATTGTGCCGCATTAATGCTGTCCACATACCTCGAATATTCTAGGACATCAATTTAATAGAAGTGCTGTTATTCAGCATTTTGATGTGTGAAGCGCAGTGTCCTCTGATCTACCACTTGTAGTCCATACCCCCCGGACCCTCAGCCCCACAAGCCCCACACCCACTGCACAATTGGACCACAACAAGAAAGAACAAGCATTTGCAATGCAAAGGGTCTCGCGTTTGCTCATGTTAGAGCTGATAGCGTTGTAAACTCCTAACCCGACTTTTCACCTATCGGCAAAAGTGCATTTATGTACGTAACCCAAAAAAGTGCAATTAACTGTGTAAAGCGCTCAACTTCTGCCAAGCGAAATCGCGGTAGTAAAATAGAGAAAAGTAGTCCACGAGCCGGACAGTAAACAGCGAGCCTCGCATGTTTTCTGTACTTGGTCGATGCGCTCGAGGAGGGCTAGCCACCGGAAAAGGCATGACGTATGCATGCCTTCGACTAATGAAATCAAGCAGATTTTAATAGGCAAGCCGACGCACCAATGAAAAACACTGACGTGACGTCAACAGGGTTCCGAGCCCTTTTCTAATACCTAAAGCGTCTCGCTGCGATACGCATGCGCGAGCGCATGCAACGCAGGCTCGACCCTGAAAAAGGAACCAAATAGCACACCAAACTCCCCAACCCAAGAGCAGTCCGCAACGGCAGTCTCTCATCGTCGCCCTGCTGAGGCAATCCAAGGGCGAATAGGGGGTAAGCTGTCCAAGAGCCTCTTATAATCCAATAGGCTTGACCGGGCCGACCCTGTCCAACTGCAAGCTGCCTCACCAGCCAGGCGCCGACAGTGGTGCGAGGGTAGGCCCCCCCCCATAAAATGTCAGATTATGTCTTCCACCATCTGAGGCGTTACCCGGGGGAGCTCCTCGGTCACACTGACGACGGAGCCAAGATCAGCTGTGTCCTTTGTTTCATGGGCATCAGCAGAGTAGATCCTATCCCTATCTGAGGCAGGCGACTCCGTCAGTGACGCTGTAGTCTGGATCGCTGCGCGTTGTTCCTGAGTGACTTGAAGTTGCGAGTGTCGTCCCAGGCGGTCAGCGCTAGTTCTATCCCTGGAGGGTGCCTGTGCCGTCGACGGCCAGTGGAACCCGACGTTCCCCCGGGCAATCGGGTTTGCCTCCTCTGTGGGATTTAAGCCAATCCCAAGCTTCTTTCGGTGTCTGGCAAAAGTGCGTTTTGCCATCCCATATTATCTTCAGCTTGGAGGGGAAGAGCAGTGCATAGCGGAGCCCTTCATCTCGCAATGCCTTCTACACTGTTAAATAGGAAGCCCGCTTCGCCTGTACTTCAGCTGTATTTTCGGGGAACATGTTGACCCTGCTATTCTCTATTGTAGAAGGGCCCGCATCCCGAGCTCTTTGTAACAATATGTCCAGGTCCCTGTAGTGCAGCAGTTTTGGCACCACTGGTCTGGGGGGTCGGCCCGGCGCTGGGGGCCTAGGGGGACCGTATTTGCTCTTTCCAGTGCAAAAAAGGAGGTGAACTGTTGCTCACTGAGGATAGTTTTCAACCAGGGTTCCAGGAAGGCCACCATATCGTTACCCTTGGGCCCCCTCCGGCAGCCCTACTATGCAGACATTATTGCTGCGGCCCTCAGCGTCCTCTGCCCTGTACTCTAGTCTCTTCACCCGATCTGTGAGGTGGTCTAACTGCGCCTTATGCAATCGCTGCTGGGTTCCGAGGCTCGTCACCTCGTCCTCTGTAGTCTTCACTCTGTCCGCAAGCTTCCGGTGGTCTGCCCGCAGGTGGCCCAGTTCCATCGACACCTTCCCGATCTCCTGTCGAAGGGTATTTTTGGAGTCCTCAATCGCTTCCTGTATTTTTGGGAGAGTGGCTTGCATTGGCGGGGCTGCGCAGGTAAGTCCAGGAGTGGCTCCCCCACACCCTGTTCGCAGCACGGGCTGAGTGGCCTCTGTACCTAGGGTTTAAGGCATTGTTTCCCCATTGGCGGGTTCGGCGGGCAGACCCTCATATTAATCGTCCGGCCCCCGTGCTGGGCAACCAGAGAGGGGACCTCTTGGCACCAATGTTAGTCCCCTCGCCAGGTTTCGTCTCAGCTGCCCGCTAGCGCTGGGCCTCCACTCTCCCAGACGTGCGGATAAGCATAGCCGATTTGTTCCAGGTAGGCCCCTTCCACTCCAGGCCTTGTGCAGTTCTGGGGGCCGCTCCACTCGCCGTCACTCAACAGGTCTGCCAAGGGTCCAGTGCTCAGCAACTCCCGCCCGCCCCTCCCCCACCTGGTTGCTTCTTCAGGGGCCCGGGCTTCTGTGCTCCTATTTCTGTTTGTGCCTTTCTTGCTGGCCCTCTCTCGCAACACTCATCTCCAAGGGTTAAATGATGATATACCTTGGTTTAACCTTTCCCTTTGAAGCATTCTAATGTCTTGATACCCATCTATTTGGAGTGTCAACCTCCCACCTATTGACCAGGGTTTAAGTCCGAGTCTGTATTATTTACTTGAGGGCTACTTTAGGAGTCAAATGGTAGTGCATCAGAATGTCTGCTCACCCTTTTTTATATTATATTCATACGACTGAGACACTTAAAATTACAAGTTATTCCGTTTTTCGGTTTTATCTCACATTATGAGACCTTGGGTGTTCATTGAGTCCCACCTGGGGATTGCCGTCATATGGGCTGTATGAAGTCTTTTATCACCTCAAGATGGCCGCCATATGTTTTGTTGTAGCAATGGGATTTGAGATCCCTTTCTCCATTTCTACCATTACGCGCATCAGCACTGTTCTACCGCGCGTATTACTGTTTCCTAGCAACGAGAACAGCAATTACTGTTTTCGCACTCCTAATTCATTCTATTTATACCCCTCGGCGCGCAGCTTCCTGTACATTCAGGAGCGCCGCCTGGGGTAGGTTGAATACTCCACACCGGTTTGCCCTAAAAGTAAGTGTCAACAACTTTTGTTTTTCCCTTGATCCGTGCTGCTCTTTTCATTTTGGGATAGCGCTAGGAATAGAAGTTAATGGTACGGCTCCCAAAGCTCGGATCCTTTATTTGCATACTCGTGGACTTGGAAGTTTGAAGGGATACGCCATGGGTTCGGATTACGAACCGGGCTCTCCCATACTAATATGTGACAAAGTTCTGCCTTTACCGATTGACTAATTGTCCTCTACATTACATTTACTTATTCTGCATATTGAGTGTATTTTCTGGATTATTTTATTTCCCGAACCTTACTGTCTATTACTTTTTGTGGGGCTCAAATGAGGATATTTACTTCCTAAATTAATCATCAGACACAGTAACCATGGTTTTACACTGATCTCATGTGTTTTGTGTGTCTACTACCAGTACCGATGACTGCATTAAAGGTGGGCTAGTTAGTTTTTTTAGATAAAATGCAAATGATTTGATGAGTTTTTTTTCTTTTTTTCATTTATTGAACACACTGCCCTATGGTGGATCTTAGTCCCTAGTTGTATGATAATAGAGGTGTGTGTTTTTCTTTCTCTGTTAATTTCATGACAAGAGTCTTTGCAAACCTGGCTACAGGCCCGCGTGGTCCCATGAAGCCCGTTCTCGACTTGGGAGGGTAAGCTCTCCTGTACTCATTCAGCATGGGTTTGCTACCACCTACACTACCACCTTGTGTTGCACAGTTTGACACTTTTATTTTTATTTTTGCTTGATTGACATGATTGTGCAGTCATTATGACAATGATTTGTTGGTGAATATGCCCTGCATTGTGAATCTTTTTTCTTTATATATCTCTAGGGTGACTAATAGGAACAGCAAGTCTGGGTCTAAGTGGACTCGTGTAAGTGACTGTTGACATTCTTGACTGATAGTATCAGATTGCAGGAGTCTATTTTGCCTTTTTTATTGGAGAAGTGTAATGATATATTAGGTCCTGAAGAAGCGTCAGAGGATCCTTGTGGACCATAAGAGACGCGAAACATGTCGACCTCATCTTGAGGAATGTCTGGTAATTGCTGACTTCCTCTATGCCTTATCAAGTTACTAGTGAGTGTTTGAGCATTATCTCTTTCTCACTCCCTTGTTATATTTTTTAATCTTGGCCATCACCCAACATCAACGAATAAAGGAATATTTAGTGAGGGTTCTGAGCCAATTTTATCCTTTCTCTCCTCTCTCTCTTCGGACCCGTATCTGGGTTCTGTGGCATCATCGAGAAAAGATCTCTGGCAAAGAGCCCCCCTTTGGGGGGAGCCCGTCAGACATTGCAGCGCCGGACTGACGAGGAGCCACCCGATAATGAAGCATGACACCCAATAGGGTGTGTGGGGACTCTTGCTCCTATTAATTAGGACTCCCTAGTAGTTTCTCTCTTTTACTTTGTCTTTGTTGGAACAGTGTATTGCATTATATAACGAACCTCTCTTGCAAACCTCAGTCTTCAGTCTCGGTAGGAGACCCCTTGGAACAGCTGCAGGGAATCTGTACTCCCTCTACCCCCCCCCCCCCCCTCGCAGCCGCCGCCTCCAGGGTAACACCCCTGTGGGTCCACTTGATCACTCCTCTTCTTCTGGGCCATTCAGGGTCCACCGGTGATGGGCCTCTCCGACGGCAGCCACCGCCAGCTGGAAGACCCAGACGTCGCCTCTGTTCCCGACTCACCCTGCGCTGGGTCCAAGCGATCGAGCAGCCACCCCCCCCGGACCCCCCACCGGCGCGGTCCCCCCGAGGCTCTCCGTCCATAGGCACTCCCATCCCCAGCCTCCGCCAGCAGAGGGGAACCCAGCAGCGCAGACTCGTCTTCTTGGCCTGCTCAGCATTCGTGCCGCTGAGCCGCCGCCATTTTGTTCTCCAGCCGGCACAGGTTTATTTGCCACCCGCCGACTCCGCGTCGATCAGCAGCAGTGGTGGGATGTCGTGTGCTCCCCCGGGGCCCGCACCAGTTAGCAAGCTGGGGGGTTCCTCACCCCACCCCCAGCTGGGGCACCTGTTACAGAGGATCACTTCGGGTTGGTTCGGAGCTCTGTTACACTGCAGCCGCCATCTTCTGTGGTTGGCTCTGCCCGGCCCTTGCCAGTATACAGTTATTGTAACATTTTTAGCAATATAAACACAATGTGTATCGGCACTACTGGGAATGTAGGCATGGGAATTGAGAAGTCTTATGGAAACCGGTGCTCCTTGTAGAAATTACCAATTTAGGGAAGAGCAGTGAATTTGGGAATAAATGAACACCACGGACGTGGGAGATGAAATAAATTGGTAAAGTTCCCTTTAGGAAAGGGTTGGGAGCACAAAAGGGGACTCTGGGAATGATTCAGCCTACATAGATTGAGGGATAGGTGAACATGCACGTAGTGTAACCCTGTGCTTACTACCAAAGGGGAAAGGAAAGTAACAAAGCATTAGAACAAACACATTCTTTTTCCATGGGGAAGAGATTTGTGTGCTGACTCCATTGTCTATTTCCTCTGCTTGCAGATATGACCACCTTGCCAAAGTTCTCACTAAGATTCTGGATGAGCGCCCTGAAAATGTGGTGGACATCTTTGAGGACCTCAGCAAAGACGCCAAGTGGTTGAGGTTTCACAAGAAGTTGGACACGCTGAGGGATGACCATGAGGTGCTCCCAACATATGAAATGGCAGAGAAGCACAAAACCCTTTTCCTTAAGGGAGCTGGAGAAGGGTCAGAACAGGAAGCTGATGAAGAAATGGTGAGTGCAGGCTGTTAAAAATAACATTGCACATTTCCTTCATTGTTTTGAGATTGAATATGTTTTGCTTTTGGTGCAACCTTCTTCATTGGCACAGTGGTGTAACAAAGGCCCTGCTGTGTGGCGAGGGGTGGGAGCAAAGCTCCAGGGGGGGGGCCTCAGCACAATACCCTGGCCTGAGAGCTCCCAAGGAGTCCAGAGGGAGGCTCTTCCATGTACTTTGCAGGAGGGCCCCTACAAGTTTCATTACACCACTGCAGTGGTACCTTTATGAGTCTCCATTGTGGTTTATACAGTACATCAAGACTCAGAGGAAATGTCATCTTTGGTTATCGTTCACCTCTTGGAAGACTGGACATTATGTTTTTTATTTTTTTATTTGATGTGAGTCCTCCCTTCCTGGGGACCCTGACTGTAGTGTTAAGAACATACATTGGTTTGATATTTTTAGGAGAGCATGTAAAACATTGATGGATAAACATCTGGTAATTTTGTCATAGTGTGCTTCAAGTAGTATGTTTATCAAATTCATATGCAAATTGTCAAAAGCAGTCTATTTAATTAAGTTGATGCAGTGTTTTCTTTTTCCCCAATTGATTGCCTCTACTTTCCTCACGAAAGACAATTTACAGAAAACATGTATTTTACATTTACTTTCATAAGCATTCAAAAGGAGAGCCCATTCATCCTATTTTGCACAAACACAGCACATAATACCAGTTCAGCTACATAACGCAAACTAACATGAATCAAAGTATCCACACATCCTCCACTTTTTCATCAGATAATGTCTCCATGTCTACTACGTATATTAACATTTATTTTCTCATTGCAATTATAAAATATATTCATATTGTTAGATATTTATCTCAGTACAATATTCGTTTTCAAATAAATGATGTCAGTAGTCGAAATCTCACTGAGTTGCCTCAGTGTCCCAGCCTTAGAAATCTAATGCTAAAGAGATTTTATTGAACTCATTAGAATCACCATTCAAAATTATTCTGTGAATTGACTGTGTATTATCTTTATATGTTTTATTATCCTTAGCATACCCTTTCTTTTTCTGTATGGGCTTCTGTCCGGAAAGGTAAGGATGTACCAGTACATACTCTCCTTGTAAAGGCTTGTAGTGCATAAATCCCTTTGATCTGGCTTTAGGCATCTAATTGGTTACGAATAAGGCAAGGAACCAATGAGAAGCTTCCCATTATATCTTTGTATGCAGTTTGCAAACACCTCTCGACTGGTATATCGTTTTAAATGTAATGTAGCCTGCAGAGAAAAAAATACATAGGGGGTCATTCTGACCCTGGCGGTCCATGACCGCCATGGCGGAGGGCGGCGGAAGCACCGCCAACAGGCTGGCGGTGCTTCCTGGGTGATTCTGACCGCGGCGGTAAAGCCGCGGTCAGAAAAGGTTGAGCCGGCGGTTTCCCGCTGGTTTCCCGCTGGCCCAGGGAATCCGCCATGGCGGCGCTGCTTGCAGCACCGCCATGGGGATTCCGACCGCCTTCCCGCCAGCCTGTTTCTGGCGGTGTCCACCGCCAGAACCAGGATGGCGGGAAGGGGTGCTGTGGGGCCCCTGGGGGCCCCTGCACTGCCCATGCCATTGGCATGGGCAGTGCGGGGGCCCCCTAACAGGGCCCCACAAAGATTTTTCACTGTCTGCTGTGCAGACAGTGAAAATCGCGACGGGTGCCACTGCACCCGTTGCACCCCTGCAACTCCGCCGGCTCCATTCCGAGCCGGCTTCATTGTTCCGGCCCAGCGGGAAAGCCGGAATGGCCGCCGCGGTCTTTTGGCGGGAACCGCTTGGCGGGCGGCGACCGCCGCGGTCAGAATGACCGCCATAATTTCCTTTCTGGTTGTAAAATGTTTCAAATACATTTTGTTGGCAATGGATTGCTACCTAGTCCATTAGGCTTGCTGACACATAACAAAATATGAATAACTATAAAAATATAATCATACCTTTTTCCATTTCTTCTGAATTATTTGCCATATTATCTCCACATGGAAACATTTCTTCCTTACTCGTTTGTACTTTATTTCCATTCACCTGTAGCGACAGGTCCTCAAGTTTGCATAAATAAAGAACAAGCAACCTTGCTTGTCTCTAATATATGGCTACACTCGGCGAGTATAAACACTTGACTATGCTGACCGGGTGTGCCACCACCTGTCCTCTTTCAGGATAGCAATCATTTTTTAATATTACTTGTTAGCACGTTAGATACCTCTACCTCTATTACAATGCAAACATCCCACCACTTACGAGTTAATAAACAAAAGGACTGGATTCTGGATTACATTCAAACGATTAACTTTCATTATAAATGCTGACAAAATCGTGTCATTTTGAAGAAAACCGACGAGCTTCCAAAATATTCAAAGTGCAGAATCCCATCTTAAATTTACTTTCCCAATATCCATAATTTCAATCTGCGATTTATTATGCTTGGGTGAAGGAAATCAGCCTTCAGCCCCATGGCAGTACACCACTCTGTTTTCATCGAAACTAATGATGTGATGATTTAGCAAACCAAGTACATTGAGGTAAATATTCTTTATGCCCAAAATTCCTCACTCACATGGTAGGGTTAAAGGAAAATCTTTATAAAAAATAATAATATTTTTATACCAAACAACATGTGGGTATTGAAAGAATAAAACTATTTAGAGGAGATTATTTCTTTTTGTTTCTAAATTCCAGCTCAGGCAGTTTGCAGACATCTCTTTTTCTGTGGGTTTTAAATTTGGACCATTATTTACTTCAGTGTTTAATTTCAAGGTAAAATTAGTTTTGGGTTCCTGTTTTTGTAAAAACATTGAATTGCTAATGTTTTTGTATTATGTTTTTTCTGCTTTACCAGTGGAACACGCCCACCACCCACGAACATAATTTTGAATTTTCCCTTACCCTTTCCTTTTTTTCCTAACATAGGCCCTGCCCATAACTTTCTTTTACACGTATGTTCAGATTTTAACTTCATCTTGATGATTTTATCCCTTATTTTGCTTTCTTCTGAGAATGTTCGATAAATTTAAACACATTTCCTTCAGAATAGTGTAATTGATGATCATCACCAGCAGAAATCTTAACTGGTGACTATTCGTTATAGAGCCACACCCCAGGCAGCATATGCTCATTTCATCTACCATATTTACACCACGTAGGTAGCTAAATGTTCCTATGACATCTACCCTATTTACTCCCTTCTATGTGATATTTATAGATCGATAAAATACTTGCTCCTCTCTTGCTCCATAAAATACCTTCCAATTTTGAGATGCGAAAGGCATATTTGTTTTCTGATCAAGATGACAAAGAATGTTGTGAATACCTACGGAAGATAGTAAACCTTTTTTAAGTTTTGGCCTTAGACCGCTTTAGCTGCAACAGATGAATTTTTATCAATTATTTTTTACTACACATACTGGTCCTTTCTAGCTCCTTTCT
The DNA here is from genome assembly GCF_031143425.1 of Pleurodeles waltl. Classification (NCBI taxonomy): domain Eukaryota; kingdom Metazoa; phylum Chordata; class Amphibia; order Caudata; family Salamandridae; genus Pleurodeles; species Pleurodeles waltl. The sequence continues at coordinate 663,849,993 of NC_090448.1, forward strand.
TTGGAATGTTATTATCTCACAAAATGCTATTTGATGCTTGTTGTATAATTCCTTCTCCTATGAATTATTTCCTTAGTAATGCATAGAGTGTTTTACATCTAAACGTACGTCCAGTCATCACACATGAAATCATTTATGACATACATGCATTGTTTACATAAAGAAATGCTTTGTTATTTTTTCATTTTTTCTCAGCAGGAGTGTTGCCATGACTCTAACCAGAGCTTGACTTTAGTGCCCCTTCCCTGTTTCATTATCCATTTGTAGATCTTGATGCCTGACCCAAAGGCTGCTGCTATGAAGTGACATTTCGGGTGGCCATTTTAGAGTTGGAGACCCAATCATAAACGAGCACTGGTAATTCCAGTAGTGCTAGCTTATAAATGAAAGTGCCTTTTCCTCACTGGTCTGTGAAGGAACTCAGTATCTCATCATACATGCATTCCGTCATTCATCCTTGAAGTTAAGCATCCATTCATCCACCCACTGATTTAGTCAGCCTTGCATTCACCTATATATCCACATACAATAAAACATAGGAAGCATATGCAAAACAATTAAAAAAAATAAAGGTGGTGGCCATGTGCTTGCAGTGATAAATAAGTACAAAATGAAACATAGCAGTAGGAGGCCATCTTATAATGGTATTGTGCATAGCATATCCTTATTGTACCATCCAGGATAGCTGAAATGTTGTTTCTAAATGTGGTGGCCATCTTGAGCTGCTAAAACTATGATACGCTATCGACAATACCATGCACAGATGGCTGCTTGGTTTACCAGCAGTGGCCACGTAGGATAAGACGTACTGCAGATGAAATGATTAGCAAGACAGTGGCCTGGTAGCAATGTCTTGGGAGTTACACATTCCAAAAAAACAAAGAGGGAGAAATAAAGTAAATAAACAAGACCTATAAAAGAGAAAATGGAACACTAAAGGACTGGCTTACAAGCCATGGGAAATGAAGCACAATCAATTTCATGTGGATGGACAAACAGGGAATCATAAATTTTCTGCCCAAACAAATGCCGTAGTTAAGAGAATGACGATTCTTATAGTTTTACTGAATAAAGAATCAAGAGTTTATTAGAGACAAGGAGGCTAGCATTATGCATTAACTTTTATGTATTCCTTCTGAGCAAATTAAAAGCTTCCAAATAGAACTTTAAGAGCATCACAATGGTAAAAGAATGACCAGTCCCCTATAAGCAATGTGACCTCCATTTCTTCCTCTTTTGTTTGTTCTTCTTTTCTCCTGCTATATCAGTCCTTATGTTGAAATTATCCTCTTCTAATTTTATCCAAAACAGAACCCAATATGTAACCTTAATGTAATCTCTCCAATTCAAATCCCAAACACTTTCCAATTTAATATAATCTCATAACAATACAATCAAATTTTGATAAACACAGTTGCCGTCATCCTTACCAACCACTTTGCAAGGGAAGGGTGGGCAGGATAATGTTAGCCTCCTTGCCTATAATAAAATCTCGATTCTTTATTCAGTAAACCTATAAGAATCGTACTTTTATGCCAAGACAGGAGGCTAGCATTATGCATGTCCAAAGTCTTTCAGAACACATGATTTGTAGATTTGAATTTGAACCTTCTGAACGTCTTTGCAGAAGACCAGTCAGCAGCTTTCATAATATGTTCCAAACTTTCACCCACCATACAAATCTTACTCGCCATAGCTCCTCTTACAGAATGAGGTGTAAACTTTATTCACCCACACCTGCTTCATTCATAGTGGCTTTCACCCACCTTGCAATTGTAGCATTTGATACAGCCTTAAAAAGTTTCACCTACGAAATTAACAACAGTTCAACCCCTGCCGCTCTTTTTTCCAGCATTCTATTCTCATACTCTTTCAAACATCGCACCACACATAGTTTAAGTATTTCATTGAAAAATGAATAAAATGAAGTTCCAGACATTGTTTCAGTGCATCTGCAGCCCTCAAACAGCACACCACCTGGTCGAAAAAACCTATGTGAAACTTCTAACCCCCTCACATCTGAAACTCTTCTGAAGGAAATAAGACAAAGAAAAGTTAGCAACTTTCAAGAAAGCTCCATTACCTGTAAATACTTATTGGTTGGCCAGTTCTGAAATAATATAAGTACCAAGACTGCATTCCATAATGTTTGATATTTCTGATTCGGTGGTCTCCTCAGTGGAAACCCTTTCAACCTAAAGGCAGGTATGACTGGGCAGCCGAGCGCCTGACATTATTGGTTTCTTAGCGAAGCCGCGGTCATTCAGGTCTCATCCGTTTCTCTCAGTTACCTTAGTCTTACACATAAAATGACGAACAGAGGCAGTATATGTTTCAATAATGATTTTAATAAAACAACTGCATCTTAAATAGCAAAGCATGAGCTGCAACAACCAGGACAACACAGCATGACAGTATTAAAACTGTGACGAGGAGAGTGAAGCATAGAAATAACGCTATCATATTGTCACTATGGTTGATAGACTAACTCCTACCTAGGCTATGATAGGGCACAGCATGTTAAGCTCTAATTCTGCCCTTCAGGTTCCCCTGGGAAGACATCATTCCCCATACCTGAGCAAAGGCCTGCAGTCTGCGTTAGCATCTGTAGCGAAGCATTCGGCAATCAGCATACAGTCGTGGTTATCTGGCTGGAATCTCCCTCTAACGTGTAAGGGACAAGGAAGTGTTTTTATAACAACACAGCTGATGTTCTGAGAAAATGTCCCTACGTAAGGATGTGTGTTTTCCAAGAATGTTGGAGACTAAACTTCTACAACGTTCACCGGCAATGTACCGTGCTGTAGCCTTGGAAGAAACACATAGTGTGCAAGAATGTCTTGTTTGAGAACAGAGTGCTGGCCTAGGCAAAAACAGTTAGATAAACAGAAAATAAAACAAGACCATAAAAGTGGCTATTGTAACAATAAAATAAAGCCAAATAAAATATATCGAGGTTAGAGTGCACAGCGGCTTGGCCTAGTGTGCTAAAATAACGTACATGGAGCTATAGCTAAAATGGCTACACAACACCCTCCCCTTGTTGGCTGAAGGTGGTTCAAAGCCTAAAGACATATAAAATTGCTACTAAAAGCTCAACCTAAGATATATATGTATACATTTATGTCAATTATGACAAGTCGAAGGGACACGTGAGCATATAAAAGGACAATTTAAAATGTAAAACGTGAACATGTGGCATAAAAAGACCAAATTTCAAAAGGCAGTTATTTTTAAAAAGTTCCAATTGACTCCAGGACCATAGAAGACAAGAAATCTTCCACTTCGGCAGATGTTAAATTTGGAAAGGCATCGCCAAGAAAGATAAAGGAGCAGGTGTGTTCCATAGCCTCAGCCTTAGCCAAGGCAGCAGTCCGTGGTGTACCCAAAGATGAGTCAAGAGCCACATCCTCCAGGAAGGGCAACTCATAAGTAGCTTCCCGTAGCAAACGCAATCTCAACGCGCATGTCTGGTAATGAGCCCTCAGTGAGAACATCAACAGATCAGCGTCCAATGAAAGCAGGCACTGCGTAGAAAGACAAACTTCCGGTGCATATTCGAAAGAGCACCAGAGGCACCAAAACACAGGCTGCACACAATGTAAAACCGGTCTGAATGACAGAGACCAGCCACACTCCAATTGCTCCAGGAGTGTTGCTCCAAAATACTGCATCATGCGTTCACAACACAGCTCGCGTGCAGATGTAAGAGCCACGAGTTTTTGAAACAATAAAGCATTGAGTCTGTTCAACTTGTCAAAATTCACATTCGAAGTAGCAATGTGAGGCAAGCTGATCTTCAGTTGCATTTGTATATTTTTGCCATTTATACAATTTTTACCAATTGACATACCCTGTTGAAGAGAGCGATCAGCAGCTACCGCCGATCTATAACAATTTACTGTTCACCACAGGAGCCAAATGCCTTTCCATGCGCTGACATGCCCATACCTTTCATGCACCTCTATACCTCTTTTTGGTTCCCGGTGCCCAAGATTCATCAATTGATTCTACAGCTAATCCCAAAAGCTCTGTGAATCCTCATGAATGCCTGATATTCTCCATCCTCGAAGGGTCAGAGAACCCAATTCCACAGGAGGATGCTCTTAACCATCTACACCTGACTAAAGACCTTGGCAAGACCTTATTAAAAATGGTTCTTCCACTGCTATTTCCATTACTGTTGAAAACCAAGGCTGAGTCGTCCAGAAAGGCATCACTAATACTATTCAGCACTTCTGCCATCTCACTTGTACCAACACGCTCTGAATCATTGAGAATGGAGGAAACACATAACCCTTTATTTCCTTACAATCCTGCTTTAACACATCCGCTGCCATTTCCCCTTCATCGGGTCTCCAACTGATATAATTTGGTAGCCGAAAGGTTTGTCTGGAAGCAAACAGATCCACTTTCAAAGATCCCATAATTTGCAAAATATGCCTGATTACATCCTCTCGCAGTTTACAATCCCTGTATTCCCTCACCTGCTGTGAGTTCCAGTCTGCTGCTGCATACTGCAGTCTGAATCCCCAGTAAATATTCTGCCTTCAAACTTATTTTGGGTTCTAGACAGAACTCCCACATCTCTTTTGCTAATTCTTCTGGGCTCTTCGACCTGGTTCCTCCCAACTTGTTCATGTATGCAACAGCCAGCATATTGTCCGTTTTCAGCAAAACAAAATTGCCTCTCAAGACTGTCCTGAAACTCTAACGCAAACAGTCCTGCCTGCAATTGCAAACAATTAATGTGCCTCTCCTTCCCTAAGGACGTCCACACTCCCCCAGTCTCTTGACCAAAACATTGTGCTCCCCATCCAGAGCTGCTTGCATCTGTCTCTAATATAAAATCTGGCTTTATACCAAAAATTACTCTGCCATGCCAGGCCTCCAAGTTTTCCTTCCACCAAATCAATTCATCTCTTGCCTTCAGTGACCGAGGCAGAAAATCTCTGTGCCATAATACTTGTGCTAAACCCAAAGTCTTCAATCGTTGTAAAGCCCGGTAATGCAGAGGCCCTGGATAAATTGGCGAAGACAGCAGCCCAATCACACAAACAAAATCTCTGTTTTACCTGCTCTTTCTTCAGTAACATCTGTACCTCCTGTCTTATTTTCATGACTTTCTTCTCTGAAAGCTGTAGTTGACACAACTGTGTCCACTATGCATCCCCAAAATTCCATTCTCCTCATCGGCATTAACACATTTTTCTTGATTTACTATAAATCCTAAATCCTCCAACAGACTGTTCATCATAGGCAAGTGTTCCTTTAATTCTTCGATATCCTGATTCATTGTCAGTATATTGTCCAAATAAATGACCATCCTTCCTCCTCTCTCCCTGAGAAAACCAACCACCGGCCTCATCACCTTTGTGAAATACCAAGGAGCCGAAGTTAGCCCAAATGGTAAACTCTGAAACTGAAACAATTGATTTTTCCACCTGAATTGCAGATATTTCTGACTCTCCTTCACTATTGGTAATGTGAAGTAAGCATTCTTGAGATCTAACTTCACCGTCCAATCCTGCTCTTGCAGCATATCCAGTAAAAGATGAATACCTTCCATCGTGAATGCTGGTTTTACTTTCTTAGGCTTATCGCCAGCCTCCACCCCCTGTTTTTCTTTTCCACTAAAACCAACATACTCACAAATCCTTTTTCCTGTTCCTCTAATTTCACAATCACGTTCTTTAGCAACACTTAAGATACTTCTTCTTGAACTATTTGTTCCAACTGATTTTGAAATACCAATTAGTTTGATTCTACTATCTGCAGAGGATCTTGGTTGAACTCTATTGAATATCCTTCTATAGTTCTCCAAATTCCAAACTTCTTGAGTGACTGTCTCCCAGATTTTCCAGAAAAATCTTAATCTTCCTCCTACACCTGTTGGTGTAGAAGTAGAAATAATCCTCGTAATCACTCTGTTTTTGAATTTGTCCAAGATTTTGTCCCCTTCCTCTGGCAGTACGAACTCGACCTCTCCCATTGGGGATAAAACTGGGAGCCTCCTTGGCTTCCGTTGTAATATCCATTTCCTTGGCTCTCATTGTGGGCTCTAAAACCTGCCCAGCTGGTAAGTTGCCCCCTCCTACCGGCCCGTCCATAAAAACTACCACTTGAAAAAACTTTAGTGAGCTTTATCAAGGCTCATAAAGATGTGCACATACTTAGTCAAAGATTTGACCATTCCTTCTCCAAAAAGCAGGCCACGAGCATGCTCACTAAATTCCTTGCTTACTAGTTCAATCAATTTTGGACTAATATGCATCCGTACTGTCTTTCTTCTTTCCCCTAAAAGACCTGTATTCACATTCCTCAAAAAGCAAATGGCTTTTTGACACCATCCACGTAATAGGGACAAATCTACATCCATTCCCTTTAACTTGGCCTCCTCAACAGTATCAAATATCCTGGCCAATGGACCAAGAATATCGAGCACCTTATTTTAGCATTGTTTCAGGGATTTCTCCAACCCTTTCCTTGGATCCTTACCCAATTTGAATAAATAAGTAATAATCTCCGGGTCCAAATTCGGTGCCATAGATACCTTTTCATCAATAACGGGCCTGATACACTGTCCTCATTTCTCTCTTCCTTTTCTAATGGCTTACATCATCTAGCCTTTATGTAGTCCGATACATGGTCCAACTGCCACTATTCGTTCCTTTTCGGATGCCTAATATGCTTTGGATTAAATAGCTTTTGTCCAAAAGGATCCATTAATGTCTCCTTAACCTTTCCTCTGACATTACTATCACTGTCTTCATCAAGAACATCCTTGTACTGAAAATATAATATATATTAATCTAACTCATCATTCTAAGTACTATTCTCAACCTCAGCACCCTCATTTGAGTAATGATCTTTTTCAGCATCAAGCTGTCTTTCCTTCCCACCTTGTCGGGTACCTTTCCTTAGTGAGCTGCGTTGGACTCCACTCCCACTTGTCATATTCTGCAAATGCTTCTTTTCAGAAAGGCACTTACCGCATGGACCTTTTTGATGGTGCTCTTCCTCAGATAAAAGAAAAAAATTCTTCATCCTCATTACTTTTTCTTTTCTCTAAAGCCCATTTAACAGACTCTTGCACCACAACATTTAATTCTTCAGATGCTATTCTCCTCATTAAATCCTTCTGATTTACCTCTTCTCTGTTCAAGCCAGACATTTTTATGGAAATAATCACTATCCTATTTTACTTTTGCCAAGAAAATCGTTTTTCTACTGCCCTGTCACCTCCGATATCGTTCCCCATAACTAAGCACCTCAGCAGTGACTTGTTACCGAGGAAATGGCTTCACAGAGCTATCAGCTTTAGAAATTATATGCTGCGTTAAAGAAGCAAGGCCTACACTCCTTAAAAGAATGGCCGAAAAAACAGCAGAAGCAAGATGTCACTCTACGTCAACATGATCACTGCCTACATTCAGCCCGCTACAATACCAGCAGCGTGCAGGTGACTAAGGCTTTCCAAACCACCTCGCACTCCACTTGTACTTCACACAACTGCCTCAACGTGCTGCTTCCTAAGAGCTTGTGGGTCTCAACCAACAACACTCAATCGTGCTAAACAAGTAAGCGTAAAACCTCATTCTGACCGCCCACTTGCTCAGTGTTAAAACCAAAAGACCTCCTCATTAATCTAACTTGTATTTTGAAGAATATTTTACAACACAAACAGAAATCTATAACATTCATATATAAAATCTTAAACCCACTTCATATTCACACCCCATACCCATAAATTGGGTAAATCCTTTCCATCTTACATGTACATTACAACTTGCTCCTCCCAATCCCTGCACTCTGGTCTTGCTGACTTGAGCGGTGTGGCTGGTCACCCTCACTGCTCAGTTCTGCCACCCACTTCACCCACCCTCGGCATCCCGTTTCTACTAGCAGTGGCAAGGCAGCGCTTCTTTTGCTCCTCACCACCGGAAGTGGCTGCCATTCTTTCTGCCTCCAATCTTCTCACACTAACTCAGGACTCTTCACTCACAACCTCATCACTTCATCAACTGGAGTCACTGTCCTCCTACCTGTACCCTCTTCAGCCTCCTTTTACCTTGCCATACACCTCCTCTGACATCACACTGCTTCACTTTTTCTTCTCCCCCCCTTCTCCCCTCCTCCTCTCCCCTTGCCTCTGCCTCCCTTCAGAACAAGGAGTCTCTGTCCTCCTCCCGGTGTTCACTTCCCTTCTCCACGCCTCCATCTTTTTCTCCTTTTTTAATGGCTCCTGGCCTCTCCAGCATTGGATCTTTCATATACTGTGAACCCCAACCTATAAAATACCATAATAAACCGACTGGCATCTTTTGCAACCCATTATCATCTTTTTTGTGACCCAAACTTCAGCCAATTATAATGCTCTGCCTCCAGCTGATCTCCCACTGAACCTTCCAACTGTCAGGTTTTCTTCCACACATTCTAAGTGCAGGAACCCTATCAAACAGCTCTTCACAGGAAGGATGTTTTATTTATGGCAGAGGCAATATTGACGAAATGTCAATAGAAATATAATGAGTGACAAACAAGCATTGGCAGTGGCAAATAAACAAATATTGGCAACAACAAGTACGTTGAATGAACGTTTTGAGGAGATATGTTGATGTCACCTGTGCCACTAAAACCGTCACTGAAATTATTACAGGGCAGTTTCCCATCACCAAAGCAAGACAGGACTCGGGGATCTGTAGTACCTGATCTAGATGATATAGAGGCATTTTTTAGTGATGATAGAGATGAAGAGGAAGAGGCAAATATTATGCACTTACAGTACATTGATGAGGAAGGCGAGGATTCAAGTTGTCAACCGAGACAAGGTCAAGACCAAATTTCAGACAGGTTAATACAAGTGCCTCATCAAATGTTTACATAATTATAGAATATGGTGGTTGATAGTTACAATAAGCTGCAAACGCAGCAGGAACAGAGCGAAAAGGAGAATAATGCAGCACCTGAGCCACCAATTATATAGTGGGTAAAATGTCAGAAGAAGCAGCACCATTCAATGAATTAGAGTTCGGAGGAAAAAAAACAGATACTGAAGTTGATGATGATCAGGAGAATCAATTGGATTCATCCTTCAATAGAATAGATGCTCATGATGGGGGGGGGGGGTGTGGCCTGAGGCCAATGGAGGAAGAAGCCTCTCTGTGAGGCTCCTGCCGGTGATTTCCCCTTACATCCTGACTCCCAGAGTGTCCCACTGACCCCTCCCAAAGGGGCAGTCGATGCACCTCACAGGCCCCCGTGAGGAATGAGCTGCTCCAGCCTGGTAATGCAGCAGCCCTGATATTGGAACCTGTTGATGCAGCGGAGGCTGCAAGATGGCAGCCGAGGCCTTTTAGGAGACAGAGGCCACCCCAAGCTGTGCACAGTGAGGTGGTAGCACCGGCGATCGGAGGATTGTGGTTGCCGGCCACACTCCTCCCCTGACATTGCGGGGCTCCCCTCTGAGAGATGCTCCAACGGCTGCGCGGCCCCTACAGTGAGGCCAAATGAAAGAGGGGTGCACAGCGAGGAGGAGCCAGCTGGGGCTCCTGCCATCACAGCGCCGGGGATCCGCGGAGGAAGTGAGCAGCAACGGCCCCTCTCACCTACCTGCCTGGAGCGAGACTGTTAGGATACAGCAGCGCCTGGGGGAAGACTGACTGAAAGCGGTGAAGGATAAGCGGAGAGAGGTTCCTCTGATGGCCTGGAGCTGGAATTGTGATCTGGGCAGTGGTGGTGAGGCGCCTGTGGTGACACTTTGCTGCGAACCAGGCTGCTGAGTGCCCTGGAAGCCCTGACTGCACATAGACCTAGCGGCACACGCCTGGGGGTCCTGGACAGCAGGCAGGACTGAACACATTGGGGGCATAAACAATACAAAGCAAAACAGAGTAAACGAAAGTGTGGCTTCTCTAAGCGGTCGTGATCAGAGCCCAACCCCAACGCTTGTCAAAGAGATCGACCAATTGGGCTCTGACCGAGACTCAGTCATCACACGACTTTCCAAGGAGACCCGGCCAGAGGTGACACCAGGGATGACGGACTGCATCATTTGACTCTCTCTCCTTTGAATTGATGAATCACTGCAGGGGTCTTGCTGTGTACCTGCTTAGCGATTCCCCCAAGAGGAAGGGTAGATTTGTAGAGGAGATCCTGGCTAGGGGTGCCGAGGGAAGTTGATATCGCAGTGAGAGTAAAACTGGGGGAAGGGGGTGCCGGCGATGATGTAGCACTCTTCAAACAACTCGAATAGCCAGCCTCCAATTTTGTGAGAACAGTTGGTAATTTTGTAGTTTCGATGAGAGACGGTTGTCTTTTTGTCCTGGGGAAGGGGAGATGGGAAATTGGTTGTTGGTTTGTTTCTTAAGGGAATCATGAGTCACATACATCTGAGGGAAAGAAAATAGACCTGGGCATCAATGCTCATATAATGGAACTGGGGTGGCAGGAGGGTGCAGAGGAACTTGGAGTTAAGGTGTGATTATGGTTACACCTGAGAAATATAAATGTATATCATGGAACGTCCGGGGAATGCATACGATGTCAAAAAGGTATAAGGTCTTCTCTTATTTACAGAGACGTAGCGCACATGTGGCAATGCTCCAAGAAACACATATGACACTAACTGAGGGTAGGTATAGTACACCACTTATTCAGCTTTTGCCAGAGGTACTCTGATTTGGATGCGGGTTGAGGTCTCGTTTCAGCCCATGGATAGTTACATCAATCCTAATGAGGTCCTATGTGGCTGGAAGGGGAAATTAAAGGGTTGGGACTTAGTTCTGGTCAGTGTCTATGCACCTAATACAGATCAAGTTTCACTTTTTGCAAAACTCACTGACACATTGGCACCACATCTCATATAGTCAGTAGTGCTGGGAGGGGACTTTAACTGCGTGGCAGACCCTGGCGTGGATCGGTCCCACCCTACATTGAACAATTCCCAGATAACAAGGGTAACGCTGCAGTGTACAACCTGGCAAGCACAGTGGGGACTCATAGATGCATGGCATAGATTACACCCAAACACTCAAGCCTACTCATATTTTTCTCCCCTGCATGACTTGCACGTGCCCCTGGATTCCTTCCTTTGTACTCCTGATGTGTCTACAACCATTCATAATGCTGAATACTTGGCCCATACCATATCGGATCACAACCCCATGTTAATATCACTGGGTTGGGGCCACCCCTTCCTTGTATCCCAACATGAAAACTAAAACCTGAATCCTTAGAAGATACACATTACCAAGAAGCAGTGAGACACCATATTGCTCATTTCTTTACTGATAATGTAGCCACAGCCAGTAGCCCGTTAGTTGAGTGGGACGCTTCCAAAGCAGTGTTGAGGGCGGAGATGTACAGCAGAGTTGGTGGGGGTGTGTTGAGTATTAATTAGGGACATGTTAGAGGTGGAAGATAAATTAAGAGAGGAGGAAAGGAAGAGGCCAGGACAACCGGATCTCCAGTAGAGAGTATTAGAACTGAAAGAGATAGTAGCGGGCCATGTGGAGCAACTTCGTTGCTTTGATTACAAGAACTACATAGCACGGACCCACTCGGAGAGAGATAAGGTGGGTAGAATGCTTGTGTGGTTAGCATCACTGACCAAGAGGGGGTTGATCAGTATGGAAGTACATGTAGGCACGGGGACATACTTTACAAACAGGAGGAGATTGATACCCATTTTCTGCAATATTATAAGAGGCTATATAAAAGCTCCCTCCACTATGATGTGGAGGCCACCCATACCTATTTGAACCAGGTTCCACTCACCGCACTCGCATGGGAGACAGCTGAACAGCTGGGAGGGGACATCACAGTGCAAGAGGTTAGGGGTGCCATTAAGTACTTAGCTAGGGGTAAGACGGCTTCCCAGTTGAGTTCTATGACACGTATTCTGACCTATTGGCCCAACAGGTGGTCACCCTTTATAAAGTCGCAAGGGAGAAGGGAATCTTGCCAGCTATGACGAGGGAGGCATTAGTTGTGCTCCTGTTAAAACCCAGCAAAGCCCCAACTGAGTGTGGTGCGTATAGACCACTGTCCATGCTGACTTTATACTATAAGATTCTTAGCAAAAGCCTGGCAATGCGGCTCCTCCCTCATGTGGTGCATTTGGTACACCCGGACAAGGCAGGATTTTCCCAGATCTGAACACGGCTGGTAACATCCATTGACTGTTGGTTGTTATGATGGACCCTTCCTTCGACAAGACGGAGATGGCGGTATTGGCAGTAGATATCAAAAAAGCATGTGTCAGTCGTGAATGGAGGTTCCTTTATGCCGTGATGACAAAAATGGGATTGGGTGAAGAATATGTAGCGTGGGTAAAGTTGTTATATACAGCCCCAATGGGTAGTATCCACACTGGCCAAACAATTTCCGAAAGCTATACAGTTGAGCAGGGCACAAGGCAGGGTTGCCCCTTATCCCCGCTGTTGTAGGCAATTGCTATGGAGCAATTGGCAGCCCTGGCTTGCAGGGGAGGTGGCGGTCAGGGGATATGTGCAGGAGGTGCATAGCACCGCAGAGCATTATATGCTGATGACTTGATTATTTTCCTCAGAAATAGGAGGAGAGATCTGGCGGATGCTCGGCTTTTGTTGTCCAGATTTAGCGCCCTATCGGGACTCGGAGTGAACTGGCAGAAGTCCTGCCTTTACCCCTTGGAGGTCCACTGGTTTGCCCCCCCCCCCCCCATACCCCCCACAGAGCTGGATTCTTTACTATGGCAACCGCTCTGCCTGTCCTATTTGGGTGTTAAAATATATAATGAATCGCGCAATATCTTAGATGCCAATGTGGGGCACGCTATCCAATCTATTCAAGCAATTATGGCCTTCTGGCAGACACTTCCCTTGTTGTCGGCCAGAAGGGTGGCACTTCTTAAAATGATAATACTGCTTAGGCTGCTATACTACTTTTCAGTACTGCCAGTGTGGACACACAGGTCCATCTTTAGGGAATTAGATACCCTGGTAATATCATTCTTATGGGGACATTGTCGGAAACGGGTGATTCTGTCTAAACTCCAAAGACAATCGGCAGACGGGGGTTTCGAATCCTAGTATCTCACAGTGCAACTCCAATGGTTCGTTCAATGGCTCGCGAGTAGATATACTCCCGAAGCCCTAGTGAAATCCTTTACCCCTTGACTAACGAGACTGATAGAAGTCTTGTTGAGAATGCAACAACCCAGGAGGGGTGTGACACGCCCAAATTGAAGATACTTACTCAGTGCTGGGCACGCTATTTGCGCAAAACTAAGACAAAAGTTCCTTACTCACCGGACTTCCCTTTATTGTTCATGCTAGTCTTGCCGCATGTGGGCAATTGGGAAGGATTAAATGTCTGGAAAACAGTGTGGGTGTTAGCAATTGGTCGTCTTTTTAGAGAGGGCACTCGGATCCCCTTTGAAGATCTTAGAGCAGAGTTCGATCTACATCGAGGGAATTTTCAGTTGCATGGCTCAGTTACAGCAGCCATTCGACACCATTGGAGTGCCATCTTAGCTGAGCCTAACAAACAGGCTACCAGTACCTATCTAGCAGTTTTGTCAGGCAAATTTAAAGCAGTCACAAACTTATACAATAGAATCCGAACAGATATGACCCTTCCCCTGGAACTGTTGAAGCTTCAATGGGAAGAGGATTTAGCAACACACATACCAGATAACTCCTGGAAAATCATTTTGGAAAGAGCCCCCAAGAGTTTGAGAAATGCTAGATTTAAACTGGTGAACTTTTTCATATTACATAGAGCATACTTGACACCGGGACAGATTAACCAACATTTTAATACAACGGGGGCGAAGTGCCCAAGATGTGGAACATTAGGGGAGGAATTCAAACACATGTTCTGGGATTACCCATAGCTGGGGACATACTGAGAAGATGTAACTCATAAGGTGGCTGACTTTATAGATAAGGAAGTTCCTTGCATGCTGGAACATTGTTTGCTGGGATGGTTTCCGCATACACTTAAAACTAAGGCAACTAGCAGATTACAGGAGCTGGATTACATTCTGGCCAAGAAAGAAATTACCATGAACTGGAAAAACCCACTTGGCCCGAAGGTAATTAGGTGGTACTGTCGTAGTTTGGACTCTTGCTCTGAGCAAGACTGCTGGTCTCAGGATGACAGTACTTTCGTTTGTAGGTGACCGCGGCGGTCATTCTGACTTTCCCGCTGGGCGGGCGAGCGACCGCCAAAAGGCCGCCCGCCCGCCCAGCGGGAAAGCCCCAGCAACGATGAAGCCGGCTCCGAATGGAGCCGGCGGAGTTGCTGGTGTGCGACGGGTGCAGTGGCACCCGTTGCAATTTTCAGTGTCTGCTTTGCAGACACTGAAAATCTGAATGGGGCCCTGTTAGGGGGCCCCTGCAGTGCCCATGCCAGCGGCATGGGCACTGCAGGGGCCCCCAGGGACCCCACGACACCCGTTCCCGCCAGCCTCTTCCTGGCGGTGTAAACCGCCAGGAACAGGCTTGCGGGAAGGGGGTCGGAGCGCCGCCGTGGAGGATTCCCTGGGGCAGGGGAAAACCGGCGGGAAACCGCCGGTTCCCCTTTTCTGACCGCTGCTTTACCGCCGCGGTCAGAATTGCCCCAGAAGCACCGCCAGCCTGTTGGCGGTGCTTCCTCCGTCCCCGGCGGTCCATGACCACCAGGGTCGGAATGACCCCCTAAGTCTTTTCCTACAACTAGTTGTAACTGTTGTCCAAACCTTACCGGCTCACTAGCAGTACCTCACCAGAAACACAATAGTAAAAGGTGATTTGTAGCAGTCGCTTACGCATGGACTCAAAGTAAGATATCACAGGGTTGTCATGGTTAAACGGAAATTACCCTTTTCTCACAGATATATTATGTCTCATACAAACAAAGGCAATAACACAGATGCAGTGAAGTTATAATAGTTTTTATTTAACATAACTGCAATTTGCGATAAGTTGCATGAACTTCAATGATTAGGATAATGAATATACAAAGCAACAGTATTGTGAAGAAGAGAGTCATTGTTATGAAGACCCCACCCTTTTGCAATATATGAAAGAAATATAGATGTATGTATAAGATGGAATATGCCCTAATACCCTAATGAGAATAGGCCTAACCTCCTACCTAAAGGAGAACTGGGTTTGTTAAACCTAATCTGCCAAAGCTGGGTCCATGAGAGGAGCCCCCAACCCTTGTTACCTTGGAATGAGGTCTCTATCTCAGACTCCGCAGGGACACGAAGACTGGGTCAGCGTCAAGATGACTGCAGCATCGGTATCAGCGATGGTGGCGATGCCCTCTGTTCGGAATCCCTCT
Organism: Pleurodeles waltl; assembly: GCF_031143425.1. Classification (NCBI taxonomy): domain Eukaryota; kingdom Metazoa; phylum Chordata; class Amphibia; order Caudata; family Salamandridae; genus Pleurodeles; species Pleurodeles waltl. The sequence continues at coordinate 663,865,308 of NC_090448.1, forward strand.
GATTATCTGTCTATAGTGTGATGTATTTATACAGATCTACAAGGTCCCCTGACGTAGGTGTAATTAAAAACAATAGATAACAGGCATGCTTGGGACGGCAATTAATATCAACAATCCCTCGAAAGTATAGAGAGGGAAAATCCCTAAGTGTGAACACCTACTGTTTGTTTGTCTTTCGTGCTTGATCTTGACGCCTTGGCGCAGTGACACTGATAATAAAACTCATAACAAGTGGCCTAACTATAAACAAGGCCGCCATCTTAAAGGAAATAAATAATTAAATGGACTAAGACAGAGCAAGCTAAGTAGGTTAAAAGTCACTAGGTGACGGGGGCACGAGTTTACAAGCCTACGGCTAAGCTAACTCCTGTTATCCCGTTAAAACAAACTAGGATTCACTACAGTACAGGAAACTAGAGAAGTGGGCAACATGTGAAGGGGACTCTCTTCTACGAGAGACGAAGAGAGGGATGAGACCACTTGATAGGGCAATGGCATGGGAGACCATATAGGATTGTATGAAAGGATTGAACCACATTCCATGCATATTGGTCCTGACTCTTTAGGAAGGGGAAGGGGAGAATGGCAAGGGTGTTCGTAACTGTTTATGGCATTGCTTTTACTGGGGGGCATCATTGAAAATGTGTGGACTAACAGTTTTATACTGAAATATCACTGCGCTGTTGAATAGGAGTCAAGTCTGCTAATAAAAAATAAAAATTAAGAAAAAAATAGATGCTCATAATGATGATAAAGATGATAAGGATATGTGAAGCCTCCGAGAGATGCCAGAGAATGATTCAGAATGTAATCAATTCAACGCACCTAAGGATGCCAGTCCAGAACCCATTAAACGTATTGCACCCCAAGATGACACAGGGAGATTTCATACTGAAGCCCTCGGAACGTTTTAATCTGCTGGTTTCTGTGACAGAAAAATTATGTTTTTTGTTTCATTTTAGAGAGAAAACGCACACAGGTTTATTAATGATGCAGACTCTGTAAATCTTTTAAAAATTGAGAGGTAGTACAAAGCCACAGAAGATTCATTGGGATGCATTTTAAATCAAGTTTGCACTGAATCAGTCACATCAGCAGCAGCACAGCGCAGGTCGAGAAATCCGTCATCACCATGCACTGTGCCTGCAGATAAAGAAGGTAGGACAATGGATTCCATGTGAAAAAGAGTCAATGTACTGGCATCTGATGCAATTCATATTGCAAATTGTACGGCAATCATAGTCCGTTATGACAGGCAGTTATGGAGTGACATGGACTCGCTCCTGGAGAAGTTGTCTGAAGAAGATAAGGAAAAGGCAAAAGCGATATTAAGAAACGGAGAACTGGCATCTGCGTCATTGATAGATGCGGCTATGGACAGTCATGAATGCGTCAACTTGTGCATTCCGGCAAGTTGGACATGCAACAGTTATGTGAAGGAATGAGTGGCTGAAAAATACGACATTCAGACCAGAGCTTCAGGCATTGGTCATGGATATGTTTTGCAATGATAACAATGTATTTGTCAATAAAGTGGATGAGGTACTTCAAGCGATAAAAGCAGAGATGGCTCGCTCGCTTGGTATGCTGCAAGGAAGTCAGCCATACAGAGGTTACAAAAAATATTTTTTTTAGACAGGGGCAACAGGGATCCTATTATCGTCCCTATAGGCAAAATGCACCCTACGGACAGTATGGCAAATACAGCAATAGAGACAACAAAGACAAAAGGGACAAGGCTACAGACAAAGTCAAGGTAGAGCAAGAAGAGGAAATCAGCCTTCAAGTTATGAAGGCTAAAGTGGAAGGTCATGACCTTTTAAAGATTGCAGTCCCTGACGTTCAGCTTCCAGTCAGGGAAAGAATGCAATTTTAGTACAAGGAATGGCAGCAGATAAGAACAAAGTGGGTATTATATATTGCCAGTCTTGGAGTTTGTGGCGGAGCCACCAACTACTCTTCCTGAAAAAGATAAGCACAAACATTTAAAAGACTTACGAAAAGAAATATTGAAACTCTTCAATAAAGGAGCAATAGAGAGTGTGCCTATAAAGAGGATCCGCAAAGGATTTTATCACGGTTCTTTCTCAGTTTGAAAAAAATCGGGAGAGTGGTGTCCAATATTGGATCTAAGAAAAATAAACAAGTATATAAACCAACAGAGCTTCTGCATGGTCACGAGTGAGGAGATTTTGCCTTTCTTAAAGAAGGGAGAATTTCTCAGCTCCAAAGATCTGGAGGATGTGTGTTTCAATATACTAATTCATAGGAAATATCTCTGTTTCACAGTTGCAGGGCAAGTTCAAAGCACTGCCCTTTGGCCTGAGGTCAGCCCCGCAAATCTCCACAAAATGTAGGGCTCCGGTGGCAGCATTTAGCAAGAAGGATAGTAGGTATAGTATAGCCATATCAGTATGATTGGTTGATTAAAAACTGCCACACTGAGTCAAAACAAGGCAATAACGGAAAATACTCGGAAGGTTCTTATGTTTTTTAGGACTGCTATAAACATCAATAAGTCAAAGATGAAACCAACAAAATATTTGGTGTATCTAGGAGCAAGATTAAAAACAGAGAAAGGTATGGTGTACCCATCGGAAGAAAGAGGCTAGAATTCGGTAAGTCAGGTGAAGGCACTGGCAAAAAATGTGAAAGTGACAGTCAGGATAGTAAAGGCAGTATTGGGAACACTGTCATCATGTATCCTATGGCTAACCCAATGCAGACTGTGAGTGAGTCCTTCAGGAGGAGTTGGCCAGACAATGGCAACAAAAACATGGAGATTGAGAAAACGTGGTCGAAGTTACTCAAAGTATCAAGGAGTCGCTTTAATAGTGGATGAGAAGCAGTAATATTTTTAAGGGACAAGCTTTACAGAAAAAGAGACTGCAGAAATATCTGACTACCTGTGCCTCAGTGATGGGATGGGGAGCACATGTAGCAAACAGGGTGGTTCATGGAACATGGTCCTAGGAGGAAAAAGGATTACACATCATAGTGCTGACGCTCAGAGCTGTGCAATTGCCATTAGTGCCTTTCCAGCAGCTAGTAAAAAACAGTCTAGTGAGAGTGGGCAGCACAACAACAATGTTTTACATACAGCAGCAAGGAGGAACGAAATTGTTGGTTCTACCAAAGGAAACACCGACGCTTTGGAAATGGGCCATTGCCAACAGTGTGTCACTGATGGCAGAGCTTGCTCCTGGAATAGACAATGAGCAGGCAGATCGTCTAATCAGGCAGCGTTGCTATACTCACAAATGGGAGCTAGGCACAAAACAACTGAGCGAGGTGTTCGTGAGATCAGGAAAACTCGTTTGGGATATGTTCACGACAAACCAAAACAACAAATGCAAGACATTTGAGAGCACGTGGTATTGTCCAGGATCTCAGGCATTGTTGGATTAGTTGGAAAGAGTTGGAAAGGGAAATTAATTTATGCATTTCTACCTATACTGTTGATAGCGAGGGTTTTATGTAAGATCAAACAGGAGAGTTGCACGGTGACTCTTGTAGCACCAATGTGGCCACATCACCATTGGTGTGCGAATCTGCTACCAATGTCCATAAGTAAGCCAGTACGGTTCATGGTGAATGCGAACATGCTGACCAAGGACAAGAGCCAAGTGTTCCATTCCAATCCAGAGTTGTTACACTTGAATGTATGGCTCGTCAAGACTTAGAGTTCGAACTCTTGTATTTGCCAGAAGATAGTAGAGAGATGCTGAAGAAGGCAAAGGCATGTTTGACAGTAAAAACCTATGATATGAAGTGGAAGCGTTTTGTGTGTTGGGCACAAGAACATCATTTAGACCCAACACACATAGAGGCACATGAAGTTCATCCAATAAGTCTGCAGTTAATGTGCTATTGCTCACAAGCATTGTTTGTGCGCACCAGTATCTGTGCGGATTCACTTATTAAAGCCAGACCCTTTGGCTTTGCCAATGCTTGTTTCTTGATGCTGTGTACCACGGTTCATTTAGAAAAATATTTTAAACAGCTTACAATGGCATTTACTGGACCTTAGAATCCTTCAAAGTGATACGTCTTCTTAGCATGTCCAACAATTGAAAGACTGGCAGTTAGATAGTCTCATGAAAAGCTTGTTTGTTTCAATCACACCGGGTAGTCCCACCAACTCTGTCTTCCAGCATATTGACAGGCCTTGCAGAATGCTGGAGAATCTGGAATTGAAACTTTATATAAGCTGAATAGAGAATAAAGGGCCAGATGTATCAAAGTGGTTTGCGATCGCAAAAACTGCATTTTGGTATGTAACAAATCCAATTTGCGACTACATACCGATTCGGTATTAGGAAGGGGCATGTCAAGGGCGTCCCTTCCTAATACCGAATCGCAGAGGTTTGTATGATTGTTTTGTGACCGTGAATGCGGTCGCAAAACAATCGCAGTTACCACCAATTTAAAATTGGTGGTAACCCATTCGCAAAGAGGAAAGGGTTCCCAAGGGACCCTTTCCCCTTTGTGAATGCATGCGAAAACATTTTTAAACGCATCCTGTTTTCCTTTAAGGAAAATAGGCTGCATTTAGAAAAAAAAAAAAAAGATTGCTTTATTGAAAAGCAATCACAGACATTGAGGTCTGCTGAGTCCAGCAGGCCACCATCCCTGTGATTGCAGCCATTCGCAATGGCTTGCAAATTGCCAAATTGCGACCTACCTTATGAATATGAATGAGGTAGATCCATTTGCGAGCCCTTTGCGAATCGCAGTATGAAACGTCTGGAGTTTCATACATTCCAATAGCGTTTACTTAATTGTGATTCTCAAAAAATCACAATTAGGCAATCGCTATTGGATATAATGATACATCTGGCCCAATTTCTTTTTTTTTTATGATGAGCCAAATGCGTAAATGCAACATCTAACACTGTTGGGCAGTTTGGGTTTGGTGCTTCCTTATAGAGGAGCAAACCCACTTTCAACCATTGTGACATTCACGTATATTTCAGAAAAATAAAACATCATGTTTATAAACACCTAGTGCATCCACTGTGTATGGGGGGACCCAACAACCCTATTTATGGAGTCTCATTCCGATCCAAGTACAAAACATACTCCGTTAGATGTATACCATTCTCTCGAAGCTAATTCAACCAAGCACACAGTTAGAACAGAGTATAAGCACTTTAAACTATGTATTAGCTACAGCCATCAGGACTAATAGTGTAAACATGTCTCACATTCAGGGAAGCACTGATTTATCAGCATATCTCAACCATTCAAGCCCTAATCGCATATTATGGCAGTTTCAAAGTATCATCACTATCTTCCTTCCTTCACTAGGTAGGGCCACCTCTTCCCTCCCTTGCGGCAAAAACCCCAGAAGTCTTTTACACCACCTTTGAGATGGTAGTACACTGAATAGTTGCGTGAAAGCTAGCATTTGAGTTGGTGAGAGCTACGACTGACCCAGGACACACACACAGATGATGCAGAGGGGCCGGAGGAGCTGGCCAGCTACGTGCATCACAGCTCCGAGCCGCACAGAAACTAGTGGGCCGGCCGGGGGGAGGGGAGATGCGCTGATGGCTGACTGCTTCGACCCCCCCTCAGATACAGACACCTCCACCCCCTCTACCGCTGCCACCACCCACAAGGCTCCCAAGGCCGATGGCAAGGCTGCAGTGTCTGCTTCAATGAGCTGCAGAAAACTGAATCCCTGGCAGCCTTGCAGAGACAGCGGCGGTAATCCTGGGGAGCCCATTGGTAAGTGCCGTGAGCACGGGGGAAGGCGGGGGAACAGCAGTGTCACTGCGAGTTCGGGGGCCCCCAAAGACACAGATGCACAGAGACACAGAGAGATGCAGAGGGAGCAAAGTGGATACACAAGGCTTCTGTGCCTCTGTTGCCCTGAGGCTCGTTCCACTCATTCACCCACTCTTTTGAGCTGCACACTCTGACTTATACCCTGCCTGGGCTCTGCTGGTCTACCTGGACTACCTGGGTCTTGGTCCAACAAACTCCAAGCCTCCAACCACGGGTCCCCGGCACAAAACTGCTCACTCTTGCTCCCCCGACCTTCAGGCGGGGACAACGAGGGAGGTGAGGTGGCGCAGCCCTAGACGGCAAACTACGCTCATGCCAGAGGCGCCTGAGGCTGCGACTCAAACTTCCGGACTTCTGGACTTCCAACTCTAACTACACCCATGCTCTAGGCCGCGTGCTCATGCCCCTCCACTCTTCTTCCACAGTGCGAGCTGCAGGCCTGGAGGCGTGGTGGCGCAGCTAATCATCAGGACTAGACGTTTAGAGCATAGAGAACAAAACTACAGATTTGACCGGAGCAGTGGGGGGGCAACCCAATCAAGATGCAAACAAGTGAGAGATTAGTGAGAAACCTAGCGCCCTTGTAGCTATTTCTTGGCAAGGAATGCCTAAAAGGAAATACAACACGTGCCGGCAAGGGATGGGAGACTGCTCGACCCCGCAATATATGCATAAGGGGTAAGCGTCCCACTGTCCCCGGCAGCCAGGCCATTTGAAGGCAACAGCAGAGACCACTTAGGCCATTCAGCCACGTAGGACCGCCCAGAAGGAAAGGACTCTATAATCTGATACCTCTGCAAACCAACAGCAGAGGGAACAGAGCGTGCCCACGAAGGATCACATGTAATGGGGCTCAAGACAGTCAACCTAAAAATCTGGTGTCAAGCCCAGCAAAAGGCATTGCCCCAGCAGAGGCACCCCTGGGGGACCCCAAAGTATAAGGATCATTTTCATGCCCCGCATTTCCAACAGCCCACCATGACCCCTATATCACTAGCGCATCTACATTACATGCATGGTCTGCAAAATCACCACTTCAGAATAGTGGCACTAGCATACCTGAAGATAAAGTCTCCCAGCAATCAAACTCACTTGTGGCCTGCTCCCCCATACTGGGGGTGGAAGTTGATCGCACCAGATGATGACTATCGCACAAGTCGTTCATGAGTTTGAGAGGTCTCCTGTACAAGGGCATTTATCAGCAGTAACCAACCACTTGAAGACATCATGTAACCTTGTGGAAGAAACAAAAACTTTGCCTACCAACCTGGGAAGGGTGAGTTTCACAGACCAGGAACTAAGGGTGGTGTCTGAACACTTCCTTAACAACTTAGAGGAGCAAATTGAAAAAACAACACTCAGTCATACTTCAGCAGCGATGAGGCCCCCTGGAGGTGATGGGGGTGGGGGGGTAGATCAACATCTAGGTGCTCCACAAAAACACAAGAGCTGGCGGCAATCAGAGCCTCGCAGGACACCATGGCAAGGGCCCTCCTCTGGCAGTCGAACAAGGTGGATTTGCAACTTGATCTGATTTAGTCCCTGGCAACGCACCCACTCAATATCGGAGCAAAGGTAACACTTTTGGAGAGTTGTGATAAAGAAGGTATCCCAATGCCCATGCTCCCCAATTATTGACAAGATAAGTTCCCTACCATAGATACTGCATGAACTAGTTGGAGTGGTCAAGGCAACAGTAAGGAGAGATGAGACTGCAGTAGGACACCTTCCCTCCAAACGTGTTATGAGGATCAAGGCTTAGACACTGCAGAATCAGTGGTAACACCAGGTAACTCTCCTCAGCTACCTCCTGAGGCTAAGTGCTTAGCCCCAGAAATCCTCCCTATCATGGTCTGCCCACTACAAAAAGTTGGGGAAGGTGTCAGAGTTTCCCCTGTCATAGAACAAAGCGGGGAAACAGAAGCTCTTAAGAATGAAAAGTCGGAATCCAGCATTGAAGTAGCTACCAAATACCAAGGAGACATAACAAAAACTAGCAATTTCCCCGCTAAGCCCCCTCAAGTTTCGACCACTGGCCTCTCAAGGAGAGCAAAGAAAGCCAAGGAAGGCAGGTGCTTAGTCAAGCTGTTCCCAGTCTTTCTGCCATGAACAACACAAAAAGGTCAGCCACAAGAACAAACTGCAGAGTCGCTGCCAGCCTCCCCTAGGAGGGAATGGGAAACCATACTCACCAAGCAAATCCCACTATCAGATACAGCTAGGACATGTTAGCCGGTTCAATCTCAAGAATATGCGGCAGTGACACAGTTGGCTCCTTTTAGGGGGCTAGAGGCAGCAGAATCTGAAATCGTCACCAGAGGAGCAGCCGAAACACCAGGGAGCCCGGGTGACCAGAAAACTTATTTGGATCAGGGTATCCAAGGTATAGGGGCTTGCCCAAAAGCAAACCCAGTAAGGATGACAACAGCTCCTCTTAGCGAGGTGGGTTCAAGGGACTACTCCAGCCCACAGAGTACACAGGAATATCATCTCGCTCGGCAAGCAGCCTCAAGAAGCGCACAAAATCTACAGCTCATAGTCTGCAGAATTATCCAGCAACATGAGCGGTAGAGAGTTGGCCCACTGTATCGGAAAGTACAACTCATCACGTCCCTTCCGGTGCGGACGCCTCCTTACAGTATAGAGCTCCCAGCACCTTGCTGGGGGCTCGACGGGCCCTGCTGCCCGCCAGACATGTCACACCTGAGTCCGCAGAACAGGACTCCCTGGAACTTCCTTTTATCCTTCGCTACACCTCAAAAGATCCCATAGACACCTTAAACAGGTGGAACATACTATGTCTCTCCACTCAGGTGCCAGCACTCAGGCACATCATCTCGGAGGACACAGACTGGGTCAGGTTTCAGCCATCCTTCCTAAACGCCAGCGGAGAGGTCACAAAAACAGCTTGGAAAAGCACAGCTCAGGAGGCTGCGGTATGGGCTGTAAGAGAGTCTTTTGCAGAATGGGGCATCAACCTATATATCGCCCCACCTTTCAAAAACCCGTTTGTTTTATAAAACACTGGCCCCAGGGAAATGCCAAAAACTGTCTTAAGAGGCTCAAGTGGGGGGAGGAATCGCTGGTCCCCCACAATGGAGGCCCTGAATGCTCTAACGATAGTTTGTTCGCAAAACAGAAGAGAGGTGTTCCTGGCCACATAGTCACTCTCACAAAGCATACGCAGGGACTTGGACCGAGGCATAGGTCCTAGCACCACGGGGCGTAGAGCATTACTCTCCGCTATCACTTAAATCCCTGTCATGGAACGTGGCAGGTCTCCGGATCATCGGCAGGTCAAGGGAAGCATGGTCCTATTTAAACTCTAACAACATTATCTGCATGCAAGAAACCTGGTAATGCGCTCCATCGCACTTGACAGGCTATTATGAGATCTTCCTGCCAGCTGCTTTGCCAAAGTATCTTTAGACGCCCCTCTGGCAGCTTATCCACCTTCATCAAGCAAGCAGTCTGCCTGGTGGCCACTGAACTTCCTGTCAACAGTAAAATGGCCCAAGTAATTTCCATTAATGGAGTGAACATCGACTGGCGAACAAGTAGACCTGATACTGGTCAACTGTTATATAAATGCTCCAAAAAAATTAATCAGCGTCAGTCCTCGAAATCCTTGAGATCCTGGAATCTGTCATCTTCAGTCACCCCGGTCATGAAATAGTCATGTTGGGAGACTTTAATGTAAGTGAGCTAGCCGCCCAACCAGAGGACAGTCCCCAGGACAGAGGCCGTCAATTAATACAACATTTCCTGACATCCTTTAAATTAACATCAACTCGCCAGGAGTGTGTGAAAAAACTGAAAGTCCGGTGCCTTTTCTCCCACTTTTAAGGAAGGCTCAGCTATTGACTATGTGTTTCTCTCAGAGAAGCTCATTTGGAGGCTTAGCCACGTTGAAGTCACCGAAAGGGCGGAAAGCGACCATAACCCGCTAAAGTGTATCATAGACCAACAAGTCCAGGCAGCAGAAATGATCACTTTGTAGGGGCATCAACGGGCACAGAGAAGGTACATTTGGTAAGAAGAATCAAATGGAGACCAGAGCATTCAACCAGTACAGCTTCATGGTTAAACATTCAGCCCTTGCATCCTTATTTGAACTTTGAATGGTGGAAGAAGTCAGTGGATGATCTTATCTCTTTGCTGCAAGGCAAACCTCGAAGCGATTATCCATCTCATCCTGCCTTGAGAAGTGCGGCACCACAACTAGATAAAGCTGTGCTCAAGGCAAGACGAGCGCTTTGCAGAGCTCATCACAAGCACAAACAAAAGCCCACAAATGGCACAGCGGCTCAGACAGCAAATAATAGAGGAGCTCTTAATAAACAAATATGGGAATGCAAGGTAGCAAAAGACCAAAAAGAATTGGAAACCCTATTTCAGTTACTAAAGGTCTCAAATCATGCCCGTTTTTGGAAGCACATAAACAGGTTCAATAGTGGCTATGTTTCTAGGGAGGATGGTGTTGCAGAGGCCGCATGGGTCACTCACGCTACAAACTTGTACACGGCCACCCAACTGAATCAGGGGCCGGCCAATAACAGGACTGAGAAGACTAAGTACACCCCCCCCTTGAAGCGCTCTCCTTGACGGCAGAAGAAAGCCCAGAGATCAAGGCTGATCAACGAGTTACCCCCGACAAGGCAAAAGGTATGGAACCGATTCACTTCTCTGTTTAGTACGATAGAAAGTGCTATAAAGAGCATAAGGAAGGATGGTGCCCCAGGGCCAAACGGTCTACCAGCTTCCCTGTTCAAATGCTCTCCGTTGGACTGGGCAAAGAGTCTGTCCCAGCTCATTAAAATGCATTTCAGCTGGCCTCAGTACCGGACTCCTGGAGAGGGTCCATACTCTGCCCAATTTATAAAAAGGGAGATCGCACAGTTGCATCAAATTGTCGCCTTATAGCTCTCCTGGATGTGGATGCGAAAATGTATGCCTACATATTGATGGGCCAAAAGGAAGCCTGGGTCCAGGAGTGTCAAATCCTGCAGTTTTTTCAAACTGGGTTCAGACCTGGGGCTTTGACAGTGGGCAACATTGTGGCGCTCTCATACTTGCAGCAGCAAGCGGTTAAAATCAATCACATGCCGTTATTCTGCTGCTTCGTGGATTACAGTGCCCTTTCGACGTGGTGGATCGTGAAACCCTATGGAGGAAGCTGTCAGCCTGGTGTATTCCCTCACAACTCTTAAGAGCTATCAGTTCACTGTATACACACACATTGGTCCGAGTTATATCTGGCCCAGGCACAATGTCTCGGAAAATAGAAACCAACAGAGGCCTAAAGCAGGGTTGCATCCTGGCCCCACTGCTGTTTAATGTGTACACAGTAGACTTAGTGGCACACCTGCAGGCTAGCAGTCTAGTTCTACCAAAGATCGGCCCCACAAAACTTCAAACCATTCGATACGCTGATGACATTGTGATAATGGACTGCACAAAAAACGGTCTGCAGTGAGCTTTAAATGTGCTGGTTACATTCAACATAGCCAACCAGCTTCAAGTAAACCAGGATAAAACAAAAGTCCTCATATTCAGAAGGTACAAAAACAAAAACATCACAACCTGGCAGCTGGGAAGTCAGACCATCTGCACAGCCAGGAAATACAACTACCTTGGCGTGTGGTTCACCAAAAATAATTTGGCAGGGAGACAGAAAAACGCTATCAGAAACAAAGCTGCTGCAATCACATACGGGATCTCCCAACTGAGCAATCAACTCAAAAGCGCATTAGCAACACCAATACTGAGGCTAACAAAGGCGACTCTACTCGCCGCCCTGCATTATAGTAACCTGGCATTTCCTGGATCTTTAGAAGCGACCCTAGAACAAGCTCGCTGCAGGGCGTATTTAAGATTTTTTTAACAACTGAAGTACATCCGACGCTCTAGGCTCAGATTGGAATTGGACCTCATGTTGCAGAAGTTAGACTACCAAGCAGCCATCCTGAAATACTACATCCGGCTCAGGAAGGTAAACACACATTCAATAAAACACCACTTGAGAATCATCTTTGAAACTCTTGGTAATCCCTGACACGCAGCTAAGCAAAGCACTGAAGACCTTCTAAATGGGCGACTCCATCCACTTGGCAGATACAGTGGCATTCAGCGCTTGGGAAAATAAACAATTAACAGAAGATCAAAGGAAATCTCAAGGGAACAAGTCTTACTGTAAGTCAAATCATCATAAGCAGTGCCAGTGTTAAACGACTCTTACTTGATTGTGGCCCCTCAGCCATGCCTTTTGGAATCCATAAACACGGGAAGTCGACGGCAGATTCTTTACATGCAAACACTAGCCTTGCCAATCAAGGACTTTAACCCCATCCTGGCCTGCACACAGGGATAAAGAGCCCGCAGACTCTGCTCATATCAACACTAAAGTTGGCTATACCTTCTTTGCTGCTGCTCCTCCTTAGCCGTTCACAGGAGAGAGTTAATCAAACCTGTAGCTGTGGCCTTGGGGGCACGTACTTGTATGGAACTATCTAACATATGCTTCTCACACTCGGCGGCCTGGGCGTTGGCTAGATGCGCAAAATATGTTACAACACTCAAGCGGTTGCTATCCCAGTTAGTGGAGGCGGCCAGCATGGAGTATGAAGGCTCAACGGAAGTCTAAGCACTTTTTGATGAAACCTGAGTCATAGACAAATTGCAGTTCAATATTATTTGCACAAGCTTTTTTACTGATAAAATGGCATTTTAATGTGACTACATTTTAATTCAAAATATTATTTTGATTCTTTTAGTAATGGTTTTAATTAACTGAACAATAAAGTTGACAATACTGAGTTGGTGAGAGGTCCATCCCACCGGCACCTAGAGATCCTAGCTAGAAGCTGTGTGGTGTCCTCATATGACTGTAGGTCAGTGTCTGGAACAGGCCCTAACCCCATACATTTAAGCAGAAATCAAACCAGTACCTAGAATTTCTCCCAGTGCGTTGGTAGCCCTAAATATGGTGGAGAGTAGCGTATAACCCATTTTACTGCCTCTTCACGGAAAGCTGCAGGCTGTGGTTTCAGCTAATCCTCTCCATCCTCTACACCTTGGACTTTGTGAGGTCTGGCTGTGCTATGGATGGCCCTACCCAGGGTAAACAGCCTGTTGTCGGGTCAGATGTGGCCTAGTGCCAGACCATTAAACCTCATTGGTCCAGGTACGCCTGGTCCATCCTCCAGAAGGGGTACCAGTCCTATCACAGGTCCTCTCGAAAGCAGGTCTTATGTTTGCTTTTATCCACATTCTAGCCTGGAATTGGGCCAAAACCCCGAACAGCACTTTTATGGATAACTTGGCACTGAGCTGCTTATCTCATTGTTGACCTACTAAGTCCCTTGAAACTTACAGAGTACATGTGCACTCAGCCATATCACTGCTGGAACACCAATACATACATTGTTGCACAGTGCATATTTAGCCCGATTTATGGGTGGTTTTCCTCAGTTCCCAACAGGATACAATGTTTTGCTTCTTTTTTGTTTTCCAGACTGTGGCTTGCCTTACCACCAATAAACAATGCTTCTGTTACAATTACTTTCTCTGCTTCATTCACACTTAACATACACTCTAGTGATTGATCAATACATAATGGCATTTCAAAAGGGAAAGAGTAAGGGTGGGAACATGGCACAAAGTATCTTGTACTGTTTTTCTGTTTTCACACACTTGGGGTCAATGGCAAGAGGATATTCAACCAGCAGTTTTTCCTTAACTCACTGGTTATGTGGCTAATATCCAGTGGCATAAGGTGTTTCAGATTGTTTAGTAATAAAAACAAATAAGCTGTCCCACAGCCTGGCATATAAATGACGGGCAAGGCAACTTGGTGTCCTGTATCAGATGGTCTTGCATTATATTAGGTTTATTTTATAATGTATGAGTACGCTGAGTACTTAGCGCTCACTGGCAGGCAACAGCTAAACGACAATGGTTAAAACAGAGGAAACAAAACTTGGTCAGAAAATAGAGCCTAAATAAGTATTTCGGACTGAAAAGCCTTATTTTACACTGTCTAAAGCCCATAAAATTGGGCTTGAACTGCAGGGCACACACAAGGTTTTCCAAAATGTGGCTATGGCAATAGAAAATGACCTCTCAGCATAGATCAGTACTTTTTCTAAAAGGGCAGAAAAAAATGAATTGGAAGAGCACAATAACTTATTATATACCATCCGAATAAAGAAGCCAAGAATTGAGGGATCTTCTGATATTAGACTTTGCATGCTGTTTTCACGGCCTCAATAAGAATCCTGCTGTGAATAGGGAGCGAGTGGCGGGATCTGTGCACCAGTGAGCTGTTTCTTATTGTGATCTGTAGATTTGTTGGCTAGTTGTGTTCTACACCAGCGGACCGTGTCTCAGAATCTTTGGGAGATAATAGTGTTTAAATCTACAGAATCCACTTTAGACTGGATCAAAGCACTAACTAGGCTGGTGTAGCTGTATTTCAATAAATGGTAGTCCACCAGCTTAACAAGAAAATATATTTTTGGTAAAGACAGTTTACAGAGAAAGCCTTGTTCAATCCTGCTTATCTTTGGCAAAAGCAGCAGGCTGTTCCTCAGAGACATGCATGATGGGTTCAAGCAATACTAAACAACTTAAACATTGAGAATGAATACAATAAAATTCTCAAATTGCCTTATAAAAATACAAAAATAAGAAAACGAAACAAAAATTGTAAAAAATCAAAGTAAGGGAAGCAGATGTGTACTTGTAAAGTTTTAGGCAAAAAGCACCAAAAACACACAAAGCGTCTCTTAAGACAAATTTTGCAGTTAACCGGGACCTAGGTCTGATCCCAGACCAACCACAATGGAGTGAGGTTTCAGCAAGCCCTATCAGTAGCATTGGCCAAAATTGTTCCTGTTGGCTTAGAACCCAATTTAGAGTTTAGCAGACAGGGGGTATTCCACCACAATCATTGTGGAGTACCCTGTCTGCCAAACCCTCAGTCCACTCACTCTAGTTAGAGTTTGGTGGACTGACATCTTTCCAAAGGCGGAAAGTTGCTAGCTCCACCGTCATAAAGTATAGTCTGACGGGCTGACTGTGAAGGGACAATTATGGGAGTAAGGCCATCACACTGCCCGCTCTGTTTAGAACACATGCTCTGATGTCCTTTTGTTCTGCCCTTTACTGCCAGGAAACACCTGTCCATACCAGGTAGAAAAAAATATGAAAATTACTTCACACCTTTAGAAAAAACTTCTTGAGTGTGTGGGTCATTATTGTTTTATTTTTCATAAACAAACTCTGTCTTTGGGTGCACATTTGGCCACCTAAAACTAAAGTTCATCCGAAATTTAGCCAAAAATATTGAATGAGTAATCATGAATTTTTATTCCCATTCATATAGTTATACATGATATTCAAATTCCAAAGCAAATTTTATGCATGTTTCATTTCATTTTGTGACAAAGTGTGTCTCCGCTACATTCAAATATTCAACAGATCCCAATGTATTTTGGGTCACTGAGTCCCTTCATCAGGGGAATACTAGAACCAAACATAGAACATGCAATATAATTAAAAATATACAACACATTATGAGTGAAAAACTATTGCAAATGCACTTAAGCCAGTGACAATATGTGTGCATGCTGAGTCCTTGAAAAACATCCAATATAGATACAAGAAAATAAATTCCAGCAAGTAGGAAATGCTTGTGTAAAGTAAAAATGTGCAAGGTAACATGCCCACTGCTAGCACCAGTGACAAATGTAAATAAATAGTACGCTTTTCCACTGTCAGTATCCACAAACAGTGAAATGTGAAGAAGTGATAAGAGCCTCAGCATGCGTTACTGAAGAGCCTTAAACACAGACAGTTTTTAAATTGAAGGATATGTGCCTTTCATGTGCATCAGAAGACATTGGGAAGAAAAAACAAGCATTCAACTCAAGCCAATCCTCTATGCTTGTATACAAATTCTGTGTGAATAACCCAAAAGTAAGAGGCTAGAAGTGGGAAACGTCGGCCCTGCCAAGTACCAAGCTTCATGGGTTAGAGTAAAACATTTAGTGCTGGCTTCTGCATCACTGCACTAAAATGCTGAGGTCATACATAACTAGGAAGCTCCAGTCCACGTGTGATTAGGCACTGCAGAATAGTTATTTAGGAAACTGAATCCTCCCCAACAACTTGCTTGATGTACTGCACCAGGTAGAAGTGCAAGCCGGGCCCAGAGTGACCAGCTGCCATGGAAATCAGCCTGGGCTCGGTGAAGGTGTTTACTATGTAATTAACTTTTGTAGGATACAGTAACATTGAGTAGCTGTTTTGGAGGCCTTGGAGCGGAGCTCTCACTCACCTCACATCATGTGGTATCCTCCTGCTGGCCCTGCCGTAAATTTGTCTGTGGTGGAACACAGAGACCACAAGTTAAATAGCTCTGCTCCAACAGCTCCCTAAACAGCTGAGCACTTCTACAAGCAGCAGTATTTTCATCTGAGCAGCATTCGCGATGTTTCACTGCTGCTCAGTGCACCAGACTAGCTGTCATGGCCTGTCCCTGGTATGCAGTTAAGCAGTTTCAGGTGAGCTCTGTCATACACAGGAGCTGAGAGGCCCTGTGCACATATCGCTCATAGGTTACCATTCACTAAAGTGAAGGAAAGACGCTGGCAGCAACAGTGAGTTCTGCAGCACTGAGAACAATTGACATCTTGGAGCGAAAATAATAAAAAAAGGTCTGTAAAAACGAATCACGTGCCGAACAGCAGCACTGTGCATTTGTTTTCAGGTACATTCTTCGTCCTTTGTCCAAATAATGATTACCCCTAATGTCTTTCTTAACCCAATCGAATAATATTCTTGGTCTCAATGAGTGGCACTGGATTAGCCTGGTAGTTTTTGGCCACTTCTGCAGCCATTAAGAACATTAATAAGTTTGGTTTCCCTAACAGAAAAAGAAAATCGGTGAAAGCTTTTGTCAAAAGGGTCGCAGTATTCGGGCTAGGAGAAAGGCTAGTTACAAGAAGTAGTTATGGAAAAAGGAACTTGCATCAGAAAAGCGCTTCAGAAAAATAATCTTTCATGAGATAAATTAGAAAGAGACACATGGGCGATGCAGAGGAGTGAGAAGGGTGATTAGGCACATAAGAAGAGAAGGGTGAGATGTGAGAGGAGAGCAGAACATAAAGTGTAAGATTGGAGGATCGAGAGACGGAGATAAAAGCTGCATGGAAACACTCAAGATGCAACAAGGACCGTGATAGAGGGAAGGAAATTAAGAAACACAACGAGGAGTAAGATGGATGTAATGGGAAAAGAGAGAAAAAAGAAGCAGAAAAACGTAATGATGGAAGAGGAGACTACTGGTAAAAGGAGAAGTTAGGGACAAACAATAGGATGGAGAGAACAGAGGTAAGCTAAAAAAGCAGAACGATTGAGAGAGGGAGGAGTCAAAGGAAGGCCGAGGAAGACGCCAGAGGAGAATCTAAATTGACAGGGAAGACTGAGTGGGATGGAGGAGTAGAAAGAGAGATTGGCAGGGCCAGAGTGGAGGGTGAGAGGAAAAGAGGGGAGTAGTGCAACAAAAAAGGAGGGGGAGAGGAATGAATGGGAAACTGAAAGAAGGAGACAGAAGAAGAAATGATGTCTAGAGAGCAGTGGTGGGTAACAAAAAAGGAAAGACTCCATAGTGCTTATCAAAATCTTCTGTTTCTTGGATGAACTGCTGAATCTGGTGCATAATCCGCTAAATGATTTTACTTCACCATAGGGATAGATTTGAAGTGGAAATGTCAAGAGTGGATTGCCCTGGTTTTAACACTTTCCTTTAGTCCTAGAATTTCACTTGGTTTCCTCTTAGCACACAACTTGAAGTTAAGCCCTAGACCTGTCTATGGCCACAGACAAAAAAGACGCCATCACTTCCCTGGCCCACTTCTGGAAGGATAAGACACCCGAGGCGCTTGCAACACAAAACAATGGGCCATTAAAAGTATAAGCAGAATGGTTCACATCTGCAAATGTTGAGGCCCGTTTCTGCAGGCTGTCACTGACTGTTGCAATGTGTGTTTATTGATGACATTGCATCATACTACATCATTTGTGGTTTAATAAATCCTTCACCAGAACAGCCCCCAGATTTACACAGTGGAAAGGACATTTGAGTAGCATTGGCACCAAGAGCCCTATGTCCAATAAGGATAGGTATAGTAGGTGACTGCTAAACGTCATGAATATGGCATCTGTTTTGAGGCAATTCAAGCTTGTAACATTATACAAAAAATGGCTCCTTACAAGTATTTACCTTATTTCATGAAAATAGCTGCTTTCTTGAACTTGCTATAATAGTGTCACACATAAGGTAGAGAAATGTCACTCATAAATGCACTGATAACCTGTAAATGCCACACATAAGCAATGTGAACACTTGGTAGCTATGAAACGTGTGAGCAACATAAACAAAATGGGTGCCATCTTGTTAAGGGTTTAGCATCAGTGTCAGAATGACAGAACAGGCCCCACAACCATGTGCCATGTGTGACTAATTAATGGGGTAGAAAACATGACACAGGGACTGGCCTCCAGAGGTGATGGAATGAACTTTCTGTACAACACCGTTATCAAACATAAACCCCACCCCACACGGAGTGGTCTCAGACCAAAGCAAATACAAGGTGGTATGCGGTTACCTAGAAAAAACACAATGTGGTATATGATTACCTAGAAAAAAACAATGTGGTATAAAGTTACTTAGAAAAAAATGTTTATCCTAGTACATACTTACTGACCAAAATACACTCAAAATGTATCAGAGAAAACAATACATCCCCAGTCTCTCAATCCTACCCTTGGGATGCAAGGTGTTCAACAACTTTGCACAACCTTGCACAAAATATTTCTCTTTGGATACGTTTTTAGTATTTGTCCTTTCTTGGATTGGGGTTGATCATTTCCAAAATCTGAAACTGCAGCTGGCTGATGTTATGTCCATTTTCTTTCCATTAGAGATGTTGGTTAATGGATAAGATGACAACTTTGGAAACCTGGTTTCTACTTGTGGCTTTCCTACATTGTCTGAAATTGTGCACCTTGGTGCACTTCACTCATTTTCCCATTTCCCCAGCTCTATTATTTGCTAAAGATTGAACGTCTTAGAAAAAGAGCAATCTTCTGTTTAAGCACTGTGAAAGAAAACCCCAAGACCTCAAGATGTTAGTTAACACGGTATCTCCAGCTAACTGGCCTTGAATTTAGGATGACAGCGCATTTGCCGGTTGCTAAGGACAATTCTCCAAATCTTTGCTGGCAAATTGTATACTTTGAGTTAGTTGATGGTAGCAAGCTGAAAATGGCAGCGCAAACATTGAAGACCAGAGTTCAAACAGAGTGTAGGTAGAAGTTCAAGGAACACCACTGCTATGTCCCTGGCTTATTCAAATATTTGCCTGTTTTAATTTCTGTGACATGCAATGGTAGACACTTTGTTCATTACTTGCACTTTCAGAAATTATCCTCAGAGAAAAAAATATATATTTTATCCTTTGGATATAGCTTATGCTGTGACTGCTGAAAGACCTGGAGATTAAATAGAACCTACTGTGTTTCTGCAGTCAGCAAAATGGAGAGACTAGTTGTTTCCGGCAGTCTTTGCCAGCTGTAAAGGTTTTAAACAGTCTTCTGCACAAGTTTAATCTCCAGTAGTTTTTCGTAGCAGAGGCCAAAATGTGTCCATAAGAAACTATTTGAGATAATGTATTTATCTGATAGAGACCTCTAGCTGCAGATACATTACCTTAGAAGTCAGTGGCATCAGCATCAAATCTGGAATTTTTCTGCTGAGCAGTACCCTGCGCATGCCGTCGGGTGGAGCCGTTCAGATCCGTGTGCGTTGCCCGGCTCCGCGTGGCACCGTCAGCGCCGTTGGAGTCATCTGTGATGTCACGGCCTTCTATATAGGCACCACCCCAGCGCGCATACATCAGTCTTTTCCTTTCCTTTCGCCGGTTAAGCACAGATCCAGAAAGAGCTACCCTTTTTTCAACAGTTTTGTCGAAGATTTTTCAAAGTGTCTGAGCGATGTTTTCGAGAAAGACTGGATTCAAACCGTGTGGTGCATGTCATCGCACCATGTCGGTTACGGATCCACACCAGGTGTGTCTCTGGTGCCTTGAAAAGGGCCACGATTTGAAGTTGTGTTCCGATTGTCGGGCCATGGCTCCAAAGGCCTTGAGCAAGAGTGAGAGAGGTCTCTCAAGCTTCTAGCGGCCTGGCAGCTGTCTTTGGTTAGCGAGGAGGTCACGGTCCCACTCTAGGAGGAGATTGCGGCACTGCTCCAGGAGCCCCAAGTCATCTTCCTCGCCTTCAAGGTCTGAGGACCCTTTAGAATATGGATTCGAGCATGAGCAGGCCTGGTATGAGGATCTAAGGGAAGCCAGTGGACTGCATACTTCTCCAGATGCTGGCATGCCCTCTCCTACTGCAGTGGCTACGGAGGAGGGTGCATCTTATGCCATGGTGGTGCGTAGGGCAACTGAGGTCTTGGAACTAGACTTGCCTACGGTGCCAGTCAGGACTAATCTCCTGACAGAGGTGCTTCAGCCGGGGGTTGCTACATTGGAGCCGATGTTACCCTTCAATGAAGCCCTCACAGATGTCCTTCTGGGGACATGATCCAAACCCTGCACAGGGGCTCCTGTCAATAGGACAATCGACCGCCGCCATAGACCTGCTCCAAACGACCCTAGTTTCTTCACCCAACACTCCACCCCAGACAGCTTGGTGGTCCAAGCCTCCACTTCTCATGGTGCCTTCCCTCCCGCCTCTCCGGATAGGGAATCGAAGAGGCTGGACCAACTTGGAAAGAAGTTGTTTTCTTCCCCCAACATGGCATTGAGGTCAGCAAACACCTCTTGCCTATTGGGCCGTTTTTTGCATACTTTATGGGATACGGTGGCACAGGTGCTGCCTCAGGTCCCGGAGGACGTACGGAACACTCCCACCCAGGCTGTCAAGGATGGGAGAGATGAGGCCAAGTTTACTATCTGGTGTGGATTGGACACGACCGACTCGCTGGGCAGGGCGATTTCTTCAACAGTGGCCCTCCGTCGCCACGCCTGGCTATGTTGTACTAGCTTTTCAGGGGATCTCCAGTCGAGTTTGATGGACATGCCTTTTGATGGCTCTTGCCTTTTTGGTGAAAAGGAAGACTCTGCGCTTGAGAGGTTCAAGGATTCTCGAGCTATGGCCAGATCCTTCGGCCTTTCAGCGCCAGCTCATCAGCAGTCTGTCTTTCGTCCCTTTTGAGGCTTTGGAAGGTACACAGTACCACGCCAGCCACAGGTTAGCCTCCGTCCTCCGGCTTCACAACATCCCGTGTGAGGATGAGGTTGTGGTACCGTCAAACCCAGAGGGTCTGGCCAGAGGTCGGCCACCACACAGCCCCCCTCTTCCGCAGCGCCCAAGCCCTCCTAGTATGGTTCTACAAGACCATGTCCGTCCAGTTGGAGGGAGGATTCATTTTCATCTCCCTCACTGGCAGACCATCACATCGGACACATGGGTCTTGCAGATCATACAGAAGAGCTATTCCCTCCCCTTCAGTCTTTCCCTCCCTCTATCCCTCCCGTAAAAGAACGGC
Source organism: Pleurodeles waltl (assembly GCF_031143425.1). Lineage (NCBI taxonomy): Eukaryota > Metazoa > Chordata > Amphibia > Caudata > Salamandridae > Pleurodeles > Pleurodeles waltl. The sequence goes on from NC_090448.1 coordinate 663,886,720, forward strand.
TGATGAGTGATCATTTGGTCTTGCTCCGCGAGGAAGTTACAGCTCTCTTGGCCACGGGAGCCATAGAAAGGGTCCGATGTCAGAAGTAGGCAGTGGTTGTTATTCCAGCTACTTTCTGATTCCCAAAAAGAACAAGGGCATTCGGCCTATACTGGATTTAAGGGATGTCAATCTCTTCCTCAAAAAGGAGAAATTCAAAATGCTCACTCTTGCTCAGGTTTTGTCTGCCCTAGACCAAGGAGACTGGATGGTAGCATTGGACTTGCAGGATGCATATTTTGACAACCCCATCATTTCCAGCCACAGACATTACTTGCGGTTCAAGGTGTGCCACAAGCACTTTCAATTTACTGTGCTCCCTTTCCGGTCTCACCAGTGCCCCTCGGGTGTTCACGAAAGTGATGGCGGTGGTGGCAGCTCATCTGCGCAGGTTAGGGATTTCAGTCTTTCCCTACTTCGGTGACTGGCTGTTGAAGGCTCCGACGCCCAAGGCCGTCGTCACCCACCTCCAGACTACGGCGAACCTCTGGCACATTTATAGTGAACCCCAGCGAGTGCAAAAGTCGCACCTGACTCCTTCTCAGAAGCTCACTTTCATCAGAGCTGTGCTGGACACAGTGCAGGTTCGGGCCTATCCTCCCGAGCAGCGAGTCCAGGATATTCAGGTTATGATACAGATGTTTCGGCCTCTATCCTGGATTTCGGTGAGACAGACTCTGAGGATGTTGGGACTCATGGCTTCCTGCATCCTATTAGTCGAGCATGCCAGATGGCATATGAGGTGTAGGAAGTAGGCTGTGTATATACTATTTCAAAGTAAGAAATAGTGTGCACAGAGTCCAAGGGTTCCCCTTAGAGGTGAGATAGTGGCAAAAAGAGATAATTCTAATGCTCTATTTTGTGGTAGTGTGGTCAAGCAGTAGGCTTATCAGAAGGTAGTGTTAAGCATTTGTTGTACACACACAGGCAATAAATGAGGAACACACACTCAGACTTACTCCAGGCCAATAGGTTTTTATATAGAAAAATATATTTTCTTAATTTATTTTTAGAACCACACGTTCAAGATTTGAAGTAAATACATAAAATGCAAGGTACTTCACACAGGTAAGTTAGGAACTTTGAATTAGAGCAATAACATATACAGTTTTGGTTAAAATGGCAATAAGCTATTTTAAAAGTGGACACAGTGCAAAAATCAACAGTTCCTGGGGGAGGTAATTGAAGGGTAAGTAAGACACTTACAAGTCTCAGTTCCTGGGCATAGGCAGCCCACTGTTAGGGGTTCAAGGCAACCCCAAAGTTACCACACCAGCAGCTCCGGGCCGGTCAGGTGCAGAGGTCAAAGAGGTGCCCAAAACACATAGACGCCTCTGGAGAACAGGGGTGGTCCGGTTCCAATCTGCCAGCAGGTAAGTACCTGCGTCCTCGGGAGCAGACCAGGGGGGGGTTTGTAGAGCACCGGGGGGGGGAGGAGGGGAGGGGGGATGACACAAGTAGGCACACAAAACACACCCTCAGTGGCACAGGGGCAGCCGGGTGCAGTTTGCAAAGCAGGCGTCGAGTTTTAGATCGGAAATAATGGAGGGACCCGTAAGTCACTCTAGCGGTGCAGGCCGGCACAGGGGGGGCTTCTCGGGACAACCAACACCTGGGCTAGACAGAGGTTTGCCTGGGGGTCACTCTTGCACTGAGGTTCGGTTTCTTCAGGTCCTGGGGGCTGTGGGTGCAGTGCTTGGTCCAGGTGTCGGGTCCCTTGTTACAGGCAGTCACGGTCAGGGGGAGCCTCTGGATTCTCTCTGCAGGCGTAGCTGTGGGAGTCCAGGGGGGTCGTCTCGGGCTACTCACGGGGTCGCAGTTGCCGGGGATTCCTCCCTGTGGTGTTTGTTCTCTGGATCTCGAGCAGGGGGTGTCGGGTGCAGAGTGTGAAGTCTCACGCTTCCGGCGGGAAGAGTGAGGTCTTTCTAGTTGAAGAAAAGTTGCAAGTTTGTTGCAGGTTGTTGAGCAGAGCCACTGCTCAAGGGAGTTTCTTTGGTCCTGGGGGTCAGGGCAGTCCTCTGAGGCTTCAGAGGTCACTGGTCCCTGTTGGATGCGTCATTGGTTGCAGGTTTTCGACTCAGGAGACATGCCGGTAGGGCTGGGGCCAAAGCAGTTGTCATCGTCCGTCGTCTCTGCAGGCTTGTAGGTCAGCAGTCCTTCTTTATAGTTCAGGTTGCAGGAATCTGATTTCCTGGGTTCAGGGTCGCCCCTAAATACTCAATTTAGGGGTGTGTTTAGGTCTGGGGGGCAGTAGCCATTGGCTACTGTCCTTGAGGGTGGGTACACCCTCTTTGTGCCTCCTCCCTGAGGGGAGGGGGGCACAACCCTATTCCTACTGCGGTAATCCTCCAAAACCAAGATGGAGGATTTCTAAAGGCAGGGGTCACCTCAGCTCAGGACACCTTAGGGGCTGTCCTGACTGGTGGGTGACTTCTCCTTGTTTTTCTCATTATCTCCCCTGGACTTGCCGCCAAAATTGGGGGCAGTGTCCGGGGGGCGGGCATCTCCACTAGCTGGGGTGCCCTGGGGCATTGTAACACGAAGCCTGAGCCTTTGCGGCTCATTGCTAGGTTTTACAGTTTGTGCAGGGAGGAGGTATTAAGCACCCCCACCCAGTGCAGGCTTTGTTTCTGTCTTCAGAGAGCATAAAGGTTCTCATCCCAGGGGGTCTGAAACTCGTCTCTCAGCAGCTGCACTGAAGGATTGAGTAAAATATAGGGGGCATCTCTAAGATGCCCTCTGTGTGCATTTTGTAATAAATCCAACACTGGTATCAGTGTGGGTTTATTATTCTGAGAAGTTTGATACCTAACTTCCCAGTATTCAGTGTAGCCCTTATGGAGCGGTGGATTTGTTTTTGACAAACTCCCAGACCATATACTTAATATGGCCACACTGTACTTACAATGTCTAAGCATAGACTTAGACACTGTAGGGGCATATTGCTCATGCAGCTATGCCCTCACTTGTGGTATAGTGCACCCTGCCTTAGGGCTGTAAGGCCTGCTAGAGGGATGACTTAACTATGCCACAGGCAGCATTTTGTGTACATGGCATCCTGAGGAGGATGCCATGTGTACTTTGCCTTTTTGTCCCCACCAACACACACAATCTACAATGGCAGTATTCATGTGTTAGGTGAGGGGTCCCTTAGGGTGGCACAACATGTGCTGCAGCCCTTAGGGACCTTCCTTGGTACCACTGGTACCTTTTACAAGGGACTTATCTGTGTGCCAGGGATGTACCAATTGTGGAACAATGGTACATTTTTAAGTGAAAGAACACTGGTGTTGGGGCCTGGTTAGCAGGGTCCCAGCACACTTCTCAGTCAAGTCAGCATCAATGTCAGGCAAACAGTGGGGGGTAACTGCAACAGGAAACCATTTTCCTACATGAGGGCTCTGCAGTGGGACCTGAAGTTCCAATGGGAACAGCATCAGGGAAATCTTACCAACATGGCTCAGAACTCCGAGGGAACTACAAAGGATTTGCAGGGGTGGTTAGTGAACTGCGATTTGGTCAAAGGCAGACTCTTCTCCCTTCCTCAACCAGATCTTAGTCACTTCTGGGCTTGGGTGACAATTCCATGCTGGGGTGGAGAAGTGTAGCTCAAGTGGAGAATTGTGGCTCAATGGTTAGAGCGGCAGACCCTGATGCAGAAATCTGGCCCGGGACCAGGGTTCAATTCCCGCCTCAGCAGGTCTTGGGCACAGTTTCGTTGGACCTGATAATTCTCGCATCAGTTCCTAATCTAATTCATGGGTCCCACTCTGTAACTGGGCAATAGCTTGCTTAATCTCCACAACGGCCCCAACAGCGCTGGGATGCCTGGCTTCGCCTTGGAGGTTGCCCAGGAGTGGGCACCTCACAGGGAAAAGCCAGGAGGGGTTCCACAGCGGTATGTGTACAGCGCCTTGAGACCCTAACGGGTGAGTAGTGCGCTATACAAGTACGAAGTTTTATCTTGTAGAGGTGGAGATCAGGAACCTCTGGTCTCCGGCGGAATCCGGGCTTCATATCAACTTGTTGGAGCTTTGGGTGATCCTGGTAGCATTAAAGACATTTCTTCCTGTTGTGGAAGGGAAGATAGTGCAAGTGTTCATGGACAACACTACCGCAATGTGGTACTGCAACAAGCAGGGCGGTGTGAGGTCTTGGACCCTTTGTGAAGAGACTCTACGTCTCTAGACATGGCTGGAACACCATGGCATAACCCTGGTGGGTCAACACCTGGCAGGTTCTCTAAACGCCAGAGCGGACGAACTCAGTCGGCGATGCTTAGTGGATCACGAACCGTGTTTCCATTCGGAGGTGGCGCAAGGTGAGAGCCTTGGTTAGATCTGTTTGCCTCCGAAGAGAACACGCAATGTTAGCAGTATTGAGTGTTGGAGTTTCCAAGGTGGCTATCGCTAGGCAATGCTTTTCATCGCAAGTGGAGCTCTGGCCTCCTGTACGCCTTTCCGCCCATACCACTTTTGCCCAGAGTTCTCAAGAAAATCTAGAACGACCGGCCCCAAGTAATCCTAGTGGCTCCAGATTGGGCACGAAGAGTCTGGTATCCAGAGCTTCTAAAAATGAGCATCAGTCCTCCACTCAGGTTGCCTCTTTGGTAGGATCTTCTGTCACAGCAGCAGGGGAAGGTTCTCCACCCGAACCTGTCAACTCTGCTGCTTCATGCGCGGAGATTGAGGGGCGGCAGTTGATGGTTTATGACCTCCCCCCCAAAGTCTGTGATGTCATTCTGGCAGCCAGGCGTTCCGCTACTAAGACGGTTTACGCCTGCGGTTGGAATATTTTGCATTATATTGTACAGAGAGGTCTATTGATCCTCTTTCTTCTTCTCTTTCTAATATCCTTTTGTTCATTCTGTTTACTCGCCCAACAGGGTTCCTCCTTAGGGACTCTTAGGGGCTATCTTTCTGCCTTATCGGCTTTTCTTCGCTTGCCTGATCAACAGTCTGTTTAAGTTTCCTATTGTACAGAGATTCTTAAAAGGGCTTGTACATATGTTTCCACCTACACCTTTTGTTATGCCCCAGTGGGACCTTAATCTAGTGCTTACTTTCCTAATGTGTGAACCTTTTGAGCCTTTACATAATTGTCCTCTCTGGCTGCTCACTATCAAGACAGCCTTCTGAGTGGCGATCACATCTGCCAGGAGAGTGAGTGAGATGCAGACTTTATCATTGAAACCGCAGTATCTCACGATATATCCTGATAAGGTAGTCCTCCGAACTCGTGCCTCTTTCCTCCCCAAGGTGGTGACCCCTTTCCATCTGGGTCAAAATATCACCCTGGCTACCTTCTTTGCTCCATCGCATCCCTCTAAAGAAGAGGAGCGTCTCCATCGTCTGGACCCAAAAAGGGCGTTATTGTTCTACCTTGACCGCACAAAAGAGTTCCGGGTGGGGTACTTGGTGTAAAGAAGGGTCGGGCAGTCCAGAAACAAACCATTTCGTGCTGGGTCGTTCTCTGCATTAAAATCTGCTACGCTTTGGCTAAGAAGCAGCCTTCTGAGGGCTTGAGGGCTCACTCTACAAGTGGGAAAGCTGCTACCACGGCATTAGCTCGAGGCGTGCCGGTGCTAGACATCTGCCAGGTAGCAACTTGGGCTACCTTGCACACGTTTGCAAGACACTACTACCTGGATAGCCATGTGAGAAGAGAGGGGCATTTTGCTCGCTCGGTCCTGCAGGACTTCCTTGTGTGAAGTATATCTTCGCACCCCATCGCCAGGAGTTATAGCTTGGGTATCTGTTCCAAGGTAAGGAATCTGTAGCTAGAAGTCTCTATCGGATGAACAAGTTACTTACCTTCGGTAACAAACTATCTGGTAGAGACTCTAGCTGCAGATTCCTTACGCCCACCCAGGCTTCCCCACTCTGCGGATGTGTGTGTGTGTGTGTGTGTGTGTATATATATATATATTTTCATATTTTTACCCTTTCACCCTTTCTCCAGGGCATTTCATTTTGCTCAGACAATAGGGGGAAAAAAATTGTCTCTTACATGACTCTACGCTTCTGGCGTGGGATGTTGTGGAAAGGAACTGACGTACGCGCGCAAGGGTGTTGCCTACATAGCAGGCCATGACGTCACAGACGACTCCGACGCTGACGGTGCCACGCGGAGCAGGACAACACACGCGGATCCGAACGATGTCACCCGACGGCGCACGCAGTGTACTGCTCAGCAGAAAAATACCAGATTCGATGCTACCGCCACGGAATTCTAAGGTAAGGAATCTGCAGCTAGATAGTCTCTACCAGATAATTCATTACCGAAGGTAAGTAACTTGTTCTTTACCAACAATCATTAGAATCCTTCTCAATAACCATACACTGCTGCTTCCTGTAGACTAGAAAATACCCATTTATTGGTATGACTTTTTTACTTCTTCCGATTTAGGAGTCAAAGCATTGTTTAATCCTGTATGTTGGTGACTCACCACTAACCCATTATGTTTTTCTGACAGCTGGAGACTCCCCTCCCAAATGTGATGGAGCTAGCTTTCTTCTTCGAGCAAGGTGGAGTGGGCATGAGCAAGGAAGAGACTTACCATATATTCCTCGCTCTGAAGCAGCTTATTGACACGCAACCTATTCAAAAATGCAGATTCTGGGGCAAAGTCTTGGGAACAGAGGCCAACTACATTGTTGCTGAGGTAGAGTTCCGGGAAGGAGAGGATGAGATGGACCAAGAGGAAGAGGTGGAGGAGACCGAACAAGACACCAGTGACCTCAAGGAGGATGAGGAGGGTGAGGAGCAGGATCCTGGCCCCCCAAAGTCCACTTACAAGCCCCCACCAGTTGTTCCCAAGGAGGACAACCGGACCGGGGCCAACAAGTATGCCTACCTAGTTTGCAATGAGCCGGGCAAACCTTGGGTGAGACTTCCTCTTGTTTTGCCAGCCCACATCACCGCTGCCAGGCAAATCAAAAAGTTTTTCACTGGTCGGCTTGATGCTCCCATAGTGAGTTACCCCCCTTTCCCAGGGAATGAAAGTAACTATCTGCGGGCTCAAATTGCCCGTATCTCTGCTGGCACCCAGGTCAGCCCCCTGGGATTCTTTCAGTTTGGTGAAGAGGAAGCAGAGGAGGAGGAAGGAGCAGTCCGAGACACTTATGAAGAAAATCCTGACTTTGAAGGTATCTCTGCTCCGGAGATGATTGATGGACTTTCTAATTGGGTGCATCATGTGCAGCATATCCTACCACAGGTAAGGGCTGAGTTCAAATGAAACAATTGCTCTAGTGCATTTATCACCATTTTAAAAATGTCATTTAAGACTCCTTTCATATTCATGTCAACTTACCCACATAACAATCCCACTTCTGCTTCGAAAGGGGCAGACCCAAGATGTATCCATCAAGAATGCTGTCATGAACTGACACACCATGTTTCCCTTTACCTCCATATCATAGCAGACACCCGTTGGAAAAATATGTGCATCATTTAGGCTGACTGCAAGAACACGTTGGCTCTTCCGGGGACAATACACATTCTCTAACTATAAAGGTAAAAGTAAGGTACACAAACACATATAGAAGCAACGTTTAACATCACTGCAAGCACATTTTACTATACTTCAGCTCAAAACGTCAGCTACCTAACCACATTATAATGAAGGATGAATAACTCTTGAGAGAAAGCGATATGTCTATGCACAACTCTATAGAAACCTCAAGTATATGCAAAGGTTAGTCTTTACAGCAGGGCTTTCTTGTTGGAAGTACAGACTGATTTCATTCATATTTAATAAACGTTTGTTTTCCTCATTTTCAACCATTTTAAAACTGTGATTTTTAGGTGTTTGCTACAGAGACTGCATTAGCTTTAGACCAACCTCTCTCTCCCTCAGTGGTTTGCTTGAAGTACCATTTATATATTGCATTAGCTTCACTTGGGTAGAGTGTCATTCACATTTTGGATCTGCTCACGGGACAGTAGTTCAGTAAATGAACTGTTAGACACCACAAGTAATGCATTTTGCCTCTTTACATTTGAGTTGGAGTAAGAGAGGGGTGCACTGACAGGTAAAGGACCTGCCCTTTTTTACATTGTTGGGAAAGGTACATAATAGGGCATAACAGGGAAGTATTGTTCAAGAGACTTCTACAATTGAAGTATATAAACTCTGTAGGAAGTTGGCTCTGTATATACTATCTCAAAGTGAGTCCAAGGGTTCCCCTTAGAGGTTGATAGTGGCAAAAGTAGATAATTCTAATGCTCTATTTTGTGGTAGTATGGTCGAGCAGTAGGCTTATCAGAGGGTAGTGTTAAGCATTTGTTGTACACACACAGGCAATAAATTAGGAATACACACTCAAAGACTTCCTCCAGGCCAATAGGTTTTTATATAGAAAAATATATTTTCTTAATTTATTTTAGAACCACAAGATTCAAGATTTGAGGTAAGTACATAAAATGCAAGGTACTTCACACAGGTAAGTATAGAACTTTGATTTAAAACAGTAGTACACACAGTTTTGGTTAAAATGGCAATAAGCTATTCTAAAAATGGACACAGTGCAAAAATCAACAGTTCCTGGGGGAGGTAAGTTTGGTTAGGTTTCTCAGGTAAGTAAGGCACTTACACAGTCAGTCTCCTGGGCATAGGCAGCCCACCGTTGGAGGTTCAAGGCAACCCCAAAGCCACAGCACCAGCAACACAGGGCCGGTCAGGTGCAGAGGTCAAAGGAGGGCCCAAAACACATAGGCGCCTTTGAAGAACAGGGGTGCTCCGGTCCTAGTCTGCTTACAGGTAAGTACCTGCGTCCTCTGGGAGCAGACCAGGGGTTTTTTGTAGAGCACTGGGGGGGACAGACACAAGCCCACAAAACGTAGGCAAAGTAGGCATTGGGTTTGCTATTGAAAGCAATGGAGGGACCCGGGGGTCACTTAGGCGTTGCAGGCAGGGCTCTGGGGGGCTTCTCGAGCCAACCACCGACTGGGCTAGGATGAGGGCCGCCTGCTGGTCACTCCTGCACTGGTAGGTGGTTCCTCTCAGTCCTGGGGGCTGCGGGTGCAGTGCTTGGTCCAAGCATCATGGTCCTTTATTACCAGGCAGTCGCGGTTAGGGGGAGCCTCTGGATCCTCTCTGCAGGCGTCGCTGTGGAGGGGCTGGGGGGTCGACTCAGGGTGTCCACATCATTGGAGTCACCTGGGAGTCCTCTCTGCAGTGTTGGTTCTCCTGAACTCGAGCCGGGGCGTCGGGTGCAGAGTGTGAAGTCTCACGCTTCCGGCGGGAAGGGAGAGACTCTTTAAAAGTTGCTTCTTTGTTGCAAAGTTGTTGCAGATTCTGAACAGTGCCGCTGTTCTCTGGAGTTTCTTGGTCCTTTAGGTTCAGGGCAGTCCTCTGAGTCCTCAGAGGTTGCTGGTCCCCGTCGGATGCGTCGCTGTGCAGGTTCTTTGAGTCTGGAGACAGGCCGGTAGGGCTGGGGCCTAGTCAGTTGGTGTCTCCGTCGTCTCCGTGGGGCTTTTTAGGTCAGCAGTCCTTCTTCTTTCTTCAGGTTGCAGGAATCAAATTTCCTGTGTTCAGGGTCACCCCTAAATACAAAATTTAGGGGCGTATTCAGGCTGGGCGGCAGTAGCTTATGGCTACTGTCCTTGAGGGAGGCTACACCCTCTTTGTGCTTCTTCCCAGAGGGGAGGGAACACATCCCTATTCCTATTGGGGGAATCCTCCAAACTCAAGATGGAGGATTTCTAAAGGCAGGGGTCACCTCCGCTCAGGGCACCTTAGGGGCTGTCCTGACTGGTAGGTGACTCCTCCTTGTTTTTCTCATTATCTCCTCTGGACTTGCTGCCAAAAGTGGGGGCTGTGTCCAGGGCGCGGGCATCTCCACTAGCTGGAGTGCCTTGGGTCATTGTAACACGAAGCCTGATCCTTTGAAGCTCACTGCTAGGTGTTACTGTTCCTGCAGGGGGGAGGTGTTAAGCACCTCCACCCAGGGCAGGCTTTGTTTCTCGCCCTAGAGAGCATAAAGGCTCTCACCCAAGGGGGTCAGAAACTCGTCTCAGTGGCAGGCTGGCACAGACCAGTCAGTCCTGCACTGAAGGACTGGGTAAAATAAAGGGAGCATCTTCGACGATGCCCTCTGTGTGCATTTTTTTAATAAATCCAGCACTGGCATAAGTGTGGCATCAGCGTGGGTTTATTATTCTGAGAAGTTTGATACCAAACTTCCCAGTATTCAGTATAGCCATTATGGAGCTGTAGAGTTCATTTTGACAAACTCCCAGACCATATACTTAATATTGCCACACTGTACTTACAATGTCTTAGAATAGACTTAGACACTGTAGGGGCATATTGCTCATGCAGCTATGCCCTCACCTGTGGTATAGTACTCCCTGCCTTAGGGCTGTAAGGCCTGCTAGAGTGGTGACTTACCTATGCCACAGGCAGTATTTTGTGCGCATGGCATCCTGATGGGGATGCCATGTTGACTTTGCCTTTTTCTCCTCACCAACACACTCAATCTGCAATGGCAGTGTGCATATGTTAGGTGAGGGGTCCCTTAGGGTGGCACAACACATGTGGCAGCCCTTAGAAACAAGCCCTCCCAAAGGAATTCTCACAGTGCTCAGACCTAGTGGCACAGCCAACTGAAGAGAGCTCCGCTGTCATTGCCAACCGGTGCAATATAAGCTTCTGCAGTGCAGGGTTTTTCTCATACCTAATATGTACAGCACAATAGTCAGTTTGGCAGTCTTCCCTGACTCAAAACGCAGAGAATAATCTTGCAGACATAGCACATACAGCCCTGGGACCTGTTGTTGCAGCTTCCCCTCACACAGGGACATAGGTTACTCAGTAAGATGGGGGGGGGGAAGGATGGGGGATAGCCTCAGATTTCCCAACAATAATTTGGGATAAAGTACATTGTTTGAGAAACAGGGTAGGATGGGTGCTTAATGAGCAGATTGTTGAGGCACGTAAAACTCAGTATTTTGTAAAATAAACCATTTAAGACCTTTAAAACAGAAATGAGTGGTGTGTATGTATGTAAAAATCCCAAATTAAATCTGACAAACACCTCACAATACTCAATTTAAAGCACATGTACCAGACTATTTACTAAAGATTACATTTATCAGGGGAGTGTAACATCCCACCCCCTAAGCTACATCCCTGCTCATACATAATAGGTACAATACAAGCATGTAACATGAATGCTTTCCTAACACACATAGCAGGTACAGTATAAAGCAAGCTTCCCTCACACATCAATAAGTACATTATATTCACACATCTTCAAACTTCCATCATACAAAGCTACAGGCATGAATACTTGTTTTGGAGAAAAGCATTCAAAGTGTGACCTTCTCTCACAAACAAACTAAACACAATAGAGGCATCCCGTAGATGAAGCTTCCTTCACAAACAGATACAGTAAACCAAGCACAGTGCAATTTTCCCTAACTCAAAGGGTAGTTGCACTACATACATCTAGTGAAAGCTTACATCACACATGGAGTAGAAGTAATATTGTAATTGGCAGTACTAAGTCCCCCATTGCACACAGCAGATACGGTCTTTCACACAAACTCATGAGACAATATCTGCAGCTTAAGCTTTCCTCAAACATAGGATATGTACAGTATGGAGAATGTTCAGTTCTCCTACAGTATGGCGCTAGCTGCAGCAGTGCCAACTTCCCTTACACAATAAGCAAGTGTAGTACATGTGATGGAGCCTGGGGCCCTATCTTTTCATCTGGGGTACGATGAATCTTTTCTTCTCTGTTCCCAGGGGTGAAGAGATAATTTATTAAATTATTCAAATCAATTAAAGTATAACTCAATAGTCACACATTAAACCTCAGAGTCCAAATTAAAGTTTCAAAGGCTTTATTACAGACTTGAAATCAAAGTTACATAAGTGAGTCTCAAAACCATAGTATAGTGATACAAAATCACCTATGGAGACTTGAGGTGTCGCACATATTAAATCTAAGCAACATATAAAAGACCAAAACTTCAATAGCAACAGTGCAGAAAATCAGGAAAAGTACTTGATGTCTGAATTCTAAAATTAAGTTACTCCAGGATTGGAACTTTCATAGATTCACATGCTTGAATCATTCCCAGTTGTCGAGATGGGAGCCCCCGGTATAAATTAATCAAGTAGTGTTAAAATATATTAACAAAAAAGCCCTAGGCCTCTTCACTTTAACAGTCTATCAGAGTCATTTTAGGAAAAGGACAAAACTTGAGTATCCACCAATCAGGCAACACCACCCTCTAGAATCCTCCTGAGAGAAGCTCAAGCACCTCAGATTTTCTACCGCACGTCGTGCTAGGGAGTCTCCTCAGAGCTCTGCTCTTTCTTCACACCTTTTCAACATATTTTCTCTCAGAAAAACTTATCTGACCTGATTGGAAAAACATCTGAGAGTGATGACTCTTCAGTATCTAAAAGGTCATCAAAGAGGGCGAGATCAGAACAAGATCTCCCTCCCAACACTCAAGGAAAGCCCACAAAAAGACTGCTTCAGGGTCTTACAAGGGCTGCAGCCAGACTTCTTCACCTCAGAAATCTTCCAGAAAAGGGGAGAGAGGTCATGCCAGCAGTTCAGAGAGGCATAAAAAACCCTCCTCGGTCCCTCCAAATGTGCCTTTCAAGAGACCATCCTCTACTTCTGCAAAAAAGGCACCGTCGACGACAGATTCATCGTCCACGAGATCGTCGGTGAGTGTTTTTCCGATGGCAACGACAACTTCTACATTTCCACCATCTACGACAGCTCCGAATATGACGTCGTCAACGACGAGTACCCCACTGTCGACGAGAACGGCATAGACGACGTCATCGTCAACGAACGTCTACACATCATCATTGTCGACGGCACTTATGACGGTATCAGCTTTACCGTCGTCGACGACCTCGTCAACGGTAGACTCGTCAGTGAGGCTGTCTTCCATCAAGATCTCCATGGGTTCAGCGTCTATGGCACCGCCGCCGACGAGGTCCATGTATGCGCTGTTGACGACATCGTCAACGAGAGAAAAACATCACAAACCTCAGGAAAAACTGACCCCAAAACATACCTCACCCTAGTAGGGTGACCTCCCTTATTCCAGTACACCTGTTAGAGGGAGATGAAGACTCGGACGAGGGGGGGCCATTCGGAGCAGCCCATGGTCCATCACAGTTGAACGTTAAGTACCAAGAAGAGGATGAGTATGATGAATCCTATGACCCTCAATTTTATGGAGAAGAACAACAATATCAACAGGGGGCATACATTCCATTCGCCTTATTGTCTGACCTCAGAGCAATGTTAGCTGATTACAGCAAGCGTTTTCCTCCTCAAGGGTAGCAACCTCCTCCATCGCCCGTCTCCTAAATCTTGGTTTTCCAGGTGTGTTGACGTCATGACAAAAACTCTCATTTGAAAAACAAAAGTGTAATGCAGTTAGAAAAAACGATTTGTTCTTCCGAAGCCTTCGACTCTCGTCCTTGATACTCCCTCGCATTCAAGAATCTGAAAAGCTATAGCTGCCATTGCCAGGATACTCCTTTCGTTTTGTAGTGCTCTCCCAGACCTTCTTATCTCTCATGCACATCAAGCTGCTTGTTAATTTCAGCACCTGCAGCTTTGGAAAAACAATCTTCAAATTGAAGATTCGAACATACAAAAGAACGTGGCCTTCACTCTAACCAACTGAAATGAACACGAGTATACTTTTAGTTCAAATATGTTTAACTGTCTACCTTTATGAATATAAAATGATTATAAAGAATAATATTTCTAAAACACTACAGCATTGACATTCTTGCGAGCGAGTATTAATGTGGCTTGCCAAACGCTAACTTTCATTGTGCACTTTTACTAATATATTTCAGTGCACCACGTTTAACAATTTGTTTTACATGTTACATAAGTTAAATAACCACCCCTTCTTCACGTTTTAGAAAGCATAGGGGGTCATTCTGACCCCCGCTGGCGGCGGATGCCGCCGGCCTGGCGGGAACCGCCAGAAGACCGTACCGCGGTCAAAAGACCGCGGCGGTCATTCTGAGTTTCCCTCTGGGCTGGTGGGCGACCGCCAGAAGGCCGCCCGCCTGCCCAGCGGGAAACCCCCTTCCACGAGGATGCCGGCTCCGAATGGAGCCGGCGGAGTGGAAGGGGTGCGACTGGTGCAGTTGCACCCGTCGCGATTTTCAGTGTCTGCCATGCAGACACTGAAAATCTATGTGGGGCCCTGTTAGGGGGCCCCTGCACTGCCCATGCCAGTGGCATGGGCACTGCAGGGGCCCCCAGGGGCCCCACGACACCCGTTCCCACCAGGAACCAGGCTGGCGGGAAGGGGGTCGGAATCCCCATGGCGGCGCTGCTTGCAGCGCCGCCGTGGAGGATTCCCTGGGGCAGCGGGAAGCCAGCGGGAAACCGCCGGCTTCCCTTTTCTGACCGCGGCTTTACCGCCACGGTCAGAATGCCCCCGGAAGCACCGCCAGCCTGTTGGCGGTGCTTCCGTGGTCGTTGGCCCTGGCGGTCCATGACCGCCAGGGTCAGAATGACCCCCATAATGTTGCAGCCAGGTTATGTTCCATCAACCTTCCCTCTGATGACGTACAACATCATCACAGACCCACTTCATTTTTTAATGAGACTCTCTAAAACCTAGTCATTTTGAACACCTTTCGTGTGGATTCTTCCAAATGCTTCATGTCATCGTAATACTCACAATGGCTATCTTCCAACTCCGCCTCTGCTCTCTTTTTGCTTTGCTGATGCCTTACTTTTTCTGTGCAACAAACAGAACTATTCCCACTAAGGAAATAATCAGCAATGTTCTGAACACAAACCCTACAGCTCCACTTCCCAAATTTCCAAACCATCTACCTATAGCAGAAAATAAATTTCCAATGGCTTCCCACGCACCAGTCGCTTCCAACTCTTTCAGATCTTTTGTCAACTCTGAAATCTTCCAGATCTACTGCTGCAAATTCTTACTTTTAGCCGGAATAAAGGTACAGCATTGTTTGACCTTAAGCATCTCACAGACTCCACCCTCTTTTGCGTGCAAAATGTCTAATGCAAGACGAATTTGGAAAACCATTGATCTGATCGCTATCATCTCAGAGTTTACGATCAGTAACTCTCCAGCAATGCTAGTGGCTAATTTATCCACTATAGTAGACAGCCTTTTAATTTTCAAATCATTCAAAATCACCCCTACAGACAGGATCAAAGCACTAACAAAAGTCTCCTACCACTTTTCCTGCACCACATCTCGCTTAGACCTACAACCTTGAGTCCAAACAGGATCGTCAAAGTGTTTCACATGGTAAATTTTTGAAAAAACAATCCCCAGTAACACATTCCACACCATCCTTTTGGTAATCTGAAATGAGCATGTTTTCCACAGACAAATTCAACTCCAGGGATAACATCATCTTCGTCATCCAAATACAACTTATAGTTCCCTCGAACTTCAAAAGTGTGTTCACATTCACTCTTTCCTGCAAACACATTATCAGTCTCAGATCTTTCCATCCAAATGCACAATCTTCCTTTGTGTTCCCAATCTAGAGCTAAGACAGCTAAATTTCCAGCTAACCGATGTTCTATTTCTTCATTCTGCAATAAATTTTGACTCTGGAAATGCTCATCTAACTGTGAGCTGGCTTCCAACCCTCTTCTTCTGTCCTCAACTAAATTCAGGAACTTCATCTCAACATCTGATAATATACAAGTTAAATTGTGTTGATGTGCATAAACTGCATCTAAAGTGGAAACAGGTTTGAAAAATCTTGCAATTATTTTTATTTCCAAGGGAGCTGGACGTCGGTTCAAATGGTCAATAATAGGGATCTCTAAAAAGAACTAAATCATAGTTTGAAAAATAATACTGATGATGTCCTGTCCCATAAAACAAACTCAACAAAAGACTACATGAAATCCCATAAGTCATGGGAATATGATAGGTAATGCCTTCTGAAACAGAAGCAGGCAATTGAGTGCATACATAACAATCCCTTGCTTCCATAGTCTCTATATATTCAAATAATAGGCGGAAATATGCATTTTGTAGAATAATCCCCCTCTAGATGCATCTAAATGTAATGCTTTGTCATCTAACTTACTACCTTTCTTAGGATAAATAATTTGGGGGGGATCACTAGTTGGTATCGCCTCTTCTATAGGACTGGTAGGAGAATACTCTCCTTCTGGCAACCTTATCAGTATTACAAAAGAAATGAGCAATAAAGCACTTATTCTGTATTTACATCTATTTCTCCTGTTTAGCTTCATTACGTCTTTAGAACCAGGGGCCAGATGTATCATCACGGCCCATTGCGATTCGGTAATAGCGATTTTTAAGAAATCGCTATTACCGACTCGCAAAGGGCCACGTATCACATTTGCGAATCGGTAATAGCGATTTCTTAAAAATCGCAAATGCTATTACCGAATCGCAAATTGCGATACCGGCCCCATTCGCAGCTATGGGCCTGTTGGGCCATAGCTGCAAATTTTTTGCATTTCTGAACCAGAAATCGCAATTTTGGAAATGCAAAAGGCCAGGGTGCTGGGGGCCTAAGGCCCCCTCTCCTGCACCCCAATTTTTTTTTTTTTTAACATGTAAGGTACACACAAGCCAAAAGGGCATGTGTGCTTTACATGTTCAATTTAAAAAATGCAGTTTTACTGCATTTTTTAATTTTGCACCAGGTTACCACCTGGTTGCAGATCATGGTATTTTACATGTGCAAAATACCATTCTGCGAAAAATTGCGATTCGCAAAATCCAGGTCGCAACGCTAAAAATCGAAATTTTTGCGATTTCTACTTTGTGGTCTGCGAATGCCTTTCATGCATTGCAGACCACTATTTTACACTCGCAAACGGCCGATTTTACCGTTTTGCGAGTGCAAAATATTTTCATACATCTGGCCCTTAATCTATTAATAAGCAATTATGGCAGTAGCAAAATATTTCTTTGTTGATTTCAGCAATGCAAGCAGAAAAAGAAAGTTCAAAAGTTTATTTTTCAACAGTACAAAATCTTCATGAGACTTCCCCAGCCCTCCTCTGTGTTCTTCTAAGTGACAATCCTCTCATCTACTGGGCCTAGAAAGTCTTCCAAACTCTTGATCCCAATCAATGTAATTGTCTATAACCTGCACGCAAACTAAACTCATAGATGACAATATAAGTTCAAGGTACAGTTCAGTCACAATGTTCAGTTCATGGAGTTTCAGCCAGACCTGTAAGTTGGCTCCACTTCAATACTCCCAGATTTCCTGATCTGCAGAATTTACAAGGTAGGTCCATTCAGGTGAAGAATACCTATGACTTGTCACTCTTGTTCTTTTTGAGTTTCTCAATGGCACACCTTTGTCTTCACTCGGTTCAGGTCAGAGTTCTCAGTTTCCTCAACAATCACAGGTGGCACACGCTCTTTAGGCAGACTCACTTTTTCTCGTTCTTGTCTTCTGGACCAACGGTCTCCAGCTTCCACTCACTTTCTTCTGGAACTCATTCCTTCTCCGGGGTCTGATTCTCAATCTGACTCACTCGCCACAGGACAAAACTCTACTGTTTCAGCTTCAGAGTCAGTTGTGACTTGCTCAAGACCCTCTTCAACTTGATTGAGTGCTAATTCGGCTCTACTTGGTCCCCGACACCTTGACTGACTGGTTTTGGTTGTCTTTCTTGCACCACTAGTTCCTCTGGGACAGGCACTGTTATATCCAGAGGACACTCAACTCTGTGATCATGGGAAGTGTGGATCCAATGGGGAAGACCTCCATTCTTTACAGCAGTCGTGGCCACTAAGATAACCTGGTAAGGTCCACGCCACCGAGGTTCCAGACATGTTTTCCTAACTTGTTTCTTCACCAAGACCCAGTCGCCAGGACTAAGATTGTGGCACTGTTCTTGTAGTGGAGAAGCTGTAGTTGATCCGACCTGATGAGACACAGAACACACTACATCAGCTAGTCCTTTGCAGTAGTCTAGGACCATAGCATCTGTTATTTTCACAAGTGCATTCACTGGAACGGTTGGCAGTCTCATCACCCTCCGCATCAGGATTTAGTGGGAGGACAGTCCAGTCTTTTGATCAGGTACACTCCGAAGACTCATCAACATAGAGAGCAAAGCATTAGGCCATTTCAAGGATGTCAAACCACACACCTTTGCAAATCTCAATTTCAGCGTGCCCTTCACTTGCTCAACAAGATCCGAAGCCTCAGGTCTATAACTGCAGTGACGTCTCTGCTCCATTTGCAATGGTGCACACAACAATTTCAGATTCTCATTGTTGAAATGAGTTCCTTGATCTGATTCTGAAGAGGTCTGGAAGCCAAACCTAGGTATTAACTCCCTTAACAGCAGTTTGTCTACAGTAAGACTATAATTTCGCCTATTTGGGTTACGCCTTGACCCAATGGGAAAAGATACACACAATACCTAAAACATACCTCAATCCAGTGCACCTCCATGAAATCCATCTGTATCCAGTTAAAAGGTCCTCCTGACCTTCCTATATCACTCAATGTAACTGTTGTTCTCTTTCCAACATTGTTCTGTTGACACACAACACATCAGTGACACAACGCTTCAGCCATCAATCAGTATTTAGGATTAAACCAGGTCTATCTTAACAATCTCACCATAGCATCCCTACCAATATGAGCATGGCCATGAAAATGTCAAGCCATGAGAGGTAACAGGCTATTTGTCAACACTGGTCTTCCATCCATTGAAACCATCATCTCTTTTAACACAACCTGCCCTGACCCAACCTTGCTGTTCCTCTTCAGACACTTTCTCTTGGAGCCTTTTCACCTCATCCCAAGTATCAACTTTTGTCCAAAAAATGTTAAAGTTAGTCTCATCCATTCCCCTTGTTTATGAATTTACTATTAAATGTACAGACACTATGGGCACACTCTCAAGCAACCTCGTTGGCATAACTGTTGCCCAAAGTCACATGATCATCTCAAGCACGATGTGCAGGGCACTTCACCAGTGCAACTTGTTCAGGCAAATGTAGTGCGTCAAGAAGGTTTTTCACTTGTTAACCATTCTGGATCAGAGATCCAGAAGACGTCAAAAAAACCAAGCTGAGACCACAGTTGTCCGAAGTCATGAATGACACCTAAGCTGAATTGACTATCGGTAAAGATTGATCGGAGGCACAGCATGATCTAGCAAGAGCAAACAATTCAGCTACTTGGGCAGAAAACTTTCCTTTAACCCAAAAAGCTTTGACAACTGCAGACAAAGCACAAACAGCATAAGCTGCTCACAAAAGTCCGCCATCGTCTCTCAAGAATGAACCATCAACATAAAGGACATTATCAGATCCAGGTAATGGTTCATCTTGTATGTCTGGTCTCAGTTTGGTACATAGCTCAGTGACATCAAGACAATTGTGGTCCCATTTTCAATCTTTAGTATTTAACTGATCCACTAGTGGCAGCAGAGTAGCAGAATTCAAAACCCTACAATGTTTGATTGTCACGTTTTCTGCCTCCAATATAATCGGCTCGTACTTGGTAAGTCGACTACTTGTTAGGTGCTGTGTTCTGGTTCTAGTCAATAAAAGCTCTACTGAATGAGAGACATACATAGGTAATGGATGCCCCATGACAATATTTTCGCACCTCTCTATGCTAGTGCTAACCACAGCTACTGAATTTAAACATCCAGGCAATGCAGAAGCAACAGGTTCTAGTGTGGCAGATAAATACGCCTCAGGTCTCTTAGCATTTCCATGCATTTGTGTCAGCACTGAGAGAGCACAGCCCTCCCTCTCACTGCAGAAACGTGCAAAAGATTTGTTATAATCAAGCACCTCTAGAGCGAGAGCATGACCGAGACATTCTCTCAGCTCTTGAAAGGCGACAAGAGAATCCTTGTCCCAGGGTTCTATATCAGACACATCCTTGTGTGTCAGCCTCTGTAAAGGCTTAGCCACCAGGAAATAGTTTGGTATCCACTGTCTACAGTAGTCCACCATTCCCCAAAACATCCTGACTTCTCTCTGTGTAGTTGGCGGACCCATTTTCAGTACTGCTGAAAACTTCTCTTGTGACACCTTACTCCTGCTTTCCCAATGTGGTGACCAAGGTATTGGACTTGTTTTTGACAATATTCTAACTGTCCCGAGATACTTTATGTCCATTCTCAGCAAGGTGGTTCAGTAATGCAATGGTATCCTGTTTACGAGCTTCTTGAGTATACAATGCCATTGATATACTGAATCAGGACTGAACTGCATAGCATGACCAAGGACTCCAAATTTTTCTTTAAGATCTGATTGAAAATCGATGGTGACTTAGTATACCCCTGGGGAACTCAGCACCATGCCAAAACCCTCTTTCTGAGCAGAAATGCAAAGAAGAATTGACTATCCTCATGCAAATATATAGAAAAGAAGGCTTGACAGATCAATGACAGTGAACCACTCAGCCTTACAGGGAATCTGAAACAATATTACAGCTGGATTTGGTACCACAGGGCAACAAGGCACAACAATATTGTTTATTTTCCTAAAGTCCCGTAAAATTCAGTATTTTCCACTTGGTTTCTGGAGACTTACAAGGACTTCCCATGATCTCCTTCAGAATTCCCTGTTGTATAATGGACTCAATTACAGGAGTTATTCCAGCAATTGTTTCGGGAGTCAAAGTATACAGTGCGTTTTTGGAAATTCAACATGTCAGCATTTGGTTTAACAGTGATCTAGACAGGTTCTATGCCTTTTATCAGTCCAATATCTTTTCCTGAAAAATCCCACACTTCAGGTCTCACTGTTTCTCTCAAATCTGGAGGCAAATCGTCAGCTGTTAACAGATTCAATAAGGTGCAATGTGTATCACTTTTCATCAACTTAAAGATAGCATCCTCGTCTTGTGTGTGAACTTCTATTCCTGCTGAAATACCATAGATGACACAACTCAGTTTGGGCAGTAAATCTCCTCCCAAGAGATTCACTGGACTGCGATCACGTTATAAACTTGTGTTTGTCTTCAAAACAACCAATTTTTACCATGACTGGGGCAGTTTCTTGAGCTGTCATTTGTTCATTTCCACACCAACAACTGGGACTGTTTTTCCCAAGAGGGGTAGGTTTGGGACTTCTACTGTTCTCAGAGTAGAATGGGTATCACCAATGTCAATCAAAATGACACGGTACGGCCATCCACTTCACTATCTACCAATGGGCCATCCTGGTCTACTTCTAAGGCTGTGCCAAGCATGCAGTCTTCCCTCTCAGGCACCGTCAGGCTGACTAATCGGATCTACTTTTTTCACCTGTATCAAACAAAGGGAACTGTTGAAACTGATTATTATCCTATACCCCATTCTCATTCATTCTTATGCCTTGATTTATATTCTGGCGTGATCCAACAGCATTCTGCTGTGGCATCCGGGGTTGGGGTACTTGTGTTACCAGAACTTGGGGCACATTCAGATTTCGGCTCCTGGGTCTTTGCACACCCTGTATCTGGTAAGGATTGTTTTTCTGAGAAGGCACAAATCCTGCATTTTGGATCTAATTAGCCAGATTTAAATAACATTCCCCTCTAATGTCCCAGCGTATTGCAGAGTTGACAAGGAGTTGACCTTCTTAGACTATTTACATCCATTCCTTTACTAAGATCTATTGGGACTCCTTGACTACTACTTCGCATTGGATTCTGTGGCTGTTGAGACGTGCCTTGAATTGCACCAGCATTGTTTACAGCCATGGGCATCTAGCTAGTTCTTTGATCATCTTTTATTTGGGCAAGCAACAGCTTTTCCTTCAACCTTTCTGCTTCATTTCTATTTCATCATGGCAATATTTAGCGTAACGTAAAATCTCATCAATGGACTTATTCTGCCAACAGATTAAATGCTGCTGAATCATAAGGCTTATGTCTGGCCTCAATCCTGTCTCAAACCTCAACACAAAATGTCCCATATCCTTTGCCTCTTAAGTCTCCATACCACTATACTATTTAAATGCTTGTAACAGCCTTTCATAGTAAGCTTGGATCGAGTCCTCTGCTTCTTGAGTTGTTCTATCAATCTGACCCAATCAACATCTTGAGGAGGCACCTTCCCTTTCAGGAATGTCATGACCTCCTGATATTTCTTCGTCACCAACGACGAAGAACCCTTAGACACTACATTTCTAGTAGGTTGTGTCTCAGGCCATCGAACAGCTATTTTCTATTCAGTTCCCCAAGTCACTCGGAATGACAATATCAAACAAAGTATTAAATCAATCCACAACACATGTGAAATTTTCACAAACCTTTCAACCTTTCAATAACATTCCACTAGCTTCTCTCGCTATTTTGGGAATTCATTGGTAAATGATGCAAGATCACTTCGACTCCACAGCACATGAACATAACCACCACTAGGCACTTCTCTAAAGGGGAAGGTTGTAAACCCTCTCTTGCTCCAATGGGTGGCAGTTCACTGAAGCCTTCTTCATCTTTCTTTTTCACCCAATTGGTCTCCCACTTATCTAATTCATTCCATCTCCTAATGTTTTGAATCAGTTCTTTACACTGAGTTTTAATCCTGGAGTTCTCATATCAGCAATGTCTATTTCACTGAAACACACTTGATTGCTTCTTTGCAAAGCCTTGGTTTTATTTAAGTCTACCTCTTATTTGTTTAGCCAATTTATCATGAACTTTGACAGCTCACTTAGTAATATCTCTACACATGAATGCAAGCTCATCTTCTTGATAGGTCTCTAGCTGATCCAAGCCAAGATTCACAACTATCATTACATCCAATTCTGTTGTCAACTTTGTCACATTTAAAGTCCTCTCTCTCGGTGTTGATGGAAGCATTCATTCCCTGACTCAATTCTGAAGTAGTACTCTCCTTGGATGGAGTGTTGCCATTAAAACATTGAACCCAATCATCTGTCTATCTCCTTCGTACTAATAGAGTGTGTCTCCACAGGAATCTTAGGTGTGGAATCACTTTCCTTAGTACAATTTCACAAATTCAAAGGTGGTTCCCATGCAAAAGGATTATGTGTGGGTATTTTCTAATATGTACCCATCTAAGTACTTCCTTACATATTCAAAGTCATATCTGCACTTGCTCCATATGGAGCACTAGTGTGTTTTGGAACTAAATGAACAAACTCCCTAACACTTGAAGTATTTGGGACTTCGCTGTGCCTTTCAGCATTATTTGTACCAAATTGTACAAATTTCTCCCAGAACCTTCTGTTTTATACATAAGAACTACCGGGCCTATAGTAACTGCTACTGTAAGGGCATCAACAGCTCTCAGTGTAGTATCAACTGGGGCACGTTGCCCCAAACCTTCACTTCTTAACTCAAAGTGTACGCTAGTGGCAGTAACTCGCACAGGACTAGGAGTCCTCTTAGTTGTAGTAGGCGCAACGTTAGTCGGACCAACAATCTGATTTCCACTTTCAGCCCTAACTTTATTATATGGAGGTGGACATTTTGAAAGTAACACATCCAAAAGACTATCTCCATAGCCTTCATCGCTGTCCATACTCATATCGTCAGGCTCTTTTTGTTTCCTCTCGTTTGATTTCCAAGTCATTTTCCTTTCCCCATCTCCCTCAACAGCACCTGTCATCAAAGCTGGATACAATCTAAGTCCTTCTGTCATGTCAGTTCTCCACCTTCTCTGCTTGGCATCCCATCTAGCACCTGCATAAGAATGCATAGCTTTCTTCACTCTGCCCTTATATTTTTCTTTGTCTCTCCCAGAAGCAGCATGTTCCCAAGCATCAAGTGCTTCACATTGTGCGGGTCTAAGAGGTGGCTTCATTTCATATAACACTCTCCTCAAATTTTCAATAATTCTCAAATCAAATGTGCCATATTGTGGGAATCTCACTGGACCATCCTTTTCTGTGATCCTGTACCATAGACCAAGCCAAAATCACATATGAAGCCCTACATTATTTGCCATATAACGACCTTGAGTACCTTCCGGAGGCATCACTTCTCCCCCCTACGGAGAGTAGGAACATCTCCTCTAAACATACCCTGTATAACTTTAAAGCATTTCATGTTTCAAAACCTTTCACAATATTCCAGTTTGATTGAAATAACACCGTATCCACAATACTTTGCTCCGACCACACCACCAATCGCAGCACAGCACCTTATGACGTTGCCCACCAATAGCAGCCCAGCACCAACCAACCTATACCAGCGCAGCACACTGTGACATAGCTCTCACTCCTCACAGCAGTTCCCCCTCGTTTACAATCTGCCTGCACACTTACTCCGAAACATCACACGCACACAAATTACAATACAATAACCTTTGTTTGCTTCACTAAAGAACGAACAGTTTCAATCACACAAAGTTCACAATCACTTCTGATGAGACTTAGACTTGTGAGGTAACATTTAAATTCAGTACTGTTTCTCCCTGCACCTTAAGATTTACTATACCAATTTGTCTCACACTCACACAAAGTAAATCCCTATTTGAATCGTGCCGTTGACCAAGACTCACGACGAACACAAACACTCAGCAGACAATATAAACATTGTCTTCTACACCTTTTAAACTATCCTGGGATCTTAGGCCACGCTGGGCCTGATAACCATTTCAATGTGTTTATAAATCATCACACTCATTCAACATGCAAACATCTCCGCAAAACACCATCCAAATTTCACAAACACAGCAAGCTAAACACAAAGCGCTGCACTCTGCAATCCTATTGATACTCACTCTTCCGCTGCCAGTAAAACTCTCTTCCGATCCTCCGCAACTTTGCCGATTCTTCAACTCTGCACATGGACATTAGGGTTTGGGCTCTGGGGACTAACTATTCTATAGCCTAATTCCCGTTTTCCTCAATTCGGAAAGAAAATCATCCTCATTTGTTACCATCTGATGAAGCCTGGGCGCTATCTTTTCATCTAGGGTCCGATTATTTTGTTTTTTTTCTCTGTTCCGAGGAGTGAAGAGATAATTTATCCAATCATTGAGATAGATTACAGTGTAACTCAATAGTCACGCATTAAAGCTCCAAGTCCAAATGAAAGTTTCAAAGGGCTTTATCGCAGACTCAAAACTAAAGTTATGTTGGTGAGTCTCAAAATCATAATATAGAGATAGAAAATCACCAATGGAGAGTTAAGGCGTCACAAAGCAATGGGGCAGATTGGAATGGGATGGATTTGAGAAGGACAGATTTGAGTGGGGCGGTTTGGAGTGGGGTGGATTTTTTTGGATTGGAGTGGGCCAGATTAGAATAGGGCAGATTGGCGAGGGGAAGATTGGAGTGGGACGGATTGTTTTTGATTGAAGTAGGGGGTGGTGTAGTGGATTAAAGTGGTGTGGATTGTGGCGAATTGGTGTGGGGTGGATTTGGGAGCGAGTGGGGTGGATTGGATTGGAGTGAGGTGAATTGGACTGGAGTAGGGTAGATTGGATTAGTGTGGGGTGGATTGGATTGGAGTAAGGTGGGTTGTGGTGGATTGGAGTGTGGTGAATTGGGGTGAGATCGATTGGACTGGAGTGGGGCAGATTGGAATGGGATGGATTTGAGTGGGACGGATTGGAGTGGGGCTTAGAGTGGAGCTGATTAGAGTGGGCAGATTATTTTGGATTGGAGTGAGGAAGGTTGTTTTGAGTTGGAGTGAGGCAGAGTGGAGTTGGGAAGATTGTTTTGGATTGGAGTGGGGCAGATTGTTTTGGAATGAAGAGGGGTGGATTTTGGAGGATTGGATTGGAGTGGGGTGGACTGGGGAGGTAGGGGGTGGATTGGATGGGGATGGGGATGAGGTGGATTGGACTGGACTGGGGTAGACTGGATTGGTGTGGATTGGATTGGAGTGAGGTGGATTGAAGTGTGATGAATTTGGATGGAGTGGGGTAGATTGGGGCGAGGTTGATTAGATTGGAGTGGGTGGATTGTTTTGGATGGGAGTGGGGCGGATGGGAGTGGGGCGGATGGGAGTGGGGCAGATGGGAGTGGGGCAGATTATTTTGGATTGGAGTTGGGAAGACTGGAGTGGGGCACATTGGACTAAGGTAGATTGTTTTGGATTGGAGTGGGATGAATTAGAGTGGGACAGATTTGTTTTGCATTGCAGTGGGTTGGAGTGGGGCAGATTGTTTTGGATTGGAGTGGTACAGATTTGTTTTGGACTGGAGTGCAGCAAATGGGAGTGGGGCAGATTGTTTTGGATTGCAGTGGGCGAATTAGAGTGGAGCAGATTGTTTTGAATTGGAGTGGGGCAGATTGGAGTGTGGCAAATTGTTATGGATTGGTGTAGGGCAGATTTGGAGTGGAATGGACTGGATTGTAGCAGTTTGTTTTGTATTGGAGTGGGGAAGATGTACTTTTATTGGAGCAGGATGGATTGGAGTGGGGCATGTTGTTTTGGATTGGAATGTGTTAAAAATGTGGTCTCTTGTTGGCTGTGGCTTGCACCCTGTCCAAGTAGGGACCCTCACACTAGTCAGGATAAGAGAGCTAAGCTAACCCCTGCTTGTCCCTGCTCACCTCCTTGGTAGCTTGGCTCAAGCAGTCAGGCTTATCTCAGAGGCAATGTGTAAAGTATTTGTATACACATGCAAAAACACAGTGAAAACACTACAAAATAAATCCATCTGAGTAAAACAAGACCAAAACGACAAAAATCCAACATACACAAGTCGAGATATCACTTTTTAAAAGTTTAAGCAAGTCATAATCCATAGGAATCAATGGATGTATCTCTTTAGCACAAAATACCTGGGATGCCTCAAAAACAAAGAGGACGCGGACCACAGGGGAGGTGAGGCGCCATAAAGGTAAAGCAATGCGTCTGTTCCTTACTGCGCAGGGGATGTGATGGGTCAATTCTTTCCTTGCGGGTGAGACACTGCGTCGGTGCCTTACTGGCAGGGGAGATGATTCGTCGATTATTTCTATGCAGGTAAGTCGATGAGTCGATTTCCCGACTCGTGGCCGCAGTTCCTACCTGCGATGCGGGATTGATGACAAATTGGTGCCCAGGAACGATGCAGGGAAAATCTAGATGCGCTGTGTTGATGGGACCATGGTGACACAGGCGCTACATCGATTCTGCAGCCGTGAGACAGGCGCTGTGTCGATTCTTCCAGCCCAGCGCGTAGATGCATGGATTTTCTCATTCAGATCACCAGTTTACAAGAGCCCAAGGACTAGAGTTGGCACCACTTGACAAGTCAGGACTCTCAGCAGAAGAGCCCAGGCACTGGCAGATAAAGTCTCTGATGTCCCTGAGACTTCTTAACAGGAGGCAAGCTCAGTCCATGCCCCTGGAGGCCCTTTGGAAGCAGAATGTGGAATGCAAAGTCCAGTCCTTTCACTCCCAGGACAGAAACAACAAGCAGCACACCAACACAATAAAGGCAGAGTGGCAGCCCCTCCTAGAGCATCCAGCTCTTCTTCCTGGCAGAATTTCCTCTGTCCAGAAGGATTCGAACTATGTGGGATCAGATGTCCATTACTTATACCCATTGCTGTCTTTGAAGTAAGCAAACTTCAAAGAGAAGTCTTTGCAATGTACAAGACCCTGGCTTCCTCTGCCCTGGCCCCAGACACACTCCAGGGTGTTGGAGACTGTGTTGTGTAAGGACAGGCACAGCCCTATTCAGGTGCAAGTGTCAGCTCCTCCCACCACTCTAGCTCAGGAAGACCCATCAGCCTGGTGATGGGCCATCAGGACATGCAGGACACATCTCAGCTCCCTTTTTGTAACTGTCTAGAGTGAATGCACAAACAGCCCAACTGTCATCCTGACCCGGACATGTATTCCACAGACAGATGGAGGCTCAGAACGGTTAAGCAAGAAAATTCTCACTTCACCAAAAGATGTATTTTTAAATTGTGGGATCAGAGACCCCACGCTCTATATCTCTACCTGCTCCCGGTGGGAAATTACAATTAAAAGGTATTTCAAGTCAATCTCCATGTTACCCTATGGGAGAGACAGGTCTTGCAATAGTGACAACCGAATTTAGCACTATTTCACTATCAGGACATGTACAACACACCAATACATGTCCTACCTTTTGCATACAGTGCATCCTGCCCTTGGGACTGCCTTTGGCCTACTTCAGGAGTGACTTACAGGTAGTAAAAGTAAAAGTTTCGGAGGGTGCACTTGCCAGGTCAAAATGCCAGTTGAAAACTACCCACACAAACACTGCAGTGGTAGGTCTGAGAAATGTTTACAGGGCTACTCATGTGGATGGCAAAATCAGTGCTACAGGCCCATTAGTAGCATTTGATTTACAGACCCTGGTCACACCCGGGGCACTATACTAGGGACTTAGTAGTAAATCAGATATGCAGATCATGGATCACCAATCACCAGTACATTTTAGACAGAGAGCATATGCACTTTAGCACTGGTTAGCAGTGGTAAAGTGCCCAGAGTCCTAAAGCCAACAAAACATGTCATTAAAAACAGAAGGAAGAAGGCAAAAAGTTTGGAGATAACCCTGCAAAAAGGGCCAGGCCCATCAAAGTGAGGCAGATTGTTTTGGATTGAACTGGGGCAGATGGGATTGGTGCAAATTGTTTGGATTGGAGTGGGGCAGTTTGGAGTGGGGCAGATTGTTTTGGATTGGAGTGGGGCAGATTGTTTTGGATTGGAGTAGGGGCAGATTGTTTTGGATTGGAGTAGGGGCAGATTGTTTTGGATTGGAGTAGGGGCAGATTGTTTTGGATTGGAGTAGGGGCAGATTGTTTAGGATTGGAGTAGGGGCAGATTGTTTAGGATTGGAGTAGGGGCAGATTGTTTAGGATTGGAGTAGGGGCAGATTGTTTAGGATTGGAGTGGGATGGATTGGAGTAGGGCATGTTTTGAATTGGAGTGAGGAAGGTTGTTTTGGATTGGAGTGAGGGAGATTATTTTGGATTGGAGTGAAGCAGATTGGAGTGTGCAGATTGTTTTTAGATTGAATTGGGGCAAATTGTTTTTAGATTGAATTGGGGCAGATTGTTTTTAGATTGAATTGGGGCAGATTGTTTTTAGATTGGATTGGGGCAGATTGTTTTTAGATTGGATTGGGGCAGATTGTTTTTAGATTGAATTGGGGCAGATTGTTTTTAGATTGAATTGGGGCAGATTGTTTTGGATTGGAGCGGGGGAGATAGTTTTGGATTGGGGTAGGACAGACTGTTTTAGATTGGAATGGAGTGGATTGGAGTGGGGCGGATTGGAGTGGGGCATATTTTTTGAGATTGGAGTGGGGCATATTTTTTGAGATTGGAGTGGGGCATATTTTTTGAGATTGGAGTGGGCCAGATTGTTTGAGATTGGATTGGGGCAGATTGTTTGAGACTGGAGTGGGGCAGATTGTTTGAGACTGGAGCGGGGCAGATTGTTTGAGACTGGAGCGGGGCAGATTGTTTGAGACTGGAGCGGGGCAGATTGTTTGAGACTGGAGCGGGGCAGATTGTTTGAGACTGGAGCGGGGCAGATTGTTTGAGACTGGAGCGGGGCAGATTGTTTGAGACTGGAGCGGGGCAGATTGTTTGCGATTGGAGCGGGGCAGATTGTTTGCGATTGGAGCGGGGCAGATTGTTTGCGATTGGAGCGGGGCAGGTTGTTTGCGATTGGAGCGGGGCAGGTTGTTTGCGATTGGAGCGGGGCAGGTTGTTTGCGATTGGAGCGGGGCAGGTTGTTTGCGATTGGAGCGGGCAGGTTGTTTGCGATTGGAGCGGGGCAGGTTGTTTGCGATTGGAGCGGGCAGATTAGGTTAGATTGGAGTGGGGCATATTATTTTGAATTGAGTGGGGCAGGTTGTTTTGGATTGGTGTGGGACAGATTGGAATGGGGCAGATTGGAGTGGGGTGGCTTGGACAGATTGGAGTGTGGTGGATTAGAGTTGATTAGATGGAGGGGTTTGGTTTGGAGTGGGTGGATTGAATTGGTCTGGGGTGGAATGGATTGAGCGGGTGGATTGTAGGGTAAATTGGGGGGTACTGCACAATTCTGTGTTAAAGCATCATTTCAGAAATTACACATAAGAAAGAAACAATGTTCCTTTGCAATATTTAGAACAAGATAATCTTCACCTTTTGAGAACAGTGCCCATACAAAAGAAAACATGAGTGCAAGGTGAGAAAAGAAGACTTGGCTAAAAAAAAGTAAGTTAACTTTAGAAAATAATTGCACTGACAAATTATACAACTGTAAAGAAGAGTGCCAGGCAAGCCAACAAAAGGTAAACAACGAGCGGGCTCCAATCCCTTATTGTTAATAACAGTGTCTTGCAAGCAAGAAGCATGTGCAAGCGAATGCTCTTGCAGACTCAACCCTTACAAAAGGCCCTGGGGGATGGGGTCCTCAGGGCTTAATAAGGCTTGGGGAGAGGGGCCACATGCCCTCCTCCCTTTAAAATATATAAGGCCCTGGGGAACGCGGTCCCCGAGGCCTAATCAGTCGCATATACGCCTCCTCTTTTTTATTGGTATCGCCCCAGAGAATGTAATTCCACGAGACTTGGGGAGTGGTACCTGGCACTCCCTCCCCTTTTTTCTTGCATTTGGCCCCGGATGGGGTCCCCAGGGCCCAGAGACCAATCTCATGCTGTGCACTGCAAAGACTCTGTGCTCTGTGGGGTTGGCTGCCTGCTGGGTATTTAGCCTCAGGGCCTGGTTTACAGAGGTTAGCTGTACGTATAGTGATAAAATATTACTTTAAGTTTAAAAAAACAAACTTGAAATTCACTTTAAAAAAAAAAGGCTAAAGTAGCTTTAAAGTTATGTGTGGTGAAAAGATCTGTTTTTGTTGTTTAAAAAAAACAATTCACTGAAAAAAACAAAGGTTAAAGTAACGTTGTAGTTATGGGACTATGTCAGTGACAACAGTAGCGTTTTGAATTAAAACCCCTGAAAACCTGACCAGCTTTAATTAGGAGAGCTAACTATAAGTAGGGCCCCCGCCATGCACTGTTCATGACCTCACATATTACATCACTCATGACATGTTCGATGAAATCATTTATGACATTCACTGATGACATCTCAAATGACAGATATCATCCAATGAGTGTGCTAGTTTTAGTTATAGTTTACATACTGGCGGGTAGCTACCATAATACTTTTCTATCTACTTTTGTACAGCTTATGTCCAGATACTGTGTTTAAGTGTTTACAAAATGGATATGCTTCTTATGCATCATTTATGTTTAGAGGCATTGACACATTATAAATCTTTGTATTGAAGAACAACCCTATGTGCAGATGACAACTCACGAGTTGTCCAGTATGTTCCACATACGTTTTTTGGCTCTGCAGAAAGTTTCCAACAGGGCAAAGATTCTACATATCTAAGTATAGTAAGCAGCCTTGAGGTATTACAGTTTTTTCCTCAAACATTTTTCTACAAATATTACATTGATATTATCAGTGATGTTATCAAAGATGTGCTGTAATTTCTGGGGTAATTAGCTGTACATGGTGAAGGCGCAAGTTAAAGTTACCTCTGGGCACGAGGTTTAGTTACTTGAAATAACTCTAACTATAACAGGTGAATTTCTATGGTTTCATATGTTTTAAATAACCTTTGTTTTTTTTCAGTGAATTTCTATGGTTTTTCTAAAGTAAAGTAGTTTTTACTACAATACCTTAATCCAACCACCGCCGCACATGTCGGCTGTTGGCCACAGGACCTGGCCTGCGGCCAGACCCTGCAGCCAACCCCCTAACCCTCCACAGCCATTTGACCTTGCGCGGCAGGAGTTGGTCGTGGTCTGTCTCTCTAGGTGTGAGAGGGTGTATCTGGGGCTGACAGTGGCTGTGAGAGTGTCTGTCTGGTTGTGAGAGTGGGTGCATCAGTGTCTGTGTGGGTCTGAGAGTGGATGCTTGAGGGTTTCGGTGGGTCTGTGTCTGGGTGTGTGAGAGTCTGAATGGGTCTGTGAGTGGGTGCACAAGAGTCTGAGTGAGTCTGTGAGTAGGTGCATGAGTGTCTGTGAGTGGGTGCGTAAGGGTCTGAGTGGGTGTGTGAGTGGGAGAAAGAGATTGAAAAAGAGAAATTGAGAGAGAAAGAAAGTAAGAGGGAGAGAGAGAGTTTTTTTTTAGGTTTTGGTGAATGATATACTTTGAGAAATTTCTGGACAGAACAGAAAAATGTATTTGTCAATTAAAAAGAGTGAGATTACCTTTCAGTATGGCCTTAAACTTTTAAAGTTTAAAATGCATTAAAATAGGGAAATGACCACAGACACACCTGGACTAGACCCCTCAACTTTCAGTGTGAGGGTCTGTGACCTTAACTATTAGGCCATGGGTGACTTTTGTTATACTCATTGCATGGAAAGACCAATGCAATGACTATCTCTCTCTCTCTGCCTTTAATAGCAGCTCCCTGCTTGTAGGAGTAGTGTTTTCATCTGTCTTTGTGCAGGGAAGACAGATGAAAACTCTGCTTTCTGCGCTGTCTGACAGCTCTCCCATGCACCTCAGAGGCCCACCTCAGAGACCTACACTGACTCCCAGTCAACAAGCACATCAGATACGAAATCCTGATCCACACCTACAAGGCACTCCACAACATAGGACCGGCATACCTCTACCACCGCTCTGCCTTCTACATACTCAACATACATCTCCATTCCTCCCAGCTCGCCCTTGCAGCCGTCCCCAAAATCCGGAAAAGCACAGCAGGAGGAAGATCCTTCTCCTACCTGGCAGCCCGGACATGGATCACGCTACCTCTCAAGCACAGGCAGACCGCATCTCTGAAGCAGTTTAGGAAGGGCCTCAGGACCTGCATCTTCAACTGAGCAGCACGCCCACAAACAGAGCCTTGAGACCCTATGGGTGATTAGCAGTGCTCTACGAATCTATGATTGACTGAGCTCTCTTTTGCAGAAACCAGACTTCGTTTGCTTTTGCTTGGTGGGATCTGTCAGCTCCCGCCAAGCAAAAGCAAACAGCTATGTACCCGGGGGGGGCACCCCGGACATAGCAGGAGCTGGACCTAGGGTGTGGCGATCCCCAGGGCCATTATAAACTCCCTAAACTTATAAACCTCCCCCCTCCAACGACCTTTGCCCTGGGGAGGTGGTGGTCCCCAGGACTTGGGGGTCTAAAATGGACCCCCTTCACTTTTTTATTGTGGCAGTCCCCGGAGCTGCAGGGTGGGTGGGCGGGCACACTTAATTTACATTTGTGCCCTGGGGGGGGTGGGAGTCCATCAGGTTGTGGGTGGGCCGGACGGCCCCCTGCACTCAGTTTACATTTCCGTCCTGGGTAGGTGGCGGTCCCTGGGACTGTGGAGGGCTGGGTGGCCCCCTGTACACATAATCGTTTTAGTCCCAGGGAGGTGGTGGTGCTGCGGGTGCCCCACATTAAAATTAACAATGCTCCCCGGACTTGGCCCACCTAGGGGCTTGAGAATGACGAAGCTTGGGAGCTGTTTTAACAAAAAATTATTTCACTGCAACGTGTGGCGACCCCAGCACCAGAGCTAAGGGATCAGGGTATCCATACCCTGGTCCCCTTTTTTTTTTTTTTATAACCTTTTTTCTGGGATTCGGCTTAAACCGAGTCCCAACTTGGCTGCCAACATTTCCTGTTGAAATGTTGGCAGCCAATCAGATCTCAGCATGAGATAGGAAGGTGTCGCAAATCCTTTGCGTCCCTATATATAAAAATTTCGATTTTTGTAAATTTTTCAAAAACTACTGAACAGATTTACACCAAATGACAAAAAGGGCTTTTTCTGGACCAAGAGCTTTCTGCCAAATTTGGTGTAATTCCATCCAGTGGTTCGGGCGATATCGCTGTTCAAAATCCCTTTGGAAAAATGAATGGGGAAATGCATTTTGGGTTCCCCCTTTTTCTCGACCCCCGCTTGACCAATCACCCGAAACTTTCCAGACAGCAGCTGAAGTGAGCATCGGATTTTTATGGAAAATTTCCTGAAGATTCATCAAACGTTGCCAAAGTTATTAGCAAAACGCTTTTTGTATAGAAACTAGGCCCTAACTAGAACTAGCTAGTGGGGACTGCTATATATATATATATATATATATATATATATATATATATATATAGAATCGCCCCTGGGGATGGGCTACCCGGAGCCTCAGAATAGCTCAGTGAGGGCCGTAAGCCCCCGCCCCTGATTATAGTATCGGCCGTAGGGAACGGGGTCCCAGGGCCTTTTGGAGGCTTGGGGGGGGGGACATAGGAAAACATTGTCCTGCACCATGCTGTGGCCCACCTCAGTGTGTGGGCTTTTTTTTTTAAAGGGTGGGAGCCTGTCTATTTTTTTTTTTTTTTTTTTACATTTTAAAATCCTCCACAAATGTGCAGTATTTTTGTTTTTAATTATGCTTTTGGCTGTTTCGTCCTGTGAGGAGTCTCCTACCAAGCCTAGGGGGGAGGGTATCCCTACCCTGCCCCATATGTATTTTTAGCTTATTTTCAGGTGTGCCATAGGTGTCATGAAGACAGAGGGGGTCATTCTGACCCTGGCGGTCCATGACCGCCATGGCGGAGGGCGGCGGAAGCACCGCCAACAGGCTGGCGGTGCTTCCTGGGCGATTCTGACAGCCGCGGTCAGAAAAGGGGTACCGGCGGTTTCCCGACGGTTTTCCCCTGGCCCAGGGAATCCGCCATGGCGGCGCTGCAGGCAGCGCCGCCATGGGGATTCCGACCCCCTTACCGCCAGCCCGGTTCTGGCGGTTTTGACCGCCAGAACCTGGCTGGCGGTAACGGGTGTCGTGGGGCCCCTGGGGGGCCCTGCAGTGCCCATGCCAATGGCATGGGCACTGCAGGGGCCCCCTAACAGGGCCCCACCAAGATTTTCAGTGTCTGCCAAGCAGACACTGAAAATCGCAACGGTGCAACTGCACCCGTCGCACCCCTTCCACTCCGCCGGCTCCATTCGGAGCCGGCATCCTCATGGAAGGGGGTTTCCCGCTGGGCTGGCGGGCGGCCTTCTGGCGGTCGCCCGCCAGCCCAGCGGAAAACTCCGAATTACTGTGGCGGTCTTTTGACCGCGCAGCGGTATTCTGACGGCGGTACTTTGGCGGGCGGCCTCCGCCGCCCGCCAAAGTCAGAATGACCCCCAGAATGTTAGCACTCTAATTGTTCATTAGAACAATGTGGGGAGGTGTAGTAGAACCCTGGGGAATTTACTGACAGGTTGCTGATATTGGAAGTACATTGTACTCAGAATAGACTCACATTGCTGAGGCGCACAGTATGAATCTATAGAAAATGTGCTCTCATTTAGGCTTCTGGAGCACATGCCATAACCTCTATGAGAAAATCATAAGAAGAAATAGTTTTCTATCGAACTAGGTTAATCAAATCCCAGAAGAGGGTCAGCATTTTTCACAGGGTAAAATCATCTTAGAACACACCAATATTTCTACAATTAGAATGGTACCACCATCAAATGATTAATTAATTATGTGATCAAAATCTGTTATCTCCCTTTATATGTGTTCATTTTTGTGACCCTCAAAATCTGGTATTTAGTACAATGCATTTCAGTGGGGAGCACATCCCAGAGATCTGTAATGGTTGTCACAATATTTTTTCCACATTGCGGCCTGCCAATTACAGGGGTGGTTAACTTTGGGACCCCCAATTCCCACCTGCCCTGTTAGGGTATGCTCACCTTGCCCTCTTATTTATAATTATTCATTTTCAGCATGCATGGTCCATGCCAGTGATTCCGTTAATAGCTGCCATATTGTTCATGTTATGGTCACCCATTCAGGATTGAGTAGTGGTCTTTAAATTGGCCAGTTGAAGAATATCTGGAAATCCGCTTTCTGCTAAATTGGGTTTAGTTCCAGTCAGCATATTTTTCTTTCTTGCGTCTCAAAATTTCCAATGCGAATCAGTGTTTTGTGATGAACCCTTTTTCTTGGCCCCCACGTGTCAGATCTGAGCAAAATGTTCCAGGAGGGAGCTGAGGTAGATGAATTTTTTTAACGTTTTGTGAAGGAAATAGATTTTAAACAATTTAAAAATTCACTGAAAAAAACCTGTAAAAAACAACGGTTACAGGGACGTTATAGTTAGGTCCACATTTTACACACACAAAACCAAATAGATTCAGCAGTTATAGTTACCTGAGCTAACTATAAATTATGCCCCCACACACAATGTGTGGACCTCACATATTACATCCCTCATGACAATGTCAGTGACACTGACAACATCACTGTCAAACAACATCACTGATGGCATCATCTAATGAGTGAGTGTTTCAGAAAAGTTTCTGAAACTCAAAGATATATAGTAAGCTACTGCATAAGTTAAATTACTATTCTTTCTGTACTACTGAGGGTTAGTATTATCATCAAAAAATTTATTTCGATCAATCAAGATCATAAAAACACAAGTACACAAAAAACATAATAAAACCAATCAAGCAATATCCATATGCCTCATAAACCATCAAGGTACAAAAAAATAATTATACACTGGGGTCCCAATTTTACAGTACAAAACATCAACCAAGTTCCCCAATTACAGTACAAAATCAGAATCATCTAATAACTGTAAAAAAGGACCCAAAATTTAGAGGCTAAAATACCCAGTGATGTGTGCAAAGCAGCAGTAACCCATGGGTATTAAAATGCAATTTTCCATATGACCGTGGACAGTAGATCTTTATAGGCCAAAGGCTGTGCAAAATAACAATGAACCATAAAAATGATCATTTGGGTCTCTCTCTCTCACCGGCATATGCTTAAATTCTAAAAGGTTTGAATAAAAAATACTACTAAAATATTCACAAACGTTAAGAACCAGTGTTAAAATACCAATCATAATGGTGAGAAAGTGTTAAAATGTATATGCAAAATGGGCTAACTACTGAGTCTCAGCTATACCCTCCCGCCTAACTAATTTAACCACTTACTCAGATGTATTTTAAATACCAAATCCAGACAGGCATAAAGTATCTCATAACAGCAAATACCACCAGCTTCGAGCTGTCGGTCCTTAAAATCCTGAATGCCTCC
Source organism: Pleurodeles waltl (assembly GCF_031143425.1). Classification (NCBI taxonomy): domain Eukaryota; kingdom Metazoa; phylum Chordata; class Amphibia; order Caudata; family Salamandridae; genus Pleurodeles; species Pleurodeles waltl. Next base: position 663,923,724 of record NC_090448.1, read on the forward strand.
AGGTGGCTCTTAGTGCCCAGATTCCTGCAAGGGGCAATATCCATTTAGACCTCTGGGCACCATAAGCAGGGAAAAAAGTTAAATATGAAGTATAGTCTCCGGGAGTCCTCTACACGCTGGGCACACTTCACTCATGCAGTAACTGTTAGCTCACTTAGCACAAAAAGCTCTGGTAGGCAGAGTCTGATAACTAAAATTTTAAAAACAGTTTACGAGCCGGGCGTGATGTAATCAATTGACCTTTCGTACACAAGGAGTTGGATTCTTCTGCCTCAACCACACCCTCTCCCACTTCAGCTTCATAAGTGTGGTTATAACATACAATAGCCATGGTGTGTGTTTTTTTGGGCACCAGGAAAGGACAGTAAATTGCACAAAAGGTTCCCTTTATTCTTCTAGAGCAAGCAATGTCCAAAATCTGTGCCAGTATAGCACAGGCCTAAGCTCATTTTCATGGAGGTTAGTATTTCTAACATATATCATCTGAACTATAATCCTGTTTTTAAAATGGTGTACTATTTGAATGAACTAGCCTCTAAGCTGACACATGTCCACTGCTGATGTATGTATATGATAGTGATTTGCTATAGTCTAAGTTGTTTATTGAGACTTCACTCCACAGTGATAGCTGAGTATAGTTCTCTTTTATGACATACTGACCACTGCTTAGATCGCTCACCTTTGTGATGAATAAGTGTGTAGGAAAGTGGAGTATTATGTGGTGTGGTGGTTAGTCCTCACCATGTACTACTCTCACAATTCCCCTTAAATGCAGGCTAGTAAACCCTTAGCTCAGTCCTGGTAGTGTGGCAAAGAGCAGTCAGGCTTTACTTAGAGGAACACGTGTTAAGCATTTCAGAGCAACAATATGGATGATAAGTAATTGAAATGACTCAAAAGAAATCTAACACCAATTTATAAAAAAAGAGCTTATTTTTTTCTTCATCTAGACCTCAAAATGAACAGAATTGCATAAGTATAACTGGAGTTATACATTTTAGAATCAAAATTAAATCACAGCAAAAATGGCATTTAAACGTTGCATTGAAGTGTATGGAGAAATACCACTAATTGCAAAACATTACTTAAAGAATGAGTTACATAGAACCCTTGCAGGATTTAAGTTGTGCAGTCCCTAGGACCAGATCACAACAGTCAGTTCAGTTTTATCTGGCCCATGGTGTCCAGGTGCAGAGTTATTCTGGCTGTCCGTAGTTGTGACCATGACTCGCAGAGGTGCTCGTTTTTCTGCTTACATGACAGTGCTGACAAAGGGATGCAAAATCTTAGCTGCGGCTGGGTTGCGGATTTCGGGTGCAGGCTTCACAATGTGCCCTGCACTTGCAGTGTTGAGTGTGGGGGTCAGCTACCGGACTGGCAACCAACAACCCTTAGCAGCGATAGAGGTGCAAATATCCCTTGGAAACTTCACTGGGTCTGGGGCAGCAACGCAGTGGCCTGAAACATGGGGACAGGCAGGACTATAACTCCCAGAAGACACTAGACCACCTGGCTTTAGCCGATCCCAAGGCAGGCCCGATGGCCAGTGAATCTTCTGATTCTGCTGGTGTTTTTACCTGCCATTTGCAGGGGACTAGTGCCACTAGTCCAAGGGAGACTGAGGGTGCTTCTGGCTTCCACAAGGGTCCCTCTGGTAGGGAGTGTTGAATTTCAGCCAAGGACAAGGATCATTCATGCAGTTTCCAATCTGTTGCCACAGGGACAGAGTATCCCTATTTTGCTTTGGTGCAGTGGGCAAAGTCCATTTGTCGATGATGCAGAGCTCCTCCTAGTCCTTCTTTAAAGTTGGTTGATACAGATCTGAGGCTCTGATGTCAGGGGTGTCCCTTAAATCCTGGATTTAGGAAAGTTAGGGGTATGGAGACTCGTGGCCAAGGTGGCAGCTAGCTCTTACAGCGAATCCGCCCCTGAAGTAACCACATCTGGTGGAGTGGGCCGCCTTTTGCTACCCAGAACCTTCTATTCTGCCACTCCTAATATGTCAGAAACCAGAAATTAGTGCACAGACGGGGCTGCCCACCCTATGCGGTCAGCCTGTTGTCTGTGTGCACTGTCCAGCATACCTAATTTCCCGCCTGACCACGGGCAAATATGCCTGGGGCAAGGGGAGGGCTGTATCTTCTGCTATGGGACAATACAGATGGTTGTCAGGGGTTGTGAAGCCTTCAATGCTCGTTTTACACAGAGAACCTAGGGGAGGTTCTGGTACCCCATACTACCTCCCTGAATCAAGAATCATAAACACAAACAGTATGGGGAACCTAGTGAACAAACCGGACAGGTCTGTTCAACTGGTCATCAGATCACTGATATTGTCCTCTAATTAGAAGTGGGGTATGGTTGTGATAACCATGTTTTTAAAATTCTATTGGAGGATTCCTCCTTACGGAATAGGTAGTCTCACACACATTATAGTGTTATGCCTCATCATTTTACCACCTATCCCCACCCAGGTAGAATAGTATCTCCTGGACGGACTTAACCTCGTCGTTAAACGAATTCTGAGAGAGTGCTGAAATGTTATCTTTCTGGATAAAATGGGGATCCAGTTGAGTGAAAAAATTAACTAAAATTACCTAACAAATCACCAGTGTGTCTTACACCTTTAACCCCTAGGGTGCCTTGGACGATGTGATCTCGTCCAAGGCACCGGTTCCCGGGTGCCTTGGACGAGATCACCTCGTCCTGCACCCGGGCACTGGAGGGAGCACTAGCGCTCCCCCCATGTGCTCCCCACCCATCCCCCAAGGCAGGGATGGAAGGGGATGCCCTTCCCCTTCCACCCCCAATCCCCCCACACCCCCTGTGACGTCAGCGCGCATCGCAGAGGGCCTCCTCCCATTGCGCTGGAAGATCGAAAGAGAAATGCAAAGCATTTCTCTTTCGATCACGTGGGGGAGGCCCAGAGAGGCTTCAAAGGGAAGAAAATGAATTTCCTTCCCTTTGAAGTCTCTTTGAGCGTTTCAAAAGCCGGATTGCAAAGCAATCCGGCTTTTGAAACGCCCACTAGACACCAGGGATTTTCTTTTTTGTGTGAAAGTGGCATAAGGGAGTGACCCCTTGGGCAAGGGTCGCTCCCAGGGGGGGCATTTTTTTTGGAAGGCCTTTTCAACCTATTATTAGGCCGATCTGCCCCCGGGGGGGAACGGGGGGGGGACAGAAACCTCTAGTCACCAGGGATCATTTTATTTTTTATGTTTGTTTTGTTCTGTTTTTTTGGAGGTGGGTCGCTCCCCTAGGGGGCAAATAATATTTAGGCCATTTCTGCCCCCCCTTGGGGGCAGATTGGCCTATTTTTATGAGGCCAATCTGTCCCCAAGGGGGACAGAAACCACTAGACACCAGGGAGTTTTGTTTTTTTGCGCCAATGTCACGCTGGGGGAGCGACCCTGTAGACAAGGGTTTTTTTTTTTTTTTTTTTTTTTTAGAGATGGGGAGCGACCCATTAGGCAAGGGTCGCTCCCCTGGGGGGCAAATTGTATTTAGACCATTTCTGGCCGATCTTAGGTCAATCTGCCCACAAGGGGGCAGAAACCACTAGGCACCGGGGATTTTTATTTTTGCGCCAATGTCACGCAAGGGGAGCGACCCCGTAGGCAAGGGTTGCTCCCGGGGAGGGGTTGGGGAGGTGGGGGGGCAAATTTATTTTAGGGCATTTCTGCCCCCCCTGTGGCCGGCTGAGCTAGAGGCCAAAATCCACAGATAGGCACTTTGCAAAAAACACCTGTTTTCTGTGAAAAAATGTGATGTGTCCATGTTGTGTTTTTGGGCCATTTCCTTTCGTGGGCGCTAGGCCTAACCACACAAGTGAGGTACCATTTATATCAGAAGACTTGGGGTAACGCTGGGTGGAAGGAAATTTGTGGCTCCTCTCAGATTCCTCAACCTTCTGTCACCGAAATGAGTAGAAAACGTGTTTTTTTTTTAGCCAAAGTTTGAGGTTTGCAAAGGATTCTGGGTAACAGAACCTGGTCGGAGCCCCACAGGTCACCCCATCTTGGATTCCCCTAGGTCTCTAGTTTAAAAAAATACAGAGGTTTGGTAGGTTTCCCTAGGTGCCGGCTGAGCTACAGGCCAAGATCTACAGGTAGGCACTTTGCAAAAAACACCTCTGTTTTCTTTCAAAATATGTAATGTGTCCACGTTGTGTTTTGGGGCATTTCCTGTCACGGGCGCTAGGCCTACCCACACAAGTGAGGTATCATTTTTATCGGGAGACTTGGGGGAACATAGAATAGCAAAACAAGTGTTATTGCCCCTTGTCTTTCTCTACATTTTTTCCTTCCAAATGTAAGAGAGTGTGTAAAAAAAGACATCTATTTGAGAAATGCCCTGTAATTCACATGCTAGTATGGTCACCCCGGAATTCAGAGATGTGCAAATAACCACTGATCCTCAACACCTTATCTTGTGCCCATTTTGGAAATACAAAGGTTTTCTTGATAGCTATTTTTCACTCTTTATATTTCAGCAAATGAATTGCTGTGTACCCGGTATAGAATGAAAACGCACTGCAGGGTGCAGCTCATTTATTGGCTCTGGGTACCTAGGGTTCTTGATGAACCTACAAGCCCTATATATTCCCGCAACCAGAAGAGTCCAGCAGACGTAACAGTATATTGCTTTAAAAAATCTGACATTGCAGGAAAAAGTTACAGAGTAAAACGTAGAGAAAAGTTGCTGCTTTTCTTCACCTCAATTCCAATATTTTTCTTTTTCAGTTGTTATTTTCTGTAGGAAACCCTTGTAGGATCTACACAAATTACCCCTTGCTGAATTCAGAATTTTGTCTACTTTACAGAAATGTTTAGGTTTCTGGGATCCAGCATTGGTTTCACGCCCATTTCTGGCACTGACTGGAAGGAGTCTGAAAGCACAAAAAAACGTAAAAATGGGGTATGTCCCAGTAAAATGCCAAATTTGTGTTGAAAAATTGGGTTTTCTGATTCAAGTTTGCCTGTTCCTGAAAGCTGGGAAGCTGGTGATTTTAGCACCGCAAACCCTTTGTTAATGCCATTTTCAGGGGAAAAAACCACAAGCCTTCTTCAGCAGCCACTTTTTAATGTTTTTTTTTTTTTTTTTTTTTTTAAACGAAATTTTCACCGTATTTTGGCTAATTTCTTGGCCTCCTTCAGGGGAACCAACAAAGTCTGGGTACCTCCTAGAATCCCTAGGATGTTGGAAAAAAATGACGCAAATTTGGCTTGGCTAGCTTATGTGGACAAAACGTTATGAGGGCATAAGCGCGAACTGCCCCAAATAGCCAAAAAAAGGCCTGGCAGCGAAGGGGTTAATAGTGGTGATTGTTGGTAAGGTTAAAAACACAGTGGGTGGGGCGTGACATTGGCCGTCCTGCAAGAAGGCTTCCACACTGTGAGGCTCTGCCTGGCGGGGGACTTCATCAGCGCTGTTATCCTGGCCGATCAGCCACACAACTCCTAATTCTTCCCGAGTGCTGCGGCGAGGTTCCGGTTAGGTGCCGGGGGCCACACTGGCCTGTTCAGACCTGTGGGGCAGGCCCTGATTTGGCACGCGGTGCGCGCATGACTCTCCGGCGCCTGTGTCTTCGGCTGCTGGAGGCCAGGCTGGTGAGTGGCGTGGGGAGCGTCCCCTTCCTCCCTTTCTTGTCTTGCCCCTGCATCGGAGGCATGGGACCTGACGGCGGCCCTTCTTGCGGGGCCTGGTCGGCGGCTTGGTTGGGCTGCAGGCTCCTGCGGGAGCGTTATCCTGTGGCTTGTCTGGGGGCTGGTGCCTCCTGTTGCCCCTGTGTTTTGGTGGACTCTGGGGGGCTGCTGGTGCCCTGTGACCATAGGGGGATGCCCCTCGAGATGCCTGGGGTGTGGACCTACCCCTCCCCCTTCTCCTGGAGGTGGCCGGCTGGTGATCCTGGGCCTGGCCTCTCTGGTTAAGTGGGGGCCCTGCTACTGGTGACCTGTGAGGCCTGATCAGAGGTGGGGTTTGAGCCTCGTGTCCCAGTGGGTGGAGTGCTGCTGCTGTGGGCCGCTGTGACAAACTTCTGTGGCTGCTGCCGGCTGTGCAGTGGCGGACGTGGGCCTGGTTCTGGTGCCTGCCGCCCCCCTTCTTTGCTGTGGTATTAGCGACGGGCGGGATTGAGTGCCTTCGAGGAGCTTCTACTGGCCCTACTTATCTGGTGACTTCTACTGGTGCGGAGTGGTGGGTGTCTCTTTGGTTGCCAGCCTCGTCGGCTGCATAGAGGATGGGAAGGCGGACCAGAGGTAGCCGAAGCTCACTTTTGATGGTGGGAAAAAGAAAAGTGGCCTGGCTGGCCAGTCGGGGGATGACCTGCCGCTTGAGGAGGAGGCCTCCGCGCCCTTCGTGAAGGCTATGTTTTTAGACCTCAAGCATAGCCTCGCTAGCATTGATGCCAAGCTCGACCATTTAACTGAGCAAATGGATCGTTTAAAGGAATGGGTAGATGGTCATGACACCTGCTTTGAGCAGCTGGAATCGCGCACCTCGGATCTGGAGGGCAATTGCCTCGGAGACAGGGAACAGTTGCTGCGCATGGAGCGCGTGCTGGAGGTAATCCAAAATAAAAATGAGGATCTTGAGGCGCGCTCCCGCCATAATAACATCCGCATTTTGGGCCTCCCGAAGTCGACAGCCATGGGGCACATGGAGGACTATGTCCAGACCATGCTTTCTGCATTATTCCCTGGAGGGCTTTCCTGGGTGTTGGTGGTGGAGAGGGCCCACAGATCTCTGGGGCCGCGGCCTCCGCCGAGGACTCCGGCGCCCCCTTTTATTGTACGCTTACTAAACTAAAGAGACAGGGACACCATACTTAGACTGGCGAGGGAGCGACGACCTGTGATCTATAATAATACTGAACTGAGTATCTTCCCTGACTACACACCTGGGGTGCAGGCGGCCTGTAAGGCCTTCTTGCCGGTCAAATGCACTCTGAGCCAGACCAATGCCAAATACTCCCTCATTTATCCAGCTAAACTACAAGCTGTTTATTATCATGTTGTGGGATATGTATTTGGGTTTGGCAGGATTGTAGTACTGACCCATTTTGGGGGTCAGCATGGGTGGGGGTCTGTAATGTTTTGTACTTGGTTTACTCTCCTTGCCTTTTTTTTTTCTCTCCTGCTCCTTCCCCTGCATGCAGCCGATGCCTCTATTGAGATGGCATGGGGAGTTGTGTGTTTTTGTAGATTGCTGGGATGGCACAAAATAGTGCGATGCCTGTACGTTGCCTCACTTGGAATGTTTGTGGGCTCAATGATGGATGTAAGATGAGGTCACTGTCTGCCTATATGCAGCAACATGCGATTGACATTTGTATGCTGCAGGAGACTGACCTGGTGGAAGCCATGAAACGCCAAATCAAAGCTGGTTGGATTGGTGAGTGTGACGCTGCGATGTACTTGAGGTATACACGGCGTTGCGATCTTGATCCGGAAGGGGCTGCAATGGTGTACTGAAAAGGTGCTTGTGGATCCGAATGGTCGCTATGTCATGCTGCGTGGAACACTGCTAGATAGACCATGTAGGTTGATGTTGATCTACGGCCCAAATACTAATGACCCTGAATTACTTGGGGAAGTGTTGCGGCTGATTGGCTCACTGGGTCCCAGGTCCCTGCTGTTGGGGGGGGGACTTCAACACGGGGCTGGACTTTGTGGCGGATCGTGAAAGCCAGGCTAGACCACAGCACGTGGCGGCTGCTTAGGCCTTGTCTCTTGTGATGGCTGAAGGTGCTTTAGTGGACATATGGAGAGTAAAACATGGAACAGACAGGGAGGGTACCTGTGTCAATTATGTGCATGGTAGTTGGTCCCGTTTAGATAGATGGATCGGCACTAGGGACGTAGAGCTCTGGACGCAGTCAATTGAGCATAAAGCCTGTACCTTATTGGATCATTCGCCGGTCATGCTGGAGTTGCTTGTCCCTGGAGGCCCTGGTCATGCCTTTATGTGGAGGCTGCCCCATGGTGCGCTTAGAGATCAGGTTTTTAGGGATGAGATCCGTGACGCCATCGTGCACAACTTTGCTGAGAATCAGGGTTCTGTGTCCACTGCGTGAACCTTGTGGGAGGCTTTCAAGGTAGTAATTCGCGGGCTCTGCCTCTCTAAACAGCACAGAGTGCTGAAGACGCTAAGGCAGGACTTGGCTCACCTGGAGGCCGAGATTGCTGATCTCGAAAAACGATTGGTCTCTGACTGGTCTGGTGACCTTCTGGCTGAACTGAGAGGAAAGAGGACACAGTATGAGGAGGCTGCTCTTCGCGAGGTTTGTTTTCTAGGGAAAGATGCTACGGCGAGGAGATATGGTGAGGGTGAGCGGGCTGGCCGAACACTGGCAACAATGCTTCGTAAGCTGTGGGAAAGTAATTATACTATAGAGCTGACTGATTCGACTGGCGTGCGGTATACCGGCACTGAGGAGATCAGGCGAGTCCTCACTGACTTCTATTCTGACCTGCATGCTGAGCACTCAGGGCTGAGATCCACAGCTGCCACTGACTATTTTGAGGATTTCAGCCTTCTGTGGTTTGAGAATTCACATAGGCAATATCTAGACGATCCCTTTTCGGCGGACTATGTGATCCAGGCTATACGCAGTCTTCCGGGTAATAAGGCCCCTGGGCGGGCTGGATGGCTTGATGCCGTCCTTCTATAAGGAATATGCAGATATATTAGCGCTGCACCTCCTGGAGGTATATGCGGAGGCTCTTGAGAACGGTGTTCTCCCGGCCTCGTTGCGGGAGGCTCTCATTGTGACTATTTGAAGCCCGGGAAGGATCGTGCTGTTGCGATTCATGTCGGCCCCCCTCATTAATAAATATAGATAATAACATTCTGGCGAAACTTATTGCAGCCCGACTGCAGCCTCTGCTCCCTTCCTTGGTGCTGCCGGATCAGTCCGGCTTTGTGCTGGGGCGCTCTACTTTGTGTGATCTCTGCACCTACTTTCCAATATCTAGCATGATCGATCCTGATAACTGTGCGACGGCGTTGTTCTTTGATGCCACTAAGGCTTTTGATTCTCTTGTGTGGCAGTATATGTTCACTTTGTTAGCTCGAGTGGGGTTGAGCCCTAGGTTTATTCAACTGATTCGCCTGCTGTATTTGCAGCCATCCGCCGGGCTGAGAGTCAATGGGACTATTTCTGATCCCTTTTCGATTGCTAGGGGCACTCGCCAGGGATGCCCACTCTCTCCTCTGCGTTTTGCAGTCACGATGGAACCGTTTGCGGCATGCCTGAGACAGCACCATAACCACAGGGGATTGGCATTTTGACAGTGTCCAATATTGATCTCTATGTATGCGGACGATGTCGCCCTATACGTTCGCGATCCGCAGCTGCACCTTGATGCTCTGTTAGATGAGATAGTTTGCTTTGGGCAGATTTCTGGGATCACCATCAACTGGTCCAAGTCGGTGGTGCTGCCATTGTCCAAGGTGACGGTACAGTGCCCCTCTGGATATCCTCTCAGCTGGGCTGATGGACCGGTGCGGTATTGAGGTATCTGGATGAGTAGGGACATCAATACGCTTTGGTCAGCAAATTACAGCAAAGCTATTGCATGGTTGAAAGATAAGGTGGAGGTGTGGCGTTCATTGCCGCTCACGCCGACAGGTCGCATAGCGATAGCGAAGATGGTTATTCTGCCCACATTTCTGTATTTATTTAGCAATCTATCTCTTGTCCTTACAGAGAGCTTTTTGAAGCAGCTTAAGTCTGCGCTTGTGGCTCTGGCCTTGGCTGGTCGGCAGCCCAGAATTTCATGGGAAAAACTGACACTTCCGGGTGAACTGCGTGGGTGGCGGCCATGGATCTCGAACTTTATTATCTTTGCGCGCAGGCTCATTTTGTGCATTTTTGGATGCACCCTATATGATATCTGCCACATTTGGCACATGAGTGTGGCGCAGTGTGGCCTGATAGGCTGCCGTGGGTGCTTAACAGCCCGATCAGACCCAGAAAGTGAAGGGTCGATACTGTGGCTTGTACGGCGAGGGCCTGGACTGCGTTGCAGCGCGCTGTTGTGTGAGAGCCCTTTGCGCCTTCGATGCCGGTGCGGGATGTTGCAGACATGCCGTTGTCAGAGGATGTCAGAGTCTGTGAGTTTCTTCGAGAGTCCAACTTAACTACTTTGGGATCTTGGTTTTCTGGTGGGATGTTTATCTCCTTGGAAGCTGCACTTGGTGATGTGCATAACGCCGCACTGCACCGATTATTCTTTCTCAGAATTTGTGCCATGCTACGTGCGCGTTACCCCTGCTTTCCTGCAATGCCCCCGGTGTGCAGAGCGTTGGAACTTATATATCAAACACGATCCCCGCGTAGGCTTATCACAAGTCTATATGTTTGCATGCAGAACACAGTGACTGAGATTAAAGCTAAAGCCCACTGGGAGGCAGACATAGGTGAAACCATTCCTGATGATGTGTGGCGACGATGCTGTGCACATATAAGAGAGCTGTCCCCTAACTATAGACTGCCCCTTATTCACTTCAATTTTTTTACATCGCCTGTATTATAGGCCCCGTAGATTGAAGAGTATGGGTATTCGAGCCAATGCGTGCTGCGAGAGGTGTCTGGCTCCAGAGGCGGGCTTCTGCATCTCGCGTGGAGGTGTACGGCACTGCAAGAATACTGGATGGAGGTGTTGCGGGCGACTGAGGAGATGACTGGGCACCTGTTGCCGCAGCACACCCCCAAGCTTGCTCTTTTGGGATATGTTGAGGGGATTCCCTCCACGCACAGGAGGCTGGTGGGACTACTGCTGCTGCTGGCTAAGCGTAGGGTTGCGATGTGCTGGGGGTGACGGCGGGCTCCCCGTTGCTGTGACTGGTTGCGGGACACTATGTACTGTCAGGAGCAACTAATGATATACTGGGACCTTATGCCTGAGGGTTCCCGTCCGAGGGATATATAGGCCCCCGCAATCATTGTTTGGAGTCCCGAGCATCGAACAACATACGGTTGCCCAATGCTTCCCACTGATTATGCAATAGCTACGCTCCCCTTACATGCCATTCAATTACTGCTTGCACTCCTGTTGGTGATTTGACGGCTTCGGTGTTCCTTTATTCCCCCCCCCTTTTTTTTGTTTTCTCTTTTTCTACTTCATCATCTTGCTCTTTGATTTTCCTCCTTTCCTATTCCTCCCCTTTCCTTTCATTGTCTGCATCAGGATGTTTCAGTGATGCGGTTCTGTTTGCACGGCGCCTAGTGGAGACATGCCGCCTTCTCCTTGATTTATACTTATGATGGTTTATGCGACTCCAGTTGTGCCTTGTACTCTACTCTGACTTTAATCTGTACTTGTTGATCTCAGAGCTTTGTTCTGTTTGGATTTTGTTACCAATAAATGCAAAAAACAAAAAAAACGTTAAAAACACAGTTGGGACACTATTGAGTATAATGATTCATAGTGTCGCCTTAGTCCTAATGGCCAACATGTTTCTGCCCGCTCATCTAGCCAGACTGGTCTGGGGCATTCGTCAGGTCCTGGGATTCCTCCTACATTTATTGTGAGTGCCTTTTCTAAATTAAAGGTGAAAGGCTCTATTATAATACAGTCTTGGCTTACCTGAGAATTAGCTCAGTTACAGGTGGCCTATGGAGGAAACGTACTAGGAAGAATATAAGTTAAAGTTAAAACACGGCATGCACAGGGTCTAAGGATACGTGAAAATAATCACTGCAGACCACTGCATACAAGGTGTGAAAATCCATGCTAAAGGTGAACACACAACCATGCAATTGCTCATTACTGTGGAAAGGGTGCTAAACAATACTAATAATTAAATCCTCAGCTTCTAAAAAAACAGAGGGACACAATCTCTTACCCTATAGGATAAGGGACCTTATATAAGCCTTCAAAGCTCACTGCCCTGATGGCTCTATTCACTAGCCCAGCTGAGGGGCGGGAAAGGTGTGACCTTCCTGCGTTAGCCTTTGTCTTAGACAGTAGAGTGTCCTCACTACTTGACAGGAGGTTAGAAACCTGTCTTGGCGGCAGCACCCGCGGGAAAAAGCATGGGCTGAGCGGCCAGACCCCAAAGGTGGGCAAACAGATGGGCAACTTTTAGTGTGCCACCTAGATGCATACCAGCTGTCTCTCTACACCGGATTTGTGATGGGGGACAGAAAGCACGTTGTTTGACACCAAACTGGAGATATCTAGGTGGTACCATAATAAAGCTAGCAACCCGGGTCCGCCCAGGTTTCAGTCCCATGTTATCCTATAGACCAGCCTGCACTTATAGTGTACATTACTGGAAAATACACTACAGAGACATATAAGCTTGTGCTTATATACCTGCATCGTAAATATGATGCACCCTGCCTTCTGGGGCGCAGAGGAGGGTCTGACATATATGTAAGGCAGTACATGGGACTGTGCCACTCATGGTGACGGCACAGTCGAACTCGAGCAAGTTGCACCTCTCTGGCAGTCTGCAATGGCAGGCCTGCCGTCAACAATTTCTGTGGGTCACCTAGGGTGGGACAAATTTGTGCTGCAACCCTAGGGACCCCTTTACCACCTATGCCATGGGTACCCTAGGTACAACTTACTAGGGGTTTATAAGGGGTTAAAGTCTTTGCCAATCAGGGAATTGCCAAAGTCACAAAATCAATTTAGGGAGCAACTACTCACACTACGATCTGGTTAGACCTCTCTCTAGGGTGATGGCTCAGTGAAGTAATGGTTTGCAACAGACTGACCTTGCTGCTGACACCTTTCTCCAGGATGAAGAATAATTTTACTAGTGATGTGTGACACAGTGGCCTATCCGTCTATTTTGTAAAGTTAATCATCAAAGTGACTACTGCTTTGTAAATTACCACAATGTAACACATAACTTTGTAACAACTGACTTCACACAGCCATCTTGGTAGCTGATTATCTTGCTTCACAACCCTGCAGCGGAATATATATGCAGGAATTGCACATTACCATATGGAGACCCGGTGCCTTGCCTCAGCAATTGTAACATAATGGTTCATGCTCTGTCCACTTATGCAATTTGTCTTGGCAATAAACCATTTTTCTCTGTGTCATCAGAAAGAATGAATTTGAATTTTCAAAGATGGATGATAACCAGCAGATAAAATGTGAGTGGAGCGAAATGTATTGCAGCTGAATTTTGAGATGTAAATCTCAACCATTACAGTGTACATAAATTAGGATACACAATTAAGATAGAGAGTGATTTGCAGCAGTAAATCAAGGTGTTTCAGCATCTGCTTAACGTTCCCTTGTACTGTTTATAGGGCCGCTGTGTCTGGATCAACACCGCCCAGAAATCTGAAGAGGAGATGGAAGAAGAGGAGGGAGAGGAAGAAGAAAAAGGGGAAGAGCCTGATGAACCACAACCAGAAGTGGGACCCCCTCTGCTGACCCCTCTTTCTGAGGATGCAGGTACAAAATCCTTTATTCCATTTCATAGTCCCTCTTTCTGAAGGTCTTTTCTTCTGTGTGAATATGTAAGGGTCTATCTAACAGCATGCCTGCCTCAGACTATGCCTTATCCACTGGCTTCTTCGAGGATGATGGTCCCCATCTCATATTCCTTCTCTGTGAGAATACAAGTACCTCATGTTCGCTGGTTTTAATTTGATGATGCATGTACCATTCTAAATGAATGAATGAATTGTGAACTTCTAAAGCTTATGGTTACACAACAGAGTGCTTAGTTAAAAATAGAAAAAGTATAAGGGAAAAACAAGAACATGATTATAAAGTTGAGTTTTTAATTTTATGTGAAACATTTGGTGGTTGGAAATGATCTTGAGTTTCAGCAGAAGTTCTTTCCAATGAACAGCTGCCAGACAGAAGGTATGATCTCCAAGGCAAGTGCACCTTAAGTTTGAGATGCATAGCAGAATAAGAAAGGTGACTAAACAGTGCACAACAGGAATGTAACAGATAAGCCTCCCATGTAGATATTTAGGCCCTCTCTTCCCGTCTCCCGGCTCTTACCGGACTCCCTCCTTGTCACAAAGATTTCCTGGGTGACCATTCTCTATGTACAGCAGATTACAAAACAAAACCCTATAGGGGGCAGAGTAGCTACACCCTCAACCCCAGGCCAGAGTTCGGGGACCCTCAAAGTGCGCCTCTTACTTGAAATAATAAAATGTTGCAGGATTAACAAGGTTGATTTTTGATTTGCAAACACTTACCGTGGCTGCAAGGTTTGGCAGGACCCATCTCTGTACCATGGTCTGTGACTTTCATTATAGGTATAAAGATTCAGTCAGAAATTGGACTATGAGTTCAGAGAAATGCTTCAAGATGTAAAGTTTGTATCTGATTCACAAATCCTATTTAGGATTCACAGATCTGCAAAAATTAACGAAAGGCCTGCCAGAGTCCAAGCACAATGGGTCAAACCTTGAGCAGAAACCACAGGCCAGGCCCTGTGCCTAAGCACCCCTTTGCACAGCCAAAGCAGTGTGCAGGGAGGGGTGATGTCTGCCCATCAAGAGCTCCCTAGTGGCTCCTGCTCACTTTAAGACTCAGCCAAACCTGTCTGAAGCATGTCAGCATTGCTATCATGCGCTAGCAGAGGGGGAAGCACAATCTCTTGTTAGTGATTCAGCAGTATTCTATAAGGGATTGAGTCACAATGTTGACTGAAATGTATGCTACATCCTACCTGCAGCTATCCATTGAATTTTCTGGTATGTTTTCAAAGAGCATTTGGCAAGTTTATATACTGTCACTGGTGGGGATCTGGACGCTCTCAAGTAAATGTCCTGTTGGAGATCTTGCCAGGCCATGGCCCCCAGTCAGATGTTTTTTAGGCCTCATTGAATATTCTGTATCCGTCTCAAATAAGTGCTGCATTTTGGGACTGTGTTTGTTGCCAAGGGGAATAAAGTGAGGAGGAATTGAATGAGAACAATGGGGGGCCCCTTTAAACTGTGTAAGGCACAGGCTGTGGGCAGGCTTGGATTGGGATTAATGTTAGGCCCAGCTACCCAAAAAAAGTAGCCCACATGTGTGGGAAATGACCTTTCATGAACTGTTGTTCAGTTAATAGTAAGGGAGTAACTTTGGCATCTGTGATAAATTAAGCTTTTTAAGCTTGAAGGGCCAGTAGCATTATCCAAGACTAGAAACTCTATTATTCCACTGCAACTTACTCACCCACAAGTCTCCACACTTGACTTCAAGCCTATACATTTTTCCACCTCAGGTCTCTAATTTTGTTAGTCACTCTTCAGTCCCCTAGTCGGTGCTCCCCTTCAAATCGCTGAATTCCATTTCTGGCATTAGGATAAGAGTCAGAGGACCATGCACATAATCATGATCATGATTGTTTTTTCACTCTCAAGAAACAAGGGACCCTGCTCATTTTAAGGTCTTGAGACACTTGCTCATGAGTGATTTGACCCGCTGCGCTTGACGTTTCCCCCTGGGCCAATTAACTCCAGCTGCTGCTTGAGTAGTGCTATACCGCCCTCTATACAGGTCTGTGCCTGCATTGCCCAGCAGTCTTGATTCCTCTGCAATCGCTCCTTTGTGCCTCCACATCCAAAACTTTCGCTCACCCTGCAGCCCGTCTCACAGCTCGTTCGGGGGGTGCTGAAGATGGAGATGTCTGATCTCGCTTAATCCAAGGGGGCTTCTTTAAACCTGCAGGATGTATGTAGGCGATCGTCCACTGCAGAACGAATTGACATTGTGTCCGACTCAGTCGCTGTCTTGGCTCCTCCCCAGTGTTGTCATCAATGATGTTATTTCAGGTGTTGCATTGAAGCTGTCAATGGAGTCATCAAACATGTCATGAGTGATGTAATATGTGAGGTAATTAGCAGGGTGTGACAAGGGCTAACTATAACACCCTTTTAATTTTATTTTTTTTTCAGTTAATGTCTAAGGCTTTTTGAGTATCTAACTGTAACTGTCACTTTAACCTTTATTTTTTCCATGAATGTCTAGGGTTTCTTTGAATATCTAACTATAACTGCATTAATCTTTAGTTTTCTCAGTAAATTCCCAGTATTTTTTTAATGTTAGTTAATGTCAATATACAAAAGGCAAGCTTACTGGTGTTGGCACTAAACATCTAAATAAAGCAATAATGGTGGAAACAACATTAAATGTGTTTGAATCTTTCTTTTACACTACTCAGGTTCTATAACACAGCCATGACAGCAACCACAAGGGATCCCTACATTCTCAAACTGAAGAGCAAAAGCTCTAGCTCTGGAAGTACTTAGTATAACAATACCTTTTCATGGGGTCATATTCTATAGACCCCAGAAAACGTCAGGTTTTTTGTAAGTATTTCTGGGGGGGCTGCAGCACTCCCTGCAGCCCTCCACAACACTTAAAGAATATGCAGGTGGTACTTCTGCCCAAATTGTGGCGCTTCCATGCATTGGCCCATGACTGGAATTATGGGGCACTCCTAGCCAGGAGCAGTGAAAGTTGGAGGCTGGCCTGGTTTGTAGAAGGTACCTAAGATACTTACACCTTATACCAGGTCCAGTTATCCCTTACTAGTGAAATGTAGGCAGAGCAACCAAGGCTGAACTAGGAGACATGCAAAGCTCTTGCAATACCACTGTAGTCACACAGTACTCACACACATGAAAGACAATACCCAGTGTTGCTAAAAATAAAGGTACTTTATTTTAGGGACACAATGCCAAACATATCTTAGAGGCTTTACTCCCTTAGGAGATAAGTATAATACACAAAATATGAGGGAGGAGCCAAGATGGCGACCGAGTCGGACGCCTGAGCAGTGAGCTCCGACTCGGGCCCTAGGAAACGATCCTGCAGGGCGCTCCGGACGGGGAGATTGGAGCCCTGAAGTGCCCTCCGGTCCAGGTCGAGTGTGGAACCGGGGGACCGAGCAGAGTTGCGCAGGAGCGGGGAGCACGCAAGGTCTGAGGCGCGTGTGAGGTGGTGGCGCCCCGGAGGCTCGAGCTCCCGAAGAAAGAAGATTGGAGTGCCCCGGTTCAGTAGGGGCAGAGGTAAGAGGCGGGGGGCTGCAGCGCGGAGGTGGCCCTGTGGAGCGGAGCGTTCCGGCGGACCGGCTCTCCTTTGAGGGGCGAGACGCCCATGCGGAGCACGGGGGGAGTGGCAGTGTGGTGGTGCTGCGCCCAAGTGCCGGGGACGGCCTGGCTACGTTAAACGCACGAGGCTTCGGGCGCGGGGGGCTAAGAGAGGAGGCGCATGGTATTTACAGGCGCTCACCCGACCCAAGGGTGCAGCGCACAACCACATCGGCGATAGCCCCCCCCCCAACCGCCTAACTGAGAAGATAAATTCCTCCCCCCCCTACCCCCCCAGGAACGAGGGGATAGAGAAAAGTGAAAAGGGGGCAATAACAAGGACACTGAAAAATAGGTGAGGGGGTGGACTGGCCAGGAGGCTTCCCCCCCCCCCGCCTGAGCCGCCGCCTTTGATAACGCTGACCTCCCCTGCAGGCTTCCCTGCGCTACGCTGGAGGGGGCCCACGGACACGCGCAGGAGCGGTGTCTGTAGTGGATCACTGCAGGCATCTGGGCCACCTGGAACCCCAAAGGCTCTATACAGGGTGGGCACCTACATGCACCCCGGGACCGGCGCACCCAGTCATAATCAGCAGGACCCCCCCCCAGACTGATTCAATTGATACAGCATAATGTCCCATAGATAGGTCTGACAGATAGGGCCCACAGGCAGAGATTAGGGGCCTTAGCAGGGCAATATACGCCGAAAGTAGAACTGGTGCCATTGGGGCGCCCGGCCGTTCAAGAGACGCAAAATAAAGCTGCCCCCCTTGCTGTGGGAGTTACTCAAAAGATAAAACAATGGCTGGGAAGTCCAAGTCCGCCAAGAACGAAATGCACCTGGCCCAGCGTCCAGCGACCAACAGCAAATCCCAACCTTGCAGTCACTGGAGAGCACACTCCAATCCCACTCTATACAATTAGAAAAAGTGCTACAGGCAATCATGGACACTACATCCTCGCTAGAACTCAGAATAGACACAGTATCGCAGGATCTGAACCTACTCAGAGTGGACCATCGGAGCTTGACAAAGAGAGTGAAAACGACGGAAGATACCCTGAGCAAGACGAGTCCTATGGGTTCGGAAAACCAGAAGCAAATTCAGCGACTAGACGCAGAAGTGAAGATCCTATGGAGGCGTGCCGAAGAAGCAGAAAGCAGATCCCGGCGTAATAATGTTTGCTTCGTAGGGTTTCCTGAGAAACCACCAGAGCAGAGCTCGGAACTACTCATAGAGCAATGGCTAATTAAATAAGTGCTGAGTGGGTCCCCCTCGAAGTTCTTCTCTGTCGAAAGGGCGTAGAGAGTCCCAGGAAGACCGCCATTGCCGGGTCAACCACCCAGACCATTAATAGCGAGATTCTTAAACTATAGGGACCGAGACCTGATATTGCAGCAATTCCGCAGCAAAGGCCCATTCCGACATGAGGGCTCAGTGGTCCATGCCTACCCAGACTACACACAGGAGGTACAGAAACATCGTAACTCCTATGTAAAGATTAAACAACGACTTCGGAAGCACAATATTAAATATGCTCTCCTCTTTCCGGCCAAACAGAGTAATTTCAGAAGAACGCACCCACATGTTCACCTCCCCCGAAGACGCCTGGACCTGGATGCACGCTAAAGGCTTTGTGCAAACTAACGAAGGAGTGAACGAACAGGAGGATTGGCTGACATCCACATCGAGGAAGTGCACCAGGAGAGAGGTCAACCCACGGAGAGGCAAGCAGCGGAGGAAAGAGCAAAGGTGTTGAAAGAAACCCCGTTACTCATGCAGAACTCTTTTGAGACATTCCGGACGGGCCCCTTGGCGGGGTCGGACTCAGATTCGGTCAGCTCGGACTCCACGATCACAGAAGCGCTCAGGGGCCCGGAGGTCACCCCTAGAACTGCAGACGAACTGTGAATGGTAACAACAAGACCGCCTCCCATGCCCTGTCAGGGCGGCATGCGGCTAGGGTACAGGAGTGACCGCAGCAAGAACCGAAATGCCAGCCATATTGGTTAAAAAGAGTATCTTTTGAACGATTAATTCCTGCCTGTTGTGATCGCTGATTAATATCTGGGTGCATACGAAATAGGGGGGGGGCCAACATATCGGGAGCGCCCACACTCACATAGATACGTACACGCAGACTAGGTCTGAGGAAGGATGTGAGCTCCGTTGAAGGGACACATCTGGCACCTAAAATGGCTCCCCCACAGGTATTCGTACAGATACAGGCTTCACCAAATAGTAGAGTGTGGTGTGTTTTATTGCGTGATAGCAGTTGGTTAAGGGAAATAGTTAGAATGGAGGAGGGGAGAGGGGAGTTAAGATGTATGTTATAGGTCATCTCAGTGGACAGGGTATACTACTGCGGAGGTCAGTCTTAAACACGCACCCGGCGAAACGGGGGGGAGCTCAGAAGGAAGTCGCAATCCGGAATGAGTACTATAGAGGTGTACCACACAACAATACATGTCCCAACGCACAAATGCACATACACACCAATATGAAATAGTCACGTGGAATGTGAGGGGCATGGGCATGCCAGGTAAAAGAGCGCAAGTGCACGCGCGTCTCAGACGCCAGAGAGTTCACATAGCTATCCTGAAAGAAACACACTTACTGGAGCCTGAGCTACAGGAGATCCGCGGGAAATGGGGTGGGCAAATAACAGGCACAGCCTATTCAGCATATGCTAGGGGAGTACTGATATGGATGGCAGGCGGCGTCCGGTTTGTCCGAACCTCGTATAAGCTAGACCAAGGGGGAAGATACGTAATAGTAGAGGGACAACTAGATGGGAGACACTTAACGATTATAGGGATCTACGCCCCCAGCAACGCACTGGCGGGGTTTATGGGTACACTCTCCCCGGCACTACTAGCAAACCCCGCAGCCCCGGCCATATGGGGGTGTGTGACTTTAATAGCTTACCAAATGCAGTGCTGGACAGATCAAACCTCTTCCCCCCCCCCCCCCCCCCCAAGAAAGGTATAACAAATAGAAGCGCTAAGTCCCCTCTGCAGATATGGGCGGATGATATGAGACTATACGACTTATGGCGTATGCAACACCCCCAATTGAGAGAATACTCATTCTATTCAATACCCCACAAAGTACACACTAGTATAGATATAATTTGGGGCACTGCGGACATATGCGCATTGACTAACGGGACAGAATACCTGGCTAAGACACTATCGGACCACTCACCGCTCAGAATGATATTAAAATGGGGAAGAGGACGCTCAGTGATCCCTACATGGCGTCTACAGCCAGAAGCACTCCAAGATCAGGCTTACACAGAGGGACTGGACACAGCATTGAGGCAGTACTGGGAAATTAACACAGACTCCGTGAGCTCAAGAGCGGCAGAGTGGGAGGCGCATAAGGTGGTAGTTAGGGGGTACTGGATGTCGTCCACTTGGGGGGTGAGGCCTACCCTACACTTGGAGATCAGCAACTTAGAAAAGGTCCTGAGAGCACTTGAAACAGCAGTGGCAAGGAGGGAGGTACCCTACACCGCATTAAAAGAGGTGCGTATAAAATATAATGAAGTAGACTCTCGCCTTCGTAGACACCACCACAAATATCATTTGATGCGGCTGCAGTCGGAGGGAGACAGATCAGGCAGTCTTCTGGCGTGGCTCCTGAAGGAAGACCGACAGCAGTCTCCAATAGGGGCTATAAAACTAGACGACGGTGAGACAGTCACCACACAAGCAGAGATAAATGGGGCGTTCAGGGAATACTATACGAACCTCTATGCCAAACGAGTGGCCTGTACACCCACACAGCTTGCATCCTTTCTTGCAGGATCTCAATTGGCACAACTATCACAGGAAGATGGAGAGAAACTAGAGGCCCCTCTGTGCGCAGCGGAATTGAACGTAGCACTGACACAGATGCCCAGGAACAAAGCGCCGGGAATAGACGGCCTTCCACTAGAATACTACGCAGAGTACTCAAAGCATTTAAAGCCTCATCTGCTGAAAGTATTTGAGGAGGCTTGGAACCATAAGGCATTACCCCCCAAGCAGATAGAAGCAATGATAGTGGTCCTACCCAAGCAGGGGCGGGACCCCACGGATGTTAAATCCTACAGGCCACTTTCACTCTTAAATACTGACTGCAAAATCCTGGGTAAAATATTGGCTAATAGGTTAGCACCCGTCATTCACACTTTGATACATGACGACCAAAATGGCTTCATCCCCAAACGCAACACCTTTTTAAATATCAGCAGATTGTTGGGAGTGCTGGAGGGCACTCCACCGGAGGGTTATGAGGAAATGGTGCTTTCACTAGACATCGAGAAGGCCTTTGATACACTAGAGTGGGATTTCTTATTCGACACTATGCGGAAAATGGGAATCGGCCCAAATTTATACAATGGGTACAGACATTGTACTCTAACCCACAAGCTCGTGTGAAAACGGGGGGAGTCGTATCTGATAGCATCCTGATTGCTAGAGGCACCAGGCAGGGATGCCCCCTATCCCCTTTGCTATTCGCAATAGCAATGGAACCATTGGCGACCCGCCTGCGGATAATGGAGGACAGTTGGGGTATACTCAGAAATGGGACGTAACATATAATATCTTCATATGCAGACGACGCCTTAATATACGTGCGGAAGGGAAGCAAGACAATTCCACTAGTAATTTCTCTCCTGACTGAATTTGGAGAGATGTCAGGACTGGTGGTGAATTGGGAAAAATCGTGCGTGTTCCCCCTGACCACACGGCCCCTGTCAAGCAGAGAAACCTCCCCGACTGGGCACCTGAAATGGTGCTTAAATACCTGCGGGTGCAAATATATCATAGACCAGAGGATCTTAGAGACGAAAACTTGGGGAGAGCACTGGCTTCCATAAAAGGGTCATTACGTTTCTGGAGTAAACTACCACTGTCACCGATGGGCAGAGTGGCGATAGCAAACATGCTGATATTACCTAGGCTTCTATACTACTTTGCAGCACTGCCGCTCTTGATCCCCAGGAGTTTATTCTGGGATTTGAACAGAAGCTTGCTGCAGCTCATATGGGGGGGGAGGTAGAGCGTGCGTTGCACTCACTACACTGCAGCGCCCAGTGAGTGCGGGCGGCGTGGGTGCCCCTAACTTTGAACTCTATTACGCGGCCGCACAGCTACAGTGGATACTGAGTTGGATGCACAGACCCATGCTGGCGGAGTCGGCGTGGGTACTGATGAGTTTGCGCGGTGCACCCTTGGTCGCTTGGCTGGCAACCAGGTCTCCGAAGGGGGCGACCGACAAACCGCTCATGCTAGTGGTGCACGCATGCTGGAAGAGATATATCCAGAATGGCCGTAGCGTGCTCCCCTACTCGCCGCTCCTACAGTTAGGTATGGTCCCTGGCTGGGAAAGAGGGGACAGAAAATACTCGTTACCGGCCTGGACAGAGGCGGGCATAGAGACGGTAGGAGATCGCTTTGAGGAAGGTAAATTAATGTCTTTTGAATCGGTACAGGACCTCACTTCAGTAAATTCTGGGCAATTATGACATATTATGCCATATGCCATTCCATCAAGAAGACGTGGTTCGCAGGAAACCAAGAACCAATGATCTCCCTCGCACTGCACCACATGCTGCAATATGACAGCCAGACAAAGGTTGTGTCGAATCTATATAAAACCCTGAATAAATTCTCTGCACCCAACCTGGAGAATGCACGGGTAATGTGGAACGCTGTTCTTCCAAACCCAATTTCGCGAGAGGAGTGGCCGAACGTTTTACAACACACACAGGGGATATTGAGAAATCCCAGATTCTGCTTCACGCAATTTAACTACACACATCAAGTGTACCTCTCACCAGCCAGGATTAAACGTATGCTCCCCAGTTCGGACCCAACCTGCCCAAGGTGTAAGGCCCCACTGGCATACTTCTACCACATGGTTTGGGAATGTGCCCAGGTGCACAGGGAATGGAGCGGAGTGGTGGAGAGGGTATCGGAGTTGACGGGGTTAGCGCTCATAGTGGACCCTAAATCCTGCCTGCTGGGTCTGAGACAGAGAGATAAGTAACATAAGCACCTACATAAGTTCACAGACCTAGCATACGTGATGTACAAAAGACTGATAGCGATGAACTGGAAATCTGCCACAGCTCCACATCTGAAAATCTTGCACAGCATGACACTGAGATGGGCTAGCGAAGAGTCAATGGTACTGCGGAAATCAGAAAGGGAGGGCCAACAGCAAACAGGAAGCGAGGTCTGGGAAAACTTTAATAAGCAGACTAGAAGTCAAAAGTGATGAGAAACCGCCATGAACTGGTATATATTGCGACCCTGAGACAAACATTCTTTTACCTAACTAATCTTCATACCCCGAGAAAGCAGGACGGGATAAATTGCACAACTAGAGCGAGCTCCCACGCCCACCACTTCCACCAGAAGTAACCCAAAGTGATTAGGTAGAGCGGACCTAGTGCCACGCACAGGAACACAAAGTCAAGGGGACCCATACACCACAAATTATCACTACACTGGGTCTCCCCCACCAAAGAAAATAACTACATAGCCCAGAAAAAGAACATTACTAAGCCGGGGCACACAAGTCCACTAAAAACATATGGTTAATTTGATCATCCAGCAACCGCATCTGAATATCCTTTAAGCACAATGACAAGACCTAAGTTAAGTTTTATTGTTAATTTGTGTGATAATTGTGTAATAGATCTACAAAATCCTGACACTGTAATTGTTAAATGTTGGTAACGAATCTAAATTGAAAATTCAATAAAAAAAATATTTAAAAAAATATATATATAATAATACACAAAATATACACTAGTAACCAAAATCAGGTAATTAAACAGTCCTAAAATAGTGCAAATAGTGAAAATCACCATAGGTTACAATGGGCCTAGGGGGAACACAAACCATATAATAAAATAGTAGAATGTGAATGTCAGTTTCCCACCTAGGCAAGAGTAGTGTATAGAGGGGCGCTGGGAGTGTAAGAAAACACCAAAGGTAAGTAAAGTACCCCACCCCAGAGCCCAGGTAAACAGGAGTAAATTACAGCAAGTTTCCTCAGAACACACTAGAAGTTGTGATAAAGAACTATGCAAAAACCAAGCAAGACTGCAAGACACCAACGATGGATTCCTGGACCTGAAGACCTGCAGAGAGAGGAGACCAAGTCCAAGATCAGCTGAAGAGTCCAGGAAGAACAGGAGCCCCTGCTAACTCAGATGAAGGTGCATAATTGGAACCTCTAGGTGGAAGAAAAAGTCAGAGGTGCACCAAAGAAGACAGTTGTGGGTTCCTGGTTGGTGCAAGAGATGTCCTACGTTGAGTAGAAGAGAGCAGGCTGGTTTTCGTCATTGGATTCTGCCAACAAGCCTTGGCTCACACAAAAGACGCGTTTGGCAGGAAAAGGCGCTACCTGGGCCTAGGAAAGACCCCGGGGTCTCAACTCAGACCAAGGAGACAGAGGGAGCTCTCAGCACTTCAGAGCCAGGGGAGGGACCATCACAAGACTTACCAGCTGGGGTTCAAGAAGCATGCAAATATGAGTGACAGGAAAGCCAACCAATGCTAAGCATGGGTGGGCTCAAAGCCTCTATATGTTGGTAAGCCCTCAAAATGCCTCGTAACAGGCAGAGCATGTGCTGCTTAATAGGTGAGACCAAAGAAGGGCAAGGTAGCTTACATAATCAATGGCACATTAACCTTACCTCTCAGATAAGCAGGCAGCAGAACTGGCCAAACAGGGACAGCTTAATTGTTTATTGATTTCAGCCTTTTAAAGTGCCAAGCATTTGTGTGACAATGTTGAAGCCTTGCAGGGATGTGGTAACATTTTAATTGCTTATAACGTGATGTGGGCACTGGTGTGGCTAAGAATTGAGATATCAGGTTGTTGTGTTGGCCCAACCAGATGATGTGGCTGATCCGCGGATCTCCGTCAAAGCATTTCTAAGACATGAACTGAGACTAGGTAATGACCCTCTACCCATGTGCGTTTTTATGTCTGCGAGACCTTTGTTCCATGCCATGAAGTTTTTTTTAATGTTGTATTGCCTTTTATTTTTCGGGAGGTGCTCACATATGGTTTCAGGTACTGAGTTGTACAGGATGCATCTCATGTAAGTGCTACTTGTGATCAGCGTTTATAATCTATTATGGGTACACAACTATACCATGATAACTTTTTTTAATATCCTAATGAATATAATTGAAAAAAGGCTGCTCGACCACAAGCTTATAAGTTAACATGTTGTTGAAATAAACTTTAAAAGCTTTATTCACTGAGAAATGCAAGAGAATGAACAAGCCCTAAGTGGAATTTGAAGCTTTTGTAAAGTTATCAGGTATGTACATGAAGACTGGGAACTTCCATTGGGCAAAAATGTTGCCACATACAAAAAGTGCTAAAGATATTGTAAGAACCCCTTCTAGAGGACCAGAGCGCAAGCAGGAGCTGCATGGCCCAACCATGGGGGTTGATGCCTTTTACTCCGATGTCCCGGGGGCCCGTCTTGAGCAACTGGGCCAAGTGCACCTTCAGCACTTGACTCTCAGTAGAAGCGTGGGTCATGCAGTTAAAGGCTTCTCATGGGGATTGTGGGGGGGCATATGCAGGGAGATAAACACTGGCTCACAATGATAAATATGCTTAGAAACAGCTATAAATGATTGGTAAGTCAAATACTTGTTTTTATTAAAAAAGGATTATTTTTATATGAACACAAAGTGAGATAGAGAATACACAAGCAAATCCCGCAGTGACCCGAGGTCATGGCTCTCGTGCTCGATAGGCAGGTCCCTGTGTCCCATTTCCTTCTCATTAGTGGTAAGGTTTGTTCCCCATTCACTCAGGTTAGGCCCCACTAGTAGTCCAAGTCTGAGGAGTCCCAACTCTTTCCTGGAACAGCCTCCTCATCCAACTCAGAACAGCACCCTCCCTCCAGAAATTCTGAAAGTGACTCAAGACCTGGCTCTTTGACTGACACACCAAGCAGCCGGACTCAGCACCTGGATACCTTCACAGGTGATTAGCGTGTTCTACAAATCCTTGCTTGATTGATTTCAAAAGTCAAAACAGTGCCCGAAGCGCTATGTGGCAGAACACGATCCCCGGGGCCTTCTGGCCCTATGTCTAGTCTTACCTGCTCCTGCAGGAGTTGTGCGACCAGAGTC
Source organism: Pleurodeles waltl (assembly GCF_031143425.1). Taxonomy (NCBI): domain Eukaryota; kingdom Metazoa; phylum Chordata; class Amphibia; order Caudata; family Salamandridae; genus Pleurodeles; species Pleurodeles waltl. Next base: position 663,949,910 of record NC_090448.1, read on the forward strand.
TACGGGAGCCTTTCACTCATGGATGTTGCGGTGGGCTGCTGGTGGTGAGTAGCAATTGTTGCTCTGCATGGGCAGCAGCTTGTCGTCTGGGGCCTTTCCTCAGGTGAGACGATAAGTTCCTCATATCCTTCCCACAGGTGTGGTGGTTCATTGCTTCATTCCAATCTTCAGTCAGGCGCTCGGGCCCACATGGGTCACCACAGTGTCCTCTCCTTTCAACAACTGCTTGAACCAGGCAACATTTCTCGTTCTTTTTTGTGGTCCCCTTTGGCATACCCTCATTCCAAATCCAGGCAATGGCCCAATTGGCACTCTGGTATTTTGGGTTGCCAATTTCACTACATACACAGGCGACTGCCTGAGCGGCACAGCAGTCTGGTAAGCTTCACAGTGGACCCTACTGGCATACAGAGTTTCTGACTTGAGTTTGCACATGGGCAGAACCCCGCTTGGTGCAGCAACCGTCTTTTCACACCTCACTACAGGGACCCACTTGCCAGGATCCCCCACTGGACTCGGCTCCCTCCAGCACTCTCCTCTTACTCACAGGGCACACTGGTCTTGGCAAGCAGGCTGGCACTGTTGCTCCACGCTTGGTCTTGGATTTTCCTTGCTGATATCCCTCCCCCAGCTGGGAGAATGACAGGCCCTAGGCCCCAGTGCTGGTCACAGGCATAAGTCTTGCAAAGTTTCCTGTCCTCACACAGCCCGGCTGGCTGCCCGAAGTTTTACCGTTTTGGGGGCCTCAAGCCTCGCTTATAGCCTATTTCCAGACATCAGATGTGATATACGGTCTGAGTCTTTGAAGTTTGTGATGAGGTCTGCTTCTTTTCAAAGTGTACACTCCTCTGCCCTACCCTTCCTCCAGAGAGAAGTCTGTCATAGCAGAATCAACTCCAAGTCTGATAGTCCTACAACAGTCCATGGGAGTGACTAGCGGTTCACACCTGGATGTCAGCCACAGTGATATGTGCTTCAAAAGGTTACCCCAGAGTCCAAGCCCAAGCCCTACTCTTTATGATTCTCTGAACCACCCCATCTCCTTCCTGGAATGTGCTCAGGCACCTTTTTAGTGACCTCTCCTTGTATCAAAGAGCAATATTTTATATGTGTACTGAAGAGCTTGGCTCTTCTTCCTCCAGTGTGTGTTTCTCTCAGGAAAGCAGCAATCCATAAATGTGTCTAGAGAAATTCCTCTACCTCCACATGCTCCTCCAGTCAGCCCTGGGTCTCCCAAACTGGGACCCAGTGTCTTCTGTGCACTGTAACATTTAAAGGCACACATACACAAAGTAAACACTGCACAGCGCTACATACTAGCTTGATGTAGTCCCAGGATGAGTTAAGTGCCCAGCAGCGTAGGTTTACATGAGTGAGCTTGTAGGCCCCAGTACAGTGACACAGGTAAAAAAGTCTGTTCACTTTTAAGGAACACTACAGCTTATGCTACCATCATCACGCTCATGCATGATGCATAACTTCTGGCAAAAGCTGTAGTCATTCACCACCAGAGGATACCCCTTCTGCTCCAAGAAGACTGTAATCCGTGAGAGAGGCCTATGTCAAGGCACACTCACATGATCCCTGCTTGTCAGTGACAACAAAAATCATCACCAGGGACCCAGCTGTCAGGGCAAGGGGCAACGTCCAAATCCATGCAAAGGCTTTCTGTCTTAACATTTATAGACTCAACATTGGGTACCAACAGCACAAGTGAAAGCCAAAAGTAGCGAAATTCAACTCCCAAGCTCTTTTAGGGTTTTGCCTTCTATCCCACATTCATGAGGGAAATAATCTCCAGCTTCTGTGCCATAGCCTACAAAGTGGCCAACGCCAATAAACTATGTTGGTACATTCAGAGATATCCTTGTCTGGGTAGCCAGTAAATTACCAACTTTTGATTCTTTCCCATTAGCGTTGTTAATTGTAAACATTTTACAAGGTCGAAATACAACTTTACCTTTGGTTCCAATGCTTTCAGCTATGCTTGATATGTTCAAGGTTTTTTTCATATGCGTGGCACAGTCAAAATTGCCTTTCAAGGATCATTATGAAATAAAGGAACAAACTGGGACCGCCATTCCTGAAATTTCATCCACAACGAGATTCAACATACTCTGAAAAACATAACAAATATTCGTGCCAGCCTTCATCTACTCTAGGGTAGAATAAACAATTAAGGGCCAGATGTAGCAAAGGTTTTTACCCATACTGTGTCTATGGGGAAAAAGTGTTCGTACATATGGCCTTTTAAATGCTCTTGGCAGGAAGGTTTGTGGTACGTTTGCCTATACAATACTAGCTACAAATGCATCGTCGGTGGATATAATAGATTTTTGTCGAAATTGGGGCAGACATCTGCATATCTCCTTCCTGGTGAGAAAACAGACAATTTATTGAAGCTGATCAAAAAGGCATTACTTTGTTGAGTGAGATGATAAAGTTTCTGATATTTTTTATCTCTCACTGGTAGAATAGTGTGCCATGGTATTTCAGTAACGTGCACTCTTGCATAGGTGGACTTTCTCTCAAAATTTTAGAGGCCTTTAACAAAATGCGCAAGTCAAGATCTGTTGTTTAATGGTTCAGTTTTATTTTGTTCTGTAACCGACAAGGAAATGGAGAAGATGAAAGAAGGCTGGTACTGGTAAAGCCTTCAACAATGTCCCTCTATTGGCAAAGGGAAATGTATTCTTCATCACTCACGTACAACAGCCTGTGCTGTTGAGGATGTAGTGTACAGGTGTGGTCAGTAATTGAAAAAAAGACTCTCATAATATCCCATATATCTGAATAGCCAAGGTTTTTTTTTTCCATTTATTTTCAGAGAGACCAAGACAGCAACTGTCAGTTCTAGTTGTCAGATGGACAGAGAGGGGCTTATTATGTCCAGTGGTGCACGTATGAATGCTACGGTTTTGACAACACAATTTACTTTTTATTTTTATTTTACTTCCACTCTGTGGGTCATATTTGGGATGTAATCTCTATCAAAATTATACGAGTTTGATACAAATTGACTTTTTTTTGCTTTTAGTTAAATGGCATACATCAAAAGGGTTTGATCTTTCGAAAGGCACAACATTTTGTCTTTTTGTGCATCAGACACACTGTTAATGTGTTATCTTGCCAGTGTATTAATGTTTCTGTTAATCACTGACAAGGACGTTTTGCGGCATTCCTTTCTTCAGGATTGTTCTTTTAGGAAGCCTAGGATTTAGTCAGATATGATCAGGTTTATACATTTTCTTTTCAGTCGGAAATGAGAAACTTCGAGGTAAACAACAATATAATCCTTTGTTATATAAATAAAAAAGTGTAATATGGTCTTAAGTTGCCATTGAGATTGTCTGGTGACTGTAGTGTTTGGTCATGTTTGAGCAACACAATGTGGAACGCCCGATGGAAGGGGGTTTCAGGTATTCCCCCATGGGCGTGCACCTGTGTGGTTTATCCTGACACCCTAAAGTCAGGAACTTAATAAATGTAGCCCGCAGTATGAGCCTACTCAAGTTGAAACGCAGGGAGCAATGTAGCAAGTGTGACCACGTCGTTATTCGTCGGGCGCACATGCGACACACTACACTGGAGACAAGGAGGCCGCACAGACCCTCCTCACACACCAGCTCCGCCCGAGTACTGTACTGGCACCTGGTCTGCTGGAGTTGTCCCCGGCATGGCTGCTCACTGTTACAGCCTGCGGCCTAGCGTGTGCCCTCATTTCTATAGTTGCCGTGGTCGCCTGGCGGCTCACCTCCTGTCCATCGACCTTTCCGACGATTAGAATGGGCTGCAGATGCATGAAGAGACTCTTGTGTAATAGCTATAGATTAGGCACACATTCCACTCCTGTTCAAAGTCAAGAGGGCATTACCTCATTTCAGTGGAGTACCCCCCATGTAAATGAGGGAAAACTTTTGCCCATCTGTCTGAACCGTACTGATGATGATGGTGCCACATTAGCAAAGAGACTTTTGGAATGTGCATAATTTACGCCAGGTAGCAAGTGTCATATAACTAGTGGACTCCCTAAGTGTTATGGAAGGTCCCATAGAGTCCAGATGTATCTTCCAAAGGCAGGCTAGTCTACAACCAGGGAAACATGAAGCAGAAATTTGAAACCACTGCTCCATCTTTCCCTCATGCACCCACTGCAGTGCAGCTACATATTCTCAGTTCACACCTTTGCCTGATAGAGTATTTTTCTTGGAATCAGGTTAATGGTCCTGGTGGCACTGGACACTCTTAAAGAAGGTGCACACAGGCTTAGACTAGGACCCTGTCCTTGGTTCCATAAAGTTGTACAAAATACATGTCCATCGTCTCATAAAAGAGGAAGGTGCAATTGTACTTCGGTGCCAGGTTATAAGCACGCTTTTATGCACAGTTTTGGTGTCCTTCTTTATCTGCTCCAGTTTTCTTCTTCTGACATCTCCTCCTTTGTCAATCGTCTTGCATGTCTCTTTTGCCTATCTTGTCCCTCACATTGATTAGTTTTTCTGCCCCTATGTGCTAGTTCTCATCTCACTTTGTTCTCTTGCTCGTTTCCTCTCTCCTGATAAAAAAATGTCTGTCCCCTCCAACTTGTTATCTTTCTCCTCCCCCTTATCACTTGTTTTTTTTTTCATAAATCTGTTTATTGCATTTTACTTTATCATGACAACTGAACACAGATTACTTGCATACAAGATAGTGATATTCTGTAATTGCATTACCCTTAAATTGACGGTCAGAATGTAAGAAACAAGAAAAAAGATTCAGGCTACATGACAAAACCGTTATTTAGTCTCTAGCTGCTCCGTTAGTCCATGTGTAGACTAAGCACTATCTGAGAGTTATTGTCGAGAGAGCCACATCAATACAAATGAGAGTACTTACACACTTGTCCTCAAATAGGGGGCATCAGTGATAAAGTATTGAATAAAGGCATTGCATAACAAGACAAATCGTTGTACTGTGTTATCTCCACTCACACTATAGCAGGAGTGTGGTTGGTTGGCAGACTAATGTTGTAAACAGGTAACAAACAGGCAATACGAACAATAACAAGCGCTGGGTATTACACATGTGTACGACAAACTGCCATATGAGCACTCCCTGGGCGGGCTGGGCGCCAATCTATCGCAATCCGGCATGTTGGCAGAGGGGGAGAGTCTATCATCCCTTCCTGTCTACTACACCCCGCCAAGCTCCACACCGTGTCAAATCCCACCAACATGCACACACAGCGTCCCGGGCAAGCACACCGCACGCCGAGCAAACACTCATCCATTCTAAACCAAACTCTCCGCCTCCGGAGATCCACTCATGATCCGCAGCCGCGACATTAACTCCTCCCAACTAGTTGATAATGGAAACTGACGCAGCCCCAACACCCCTTCCCTCCTCAGCGCCGCTCCTTCAGCCCCGGCCCACACCTCAAAGGAGCATCTCCAAGCCTGCATCGGTGGGGGGGGTCAGATGACTTCCACCTATGGGTCACCAACCTCTTTGCCGTGATTAACCCCAGATCTGTGAAACGCACTGCAGCCCTATGCTCCTTGCCTCTGGGAAACAATCCCAGCATGCACGCCTCCCAAGTGAAAGGAACCTGTCGGGCCGTGCATTCCGACAGACGGGTGACCACCGCCGTCCAGTAGGCACACAATGAAGGGCAAGACCACAACATATGTAGTAAGTCCGCACCCGCCGCACAACAGCGGGGACAAGCCGCATCCTGGCGCGCAAAATATCTATTCACTCGAGCCGGGGTGAGATAGGCCCTATGGACAATGTAGAACTGAATTAAGCGGAATCTGGAGTTACGGGGTACATCGCGGTGACTAGAAAGGGCAGACCTCCACTGTTTTTCCAAAATTAAACTGCCCGTGTCCTCCTCTAAGGCCATACGCAGTGTGTCACTCTCCAGAGCAGTATGCGCTCGCAACACGTCTGCAAACCAGCTAACCAACCGCCTACCCTGACCCATCATGTGTAAGTACTGAATCAGCAAATGGATAGGGGGAGCCATCAACACATCTCCGCGTTTGGATCTCAGGGCTCCCAGCAGAGAACTGTAGAGGAGGAATTGCCTAGGTGGCAGCCCCATCTCCTGTAGCTGAGTGAACAAAAGCAGTTGGCCATCTTCATAGAGATCGTCCAGCGTGCACAGTTCCACTTCATGCCACGTGCACAGCTCCGAGCCCGACGTAATCTTGGGACCCCGTGGCGTACCCAGCAGCGCTATGGCAGGTGCAAACTGGCCACCCGTCCAGTAAGGCAGAGGGATCTATGATAACATCTGTGCGCCACCCTGAGGAACACCTGGCGCGGGGCAGGCACCCGCGTAAGTGGGTGAAATAGGTGCAGGATTTGCTGCAGCATCCAGGGGCCACGCTCAGAGGCCGTGTCAGTGAGCTGGGTGCCCGCCAACCACCTGGACACCCACTGGAGTTAAGCGGCCAAATAGTAGTGTTCTAGGTTAGGGAACGCCAACCTGCCCCTTTCAGGTGGCATATACAGTTTCCTCAGAGCAACCCTGCAACACCCTCCATTCCAAATAAAATCCTGCAACTCTGACTCCAGGAGTCTAAAGAAGCCGGGGGAGATATAATGCGGCAGGTTTGAGGAAAAAGTACAATAAACAAGGCAGAACCACCATCTTCAAAAGTGCTATTCTACCGACCACCGACAGCAGCAGCGGCTTCCAAAAGGACATCTGGGACCTAATCCAAGTCACCGCTCTCGTGAGGTTGCCATCAACCAGGTCCCTTTCACAATGGTAAACACGGATACCCAGGTAACGGATCATACATGGTTGCCACAGGACAGGACTCCCAGCCAGTATGAGTCCCGGATCTCGGAGTTAAGGGTCAAAGGGGAAAAGACTTGATTTGGACCAGTTAACCCTGAGACATGATATCGACGCGAAGCACTGTAACAGCGTACCCACCCTCGGGGGGATCTGTGTGATGTCTCGAAAGAACAGGAGGAGGTTGTTAGCGTACAAAGATACTATGTGCACACCGTCCCCTAGGGTAATTCCCCAGTTAGTCCCCTCACCGCGCAGGGACGCCGCCAGGGGCTCTATGGCAAGAGAAAATAGCAATGGCGAAACAGGGCAGCCTCCCCCTTATCACGTGGTACTGCGCCACCTGCCTCTCTCTACATCTTTCTCAGCTGTCTCTATCACGTTTCTGTATTTCTAAGCTGCCTCCTCATTTGTGACAGGTTGCTTTTGCTCAAATGAATCTATATTTTCTCTTTATTATCACCTCTCTTTTCCTCAGCTTCCACCTTCTCAGTTGTTGTGCCTTTACCACCTCTCTATCTCGCCTGTCATCTCCCCAATCTCCGTTGCCTCTTTTTTTAACTGTCTATATCACTTTATCACCCCTTTTTCACAAGTCTCCCTCTTCAGCCATCTCTTTCACGTCTGTCACGCACCTGCCTGTCGGTATAACACCCCTCTATCTCTCACCTGCCCTTATCTGTCTCAGTTGTCTCTAACATCTTTCTCTATCAACCATGTCTCTCGTCTTTCTCACCTTCTCTGTCTCTTCCAGGTTCCTTTCCTCTATTTCTGTTTATTTTTCACTACTCCTTTCCTTGTTATCACTTTTCTCTCTCTGCTGTTCCCTTCTCCCCAGTCGCAGTATCTTTGTCAACTTCCTCTCACCTGTGTCCCCCTCTCATCCAATTGTTTCTATCTCATCCATCTGCCTCCTTATCAACACATGCACGTCTTCCCCGTCATCTCTCTCTCAGCTTGTTCTGTTTCTCTCTCTGCTCTCATCTGTCTCCAGGGGCGGCTGCTGCCAATCAAGGGTGGTGGGGCCGGGGGCAGGTACCTGTCAACCCCCTCCCTACCCCTCACAGCTTATCGTATCTAAGCTGCTGTCTCCTTGTCAACCCTCACTCTCTTACTGGCCTTCCTCTCTCTAAGCTCTAAAATCAGTTTATTTGTACCCATCTTACCTCCTACTCTTTGATCAGTCTTTCCTACTTGCCTGTCCCCTTTCTCCCCCACTTTCAGATGTCTCACTCTCAGCTCTTTCACCTGTACCCCCTCTTCTCTGTCGCTCTACGAGCTCCCTCACATCACTTTCTTTATCACCTCTCCTACATCTGTCTCCTACTTTCTGTTGCTGTCTTTATGAACTGCTTTCTACACATTCTTTTTTACCTTTTTTTCACCCTTTTCCCACACCTGTCTCCCCTCTAAGTTCCCATTGTATCTTTCTCATTGGTCTAGCTGTCACCTTTCTCTGTCTTTCCATCTGTCTGTAAGCTGTCTTTTTCACCTGTTTCTGTCTTAAACCTCTCATGTCTCTCCCTCTCACATGTGTTTCTATCTCTCCAATGTATATCTCTTAATCTCTTTCTCTCTCAGCTGTTTCGTTAGTTCTCTCTCGCTCTGTCCCTCACACACACACACACAATGACACGCTCATCTTTGTCCCTGTGTCTCACCTATCTGTTGTGTCTTCTTCCTCTTGTTTGGTCTCTCGGCTGCTCCTCGCGGTCTTTTAACTCTGCTTTCTCTCTTGTCTGTCATGTTTCCTTCTACCCTGACATGTCCAAAAACCACCAGAAACATCGATGCCTTTTTTTTGTGGGCACAAAACGAGCAAAATAAATTATGTCGGTCAGTACAAAGGGAGGGCTAAAGCCCAGAAACCACGCTGCCTTAAAGTGGCTAAAAGTTAAGTTTAAAGTATCAAACCCTGGAACTAGGTATTACCCCTATGACCCACACACACAGGAACAATTAACGCTGTGTAGGGTAGACAGTTTGACAATGCTATATGTTTTCAAACAGATAGATCTCCAATATTTAAAACACACCAAGTAAGGTAAAAAAAAGTATATTAACAATGTTTGAATTTTATTTAGGGAAATCGTGCCAGCCACAACGTGTTTGCCCCTTGAGTAGCGCACACGCCTGGGGCTTTTTAAAGGCTGTGCATTATTGTAAAAGTTACAAACAAAATAAATCCACATCAGCAAATAAAACCGACATACAGTAAGCAGTCAGATTTGAGTAAATTATAATACATGGCAAATACGGAAAGAGAAATAAAGAAGAAGAAACAGTAAGAAACGAAACAGAGTTACTATCATTTTTGCATGTATACGAGTGTATATAAGCAAATCACCGCATACTGTGCCACACAATGCAGAGGTGTACACAAAGTGAAAGTGAAACCAAAAAATCTAGGGAAATAATGCTTCATTTGTGGGTGCCCGTGTTTGTGTGAATGAGAGGTAAGATAGTGGCAAAAATAGATAATTCTAATGCTCTATTTTGTGGTAGTGTGGTCGAGCAGTAGGCTTATCAGAGGGTAGTGTTAAGCATTTGTTGTACACACACAGGCAACAAATGAGGAACATACACTCAAAGACTTACTCCAGGCCAATAGGTTTTTATATTGAAAAAAATATTTTCTTAGTTTATTTTAAGAACCACAGGTTCAAGATGTTTTTTGGTTTTTTTTTATAGTTTATTCGGTCTAAAATTAGGCCATTAAAAATGCTAAAAACAAACCATACATACAAGATAAAACAAGGATCATAACCATCACAAAGGAGAAAAGAGGAGAAAAAAAAACAAATACAATTTAATACACTCCTTTTCCAACAGACCAAATGTTAAATGATACTCCTTAGTTGATACCTCCTAGCTTATTGGATACCATTTACCAAAACAGTTTAAAAGGGAAACAGATAGTATACTAAATCTTTTCTGATGTTATAAAAACTGTTCTAATGCAAATTATGCATAAAAAGTGGTTCGTGGTACTTCATAAAATAGTGCGTGCTTGCAATAATTAAAAACCAAACATTAAAAAGGGTACCATAGGGTTAACCTCATTTCTTGAATAAATTATTCATGGGAATTAAATCTTGCTATTTGCAAAATGCTATATGCTACGATATTGTGAGTCAATTAAATGAGAAAACCCAATAAAAAACACAGACAAGAATAAAATCTAATATCATAGGTAAAACAACGCAAATAATCGTATTTAAGTTCCCTAACCGTCTGAAATCCTTGTCCACTAGCTGCTGGACCTCTCTTCAGCCAGTAGACTAGGGTCTAAAATAGTCCTACTACGAATTGTCCATGCTGCTGCCAGATATTTGTAAACAGAGCTTACTATCAACATGGAAGTATCATATTTGCATAATCTGTAGGCACTAGTTCGATCATGCAATAGCAATACCTTGCACAGGGGGATAATCCACTTTCCTCTAGGACATTTATACAAGGGGCAAAAAAATAAAACATGCTCAGGAGTTTCTTTACATAAATGGCAGTTTATGCATTTATCAGACATGGGACTGTTGGTCGACCAACGGGCCGTAAAGCTGTTAACTGCTAATGTTCCGTATCTGAGCTGAAGGAATAAGGCTCGGGCACGTGCTGGTATGGGGAGATCCAGGAAATTCTCAGCCCGGGGTTCATGTTTGACCAGCAGGAACTCTGCTGTCAGCCGCCCTGGCCCTTTACAATGAAATGACTCATCGTAAATTGTTCCCCAATATCGCTCTTTGATCAACAATCTAGCGTTAGCAGGAATCATCTCTGGATTCTCCCAATAATGGGAGAAGCCCAGCTTAACCCAGGCTGATTTCATCTCCCTCAACCAACAAACTTTTTCCCATCCCTGGAAAGGTGGTATAAGGTCTTTGATTGCTGACCTAAAGGGCTCGAGTTCTTCCGTTTTCCATAGTCTGACCCAATATACAGGGAGTGCAGAATTATTAGGCAAGTTGTATTTTTGAGGATTAATTTTATTATTGAACAACAACCATGTTCTCAATGAACCCAAAAAACTCATTAATATCAAAGCTGAATATTTTTGGAAGTAGTTTTTAGTTTGTTTTAGTTTTAGCTATGTTAGGGGGATATCTGTGTGTGCAGGTGACTATTACTGTGCATAATTATTAGGCAACTTAACAAAAAAAATATATATACCCATTTCAATTATTTATTATTACCAGTGAAACCAATATAACATCTCAACATTCACAAATATACATTTCTGACATTCAAAAACAAAACAAAAACAAATCAGTGACCAATATAGCCACCTTTCTTTGCAAGGACACTCAAAAGCCTGCCATCCATGGATTCTGTCAGTGTTTTGATCTGTTCACCATCAACATTGCGTGCAGCAGCAACCACAGCCTCCCAGACACTGTTCAGAGAGGTGTACTGTTTTCCCTCCTTGTAAATCTCACATTTGATGATGGACCACAGGTTCTCAATGGGGTTCAGATCAGGTGAACAAGGAGGCCATGTCATTAGATTTCCTTCTTTTATACCCTTTCTTGCCAGCCACGCTGTGGAGTACTTGGACGCGTGTGATGGAGCATTGTCCTGCATGAAAATCATGTTTTTCTTGAAGGATGCAGACTTCTTCCTGTACCACTGCTTGAAGAAGGTGTCTTCCAGGAACTGGCAGTAGGACTGGGAGTTGAGCTTGACTCCATCCTCAACCCGAAAAGGCCCCACAAGCTCATCTTTGATGATACCAGCCCAAACCAGTACTCCACCTCCACCTTGCTGGCGTCTGAGTCGGACTGGAGCTCTCTGCCCTTTACCAATCCAGCCACGGGCCCATCCATCTGGCCCATCAAGACTCACTCTCATTTCATCAGTCCATAAAACCTTAGAAAAATCAGTCTTTAGATATTTATTGGCCCAGTCTTGACGTTTCAGCTTGTGTGTCTTGTTCAGTGGTGGTCGTCTTTCAGCCTTTCTTACCTTGGCCATGTCTCTGAGTATTGCACACCTTGTGCTTTTGGGCACTCCAGTGATGTTGCAGCTCCGAAATATGGCCAAACTGGTGGCAAGTGGCATCGTGGCAGCTGCACGCTTACCTTTTCTCAGTTCATGGGCAGTTATTTTGCGCCTTGGTTTTTCCACACGCTTCTTGCGACCCTGTTGACTATTTTGAATGAAACGCTTGATTGTTCGATGATCACGCTTCAGAAGCTTTGCAATTTTAAGAGTGCTGCATCCCTCTGCAAGATATCTCACTATTTTTGACTTTTCTGAGCCTGTCAAGTCCTTCTTTTGACCCATTTTGCCAAAGGAAAGGAAGTTGCCTAATAATTATGCACACCTGATATAGGGTGTTGATGTCATTAGACCACACCCCTTCTCATTACAGAGATGCACATCACCTAATATGCTTAATTGGTAGTAGGCTTTCGAGCCTATACAGCTTGGAGTAAGACAACATGCATAAAGAGGATGATGTGGTCAAAATACTCATTTGCCTAATAATTCTGCACTCCCTGTAGAAGTGACTTTAAGCTTGCTGTGTCCTTAATACTATTTATACCCAGGTCTAATCTTAGGGGAATCATCAGCGTGCCCTTCCCAAGCCTAAATATGTGTCTGAAAAAATTGTTTTCTTTGGTTTGGAGGGTATCCAATTGTCTGTATGAACCCCAGAGTTCCGCTCCGTACAAGGCAGCAGCACGGATTTGGACTTTATAGATTTCGGAAATAGGGATCAGAGGGGGGCTTACTATGGTATTAGCCTTTCGTTCTAGCACTCCACCTCTTTGGCTGATAATAAATGCCCCTTTTCTTATGGCTGCATTCCAACTGCCCTTATCTGATAATCTGATGCCCAGATAATCGTACTCCGTTACCCTCTCCAAAAGGACTGAATCCATCACTATATTTGCTTTTGTTTTCTTATTCGGGGTGATATATATCATAAGTTTTGTTTTCTTAGCATTGACATCCAGCCCGTAATCTCTGCAAAATACACAAAACTGATTGACCAAATTTTGAATTCCCATGGAAGTTTTGGCCAGCAGGATAGTGTCATCTGCATAAAGCAGGCATGGCACTTTATTCCCGGCCAACTTAGGGGAGTCATTGGTACAGTTTGCTAGATACTTGATGCAATTGTTTATATATAGGAGGAAAAGGGTAGGGGCTAGGACACAACCCTGTCTGACTCCTCTTTCAATGGCAACTGGATCTGTTAAATAGCCATCCTTACCACTCCTGATTTGTGCATAGATGTTCTCGTGTAGTCGGACCATAAGTTTCAGAAGACCTTTGGGGATGCCCATATCGGCTAATGTCAGCCATAGCTGGTTCCTAGGGACCAGATCAAATGCGGCTCTAAGTTCAATGAAGACCACATACAGGTTACCCCCTCCTACTTCCACAGTCTTCCATTTGATTGTTAGAAAGTACCATAGATCAAGTCTTAAGATAACTGCTGGCCTAAACCCTGCTTGCAAATTAGAGATGGCATTGGTTTCTAGAATCCATTCTTCGAGATGAAACAGGACTTGCTTTGCAAAAAAAAATTGAAAATTGTCAAGCAAGGAAATTGGATGATAATTGGCAGGGTCAGAGGGCTGCCTTTTTTAAAAATAGGAACTATCTCCGCTCCTTCCAGGAGCTCAGGACAGGCGCTCCTGCAGCAACTACATTAGAAACCAAGTTCAGGTATGGGGCCGATATATCCGGACTTGTTTTGTACAGGTCACCTGGGATTTTATCAAGGCCTTGGGCCTTTCCCCATTTCAGTGAAACAATCGCAGCCTTGGTTTCTGCCAGGGTGAATTTGATTGTAGGGGCCTCCAGGGTCATAATATGGTTCAGTTCCCTGGAAGTAACATCTGTGGGCCCTGAATATAATCGGCCAAAGTGATCTGTCCACTCTATGGGGAGTATTGAGGCACCAGGGAGACGGTTAGGTTCCCCACTAGCGTCGGCAACCAGTTTCCAGAATCTCTAAGTATCACTAACTTTTGCAGACTCCAGAAGGGAAGCCCATCTAGACTCATCCCATCTCCTACGGGCCCTGCTAAGTTCCTGTTTATAGTCTTTCCTTGCTTGCCTTATATGCTCTGTCTGGCCCCCTCTTAGAGCTCTCAGTAGTTTGTGCTGTGCTTCCCTGCATGCGGCACTAAACCACCTTGCGTTACACTTCTTTTTTGCTTTACTGGCAGTCTCTTTGGTAAAAATGTGTTTTAAGGAATTGAATAAATGTGTATGGGCTGCTATAAGCCCTTCAACATCTTCTGAAAGCAGGGACATGCGCTCCATTTGGTCAGCCAACAGGCTATACAAAGATGTCATAGAGCCTAAGTCAGTGTTCACAGATTCCCATTTGACATTTCGTCTATTATTTGTCAGTACGAGCTGTTGATCATAGATCTTAGGACAAGGAGCTTCAAGTAGAGGTAATAGACCCCTAACTGATAAGATCAGTGGCTCATGATCACTTTCCTCATGTTCTAAAATCTTCATGTCAGCCATATGACCCCACAACCGAATGTCAAGCAAAATATAATCTATTTGGCTCTTCGGGGCTCCACGCCTGAATGTAGGATGAAGATTAATGTCCGAGCGGGAACGACCGTTCTCTTCCAGGGGATCCTCATCAATGTCATAAACATTGAATATTCCCGCCCTTGTGCGGGGACCCCGGAGCATATATATATAAAATACATACATATTATCATGTGTAAAACAGCAATGCAGGCTATAATCATAAATAGGCTAAAATGCTTTATTTCTATGCAAGTTTTTTTTTTTTTTTTTTTTTTTTATATTATAAAATCACAATAGATCATAAATATCTACCTAAGCCCCCAAAAACTGGACTTAGGGAAGTAAACAGCAGTAAATAGCAGAGAAAAAATAGAAAAAACCACATTGAAAAACAATGAAGCATTCTTAGCCAATAGGCTGCATGCAGGTTAACACAGGAGAACCATAAAAACTTTGGCACCGTGCCTTTAAGACCCTGAGCACCTCCAGTATCCCACCATGCCTCAGGGGTGAAGGGAAGGTGACAGTTGGTTCACAGTTAGGTCAGTTCTTTTTTCCGGCTTCTTCTGAGAGGATCCTGGAGCATTGAGCTCTCAGTTTTTCTGAGTTTTTCTTCAGAAAAATCCCTAAAAATAGTGTTTTTCCTGTTTACTCGACAGATAACATCTTTTGTCTGAGTTTGGCAGTCTTTTCTGACAGAAAATGCCATCTCTTTTTGTAAAATGTCCTTCTTGTGGGAAGAAGAAAGCCCAGTCAGACCCACACTCTCTGTGTATTGTCTGCCTGCCACAGAGTCACTGTCCTGACACCTGCAAGTATTGTAAGAAGATGTCAAGGAGGACTCTCAAAGACAGAGAGAAAATCAGGCTGCATGGGCTTCAGGAGAGGAAAAAGTCAACAGCCTCTTCACTTCCCAGGCCTCCAACAGAAGGAATGGCCAGATCGACGTCGACAGGTAGGATTGTGCCTGTTTGTTCTCCATCGACGTCATCGTTGCCACCGTCTCACCGGCATAGATCGCCGTCGACGGTGTCCAGACCGACGTCGAGGGACAAAGCGTCGAAGCATGGACAGCACAGGGGTACATCTCCATCGACGGCAGGCCGCCGTTCGGCGTCGAGCCATCTCCGACGCTCCCGTTCGCCGTCGAACGTCTCGCCCCTTGGCGTCGAAGGATAAGACGTCAAAATCGCCACGGCGGCATGAACATCCGCCGTCGACCTCTCGCCACTCAACGTCGAGGCACACGACGGCGAGTAGGCCCAGATCCCGCGATCGACGCTCGGCGTCGAGGCATTCAACGTCAAGGCTTTCGACATCAAGGCCTTCGACGTCGAGAACAGCCGAGCCATCGCATCTTTCGACGTCGAGGATGCAATCGACGTCGACACAACCTTCAGCTGTGTCACAGGCAGTAGAGCCAGCGGATAAAGCTCCCTCACCGGTGGTCTCTATACGGAGTGCATCATCCCATTCCAGAGCGGGCTCATCGGGGCATGTTTCTCCCATCACTCTATCACCTAGATGGTTAGAGAGCCTGAATAGACCGGCAGCATCCCCGGATTCCCAATACTCTAGGATGTATTCTCCTACTGCCTCATTACCTAGAACGCCATCGCCTACAACTAGAGCAGGACGGGCTCGTTCTGCTCCTCGTCAGCCGACCACAAGACCTGCACACTCTGCTACAGCTTCTCGTAGCAGGTCTCGTTCCCGAAGGAGAACCAGGTCGCGAACACCACACAGAAGATCACCCTCTTGGTCTTCTTCAGGATCGTCTGTTGGGCGCTACTCCCCCACACTGACAGATTCTCCACCTGCTAGGATCTCACCGGTGGATGATATCACCACTTTTAATGAGGTTCTTTTAAGGGGAGCGCAGAAACTAAATATTGAGGTACCGGAGCCGGCCACCTCATCCTCAGTTATCTTTGAGACTCTACAACACAGATCAGTCTCGAGAAAACTGCTGCCACTAGTACCGGGTTTGCTGCAACCTACTATGGACACCTTTCTGACTCCAGCCACTCTCAAGTCTGCCCCGGCTAGGATTCAAAAGAAGTACAAAGCTCCGGAGCAAGATCCTTTATTCCTGCGGAAGGATCCGCCACCGGACTCTGTTATCTTAGCCGCAGCCAGAAAGACACACTCTGTGGAATCATCTTCCACAGTCCCCCCGGATAAGGAGAGCAGACACCTAGACTCCCTGGGGAGAAAGATGTGCGGTACGGCGGCATCTGCCATGAAGGTCTCCAGCGCCTCAGCACTTCTGGGCAGATATGACCGCTCTCTGTGGGACTCACTCCACAGATTTACAGAGAAGTTGCCCAGGGAAGATAGACAGGACTTCCAGGAAATCTTGCAGGAAGGGGGCCTAGTATCTAACCAGGTCATCAGCGCGGCGGCGGACGGGGCGGATTTGGCTGCGCATGGGTATGCGCACGGAATCTGCGCTAGGAGGTCTTCCTGGCTACGGCTCACTGGTCTGAAACAGGAAGCACAACAATGGATTTTAAACCTCCCATTCAGCGGGAATTCGTTGTTCGGTACCCACGCGGATGAAGAGATGGCCCGAATGAAAACAGAGGTGGACACTATGAGGGCAGTGGGCCTGGAACTTAAGAAAGACTTCAGGCGGAGGTACAGGCCGTACGACAGACGCCCATTCCAGCAGAGGGTTCAAACCCCTCACTGGTCTCAGAGGCCACAGCAACGACAGGGGCGTCCCCTGTTTCAGGCGCGTAGACCCACAAGAGACCGAGGGGCAAGTAGACCTCAACAGTCTACAGCAAAGACACCAACAAAGCAATGAAGCATTGCTTCCCTCAGCACTGTGCACCACTCCGGTGGGGGGAAGTATTACGCATCATCTTCACGAGTGGCACTCCATCACAAAAGACAAATGGGTGCTCAATATTGTCGAACATGGCTATTCTCTTCTTTTCAAAAAACCTCCTCCACACTTGCCACCAGCAAGATGTTTTCCTTCTCATCTCAGCCTGCTACGCAAGGAAGTTCTTGCACTCCTACAAAAGAAAGCTGTAGAAAAGGTTCCACCGGCACAAAGAGGAAAAGGGGTGTACTCCCGTTACTTTCTGGTGGCGAAAAAGGGTCAACAGGGCATCTTCAGGCCAATTCTGGACTTACGGCTCCTGAACAAGTACATAAGAAAACAGAAGTTCAGGATGCTAGCCCTTCACCAGATTGTTCCGCAACTGCATCAGGGAGACTGGATGTGCTCCATCGACCTACAGGATGCATATTTTCACATCCCAATAGCATCCAAACATCGGAAATTCTTACGTTTCCAAATAGCATCACAGCACTACCAATTCAGAGTCCTACCATTCGGCCTGAAGTCTGCACCCCGAGTCTTTTCAAAATGTGTAGCAGTGGTAGCGGCACATCTTCGAAGACAAAAAATATTCGTCTACCCCTACCTGGACGACTGGTTATTGAAGGCTTCCTCTCCGGATCAGGCGAGAAAACATCGAGACATTGTACTAAGAACTTTCGAGTCTCTAGGTCTTCAAATCAACCACAACAAGTCAACCCTGATTCCAACACAAAACCTTCACTACCTGGGAGCTATACTAAACACAGAGCTCCAAAGAGTGTATCCTTCGGAGGAACAACTTTTATCGATCCACAGGAAGTGTCAACAACTATTAAAAGCCGATGCACCTACTGCTCGTCAGGTGACATCGCTTCTGGGCTCCATGGCTTCATGCATCTTCATTGTCCCGAACGCCAGGCTACACATGAGGCCCCTTCAGGAGGCATTAGAGAACAACTGGAGCCAAAAGACTGGTCGCTGGGACGACAGAGTGCGACTACCAGCAGCGGCTTTTCAATCACTACAATGGTGGATGCACAGACCTCACCTGTCGATAGGTTCTCCGTTTCACCAGACAATTCCAGCCGACACTCTGGTAACGGATGCGTCTCTTCAGGGTTGGGGTGCTCATCTGGGTTCCTTCCAAGCTCAGGGTCTGTGGTCCGACAAGGAAAAGAACTATCACATAAATCTACTGGAGCTCAGAGCGGTCCATCTGGCTCTCAAATCTTTCTCTCCATTGGTTCAGGGGAAATCTCTCCTAATTCAGACAGACAATACAACCACAATGTATTATCTGAACAAACAGGGGGGAACAAGATCACTACCTCTATCTCAAGAGTCCCAAACGATATGGCATTGGCTCCTGGCCAGGGGAATGTCTATCACAGCGGTACACCTGCCAGGTCAGCAAAACGTAGAGGCAGATTTCCTGAGCAGACATCTATAAGACGCGCACGACTGGGTCCTACACGACGAAGTCGCCGAGGACATCTTCGGTCAATGGGGTCGACCCCAGTTGGATCTCTTTGCAGACGAAGTAAACAAAAAATGCCCAGACTTCGCATCCAGGTTCTGCCGTCCGGGATCTCAAGGGAATGCCCTGTTGATCAACTGGTCAGGGATATTTCTCTACGCCTTTCCACCGATTCCCCTCATACCCGCAGTAATCAACAAACTTTACAACTCCAGAACCAGAATGATTCTGATAGCGCCACAATGGCCCCGCCAATTCTGGTACACGGATCTACTCAACTTATCGGAAAAACCTCACAGGAGGTTGCCGTGCAGACCGGATCTCCTGAGCAGAATGGAAGGCAGAATCCTACATCCCAACCTTCCCTCTCTGAGCTTGACAGCATGGCTCCTGAATTCCTGCAGTATGGGCACCTAGGGCTCTCACAGGAGTGCATGAACATCTTGAAAGAGTCAAAACGACCTTCCACGCGGCGTTCTTACGCTTTTAAGTGGAAGAGATTTTACATCTGGTGCTCTCAACAAGGTATAAACCCCATACGAGCTCAGGAGGATGTCATACTGTCCTATTTGCTTCATCTGGCGAAGTCTGGTCTGCAGGTATCATCTATTAAGGTACATTTGTCGGCAATTACAGCTTATCGTAAGTCGCCTTCTCAGGAATCCTTCTTTACGATACCTGTAGTCAAGGATTTCTTAGAAGGCTTGAAAAAGGTTTTTCCTCCCATTCGGAGACCTTCTCCTCCATGGGAACTGAATGTAGTCCTGTCAAAACTTATGGGCCCTCCCTTTGAACCTATCCACAAGGCCTCTTTACAGCACCTTACGTGGAAGACGGCTTTTTTGGTGGCCATTACTTCAGCGAGGAGGGTCAGCGAAATTCAGGCTCTGTCTTGCAGAGAACCATACACGGTTTTTCACGATAATAGAGTGGTTCTGCGAACTCACCCATCTTTCCTTCCGAAGGTGGTGTCAGAATTCCATATCAATCAGACTATATCTTTACCGACTTTCTTTCCCAATCCGGAGACTCCGGCTGAGAAAGCATTGCATTCTTTAGACTTGAAAAGAGTGCTGAAATTCTATTTGGACAAAACAAAACCGATTAGACATTCTAACCATTTGTTTCTGAATTATGGTCATTTAAGAACAGGAGAGGCAGCGTCTAAACGAACGATATCAAGATGGATTGTGTCTTGTATTGTTAACACTTACCAGCTGGCTAATAAGCAATTACTGGCTAGGCCAAAAGCGCATTCCACAAGGGGAAAAGCGGCTACTGCTGCCCTCCTTAACAATGTACCAATTTCCGAGATTTGTAAGGCTGCTACATGGAAGTCTGTGCATACCTTTACTAAGCATTACTGTTTAGACTCGGATGCAAGAGCGGATGCCCAGGTGGGGCAGGCCTCTCTTAGAAATCTATTTGCATAAATATGTATTCTTTCCTGCACTTCTTTCAGACAGTCCGCAGAGTCTAGGGATGGGCTTGCTAATCTATTCAATGTTTATGACTATTGATGAGGATCCCCTGGAAGAGAAGGATAAGTTACTTACCTGTAAATCCTAGTTCTCTTCCAGGGGTATCCTCATCAAAGTCATAAACAACCCACCCTCCTCCCCGGACTCAAGTCTCCTAGAAGTGCAGGACAGTTTATCTTTCTGATCAGTTACACAGATTGTCACCGTAAAAAAGTACTGACCTAACTGTGAACCAACTGTCACCTTCCCTTCACCCCTGAGGCATGGTGGGATACTGGAGGTGCTCAGGGTCTTAAAGGCACGGTGCCAAAGTTTTTATGGTTCTCCTGTGTTAACCTGCATGCAGCCTATTGGCTAAGAATGCTTCATTGTTTTTCAATGTGGTTTTTTCTATTTTTCTCTGCTATTTACTGCTGTTTACTTCCCTAAGTCCAGTTTTTGGGGGCTTAGGTAGATATTTATGATCTATTGTGATTTTATAATATAAAAAAAAAAAAAAAAAAAAAAAAACTTGCATAGAAATAAAGAATTTTAGCCTATTTATGATTATAGCCTGCATTGCTGTTTTACACATGATAATATGTATGTATTTTATATATATATGCTCCGGGGTCCCCGCACAAGGGCGGGAATATTCAATGTTTATGACTTTGATGAGGATACCCCTGGAAGAGAACTAGGATTTACAGGTAAGTAACTTATCCTTACAGGCCCGAAGACCATGTGCCAGTGTAATGTCCACGACTTGGTGTGTCAATCTGTTCATTCTCGGTCTTTTGCTCGACACCAATTGAGGGATACCCCAATATGCGTCCTCTTCTTTATATAGTTCCTGGGCCAACGAGTAGGGCTCAAAGGTAACATTAAAATCCCCTGCAATAAGAATAAAGTGGGAAGAGGTTTTACAGGAG
Organism: Pleurodeles waltl; assembly: GCF_031143425.1. Lineage (NCBI taxonomy): Eukaryota > Metazoa > Chordata > Amphibia > Caudata > Salamandridae > Pleurodeles > Pleurodeles waltl. The sequence goes on from NC_090448.1 coordinate 663,970,914, forward strand.
AAGAAACTATCCAAAATAGTCAAAGCGTCTGACTCATATTTGCTGCCCAGGCTCCTGTTGTAGATGTTAATTATTAGGAGCGGTTTCTCCTTAAGGGATGGTATTGTTAAACCCATCAGATCAGGACAGCCCATATCTACTGCTTCAACCCGACATTTGAGGGAGCAGCTGAGCCATATGAGCAGCCCACCTGAAGGTCTCCCAGAGGTCGCCTTGCGTGCTGGGACCCAATAGCTTTTGAAACCAATTCTATATTTGGGCTCCATTGCCCACGTTTCTTGAAAAAGACATATTTTGTGTTCATCTATAAATTTGCCCCATTCAGGAATACCCATTTTGTTCTCCAGCCCTGCGATGTTCCAGCTAAGAACTGTGTCTAAACCATCTGTTCTACCTTGGAGAGTTTTAGCCGTAAAGTACCCTCTAGCAAATGAAGTGCCCTGGGGGGGTTTGGTACCCCTTTCAATCATAGCTAGACTAGCCTCGGTTAGATTTTCCATTACATTATCACCCGAAGTGTTACTCGCCCCATTTAGGTCGGGCCTGGCATGGTTGATTTAAGTACCCGGACAGATGGGGTAGACCCACGGTTGTTGGAACCTATTGATTCCGGGGCTGGGTTGCTCTCATGAGCCTCGCCCTCTTTGCTAGCTCCCCAAGTACAGATCCCCCTACTCTGACCACAAAGGGAAGGAGGGAGGCTATTTTCCATCCTGGAGAATTCTGTCTGGGCTGGTGAGAGGATTAGTGTGGGGCCTCTGATGTCTACAGTAAGAGTCTGATCAGCCTCATGACTACCTATTCCTGTTCCTTGTGTTCCAATAGTTCTGGATACAAGATAATTCTTATGCCAATTTCTAGTTCCTTGGGCCATACGCAGGACAAATTTTTAATCAATCAACTTCAGAAAGAGAGGGTGAGAGGGAGCTGCATCCTATCTGGGGGGCAAGCTGCGTCTGAGAACTAGTATAACCTCTCAGTGGCATTAGCGCCCCCTTAATAGCTGATGTAAGTGTGTGAGGGTAGAAAGCCTGGAGTCTACACAAAGATACTTCTCCCCCTAGAGGATTGGATTTGCACACATTCGAAGAGAGCTGCTGGACAAGGGTGGGTGAATCCAAATTGATAACAATACAATCCCCCCTACCGGGGTTCTTAAGTGGGCCCACCCAACCCACCCTCCTCACCATTATTATTGAGGGTGCCATATGGAATGCAAATCTGGCGTTACTATGTAACCAATGTACGACCTTGTTTTTCAGTTCTGTAAATGAATCAGGAGTATTGGTTTTAAGTTTGTGGATGCTCGTGATAACAAGAACGTATGGGCAGGATTCCTGGGGTAGATGTAAGGTTCTCAAGTTAGTTCCTTCATCCATATACATCCGATCTGTTGATGAATAGTTCTGATCAAGAATATCTTTGTAGGATTTCGTTCTCATAACGTTGGAAGAAACAACTCCTCCATTCCCCCTCGAAAAGGGGGGGCAGTCTTGGGACACTTGTCCTTTAAAGCGGTAGCCAGCCTGCCAGTTGAAACCCTCTCTTGTTGGTACAGAGGATCAGGACAGTTCGTTGAAGGGTTGTGATCCATATCCGATGGTAGGGGAGGATACTGGCGCTATTGCCCGGTAGGCTCGAGGGGAGAATTTGGCAGGGAAGCTGCAAGTCCGGTAAGGGGGAAGTGACCATCTGCTTGGACTTGATAAGACCAGCCAGTTTCTCTTCAATGGCTCGTAGGCGAGTTACTATAGGGTGTAGCCTCTTGGAAAACTCATCTTTGATATGTTCTATTATATAATCAATTGCTGAACGATCGTCAATAGATGCTTGAGCTAATATATGGTCCTTGTTCCAAGATGGTGCGCCAAGATTGGGGCCATGATTAGGGGAGCTCAAAATGCGGGCCCGTTTGTTCCTTAAATTTACCTCACCTCGTTTTCTTTTACCCTTTGTGTTGTGCTCTGGTTTGGGTACGGACCTGTCTAAGAGCGGCTGTGTCAATTCTGGTGGCTGGGTGGCATTGTCCTGGATCTCAACAATAGACTCTTGGGTATTTGGAGGTGAAATAGCCAGAGCAGACTGTAAATCGGATGGGTGAAGGGGTTGTGTTGGAATTTGCAGTGGGGATAAAGATAGGCGATTAACTACCATCAGTGGGGGGGGGCAGTTAGACGGCGCTCCACCATTTCAATTTCCTTTTCTAATGCTCCGACCGCTTTTTGGAGAAATCCATCTAAGGTCTTATTGTTACCGGCCTTTTCCAAGGGTGCCCCCCCTTCCGTCTGCCCATCTTGTCTCTTTGGATTCCTTTTAGCCAGCAGGTGTTTTTTTCCTTTTTTTGGCTCCTTGGTCAGCATTTTACTATAGGCACTTGCCTCCCCTGTTCCCAACCTGTTTCCACCCCACTGGGGCCTTATTGGGAAGACTGAAACGTCAAAAAGTACAAATACGGCTCACCTGTAGCGGTGTATTGGCCTCACGTCTGCGATAGGTTTGACCGCTGGTCGCCAACCCCACTACCAAGAGAAAAAAAAAAAGTATGGCCCAGCCCAGTCTCCTCCGGTCACCGGACGGGCCCGCGAAAGTTTTTAAAGGGGACTTCATCCCGCCCCTGCTGCCGTCTCCAAGCGCGTCCCGCAGTTGATAATGCAGCTATAGTGGTCAGCGACACTACTCAGGTTAAACTGTGCAGTTCTTTTAGGTGACAGCTAGGCTCTTTGCTGCAGTCGAAAGAGGGGGGCCCAGCCCAGCCTCCTCCGGTCTCCGATGGGCACAGGACGGGCCCGCCTTTGGCCCGGGCTTTGCCCGGGCGCGTCCTGCGAAGCGGGAGCGCTAACTGAAATTTAAAGGGCTCCTGCCCTTGAAGGTGCTGGTGCTGGCGCTGGCTCCCTCAGCCCCCAAGCGTCATGGACGGCGCGCTAGCTGAAATTTTAAGGGCTCCTGCCCTTGAAGGTGCTGGTGCAGGCGCTGGCGCTGGCTCCCTCAGCCCCCAAGCGTCATGGACGGCGCTTCCCGCGAAGCGGGAGCGCTAGCTGAAATTTAAAGGGCTCCTGCCCTTGAAGGTGCTGGTGCTGCCGCTGGCTCCCTCCGCCCCCATGCGTCATGGACGGCGCGCTAGCTGAAATTTTAAGCGCTCCTGCCCTTGAAGGTGCTGGCGCTGGCTCCCTCAGCCCACAAGCGTCATGGATGGCGCTTCCCGCTTCGCGGGAGCGCTAACAGGAATTTAAAGGGCTCCTGCCCTTGAAGGTGCTAGTGCTGGCTCCCTCAGCCCCCAAGCGTCATGGACGGCGCTTCCCGCGAAGCGGGAGCGCTAGCTGAAATTTAAAGGGCTCCTGCCCTTGAAGGTGCTGGTGCTGGCGCTGGCTCCCTCAGCCCCCAAGCGTCATGGACGGCACTTGCCAGGGCTTGTTTTTAAGTTTGTTTTAAGTAGTGAGTGGATTTTTGGCTGTAGCATGTTATGATGAGAGCTGTAATTGCGAGAAAGAGTGCGCCTCTGTCTGCCTGGCCGTGGCTTCTAAAGAACGGGACTTGCGCCTGTATGAGCGGACAAGAACCATATGCGTGAACTGGGTTCAGGCCGCCATTCCGTGGGCCTGAGGGAGAAGGCCGGGCCTCCGCGCTGGCACCCGTCCTGCAGGGATCGCGTTTCCGCGTTCAGCAGAGGGCAGGCGTTTGGGAATGTACCCCAAATCCCTCAAGGTTCAAGATGTACAGTTAATACTTTAAATGTAAGGTACTTCACTTAGATACTTTAGGAACTTTGAATGAAAGCAATATCACATACAGTCTTTGTAAAAATGGCAATAAGCTATTTTCAAAGTGGACACTGCAAACATCAACAGTTCCTGGGGGAAGTAAGTAAAGGTTAGTTTTGAAGGTAAGTAAAACACTTACAAGTCTCAAGTTTGGGACATAGGCAGCCCACCGTTGGGGGTTCAAGGCAACCCCAAAGTTACCACACCAGCAGCTCAGGGCCGGTCAGGTACAGAGGTCAAATAGGTGCCCAAAACACATAGGCGCCTATGTGGAACAGGGGTGCTCCGGTTCCAGTCGGCCAGCAGGTAAGTACTTGCGTCCTCAGGGGGCAGACCAGGGGGGTTTGGTAGAGCACCGGGGGGGGACACAAGAAGGCACAGAAAGTACACCCTCAGCGGCACAGGGGCGGCCGGGTGCAGTGTGCAAACAGGCGTCGGGTTTTAGATTGAAAACAATGGAGGGACCCGGGGGTCACTTCAACGATGCAGGCAGGCACAGGGGGGGCTCCTCAGGGTAGCCACCACCTGGGCTAGGCAGAGGGTCGCCTGGGGGTCGCTCCTGCACTGGAGTTCGTTCCTTCAGGTCCTGGGGGCTGTGGGTGCAGTGTTGGTTCCAGGCGTCGGGTCCCTTGTTACAGGCATTCGCGGTCAGGGGGAGCCTCTGGATTCTCTCTGCAGGCATCGCTGTGGGCGCTCAGGGGGATCGTCTCTGGTTACTCATGGGCTAGAAGTCGCCGGGGAGTCCTCCCTGAGGTGTTGGTTTTCTGCAGGTCGAGCCTGGGGCGTCGGGTGCAGAGTGGGAAGTCTCACGCTTCCGGCGGGAAACGTGAAGTCTTTAAAGTTGTTGAAAAGTTGCAAGTTTGTTGCAGTTTGTTGAGCAGGGCTGCTGCTCATGGGAGTTTCTTAGTACTGTAGTCCAGGGCAGTCCTGTGAGGCTTCAGAGGTCGCTGGTCCCTGTCGGTTGCATTGCTGGAGCAGGTTTTCGAAGTTGGAGACAGGCCAGTAGGGCTGGGGCCAAATCAGTGGTCGTCTTCCTCCTTCTCAGCAGGCTTGTAGATCAGCAGTCCTTCTTCTTTCTTCAGGTTGCAGGAATCTGATTTCCTGGGATCTGGGGAGCCCCTAAATACTGGATTTAGGGGTGTGTTTAGGTCTGGGAGGGCAGTAGCCAATGGCTGCTGTCCTTGAGGGTGGCTACACCATCTTTGTGCCTCCTCCCTGTGGGGAGGGGGGCACATCCCTAAATCCTATTGGGGGAATCCTCCAAACTCAAGATGGAGGATTTCTCAAGGCAGGGGTCACCTCAGCTGAGGACACCTTAGGGGCTGTCCTGACTGGAGTGTGACTCCTCCTTGTTTTTCTCATTAGCACCTCCAGCCTTGCCGCCAAAAGTGGGGGCAGTGGCCGGAGGAGCTGGCATCTCCACTAGCTGGGATGCCCTGGGGCGCTGTAACAAAAGGGGTGAGCCTCTGAAGCTCACCGCCAGGTGTTACAGTTCCTGCAGGGGGAGGTGAGAAGCACCTCCACCCAGTACAGGCTTTGTTCCTGGCCACAGAGTGACAAAGGCACTCTCCCCATGTGGCCAGCAACATGTCTGGTGTGTGGCAGGCTGGCAGGAACTGGTCAGCCTACACTGGAAGTCGGGTATGTTTTCAGGGGGTATCTCTAAGGTGCCCTCTGGGTGTGTTTTACAATAAATTGCACACTGGCATCAATGTGTATTTATTGTGCTGAGAAGATTGATACCAAACTTCAGTGTAGCCATTATGGAACTATGGAGTTCATGTCTGACAAACTCCCATACCATATACTCTTATGGCTACGCTGCACTTACAATGTCTAAGGTTTTGCTTAGACACTGTAAGGGCATAGTGCTCATGCATATATGCCCTCACCTGTGGTATTGTGCACCCTGCCTTAGGGCTGTAAGGCCTGCTAGAGGGGTGACTTACCTATGCCACAGGCAGTGTGAGGTTGGCATGGCACTCTGACCAGCACAAAGATGAAAATCTCAAATTAGCAAAAATAGCCTTCAGAAAACATTTTAAGGATAATCTTAAAGTCTATTCAATAAGCATATAGTTGTAGGAGGTACAATGGGCGCCAACAGACTTCTGCAGTCATGCCCAAATTCTATTAAATACACTCATTTTGAAGGCCAGTCCCCAATGTGACCTTCTAATTGGCACTTTTTGCATTCACAAATCCACACTTGTTTAGTACTCATGAATTAACTATATAAGAGCAGATTATAATCAACTTTAATGAAATCTAAGATCTTGAACTTATTTCAGCAGTGTGGCTCCAAAAAAGAACATAGACTGGATCTTGCAGAAGTAACGTCACACAATGATATATGTTTTATGAAATGACCATTGTGGTAAAGTAATTCCAGTAGGACTTGTCTGGTAAGGTTTGCATTAAATCAATTTGCCTTAAGATAGTCAAATAAAAAAGCCTCATTCACAAGGCATTCGTGACAGTATGGAACAGTAATGAAATAAAAATGTTGGCAGAAAATTAACAAGTGTGTTTAAATATGAGGTGATAGCTCTCTTTAATGGGTTGTGCAGCCCCTTTTAAAATGACTCTCCTGCGTCTATTATACATCCTTCAAAATATGCCCTGAAGGATCCCTCCAGACTTTTTCCATAAGATGGATCAGAAACTATGCCTTCTGCTATGGGACGGAGGTACATCACGTACAGCTCTGCATAGGCTGTAGAGGGGTGTCTTTGAGGGGGGGCTAGCGGTTCCGGATTTGTTAAAATATTACCAGGCTTCTCAGTTGGTAGCGGTCAATGACTGGGTATTTGCTGACCAAGGGGAACCTGCTTATCAGGTAGCCAGAGCGGACATGGACACTAAAGGATACCAGCCACTTCTTTATAGAAAATGGCCAGAGAAGGCACTTCCTGCTCATGATTTCATCTTCTGGAGAAGTCTGGGGATCAATGGGAAGGGGGGAAGAGTGTATGCAAAGATCCCGGACCATCACATCGAAAGAGCATTCCCCCAAGACCCTGGGAGTTGTGATTGACTGGCGTAAAATTGGCATTTGGTGTTCTCGTTGGTGGCAAACAGATCGAAGGTTGGCCGTCCACAGCATTGAAAGATCTTGTCCAGCACCCTCTGATTGAGCTCCCATTTGTGGCAGCTGTCGTCCGTCCTGCTGAGAGAGTCCGGCAGGGCGTTGTTGATACCTGGAAGGTGTTCCAATCTCAGAGAAATCTTGTGACGAGTGAGCCATTCCCAGAGAGATTGTGGGTCTCTTGAGAGGGATAGAGATTGTGTTCCTCCCTGCTTGTTGACGTAGTGCGTGCTTGTTGTGTTGTCTGTACAGACCAACACTGAGGATACTAAAATCCGCTGGAGAAACGCTTTGAGCGTAAGAAATATCGCCTTTAACTGTAACAGATTTATGTGCATTTTCTTCTGCAAGCTTGACCATTTTCCATGAATGCACATGTCTTTCAAATGACCTCCCCAGCCTTCCAATGAAGCGTCTGTTTTGATAATGAAATTTGTCATTGGAGTTAGGAAGGCCACTCCCAGAGAGATATGACTGGTTTGGGACCGCCACCGCAGGGTCTCCACCATCCTTAGTGTAATATTGATTAAATCCTCAAAGGATCCTTGAGATTGGATCCAACTGCATTTGCAATTCCTCCTGTAATGGCTTCATTTTCAACCTTGCTAGGTGGACCAAGGTGATTGATGAGGAAATCATTCCTAGGAGTGACTTGAACGTTCACACTGAAATTGACTTTTTTTGACACTGTGGTAGCCATGCTGGCTGCCCTCTGTTGCTGTGCCATTGAAGGATAAGCCTTGCTTTTGACGGTGTCAAGTTCCGCACCCAAAAAGACTATTTTGCGTGTCGGAAGAGTAAATTATTTTTGGAAGTTTTCCATTAGACCTATGTTGTGAAATAATGCTAGGCAGGCATTGGTGGCTTTGGACTCCAGCTGCGAAGTTGGAGCATTTCTTGGACAGTCGTCCAAATACGGAGAGACTTGACAACCCTTGTTGAGATGGGAATCTGCTATCGGCGCGAGACATTTTGTGAAGATTCTTGGCGCTGACTTTAATCCGAATGGGAGAACTCTGAATTGGTAATGGGCACCGGCCATGGTGAAGCGAAGGTATTTGCAATGCTTTGAATGTATAGGGATGTAGAAATAGGCATCCTGGAGATCCAATGATATCATGTAATCTCCGGTGTTGAGAAGGTGCAGGATATCCGACAGCGTGATCATACAAAGGATTGTTTCCTTAGAAACTTGTTCAATTGTCTGAGGTCTAGGCTCGGTCTCCATTCCCCGACATTCTCTTTATGAGAAAAAACCGGGAATAGGTGTACAGGGACCTCTTCTATTGCACCCTTGGAGAGCATTAGGAGTGCTTCCTGCTGTAGCAAGTGAAGATGAAGTGGATGCGATTTCCCAGGAGGGTGGTGTGATGGTTTTTGTACAAATTCCATCGTATGACCGTGAGCCACTAAATCCAGCACCCATTTGTCCAATGTTATTGTTTCCCAATTCTGTCGATAGTTTGAGATGTTCACCCCAACTTGATGCAATTGTGGGAAACATGGAAGTGTAGCCGGTGACTGAAGAGGATCATTGCTTACAAGGTTGATCCCGGATTTGTGAGGCTTGTTTTCTTCTTCCACCTTGTCTGATGTAGGTGGCTGTAGATGGCTGTCTATAAGACTGTTGATAAGCCGGTTTGTACTGTGGCTATTGGTACTGCCTTTGGTAGGAACCACCAAATGACGAGAACCCTCTACCCCTGGCTCCCCGAAAGTGCTGCTTCTTGTACTGTAGGGTACCCAGAGAACGAGCAGTGTCGATCTTGATGGCATGTAAGGCGTCATCTATATGTTTGCCGAAAAGAGTCTCGGGTATGTCTAATATCCTGGACTGGACTTCGGGCCTGAAAAAGGTTGCTTTTAACCATTCTTGGCGGCGCAATACCGCTGCTCCCGCTAGCTGCCGGAAACCCGTGGAGGCTATATCTAGTGCGCAGTCGATCATCTCTTCTGAAGTACGTTCTCCCTCCTGCAGTATTTTACGTGCCTCAGGTTGTTTGTTTTCCGGAATAAGCTCTATGAAGGCGTTCATGTCAGACCACATCTGACAGACATAGCGACCTAAAAATTGCCAGGGAGTTGGCAGCACGGACAGTAATAGCTGACATGGATGAGAATCTCTTGCCCACGTTGTCCAGGCGTCTGCCTTCCTTGTCTGGTGTGATAGAAATAGGCATCATCGGATTCTTGGAACGTCTTTGGGCAGCCTGGGAAATTACAGAGCCTAGTTTTGGGTGCCCTGTCAAACATGCTGGAGAGTCCTGTGTAGCCTTGTATTTTTTATCCCGCTTCGGTCGAACTGGTGGAACTGTAGCTGGATTCTCCATAATTTAAGACCTTCACTCCAAATAAAGTCTATGATTGGGATTGCTCTCACCAACTTTCTTGCCTGTTCTTTAAAGTCGTGGAGGAAGCATTCTGAATGTCAGACAGGTGTTGGTAAATGAAAACGTGTGGCAGCTCTGTCCATTAAATTACGAAAACCTCCTATATCCTCCGGTGGAGAATCTGATGGATGAGCAGGTGGTGGCGATGGTGTAGGAGCTAAATAGTCGTCCCATTCATCTTTGGGATGTTGGGGAGTTGAAATCTCTCCTTCTTCCCTTTCATCCTCTGAAGAGGAAATGTCCTCTCTGGGAGGGGCAGCTATTGCTGTCATAGGTGGAAGCCTGGGAGTTGCTGGAGGCGGAGGTATACTCCTTGGTGTAGCAGGAGAGAAAGGTAGAGGTGGCTGCATCTCAGCTGCAGTTGGAAACCTCCTCTTCTAATCCTGTAACGTAGATTGCAAGTCTTGAATTAAGGAGGCAGGCATTTGTACAGTGTCTCTCGACTGATGTGATGGCTCATAATAACGTATTTGATGTGTATAATACGACTGGCACTTTTGCTCGTACTCATCATCCTCCTGATATTTGACATGCAATTGGGATGGCCTGTGTGCGTCACCAAACAGCTCTTCATCCTCCGACTCCTCCCAGTCTAGCAGGTGACTAGGAAATAAGGTTGTTACCTTACTAGGTGATGTATCCGTAGGATTTACGGCAGATCTAGAAAGTCTTGTAATCTTTACCATGGCTTGAAGTCAGAAGATCCAGAAGAAATGGGGATCACGCCGTCTTGACTGACAGGTACTAGTGGCATTGTCGACAATGGTATTGTCGACGATGATGTTGTTATTGATGCCGTTGACTACGATAGTCTCGTCGACGTTGTTGTCTTAAATGGTGTCGTCGACGGTCTTGTCGCTGACGGCGGTCTAGTTGATGGTGGCGTTGTCGACGGTGCTCTCATCTATGATGGTGTCAACAACGGTAACCTCGCCGATGACGCTCTTATAGAGCGAAGTGATTCTGAAGACGGTGCCCTCGTCGACGAACCTTTCAATGACAAAGTCTTTCCTGGAGCAGATTTCGTCGCCAGCACCAACGATGGCTGTCCCTTATCAGTGACTCAGACTGATGGAACAGGAGCCTTTAAAACAGATGTCAACATAGTCGACGGTCCCGTTGACAAGACGGTAGCTGTGGTAACTGTTGTTATCACTGTTGTCGACAGTACTGTTGTCGTCAACTTGAATTTAATCAGAACCTTTCTAGAAGTAGATGGTTCTGATGAAGGAGAATGGTGGCGGGATTCCTTCCTGCGACGAGGAGAGGATGGCTCAGAGGAAGTTGAGCCTTGTAAGATCTTGGCACCCTCTTTATGGTGCGTCTTGTGGGGTTTTCTGCCTTCCTCAGCCTGCCCCAGCTCAGCAGAGCTAGACCTTTTATGAGGCCTTCCTGGATCACTCTCCTCACCTGAAGTACAGGATTTCACCTGTAACCAAATTAAAAGTCTTTATTTTCTGTCTCTCAGGGTCTTAGCAGAGAAGGTGCAGCATATCTTGCATTCTTTTACCTGATATTTAGGATGCAAGCAATATAAACAGTCTTTATGTGGATCATCCACATGTAGCCTTTTCTTGCCACAGGTCTTACAGGGGCAAAAAAGGCCTTTCTTGGAAGTATCAGACATCTTCTGAAGGAAAGAGTTGTCTTGAGAGGAAAACACTGAGCAGAGCTCAGGGAGACTTCCTTCACGCAACATGTGGTAGACAATCTGAGGTAATGAGCCTCTTTGGGGAATATTCTAGAGGGTGCTGGGGCCTGATTGGTCATATGTCAAGTTTGGATCTTTTTATAAAAGGACATGGATAGGCTATATGTTTAAGTTTTGCTAGCATTATAGCCTATGGAAATATTTACTTACTGCTTTTTAGGATACCGTGGGACTCCCACTTCGATGACGGGGATGTTTCAAGCATGTGAATTTATGAAAGATATCTATACTGGATAACAACTTGTTGTCTTTTCCCAGATTGTTTGGCAATAACCTCTCCTCAACATCTGAACACAGCCTAAACTCTGCTGACACCATCATCACTCCTTATGTTCCATCCCAGTCAATCCCACTTCATCATTCATGATGTCCCACCATCATACGACTGCTGACCTGGGCAATCTCATAAGCCTGTGCAGCTGCTTTATACTGATCACCCACAATGGGCTTTACTTGGGCGGGTCCTAAAACTAACTTTTAAATGGCTACCTATATTCTTGTTCTTAACTTTAAAGGCAAAAGCACTGATTGAATTCTCAACGAATGATTGTAAAAATCCTAGGGTAATCTATGTCAGCAGAGCAGTCCCTGTTTACATTTCACATGCTTTATTTCATCCTTAAGAATATTTAATTTTTCCAGATTGTTTCTGTAGTTTTATTTTCATGCAACATATGACTATTGTATAGTACATACTATGAGCGGAGTCACCTCCTAGTGTCTGGGTGAGTTCAGATTGTGGGTGGGTATTCATGATGGGCACGTTTGAGAGCCCTAAGGTTGAAAGCAATTTGAGTTTTTTACAGTGCCTGTGATAGGTCATTAAGGAGTTCAGACTAAATGCATACGCAATCCTTGGCCCTTCTCCAGAGCACACAGATCAATGGTCTATGCACTATGCCAATTGCAAATAGAAACAGCCTTATAAGTGTGCAGCAGGATGCTGGATCATGACCAGTTTTGCAAGCCCATCCTTGAGAGGTGAGGTCAGGTTTGTATGTCCCCTTTTATCCCCACATCATCCTGAAATTCTCCATTTCCATACCTCACGTCATCTCTTGCCTCCTCAGCACCAGTTTCCATGTTCTTTTTCTGTAAGTATTTCATGTAATTAGTGCAGGAAACGAGGTGTATCTGTCAGCTGCAATTGAGCTGGATCTGGGATCGGTGCAACATCCATGAAGTAAGCTGAATTTGTCCTGTTAATCTGCTAAATTGTTAATTTGCTGACACCGGAACTCTTTCAGCATCAGCTGCACATTGTCTGCCTTACTTTCTGAACAGCAACCTGGAGGAGTTTTCTTATCCCCACTTCCATCTGGGCCTAAAGGAAGGTTTCCGATAAAGGGCCATCAGCCGTCCTTTTATCAGAATCCCATCCTGGGTCAGTGCTATCTGGAGCCTATCACCTAGATATCTATGCAAAGCATGGAAACAAAGACACTGAGATTGTTATCACTTCACAAGTGCATACAAACACTATGATTTGGATGCAGGTCTTCAACGTTGTTCATCACCTGTATATAAGAGAAATGCATGCACTGTAAGAATATCAAATGAATGTCTGTATTAGTAATTACATTAATGATGTAAATATTACTTGCTAATTTATTTTTTTATTCAATTTCTTTTATAGCACTATTAATCCTAATATAGAGTGTCGACCTGCTTTACTAGACACAAACGTTTTATACAGTCAATTAATCGTATAAGTGTGTAAATCAATGTACAAGAGGTTTCTACAAAAGGTAATGTGTGTTACAAGGTTTAGGAATCATGTCATCCATTCTGGTAGGCATAATATGTTAAGTGCACTTGGTCTGGGAAAACACAAAGTCAGGATTTAAAACATAATGCAGTGATTGCCTGTGCTGATATGACTTGATTATTACCCAAATTAACCCTTTCTAGTAACCTAGGAATAATGAAAACTTGAGGACAAATAAAAGGTCCAAAGCTATGCTTTTCAGTTTGAATACAGCTCCTTGATGCCCGTTCACTGTGCTATATTAGAAGGATGTTAACTTAATAACTGCTATTAACTAACGAATCTCTGTAAGAAATGCAGTACCCATTAAGCAATCTATATGGAATACAAATCTGGGATCTGCCTGTTACAAGTAAGGCTGCCCCTTGGTCGAATTTGTACCAGAAGGACCAGTATTTTAAGGTCCCAGTTGGTAGAAAAAAAAGCAAAATCACCAAAAGCCAGTATTTTCCCCATGTAGAAAATGAATGCACGGGATTCAATGTAATGTAAACTTAGATTTAAGTATCATGCCTAGGCCTTTACAGAATCTTCAGACGTGAAAATATGGCCAGTATGTTTCCCTGGGAATGGTGGAAAGCGATCCTTAACAACAAGCCACAATTACCCTCCGCGCTATTTTACAATGAGGCAAAACTGTGACTAGATAAAACATAGCTCTCTCTGGCCTGATACTTAACGACCAGAGTTATCTTACCTTACTTTTATCCCTTGGAAATTACGGGACACACACACAGGCACTTAGCATAGCACCAAGCTGAGACAGCCAAGGTCTGCCCACACCACGAGGAAATCCGTTACAAAATATTAGGCCTACCCCTGGTGACATCGTTGGTCCAGTCACTCCTGTGGGCAGGCCAGCAGCATTTGGCAAGATCATCACAATAGGTAGCTCTTTCGCGCTATGAATGATTGAAGGTCCAGTTCTGCTGAGTCTGTGAGCGCTGCAATATTGGTGTAAGAAATATTGGGATTAGTACTGTGTGAGGGAAAAATCTATTGATCTTCTGCCATGATTTATAGAAATACCCAAATAGTTTATACAATAATAAAAAATATATTACATGGTACATTGTTTACATGTGTGGTGCGAAAAGTAAGACAATTCTGAAACAGTCATAGGAGTGAATGAAAGCAGCGGCCATATTGGAATAAAACTGAAGTAAGAATAAGAAAAATACCACAGAAACTAAATGGGCTAAAATCTAACTATACAATAGCATAATTATATGTGAAATATTTCCGCCGAAGGAATTGGTCTTATTGATGCCGCCTTGTTGGAGTATTCTCGAGTCAGTATCATGTAGAGCATTTTCTATGGCTTGCCATTCATGTCGAGGTGATTCATAGTTTTAACTAATACCGTTGGCTTTCTAACTGCTAGCTAACCATCTACCATACATGTCAACATTTTAGAAGAGGAAAGAGGGAGATTTTAACAAAATAATGGGGAGAATGTATTTCTTCCACGGACTTCTGTCAAGGCCTGAATCGGGTCTACTGTTATGTATGGGACTTGAAAGTGTGCAGGATCGGATATTGGAAATGCAGATACATGTTTTTTTCTTATCTGTCAGGAGCACGGAGAAAGCATTATGAGTGTGACAAAAATGTGCATTGGTCTGGAGGAGCATGATCTTTGAAATCAGGAACCCGGAGGCAGGAATCTAGCCTTGAAATCGGTAGTCTCCCTCCTGAATCCGGAGGGTTGGCATGCATGACTTGAGTTGTACATGAAATCACTCTGACAGGTTGACAAACACATTATAGTTGTGTTATAGATAAACGTTTTTAATGACCTTGATATTATTAAGACGGGCAAACCTTTCTGATTTACATTCTTGCTATACGGTCACATTTATGTAATAGATATAGTTATAGTGCTCGTGATCACAGCTCTTGCACATACGGGGTAGGGTAGAGCCAGGGTGGACATGGTAAAACGTCTAGAATTAGCCTGCAAAAAAAGAATTGCAGAAAGGAGGGTTTCCGAGGCATCCGAATATGACATTTTGGCCAATATGGGGCATCTTGTCCTACATGTTTGTTTTTATGGTCACCTCGGTCCGTTGTGGTAGTGCAGGGGGAGGGTTTTTAGTCTCTGTATTCACTAAACTGTAGTTGTGAGTATAATGAGGAGAATGGGTTTGGTGGAGATTGGCAGCAGCCTCCCTCCTAGGATTTTTGTCTGGTGGTATGATCCTGGGAGGATGGGAGAAGGCAGCGCCATTACATATAAACTGGGGCACATCGATTGGCAGAAACATTTTGTGATATCCCACACTCCCTAGGATTGAGAGGCAGCCCGTCTTTTTCCCTCGAGTCGGGATTCTTGGGCATTGTGATTTAGCTTTTAGTTGGTTGGCTTTGCTTCAATGATAGGGGTGTGAGAGATTGATTGTTTTCACTTGTATAAACAGGTGCTGTTCGGCGGTTGGTAAACAAGTTAAAAAAGTTATTACAAGTAAAGTTGATCATGTGTAGACCCAGGCGAGAGATCCCGGTTGGGGGGTGGGGGGGGGCAGGCGTGTTAGTTTGATACAGCGAGAAGGCAACGGTGGTGTATAGAGGATAGTTGGATGCGTGAAGTTTGAGAGAGGAGAGTTTGTGATACGGTTTTGGACATGTGCAGGGTTGCTTAGGGAAAGGGGGTGGATAGTTGGGAATATGTATAGTGAGGCCAGGGTTAATGTTAGTCTGTACGGCTTAGGCCAAGGATGTTTGGGCTTGGAGTTTATAGCAACTATTTCATAAAAACGGCCTTTTCCAGTAATCTTTTGGTGTTCTTTTGTTCCTGGATGCGCCATCCCTCCCAAAGGAAGGCCCGATCAAGTGTGTTATAACCAGTAGTGCATTTCAGCATCTTTATTTAGTCCCTTCTAGCTGGTATGTCGCAAGTTTGTTATTTTCAGTTTAAATGCACCCTTCGCTTCGGGGTTCTTGCTGAAGACTCCTTCACGGTACATGCTATAAAAGCAGCCCAGGCAACCACCCCCAGGTCAAAAATCGTTGTAACGTTTAATTTCTGTGCACTGCCACACACATTGCCATACAATCCAATAGAACCATTTCAGACGAAAGACTTCCGATTTCTGAAGACAAAAATAGCTATATTTTACATCCTATCTAGAAGTGCCTTTGCTACAGTAGAAGTCAATGAGGAAAATTCATGCTCTCTTTTTTTTTTCTTCTTCAAAATCTCCCTCCTTCCTGTTCTGAAATGTTGGCATGTATGCAGTGCAGTTTCATTGGTGAATTTCCTTATGCGAGCTAATATTTATTTAGCTGCGGACTGAACAGTTTTTTTTTTTTTTTTTTTTAATAAAACGCTCCTGCGAGCTCTGTTTAAGGTTCCTGGCGCTGCTTTAGCGACCGCACAGACAGTGACACACCCCTGAACGACATCCACAATGCATAATTTTAGCTGGTAGTTTTTTAATGTTTTTTTACTTTGCAATTCGTTCCAGAATTTTTGTTTGGCGGTTTATTTGAATATTTGTGTTAATTTAGCAGTGTGATTGAAAGGCAATGTTTTGCCTTAATTATATAGTCTCTTCCTCTTTATAGCTCTGTTTCTGACCCTGATTATATTGCTGCACTTGTTTCAGGAAGCTGTTTTTGTTTTCTTGACAGAGATTAACCACACTCCTCCATGGACGGCAAAACTTTCCACGCATATAATCCCTCAATATGCTATAGCGGTTCTTCAGTCCAATTTGTGGCCCGGTGCCCATGCCTTCGCTTCCGGCAAGTAAGTAGATGCCTGCAGAATGGATGCAGTAAACCGATGTGTTTAAGTATGGACAACAAAAAATAAGAGGTTTCCCCAGAGACCAATGTCATTTCACCCAAAGCACAAACGGTCTGAAGAGTTGCCGTGGCAATTAGCGAACAAGCTCAGTGAGCAAACAAGCCTTTTCCAGGGATGGTTGCAGGGTGAATAACCTTGCTAAGATTAGTTTGAAGAAATGGAGCTTTATGGTGGGTGCTGATCAGTGCCAGTTTTAGTGTTAATGTCACCTGGTGATGACCTTTGTTGGCGTTCTCCCAGTGGCCGCCTACTTCGCCGATTCCCTCACTACCATCCTCCAGTGGTGCCTCTCATCTCTTTGTAGCCCCTCTCACATTTATTTTATTGATTTGATAGCACTGCTCATCCAGTGTAGGGTGTCATGGAGCTTTACACCACATAGATATTTTACAGTGGTTATGAATTATACAAGTGTGTAAATCAAGTGTTATCCTATTTCTTTGATCAGTGCTATTACAAAGATAATGGGCAGAGTCATTTTAGATCATCTCGAGGGTGGACCCACGATAAAAACGTCGTTTCAGATCTTCAGTATGAATTTAGGGCAGGGTTGGACACCACTGAACAAAGTTTAAATTTGCAAGTACACCGTAGCTAAATCAGGTACCGTATATTTAATAATTATGTATCTAAAATCTGCATTTGATCATGTAAACCACACCAAGCTTTGGGCCATAAAGGAGGACATGGGGGTGGAGGCAAATATTGTCAACTTTTTAAGACAACTGCACTGTGAGGTCATGGCTAGTATTAGATATGGACCCTTGGGTGAAATCACTGACTTGTTCTCCCATGCAGTGCATCAAGGTTGTGTCAAGGCACCTTTTCTTTCTATTTTATACATAAATGGCCTGGAACAACATCTTGCTAACCTTAAGGCAGATGTACCATATGTTGGTACCCGGCCAGTCCTCGTTTTATTATATGTGGGCAATGCCGTTCTTGTTGCCAGAACGAAAATTGGGCTCCAGAAACTTCTGGACAATTTTTGTACCTTCATGAATGATCTGGAACTCAATGTTAGTCATTCCAAATCTCATATCGTGATTTTTGGGCCTAGTGGTAGCAGAAACAATGCTTTTTTTGTCAACAACACTGAAATTACGCCAGTCCCTACTTTCCATTATTTAGGGGTGCTGTTTAATGACAGCTGCTCACGGAATTCTTTAGGTACTGCAACAACGTCTATATTTGCTTGTAGTGTAGAGGCACTTTTCAAGTTACAAAGAATTTAGGCTCTAAACCTTTCAGGGAACTTGGGGAAGTCTATAAAGCTAAATGCAGAGCAATTGCATCTTATGGCTCCAGGTTTTGGGGGATCAAAAATTATCCTTTCATTCAGAGGGTTGAACAAGGGTGCTTAAAGAGGTTGTTGGCGGTCCCTGATAGCACATCCACCTACATTTGCCGTTCTGAATTTGGTCTTGATTATGTTTGTGACATTAGCAGAGTCTGGCCACTCTTACTGTGGCTGGCAGTCTAGACTGAGCCGGAGGGTGAACTCATTCTCAAGATGATCATGAATTCTATGCAGCTTGAGTATGCCTCAAGAATACTATGGTTAATGTATATCAAGAATACCAGTAAGTCTTTGGTTATACCAACCATACTTGTATGGGCTAAGAGTGGTTGATCTGTAGAACCACAAACTCAAAACTCAGGATTTAAAATTTAACACAGTGGTTGGGATTGTCTACACTAATAAGAATGTATTACTATTCAAAGAATCATTTTTAGCAACCTTATAGCAACGAAAGCTTGAGCAAACAAGCAATAAGGTTCTAAGCCTATGCCTAGCAGTTTGCATGCAGCTTTTTGATTCTGTTACCTGCATGTTACACGTTGTGCTTCGCAGCAGGCACATTAACCCTCTGCTACTTTATGGTGACGCAAAACTGTGACTCGACAAAACATAGATCTTTCCAGCAATAAACATTGTGGTCACAAGTTAATTTGCCAATTATTATCGTCCCCTGAATATTGCTGGGCATAGAAAAATATCTGCAGGCTGCCCTGGTCTCTACAACATGTCTGCTCTGCACCCACTCTTGTCAAATGGCGCCCCCTCAAACTTAGTGCCTGTTATGATGGCACCAATCACACCGCTTTAAACCCGGCTCTGATGCTAAAGCACAATAGCCACAGAAAAGGATGATGGACGGAGTGCTGAAACCTTTCAAACACTCACCCACAGCCACAGATCTGGGTTAAATCCATCATCTTCTGCTCACCATGCTGTCCCAGCTTGGACCCAGCCATATGCAGATCAGTCTTGACCTTGCTCCCCATGGGAACTGTCCATCCCGAACTGCCAGGCCAGGTCCTCCCTGGACCGGAAACATGCATCCTGGGACCAGCTTCGAGGTATCACTGTTCATCAGCCAGGCTAGCTTGGATTCAGAGAAACAGTGAGCAAGTGACCTACGTCTGGGCATACCCTGTCCACTTAGGGCGACATTAGCAACATAAAAGGATGATGGACTGAGTGCTGTAACATTTCACACACTCACCCCAGTCACAGATCTGGGTTAAATTCATTGTTCTTTTGCTCACCATACCACCCCAGTTTGGACCCAGCCATATGCAAATCAGTCTTAACCCGCTCCCCATAAACTATAAACTGTGGTACCTCATTCAAATGACATAGATGTTGAACCATGTGTAAACCTTGTAAGAAAAAACATCATGAGTTTAATTAAGTGTAAGAGTATCAAGCAAGCATTGAACAGTTGTGAGGAAATGCCTCCTTGGCATGGTTACCCCCTAACTTTCAGCCTTTGCTGATGCTAAGTTATGATTTGAATGTGTGCTGGGACCCTGGTAACCAGGCCCCAGCACCAGTGTTCTTTCCCTAAACTGTACCTTTGTCTCCACAATTGGCACAACCCTGGAACTTAGGTAAGTCCCTTGTAACTGGTACCCCTGGTACCAAGGGCCCTGTTCCCAGGGAAGGTCTCTAAGGGCTGCAGCATGTCTTATGCCACCCTAGGGACCCCTCACTCAGCACATGCACACTGCTTCACAGCTTGTGTGTGCTGGTGGGGAGAAAATGACTAAGTCGACATGGCACTCCCCTTAGAGAGCCATGCCAACCTCGCACTGCCTGTGGCATAGGTAAGTCACTCCTCTAGCAGGCCTTACAGCCCTAAGGCAGGGTGCACTATACCACAGGTGAGGGCATATGTGCATGAGCACTATGCCCCTACAGTGTCTAAGCAAAACCTTAGACATTGTAAGTGCAGGGTAGCCATAAGAGTATATGGTCTGGGAGTTTGTCAAACACGAACTCCACAGTTCCATAATGGCTACACTGAAAACTGGGAAGTTTGGTATCAAACTTCACAGTACAATAAATGCACACTGATGCCAGTGTGCAATTTATTGTAACATACACCCAGAGGGCGTCTTAGAGATACCCCCTGAATACCTACCCGACTTCTAGTGTAGGCTGACCAGTTTCCGCCAGCCTGCCACACACCAGACATGGTGCTGGCCACATGGGGAGAGTGCCTTTGTCACTCTATGGCCAGGAACAAAGCCTGTACTGGGTGGAGGTGCTTCTCACCTCCCCCTGCAGGAACTGTAACACCTGGCGGTGAGCCTCAAAGGCTCACCCCTTTTGTTACAGCGCCCCAGGGCATCCCAGCTAGTGGAGATGCCCGCCCCTCCGACCACTGCCCCCACTTTTGCCAGCAAGGCTGGAGGAGATAATGAGAAAAACAAGGAGGACTCCCCCAGCAGTCAGGACAGCCCCTAAGGTGTCCTGAGCTGAGGTGACCCCTACCTTGAGAAATCCTCCATCTTGAGTTTGGAGGATTCCCCCAATAGGATTAGGGATGTGCCCCCCTCCCCACAGGGAGGAGGCACAAAGAGGGTGTAGACACCCTCAAGGACAGTAGCCATTGGCTACTGCCCTCCCAGACCTAAACACACCACTAAATTCAGTATTTAGAGGCTCCCCAGATCCCAGGAAATCAGATTCCTGCAACCTGAAGAAAGAAGAAGGTCTGCTGACCTACAAGCCTGCAGAGAAGGAGGAAGACGACAACTGATTTGGCCCCTGCCCTACCGGCCTGTCTCCAACTTTGAAAACCTGCTCCAGCGAAGCATCCGACAGGGACCAGCGACCTCTGAAGCCTCAGAGGACTGCCCTGGACTACAGGACCAAGAAACTCCCGTGAACAGTGACCCTGTTCAAAACCACCTACTTCTTTGCAACAAAGAAGCAACTTCCAAGGACTTAACGTTTCCTGCCGGAAGCGTGAGAATCTACACTCTGCACCCGACGTCCCCGGCTCGACCTGCAGAAAACCAACACCTCAGGGAGGACTCCCCGGCGACTGCGAACCCGTGAGTAACCAGAGACGACCCCCCTAAGTCCCCACAACGACGCCTGCAGAGAGAATCCAGAGGCTCCCCCTGACTGCGACTGCCTGTAACAAGGGACCCGATGCCTGGAACCAACTCTGCACCGCAGCCCCCAGGACCTGAAGGAACCGAACTTCGACGCAGGAGTGACCCCCCAGGCAACCCTCTGCCTTGCCCAGGTGGTTGCTGTCCAGAGAAGCCCCCCATGTGCCTGCCTGCACCGCTAGAGTGACCCCCGGGTCCCTCCATTGAAACCTATACAAAACCCAACACCTGCTTTGCTCACTGAACCCGGCCGCCCCTGTGCCGCTGAGGGTGTGTTTTGTATGCCTACTTTTGTCCCCCCCAGTGCTCTACAAAACCCCCCTGGTCTGCCACCGAGGACGCAGGTACTTACCTGCTGGCAGACTGGAACCGGAGCACCCCTGTTCTCCATAGGCACCTATGTGTTTTGGGCACCTCTTTGACCTCTGCATCTGACCAGCCCTGAGCTGCTGGTGTGGTAACTTTGGGGTTGCCTTGAACCCCCAACGGTGGGCTGCCTATGCCCCAGGACTGAGACTTGTAAGTGTTTTACTTACCTCCTAATCTAACCTTTACTTACCTCCCCCAGGAACTGTTTATTTTTGCACTGTGTCCACTTTGAAAATAGCTTATTGTCATTTTTAAAAAGACTGTACATGATATTGTTTTCATTCAAAGTTCCTAAAGTATCTAAGTGAAGTACCTTACATTTAAAGTGTTTACTGTAAATCTGGAACCTGTGATTCTTAAAATAAAGTAAGAAAATATATTTTTCAATATAAAAACCTATTGGCATGGAGTAAGTATTTGAGTGTGTGTTCCTGATTTATTGCCTGTGTGTGTACAACAAATGCTTAACCCCTTGGCTGCCAGGCCTTTTCCCCCTCCTGTGCCGAGCCTTTTTTTGGCTATTTGGGGCAGTTCGCGCTTAGGCCCTCATAACTTTTTGTTCACATAAGCTACCCACGCAAAATTTGCTTCCTTTTTTCCCAACATCCTAGGGATTCTAGAGGTACCCAGACTTTGTTGGTTCCCCAGAAGGAGGCCAAGAAATTAGCCAAAATACAGTGAAAATTTCGTTTTTTTCAAAAAAATGGGAAAAAGGGGCTGCAGAAGAAGGCTTGTGTTTTTTTCCCTGAAAAGGGCATCAACAAAGGGTTTGCGGTGCTAAAATTAACAGCTTCCCAGCTTTCAGGAACAGGCAGACTTGAATCAGAAAACCCAATTTTTCAACACAATTTTGGCATTTTACTGGGACATACCCCATTTTTACGATTTTTTGTGCTTTCAGCCTCCTTCCAGTCAATGACAGAAATGGGCATGAAACCAACGCTGGATCCCAGAAACCGCAATATTTCTGAAAAGTAGACAAAATTCTGAATTCAGCAAGGGGTAATTTGTGTAGATCCTACAAGGGTTTCCTACAGAAAATAACAACTGAAAAGAAAAATATTAAAATTGAGGTGAAAAAAACATAAACGTTTCTCTACGTTTTACTCTGTAACTTTTACCTGCAATGTCAGATTTTCGAAAGCAATATACCGTTATGTCTGGTGGACTCTTCTGGTTGCGGGGATATATAGGGCTTGTAGGTTCATCAAGAACTCTAGGTACACAGAGCCAATAAATGACCTGCACCCTGCAGTGGGTTTTCATTCTATACCGGGTATACAGCAATTAATTTGCTGAAATATAAAGAGTAAAAAATAGCTATCAAGAAAACCTTTGTTTTTCCAAAATGGGCACAAGATAAGGTGTTGAGAAGCAGTGGTTATTTGCACATCTCTGAATTCCGGGGTGCCCATACTAGCATGTGAATTACAGGGCATTTCTCAAATAGATGTCTTTTTTACACACTGTCTTACATTTGGAAGGGAAAAATGTAGAGAAAGACAAGGGGCAATAACACTTGTTTTGCTATTCTATGTTCCCCCAAGTCTCCCGATAAAAATGATACCTCACTTGTGTGGGTAGTCCTAGCGCCCGTGACAGGAAATGTCCCAAAACACAAAGTGGGCACATCCCATTTTTTTTACAGAAAACAGAGCTGTTTTTTGCAAAATGCCTACCTGTAGATTTTGGCCTCTAGCTCAGCCGGCACCTAGGGAAACCTACCAAACCTGTGCATTTTTGAAAACTAGAGACCAGGGGAATCCAAGATGGGGTGACTTGTGGGGCTCTGACCAGGTTCTGTTACCCAGAATCCTTTGCAAACCTCAAAATTTGACTAAAAAACATATTTTCCTCACATTTCAGTGACAGAAAGTTCTGGAATCTGAGAGGAGCCACAAATTTCCTTCCACCCAGCGTTCCCCCAAGTCTCCCGGTAAAAATGATACCTCACTTGTGTGGGTGGGCCAGGTGCCTGCAACAGAATAAGGCCCAAAACTTGTAGAGATAGAGGGGATAGCAAAGCGAGTTCATAAGGACATATTCTTCTTTTATTCATCTTTAGGCTGACTCTGCTTTGGGGACCCACATAAGTGAGGTGTCATTTTACTTGGGAGACTGAGGGGAACACTGGGGAGTAGGAATTTTGTGCTGGAGCGGTGATCCTACTAAGAATAGTCAGGAAAATATGCTTTTTTAAGCATATTTTGAGGTTTACAGAGGAGTCTGGGTAAGAAAATGTTGGGGGATCCACGCAAGTCACACCTCCCTGGACTCCTTGGGGTGTCTAGTTTTAAAAAAATGTCTGGGTTTGGTAGGTTTCCCTAGATGAAGGCCGCCCCCAGGACCAAAAACATAGGTGCCCCCTCCCCCCCAAACACAAGTAGTTTTGTAATATATCATTTTGATGTGTCCACATACGTCTGTGATGTGCCAAACACTAAAATTGTGAAAAGAAACGCCCTTAGGTTATGTGAAAAAGACCCCTCACCCACCAACCAAGTTGGTGGCATGCTTCATCATCGGGGTCCCCCCCGAGGCACCTAGCGTGTCACAGGTGTGCTGCGACGCCTGATTACAGCGGAGCAGGTTTTGTCATTTTTACCACACATACTGGTTGGATTTGGCACGAGGGTGAGTGATGGTTCAGTGGATCAAATTTTATTAACAAGAGATTTCACAAAAATGAAATGCACTGTTAATAACTGAAAGGCAAAAAACTGAACCAATGACTCACAGCTCGTGAGCTGTAAAGCCGCGACAAGGCACCAACCGCTTTACAGTCCATTCACACACCTTTCATACATGACACGCACAAGACCATTCACACCGCCAGCCACGGGCCCAGCACATTACAACACTTACATCGACAGACAGCGCCACTCAAGGGCCCATCACTTACATACGCCCACATGCCTGATACAACAATCACACCAGCTAATGGGAGTGTGTGGACTGGTGTTTGGCTGGCAGTGTGTTGCAGTAGCCAACAGCAAGTCAATTTGTACACTATGTACACCCTCAGCCAAGCCCCACTCCACACACAATGGCATCATTTTTTTTTTTCTAAACAGAGGAACCCCTAACTAAGTAGAAAGAATTACAAAACTACAAACACAAAAGCTCTAAGTACATGACAGAAATGCTAACCATGAAACTGAACACACGAAAATACAAAACAGACATGAGTTTACACTCATGGTTGTTCCCAGAAATTCTTCTGGGTGTGGTAATTCTTAAAACAACCACCCACACACAGCCAAGGCTTTGAAGGACAATCTGGGCAGTACATTCGAGTCTCCCTCCGGATACCTCTTCGAAAACACACTCTACATTTCTTAGCTGGAAAGTCTTTTTTGGGTGTGGGAGGAATGTGCTCAGCAAAGTGGCGATCTTTCAATCTAGCCACATCCTCCACCACTGCTTCTGTAGGAACTCTGGCCTGTTCCACCATAATAAGGCTCCCTATCACTGACTCCTGAAATTTCACAAATGTCATCTTTGACTCTGGAGACCTATCCCTAAACACAATAAAAGCATTAAAGGTTGCTAAGTGGAAGAGGTGAATTGCTAACTTCTTATACCAAACGTAAGACTTACGAATAGCAGTATAAGGTTCCAACCTCTGATCAACTCTATCTACACCTCCCATGTGCTTATTATAATCTAAAATGCACACAGGTTTGCGCACTTCAGCAACCTGGCCCCAAACAGTCACGGGGGAAGTACTCTCATCATGGATGGTACTTAGCATGTAGACATCCCTCTTGTCTGAAAATTTCAAAGCTAGCAGCTCATCATTCCGCAAGGCACAGCACTGTCCCCTCTCAAGTTTCTTACAAACAAGCTCCCTTGGATAGCCTTTCCGGTTACAACTAATTGTGCCACAAGCAACAGTGTCCACTTTAAACAATTCCTTGAACAACTGCACTCCAGTGTAGAAGTTATCTACATACAAATGGTGACCTTTGTTGAACAGTCGTCTACCAAGATCCCACACAATTTTCTCAGTGGCTCCAAAAGTGGGAGGACAACCAGGGGGGTCAATATTGGAATCCCTACCAGTGTAGACACGGAAATTATACACATATCCTGTACTACTTTCAGACAGCATATACAATTTAATTCCATATCGTGCCCTTTTGCTAGGAATGTACTGCCTAAAAACCAAACGACCCTTGAAGAGGACCAAAGACTCGTCCACACTTATCTCTTTGCCTGGAACATAGACATCCGAAAACCGATCTACAAAATGATCAAGGACAGGCCTAATCTTAAAAAGACGGTCAGAATCTGGGTGATCTCGTGGCAAGGCTAATGCATTGTCACCAAAATGCAGCATCTTAAGAAGAAGCAAATACCGATTACGACTCATGGTCGCAGGAAATATAGCTGTTGCCATCAAGGGACTAGTAGACCAATAAGAAGCCAGTGATGGCTTCTTTATCAACCCCATCAAAAAAGTCAAACCCAAAAACTTTTTTATCTCCTCCAAATTTGTGGGAATCCACTGGGCAGCTCTAGAGTGTGGCTTAAGTCTAGCGGCGTTGTCCCTCAAATGCTGCTCCGCACACAAATTAGTCTGCTCAACAATCTCTTCCAAAAACACATCATCCATGAATAACTCAAAGAAATTGACAGGCACAAAGTTCTTTGTATTGGCGCTACACCCCGGGAGACCAGTAAAGGCAGGCAACTCTGGCTGCTCCATGTTTGGGGCAACCCAGAGATCAGGTCTTCTAACGGGAAACCTTTCAGCCCCAGGTTCCTGCACTAATGGCACATCAGTGTCCTCCTCTAAAACAGACCCTTCATCTGCACTGAGTGTGGCTTCCTCATCAGAAGATTCCTCTCCAACAGAAACATCACTGCCAGAATCCCTCACTTCCTCCTCTGCCTCAGATGCAGAGTCCGTCTCATAATCATGATCAGACAATGACTCAAAAAGCATACCAACCACCTGCTGAGCGGTCATCCTGCGGCTAGCCATGATCTTTCCTACTAAAATTAACTGGACAAATTCACCACCAACAACCAGCACTGTGTAAGATAAGTAACAAAGTGTAGCTTTATTAGTAAGAGTTATAAACTCTAAACTATACTGCTCACTTGCCTGAAAAAGCTTGATTCACCAGCAACTACTCTGCACAGACACAGCAATCACCAATGATATCCCACTAAAAAGAAAGAAAGAAAAGCAAATTAGAAATAAGACAAAACAAATATCATTGTGCACAAATCTAAGGGCAATTTCACACACAATTCTGCCTTTAGTACACCCCCTACAAACATGTCATTCATGCATGGCAACAATACTCCTTTGGAGTAAATTGTTTCTACTTACCTAAAACATGCAACTATGCAAACCGCAGGTCAACCACCACCAAAACCGCAAGGAGCCACAGCAAATAAAGCAAAAGCTCTGAACTAGAACAAAAAGGAGAAACATTTTTTATCACAAATGCAAATACTTCATCAGTTGACAAACACCCCACCATCAAACATTTAGAAATTGGTGCCTAAGTGGATTCTGCCATAGGGGCAGATGGGCATACAAAAAAAATAGGCATATCTGCCCCAAGGAGGGCAGAAAATACCTTTAGTAGTGTGTCCCCATGGGGAGCGACCCTTGCCCAAGGGGACAGCCCCCAAACAAAAAAAACAAAAAAACACACACAACACTATCCCTGGTGCCTTAGTGGCTTCTGCTCCCCTTGGGGCAGATGGGCCTAAAAATAATAGGCCGATCTGTCCCCAAGGGGTGCAGAAATGGCCTTGGTACATGTGCCCCCAAAGGGGGGGGGCGGCCCTTGCCCAAGGCCCCCCCCCCATCCCCATCCACTAACACACACACACACTATCTCTGGTGTCTAGGTGGCTTCTGCCCCCCTTAGGGGCAGATAGGTCTAAAAATAATAGACCCATCTGCCCCCAAGGGGGGCAGGAATGGCCAACAGGTCAATGCCCACCTTGGGGGGCACCCCCCCACAAAAATAAACAAATTTTAAAAAATCCCTGGCGTTCTAGTGGTTTCTGCCCCCCTTGGGCAGTCTCCAAGGGGTTCAGAAATGGCCTCTGTACATGTGCCCCCAAAGGGTGGGGTGACCCTTGCCCAATGGCCCCCCCCCCCATCCACTAACACACACACATACACACACTATCCCTGGTGTCCCTGCTGTACCCCTTGGGGGCAGATGGGCCAAAAAAAATAGGCCCATCTGCCCCCAAGGGGGGCAGAAATGGCCAACAGGTCAATGCCCCCCTTGGGGGGGCACCCCGTGCCCAAGGGGACGCCCCGACCCCACAAAAATAAACCAAAAGCAATGCGATCGGGTAGCAGGAATGCTCAGAGACACCGGGGGAAAGGAAAACCCTTTCCTTTCCCCCGGTGCCTCTTTCTGCAAAACCCCCCACCCACTGGGAAGAGAAACTCACCTCTTCCTTTCTCGCCGCACAGGAAGCAAATGGCTTCCTGTGTGACGGGCACCCTATAATGAAATCAGCGCGCGATCGTGCGCTGACGTCATTATGTGGGGGTGGGGGGGAAGGGCTTCCCCTTCCCTCCCTGCCTTTGGGGGGGTTGGGGGAAGCACACAGAGGGAGCGAGAGCGCTCCCTCTGGGCTGTGTGCCGAGGACGTAATGGTTACGTCCTCGGCACAGCAGCACTGTGCCGCAGGACGTAACCATTACGTCCGCGGCACAGAACCGGTTAATACTACCCTCTGATAAGCCTACTGCTCGACCACACTACCACAAAATAGAGCATTAGAATTATCTACTTTTGCCACTATCTTACCTCTAAGGGGAACCCTTGGACTCTGTTGTGCACACTTTTTCTTACTTTGAAATAGTATATACAGAGCCAACTTCCTACAACAGTAATAGGACCAAATTACTGAATAGACATAAACCAGGAAAGAACTTCTAATACTTAGATCTTACGATTGTCCTCAATGATGAAGAAACAATGGTACTTCGTAAGAAAACCATCTGGGTAGGGAAAACGGAAAAGAGGGGAATCCCTTGAAACTTTGGGTGGGAATAAAACTCGCCTCCGTGTCCTTAATGGAATTGAAACTTTCCTTCATGATTACTAGGAAATGTTTAATTATATGTTAAGACCAGATACGAGGATTATGCTTGTTCAAAGCTTGTCCACCATCAAAGAAGCCATGTCAGGACTGGTTTAAAAGAAAACCTTTTGAACATGGAGTCCAAAGACCAGTTTCCTGCATTGATAATATCTTCTAGGTGAGTTCCTAGAGAAAAAGCTTTAGAAGCCATTGCCCCTCTACCCGAATGGGCACTAAACTGGGAGATGTCAATGCCTGCCTCTTGCATGACCCAACAGATACATCTGACGATTGTGGGGGAGGTGACCACTTTGAAAGGTTCCTGAGGGAGATTAAAAGTTCTCGTTCACCCGTTGGATGAAATTCTTCCATCATGTTCTCATATGTGCACAACACACAGTTTGGGACTTTTGTCAAAGGTCGGGTAGGACATCACCCTAGATTTTGACTTTGTGCGTCATGAGATATGGAAGGTGACCCCGTCAGTGTGAAAAGTCATCCAGTGAGATCCCAGTTGCGGACATCCAATACTCTGCGGCATGATACTAGGCACATTAGCATGGCCAATTTTGCAGAAAGCTCTTTACATGACAAAAACTCGTTTCTCTGCCAAGAAAAAAATAAATAAAGGACTTTGTTGACGTCCAAGAGGGTCGAGTAGC
The DNA here is from genome assembly GCF_031143425.1 of Pleurodeles waltl. Classification (NCBI taxonomy): domain Eukaryota; kingdom Metazoa; phylum Chordata; class Amphibia; order Caudata; family Salamandridae; genus Pleurodeles; species Pleurodeles waltl. Next base: position 663,999,958 of record NC_090448.1, read on the forward strand.
AAGGCTGAGGAGGAAATGCCAAACGGATTCCACGCATCAACCTTCACACCAAAGGGAGTTCCCCCTCCGGAGAGCCCTGTAGGGTAATATGTCCCACGGAGATGGCCAGCCTGTGTGAATTAACAGTACTGTAAGCCAATCCCTGCAAAGCCAGAAATGCCAAAAAAATTCACAATGGGAACCACTTTGCACCCCAAGAAATCCTGATTGTTTTGAGGACACCAATGCACCATCTAGACCATGCCGACCTGTAGCGCTTGCTGGTACCATCTGCCCAGGCTGCCAACAGCATTCTTTCAGCTTGGTCCGAAAGGCCAGAGACTCTCCAGCTTGCCTGAAATCCGCCAGGCCATGAGAAGCATTCGTCCCTGAAGCACCAGTGGGTGATAGTTGTCCAGCAGATGCTGAAGAGATCCTGGAGCATAGGGTAGAAGGACTGGAGATTCCCAGGAAAGTTCCAGAAGAACTGGAAACCAGACTTGCCACCTCCAGTATGGAGTGGTCAGGACTACCTCGGCTCCTTGTCATCGCACTTAAGCAGACAGCCTCAGGATCATTGCGAAGGGGAGAACGGCGTATCTCCGCTCCCCCGACCAGTCCTGTAGGAAAGCGCCCGTCGCTGTCGCCAGAGGATCTGGCTTCCACCTAAAATTCCTGGGTGGTTTACTGAGAACGGCCCCCAAAGGGTTTCTATTCTCCTGAAAACCTGTGGGTTCAGTTGCCACAGGCTCGTGTCGGACCACTCTCTGGAATACCAATCCACAACCACGTTGGATACTCCAGGAAGGTATTCCGCGGTAAGCGACATCTCATTTGAAATACACAAAAACTCAGAGATCCTTGACTAGGTCTGCCAGGACCTTCGACTTGGTGAGTCTTAGATGGTTGATGTATCGGACAGCTGAGATGCTGTCCATCTTCAAAAGCACATTGCAATGCACTCTGTCCTTCATCCAACACTTTATCGCAAAAGACCCTGCCATCAGCTCCAAACAGTAGATATGGAGCCGCCGTTCTTCTACAGACCATTTTCAGCTGGTAAAGGAGTCCCCAACCAGATTTGCTGGTGTCGAACTCTATTGCTGTGTCTGGGTCTGAACCGAATATTACTTTCCTATTCCAAGCCTCCATGTGCGCCAGCCACCAATTCATCTCAATTCTGACCTCGTCCGTGAGGGGAATCTATTCTGAGTACTGCAGGCCTTTGCGTAAGTGGGAAGCTTTGAGACATTGAAGGGCCCTGTAAAGAAGAGGGCTCTGGATGATAGCCTGAATGGATGAGGAGGGTAGACCCACAACTCGAGCCACCTGCCTGAGAGAGGTTGATGTCCTGGATAGCGTTCGCTTCAGCTCTCGACGGATCTTTGTGATTTTGCGAGAGGGATGACTCAAGGTTTTCTGCACTCAGTGTACGAGAAACCTGAGGAAGGTTGTCTGCCAGGACGGAGTCAGGAGGATTTCCGCTCATTGATGATGAAGCCTAAGCCCTCCAATAAGTTGTCATTGGAGTTGCTCCTATATGTAATATGGTCATTGATCAATTAGTAGGATGTCCTCAAGGTAAAAATCAGACAGAAGCCCTGGGCTCTGAGGTGTTCCATCACCAGTTCGATAGCCTTGGTGAAACACTAGGAGGCGGAAGATAGTCCGAACATCAGAGTTGTGAATTTGTATATTTGTTCCTGCCACCGAAATTGGTGAAACCTGTGGTGTGGAGGAAATATTGGTATCATCAAGTAGGCCTCCTGAAGGTCCAGACAGACATTTCAGTTACTGGGGCACAGTAAATTGTGCAAAAGATGGATTCCTTCCATTTTGAAATGACGATAAACTAGACAGCCATTGAACTCACTGAGGTTGCTGACCAGCGGTTATCCCCATCTGTTTTTTCCACCAGGGAGATATTGCTCAGAAAGTCCCGGGGTGGAGCTGAACTCAGATAATCGTGTTCTTCTGCAGAAGGTCCTTAACCTCGTGGTCTTTCAAGGCCGCCTAATGGTCTGCAAAGATCAACAAGTGTGAACGAGAAGGTTGGCCGGAGTCCTATAAAATTCGATGTGGAATCCACTGATGGTTTGCAGAACCCATGCCTCTGATGTGAGCCTTGCCCATGAGTGTACAAACTGAGCCAATCTGCCTCCCACCTTTAGTTGGAAAGAAGGGTGAACACTTACCTGTTTGGTAGAGGGCCACTGACATCTAGGAGTTTGTGCTGGCAAGAACGCTCTGACCCATCTATCCCTTTCATATGGTCTCAAATGTATTTTTGTAGCAAGATGGCTATACAGGAGTCTAATTTGGGAGTGAGGGCGACTTTGCCAAGGAAGAGAGGGGCGGGGACATTTGACCCTTAGGCAGACTCGGACCTCCTTATCCAGAGATGTCCTGAGTCGGCTAGCCACATACTTGGTCACCTTCTCAGTTGGGTCCTCTGGCTCCAGCATATCTGAGGGTTCCTCCGATTACGCTGGTCCACAGGGACCGGGGAAGGACGCCAGGGACATGAGGGGCTTACTTCATTGGTGAAGTCACCTCATGATCCTCGTCAGGATCGGGTGATGGAGGGGGTCTCCCCTGGCGCACCTGAAAGGGTGTCCTCTCCAAAGGGGGCAGCCTGCAACAGAAATACCTTCTTCAGGCAGCCAAATGCCCCAAGATCTATGTCTGTGTCGCTGATGCATTTTAGTGTGCACCTCTGAAAGGGGAAAGCTCTTAGTATGAGGCGGGAGTTATCGCCTAGGATCTGGGCAGATGTAAGCCAGTGCCAAGAGGCGGCGCACTAAGGCCTCTATTGAGACAGCCACCACTTGGTGGATGGAGGCATCCACCGCCACACAAAACTCATCATCAATGGGAAGGACCTGCAGGGACTCTTTCCCAATGTACTCTGCCATGGTAGTGAGGGAAAGCACACTGGGATCTAGGATAAGGATGTCAGGGAAAGAGAGGTTCAGGCGCCACGTTATATGCAGGGGAACCCTGAAGTAAAGCACAAGAGACCTGGTTAAATGAGAACAGGCGAATTAGGAGTGAACAGGGCCAGTGGATTAGCAAACGCAGGGATAGGCGCTCTTTAGTGCAGCACAGAGTTCATATGGCACTGGGCGAGCCAGTCTTAATTTGTATGCCCTGTGTGCAAGCAGGGCCACTGCCCCGGGGCCAACTCACCCAGTTATGCACAAGGGTGATCTCATAAATATGCCTGGGCGCAGCCTCTTTAACAGCACAGAAAATGTGCTTCGCGCGAGAACACTGCCAATACGCTCAGCAGGCGCCTGCTGTTCCAGCACAACCTCTTGATTGCTTTAAACATGTACAGACCCGTAAATATGGGTGTCAGGGTTTCTAGGTGGCTCAGGAGAGGGAAGGGGGTCCGCAGGGACTGCGCTCCTCAGTTGCCTTCACAGTGAGTAACTAGATTGTGTCCCCTGCAGTGAAGAAACTTGTGTCAAGTGCCCCTAGAGGTGGCTGGCCTCACCACACTCATGCTGTCCCAAGACTGGCAGCGGCTGCAACAGTAGCTCTGAGTTGTGGTCCCCGGCGGGCTTAAAGGCAGATATGTGTATTTACCCCCTAAAAAGCACCCTAAAATTGGCAAAAAAGACCACATAATTCAGTATAAGGAATGAAAGATGGGTACTTATCTGCTGGCAAGCAGGAAATAAAGAGGAGGATATGTGGGGGACGGTTACACATATGACGGTAAACCTGATGTTGATTGGCTGTTCTGCTGTAGTTCTTTCCCTCGGGCTGATGGGAAAGTTAGCTTTATATATTTAATGTTGAAGTTTGCTGGAAGTAAATAAAGAGAGAAAGTGGATCATAATCCTCACCTCCAGTCCCAACATAGAATTGATATTCCAGACATGGAATATCACATTTGTCATTTTTCTGTAGGCTTTTCCCTCAATACATTTTAGAAGTTTTGACCTGCTGAAATATATTGGAAAGCAGCAGGGGTGCAAGAAATTTAGCAAAACTCCGAATTATAATTGCTCTGCAAACTCTTGTTTGCACAGGGATCAGAATGCAATCTCTCCTTTGTATCCGGGCCAAAATCTGTGGTCATTGGGAAGCTTACTACCTACAACCAGCCCCTGTGTGACCTTAGACAAAGGAAATTTAATTTTATATAGCCCCTCGCCCTTGGGCCAGGGGATTGTGTTGCTTCATATTGTCCCTCCCTAACTTGGGCAAGTAAAGCGAAGGAATCATGTAACCCGCACTCTTCACCTAGGTGACAGGTCACAGGTGGGGTAACATTTAGCTGACAGCCAAAGACATAAGCTCAGATTAGATCCCACAGTTAGGCAGCAACACTACAATGGTCCCTGGAGATTGGTCCCAGTAAAGCACAAATGGCTAGAGGACCATGCATTCCCAAAACACCATAAAGTTAGATGCCACATGTAGTTAAGAAAACGTAGCCAATCAGGGCACAGCGCATGCAGTGACCATGACTACGCACCCCTCAGGCCTGACATCTGGACATGTACTCGCTGGCCCACATAGTGTCCATGCCAGGTCGAGGCACACCTGCATTCCCTGTCTGGAAATTGTGTCTGTGACTCCTTGACAAGAGTTTGCATATTTTACCAGGAAAAGAATGTTTATGTGTTTATTGATCTCAGAGACAAGTATAAAACATGGGTCATTTTGATGTTCTATGAGAGACAGTCCTCAGACCCCGGTGTTGTAACTGCTCTCCCAGCCGTAATGTTTAATTAAACAAACTGTTTCCTGTTTTGCCAGAAGCTTCTTGTTAATAAAAAGTAAAATCTCATTCGAGCAACAGCTTTGGGAAGGATACTGAGATAGAGGCAAATTGACAGGGAAAGAGAGACTGCCAAACATTTTATAGGCACAGGGACATGGACAATATATAGGGGCAAGGAGACAGATATGGGAACAGGAACAGCAAGATATTGGTAGAAAGGGGCAGGGACAAAGGTCCAGAGACAGAGAGGCAGAGACAAAGACACAGTGATAGAGACAGAGGGACAAGCATAGAGGAACAAAGAGAGACAAGAACAAAGAAAAAGTGACAAAGAAAGCAGGACCAGCAGAGGGAGTGGGGAAGGGACAGGGCAAAACAAGATAGATAATCACAGAGAGAGAGAGAGAGAGAGAGAGAGAGAGAGAGAGAGAGAGAGAGAGAGAGAGAGAGAGAGGGACATGTATAGAGGGCACAGGGTCAGAAATAGAGGGTCAGGGAGAGATACTGAGGGAGTGGAAAGAAGGACAGACACAAACGTAGAGGGGTAAGGGCATAGGTACATGACAGATGGAAATGAGTAAAGGGGCAAGGGATGAGGACCAGAGAGAGGGACACAGAGAAAGACCAGGACAGGATAATAAAGAGAGCAACAGTGACAGAAGACCCACCCAGCCTCCATTGTATGCCCAATACTCATTATTAAACACAAACAAACCTACCACCAGATGTTGACACCTACACCATCCTACACCCATACATCCAACATCAAACACCCAAGCATTCACTGTACTCTCACACATTCACCATCAGATGTCCAAACAATACCCATCAAATGACCACACACCCACCATCATACACCCACACAACAACATCATACACTAACATAGCTGCCATGATCGGCCCCACTCCATCATATGCCCCTTCACCCATCATCACACACCCAGAATCATACTCCCACACACTTAAATCATGCATCCACACAACCAATAACATATGCTAATACACATGGCCACACATCTACCATCTTTGACAATCACACTTCCATCATAACACGCAACCATGCATCGAACATCATGCATCACATAACCTCATTGTACAGCCACCGTCTTGTCCAGAATTGGCTCTTTCATATATTCATTTGCTTGTCGAATCAGCTGCAAAATTAGTGGAGTTGACTCATCAAGTCCTTACCAAAGTGGGTGTGCCTCGTTTGTTTTCTCTGCTTCAGCCATGCCATGCCACCAGATCAGTGGACCTCAATTTTGACAGTAATTCCATGTTTCAAGTAGGTCAGACAGGAAGGAAGTTCTTTCTGTGTTTCAGCAACTATTTATGGAACAAACGTCGGATCCACTTATAAAACATTTCAAATCATCTTAGTTTGAGGAAGTCACCTAATACCTGGTTGTTTTAGCTCTAAATTGTGCGATCTTCTGCTTACATATCAAACACACTGGAAAGCCTCCTCGAGAGTGGCCATTCGTGATATAAATTTGCTTAATAGTAACTTTACAGTAGCAGTCAATGGCACTGTCAACCTTAAAATCCCTAATCAGTGCTACTTTAGTAGCACATTCACCAGATTGGAAAAGACCTGAACTTCAGCCTTTGAGGTGAAAGTGCCTTCTGCCTCAACCTTTCCAAAGGTTATTTCACCTCCGACTTCTACTGCACATCATATGGAAATGGAGTCTCAGAGCTTTGCTGTCATTGCAGAGATGAGTCAGTTCAATTCAAATAACTTTTATTTCGGAGGCCAGGGCCATAAACGTACAAACAAGTTAAAACCAACAGTAATAAAAACTAAAAACATTGTAGACGAAAACTAAGTTTAACACAATTCAAAACAGTATTAAAACACTAATTTTACAAAAATGAATACACATCAATCGTACAACAAAATAATACCTAATAAATAGTACAAACAGTATCAGGCAACTACAGAGAGAGAAAGAGCCTTCCTTCTGATCACCCATATATCTCCCAAAGATTTGGCAACAGAGATGGCATCAACCTGGTGACGATCCACCTTAACAATCCGAAGGGCGTCAGCATGGTTGCATACACCTAACAGCCTACAAACAGGAGCTAACCGAGTACTCTGAGAGGAAGTGTAAGCTGGACACACAACAGAAACATGCAAGATGTTCTCCTCTAAACAATTACAGGCCAGGCACACAGAAACTCCCCCACTAGCCCAGTTGGAAGTGAATGCTCTCAAAGGTAAAGTGCCTACTGAAACAGAAAATATAACTTCCTATCTAATATAACGCCAATCTGGTCCCAAAAAAGTTCAAACCCCAAATTAGGCTTAAAATCAATAAAATCATTGGTGAGCTTAGACAGATAGCTCTTCTGGACTCAGTAGCCATTAGATTTGCCTAAAAATGTTTTTTCAAAAGATCCTTGGTCGGGAAGCTACCAGATTCCAGATGCTCTCTCAAAATGAGGCATGCCCAATGATTAACGTGCCTCCTTAATACACAAACACCAGGGTACCCTTTTAAAACAATCAGTCTTTATGACATTCTTAAGGCCTTCAACAAGGTGGCAAGTTCAGGGGTAGTCAATAAATATTGCCATACAATAATGGGTGATGCCTGTAGGAAAGTACCATCTTGCCTGGCATGTTACCCGCATATTTCACTGTATATATGTTTTTTTTGTGTATGTGTCACTGGGACCCTGCCAGCCAGGGTCCCAGTGCTCATAAGTGTGCCCTGTATGTGTTCCCTGTGTGATGACTAACTGTCTCACTGAGGCTCTGCTAACCAGAACCTCAGTGGTTATGCTCTCTCTGCTTTCCAAATTGTCACTAACAGGCTAGTGACCAATTTCACCAATTCACATTGGCATACTGGAACACCCTTATAATTCCCTAGTATATGGTACTGAGGTACCCAGGGTATTGGGGTTCCAGGAGATCCCTATGGGCTGCAGCATTTCTTTTGCCACCCATAGGGAGCTCTGACAATTTTTACACAGGCCTGCCACTGCAGCCTGAGTGAAATAACGTCCACGTTATTTCACAGCCATTTACCCCTGCACCTAAGTAACTTATAAGTCACCTATATGTCTAAACCTTTACCTGGTAAAGGTTGGGTGCTAAGTTACTTAGTGTGTGGGCACCCTGGCACTAGCCAAGGTGCCCCCACATCGTTCAGGGCAAATTCCCCGAAATTTGTGAGTGCGGGGACACCATTACACGCGTGCACTGTACATAGGTCACTACCTATGTACAGCGTCACAATGGTAACTCCGAACATGGCCATGTAACATGTCTGAGATCATGGAATTGTCACCCCAATGGCATTGGGAAGACAATTCCATGATCCCCCGAGTCTCTAGCACATACCCGGGTACTGCCAAACTACCTTTCCCGGGGTTTCACTGCAGCTGCTGCTGCTGCCAACCCTTCAGACAGGTTTCTGCCCTCCTGGGGTCCAGCCAGGCCTGGCCCAGGAAGGCAGAACAAAGGACTTCCTCAGAGAGAGGGTGTTACACCCTCTCCCTTTGGAAAAAGGTGTCAGGGCTGGGGAGGAGTAGCCTCCCCCAGCCTCTGGAAATGCTTTGATGGGCACAGATGGTGCCCATCTCTGCATAAGCCAGTCTACACCGGTTCAGGGATCCCCCAGCCCTGCTCTGGCGCGAAACTGGACAAAGGAAAGGGGAGTGACCACTCCCCTGACCTGCACCTCCCAGGGGAGGTGCCCAGAGCTCCTCCAGTGTGCTCCAGACCTCTGCCATCTTGGAAACGGAGGTGCTGCTGGCACACTGGACTGCTCTGAGTGGCCAGTGCCAGCAGGTGATGTCAGAGACTCCTCCTGATAGGCTCTTACCTGTGTTGCTAGCCTATCCTCCTTCCTAGGTAGCCAAACCTCCTTTTCTGGCTATTTAGGGTCTCTGCTTTGGGGAATTCTTTAGATAACGAATGCAAGTGCTCATCAGAGTTCCTCTGCATCTCTCTCTTCACCTTCTGCCAAAGGATCGACCGCTGACTGCTCAGGTCGCCTGCAAAACCGCAACAAAGTAGCAAAGACAACTACTGCAACCTTGTATCGCTGATCCTGCCGCCTTCTCAACTGTTTTCCTGGTGGTGTATGCTCTGGGGGTAGCCTGCCTCCTCTCTGCACTAGGAGCTCTGAAGAAATCTCCTGTGGGTCGACGGAATCTTCCCCCTGCAACCGCAGGCACCAAAAGACTGCATCACCGGTCCTCTGGGTCCCCTCTCAGCACGACGAGCGTGGTCCCTGGAACTCAGCAACTCTGTCCAAGTGACTCCCACAGTCCAGTGACTCTTCAGTCCAAGTTTGGTGGAGGTAAGTCCTTGCCTCCCCACGCTAGACTGCATTGCTGGGTACCGCATGATTTGCAGCTGCTCCGGCTCCTGTGCACTCTTCCAGGATTTCCTTTGTGCACAGCCAAGCCTGGGTCCCCGACACTCTAACCTGCAGTGCACAACCTCCTGAGTTGTCCTCCGGCGTCGTGGGACTCCCTTTTGTGTCTTCGGGTGAGCTCCGGTTCACTCCTCTTCGTAGTGCCTGTTCTGGCACTTCTGCGGGTGCTGCCTGCTCCTGTGAGGGCTCCCTGATTTGCTGGGCGCCCCCTCTGTCTCCTCATCCAAGTGGCGACATCCTGGTCCCTCCTGGGCCACAGCAGCATCCAAAAACCCTAACCGCGACCCTTGCAGCTAGCAAGGCTTGTTTGCAGTCTTTCTGCGTGGGAACACCTCTGCAAGCTTCTTCACGACGTGGGACATCCATCCTCCAAAGTTCCTAGTCCTCTTCGTTCTTGCAGAATCCACAGCTTGTACCATCCGGTGGCAGCTTCTTTGCACCCTCAGCTGGCATTTCCTGGGCATCTGCCCAATCTCGACTTTGTCGCGACTCTTGGACTTGGTCCCCTTGTTCCACAGGTACTCTCGTCCGGAAATCCACTTTGGTTGCATTGCTGGTGTTGGTCTTCCTTGCAGAATTCCCCTATCACGACTTCTGTGCTCTCTGGGGAATATAGGTGCACTTTGCACCTACTTTTCAGGGTCTTGGGGTGGGCTATTTTTCTAACCCTCACTATTTTCTTACAGTCCCAGCGACCCTCTACAAGCTCACATAGGTTTGGGGTCCATTCGTGGTTCGCATTCCACTTTTGGAGTATATGGTTTGTGTTGCCTCTATAACTATGTGCTCCTATTGCAATCTACTGTAACTATACATTGCTTGCATTACTTCCTTTTGCTATTACTGCATATTTTTGGTATTGTGTACATATATCTTGTGTATATTTGGCATCCTCATACTGAGGGTACTCACTGAGATACTTTTGGCATATTGTCATAAAAATAAAGTACCTTTATTTTTAGTATATCTGTGTATTGTGTTTTCTTATGATATTGTGCATATGACACCAGTGGTATAGTAGGAGCTTTGCATGTCTCCTAGTTCAGCCTAAGCTGCTCTGCTATAGCTACCTTCTATCAGCCTAAGCTGCTAGAAACACCTCTTCTACACTAATAAGGGATAACTGGACCTGGTACAGAGTGTAAGTACCCCTTGGTACCCACTACAAGCCAGGCCAGCCTCCTACAATGCTGAATCTTGCCCAACAACCCTTTTAGGCCGAAATCCAAAAGAAGTGGATATAGTGGTGTACTAGAGGGGAGAGAGATAAGGTTCCTAAAATCCTTTTTTTCAATTTTAGATAATTGGTCATGATTAGAGAAACCCCACAGTTCCTCCCTATACAAAGCAGAACCCAGTGCTTTGGCCTCGTAAATTTTAAGCGCAGGTGTGATAGGTTTGGTATGTTAAGTTGAATGTTCCTTGAGTAACGCACCCAAAATCTGCTTGAATTTAGTAGCTGTCTTACCAAGATGGGGATGCCAAGTCATACGGCCAAAGAATGTCACCCTGAGGTAAGTAAACAAATCAACCCTCTCAAGGGGAACCCCACCCAAAACAATATTCCCCTTAAACGATTTGTGCGGATTAAACACCATAATTTAGTTTTTAGAACAGTTGATGTCCAGACTATGAGCAGTGCAAAATTCATTAAAGCGAGTTAAAAGCTTCTGAAGCCCGCTCAGGGTCTTGGAGATCAACAAAGTGTAATTCGCTAAAAAGAGGATCAGAATTTTTGTTTGCGCCAGGGAGGGAGCATCTGCTTCATGCTGAAATAGGAAATTACCAATAATAAATCAACAAAAAACAAAAGGCCTCATCAGTGGTTGAGACCTTCTTATTGAAGCCTGCTTGAAAATGACTAAGAATGTCTTTCTCCATAGACCACTCCTGAATTTTTCTCAGCAAACATCAGCAGAATTTTTTTGGAGGCAAACTTTAAGGCTTATGGACCTAAACGTACTCAATTGGAATAGGTCACCCTTTTTATAAATGGGTAAAATTATTGCTTCCATCCAAGAATCGGTAATATGAGCCCCTTCAGCTTTTGTTTTTGCAGGAACTAAGATATAACGGGACCAAGCCTCTAATCTGATAAAGAAACCTATCCGCAGCAGAAATGAGTCATTCATTTATCATTAAAATTTGCTCAAACCCTTCCTTAGGTTTTGAGTGTACCATGAGATTCTTTTCAAATGACCCACACAAAATGTGCATGTATTGTCTACATCCAAATCATAAACTTAAGGACTGCAAGATTTGCAGGACATTTTCAGCAAAACCCCTCAACAAACGTGAGGGAAGGCACTTGAGGTGGCCACAGAAAAGGGATGAATGTGGATCAAGCTCTCCGTTATCTAAAGAGTGAAAGGTGTTAATGCGCAAAGCAAAGACCTTGGATGCTTCAAAAATCAAAATTATGTTTAGGGACTATCTGATAAGTGGTATGAGTGTAAAGACTACATTCTTCCAACAATAAAACCACCTTCACACCCACACCTTGCTCCCCCACCACAGTAGACTCCACGCTGGATGACATCGCCAGCTTCCATGCCGTGGTAGAGAGGGCATCCAGAAGATTAGATCATGTAGTAACAGAGAAAATGACGACTAGAAGATCTGTTAAAACAAGAAGGTTTCAAACTGATGCATGGCTGAGCAAGGATTACCAGACAGCTCATGCTATGACGGTCAGCTCTGGAATGCTTGACTAGACATGCCAAAGCAGACTGTCATCATGCAGCCTGCATAAAAGAAGGTCAAGAAATCCGGGAACACCATACACTGCGCCACCTCAGAGGAATGTAGAATGGATGCCTCAGCAAGTGAGTCTCATCCATTGGAGCAATGTCAATCTGAGCGGCCAGTGCTCTGGCAATTGTGAGTAGGTTATGACTGCTAGATGTTATTGAACATTGCTACGTAGCTGGACCTCCTACCTCATGATAAGAAACAAGAAGTAAAATTGATACTTCAGGAAGGCTGGTCATCTGACTGATTCAGCGATGGGTGTAGCAATCTGGGTTTCTTGGCTGAGTCAGCGGTTTCAAGAAGGCAGAGTTGGTTAAGAACAATCCCATTCAGACCAGGGGTTCGAAAAAGTTTTTTTACCGTGTATGGACAGAGAGTCACTCTTTGTAAAAACACATGGATGGCATGCTTCAGAGCCATAAGCGGGGTGTAGCTTGGTCAGTAAGATTGGAGGAGAGGAGGTGTGAGCTTCAGATTTTCCGACAATCAGGCTTTTATGTAATGTTTAAATACATTACATGACAAGCAGTGTGCATGGGAGGGACCTAAGGGGCAGTGGAAAGCGAGAGGACTGTGGATTGGAAGGGGTACTAAGTAAGGGAGAACACAATATTTCGTAAAATTACCAATATCCTTGACAACTTTAAAAATGGCGAGGGAGAGTGTGTGTGTGCATTTTTGTCTGAATGTTTGTAAACATTCCTGGTGAAATCCGGCAGACATCTCACCATACCCAGCTGAAAGCATCTGTATCCAACTATTCATCAGAAAATTCATTTATTGGTGGTGTAGCACCCCCCCACACCCACCCTCCAACCCAAAGCTATGCCCCTGGCAATAAGGCAGACTGAATACAGCCAGGTCATTCGGATCATTACATCAAAGACAACCCCATCTATATCGGGGAGCCAGGTAAATAATGCAGTCATGCTGCTGATCCTATCAATCCTATAGGTACCTGGTATACCAGCAACAACCACCAATATTAAACAGCAAAACCAATCATACAGAGCACCTCCGGCCCAAACATGGAACAAGCCTCCAGTGAAACACAAAAGAGGAGGGCAGTCTAAAAATCACAATTCTCAATGTCATTGACAATCTTCAAGCACCAACTACCACCTTAATCCCCCAGAAGATCTGTAGCCCTGTAGCTGGAAGGTTCTCAGCTTTTGACAATGAATGGTCAATAGTTACTGCAGTCAAATGGGTGCTGAATGTATCTTAGTTTGGACAGACACTGGCGATTATTCAGTATTCGACAACAGTGCACTGGCCAAAATCAAACTCAGACATCTATCCCTGTTGAAAGCAAAGATTCTAAACATTCTACAAAAGAGAATTAAAGGCCCACTCTCAAGGGAGCCTAAAAACGTGTGACTTTACACCAGGCACTTCTTAATAAAAAATAAAACCTCAAAAGAATGATGGCCCTTTCTGGACTTGTGGCAGCTCAGTGTACAGGGAGTGCAGAATTATTAGGCAAATGAGTATTTTGACCACATCATCCTCTTTATGCATGTTGTCTTACTCCAAGCTGTATAGGCTCGAAAGCCTACTACCAATTAAGCATATTAGGTGATGTGCATCTCTGTAATGAGAAGGGGTGTGGTCTAATGACATCAACACCCTATATCAGGTGTGCATAATTATTAGGCAACTTCCTTTCCTTTGGCAAAATGGGTCAAAAGAAGGACTTGACAGGCTCAGAAAAGTCAAAAATAGTGAGATATCTTGCAGAGGGATGCAGCACTCTTAAAATTGCAAAGCTTCTGAAGCGTGATCATCGAACAATCAAGCGTTTCATTCAAAATAGTCAACAGGGTCGCAAGAAGCGTGTGGAAAAACCAAGGCGCAAAATAACTGCCCATGAACTGAGAAAAGTCAAGCGTGCAGCTGCCACAATGCCACTTGCCACCAGTTTGGCCATATTTTAGAGCTGCAACATCACTGGAGTGCCCAAAAGCACAAGGTGTGCAATACTCAGAGACATGGCCAAGGTAAGAAAGGCTGAAAGACGACCACCACTGAACAAGACACACAAGCTGAAACGTCAAGACTGGGCCAAGAAATATCTCAAGACTGATTTTTCTAAGGTTTTATGGACTGATGAAATGAGAGTGAGTCTTGATGGGCCAGATGGATGGGCCCGTGGCTGGATTGGTAAAGGGCAGAGAGCTCCAGTCCGACTCAGACGCCAGCAAGGTGGAGGTGGAGTACTGGTTTGGGCTGGTATCATCAAAGATGAGCTTGTGGGGCCTTTTCGGGTTGAGGATGGAGTCAAGCTCAACTCCCAGTCCTACTGCCAGTTCCTGGAAGACACCTTCTTCAAGCAGTGGTACAGGAAGAAGTCTGCATCCTTCAAGAAAAACATGATTTTCATGCAGGACAATGCTCCATCACACGCGTCCAAGTACTCCACAGCTTGGCTGGCAAGAAAGGGTATAAAAGAAGGAAATCTAATGACATGGCCTCCTTGTTCACCTGATCTGAACCCCATTGAGAACCTGTGGTCCATCATCAAATGTGAGATTTACAAGGAGGGAAAACAGTACACCTCTCTGAACAGTGTCTGGGAGGCTGTGGTTGCTGCTGCACGCAATGTTGATGGTGAACAGATCAAAACACTGACAGAATCCATGGATGGCAGGCTTTTGAGTGTCCTTGCAAAGAAAGGTGGCTATATTGTTCACTGATTTGTGTTTGTTTTGTTTTTGAATGTCAGAAATGTATATTTGTGAATGTTGAGATGTTATATTGGTTTCACTGGTAATAATAAATAATTGAAATGGGTATATATTTGTTTTTTGTTAAGTTGCCTAATAATTATGCACACCTGATATAGGGTGTTGATGTCATTAGACCACACCCCTTCTCATTACAGAGATGCACATCACCTAATATGCTTAATTGGTAGTAGGCTTTCGAGCCTATACAGCTTGGAGTAAGACAACATGCATAAAGAGGATGATGTGGTCAAAATACTCATTTGCCTAATAATTCTGCACTCCCTGTATTCGTAAGAAATAGTCAGTCATAATGGTAACTTTACAAGAGGTGCTGCAGCTCCTTATGAAAAAAATAATACATGGCATATTTAGGCCTGAACGATGCATATATTCATATAACCAGTCATTGAAAACACAGAACATTTCTCAGATTCAGAGTAGCCGGTCACCACTATAATTTCTGCATACTCCCACTCAGCCTCAGATCCGCTCCCAGAACATTTACAAAGTTTATTGCACCAGTTGGAGCTCACCTTCAACGTCTAGGACACCAGATCTATAGGTATCTGGACAAATGGATCATCAAGAGTTCCTCTATAGGCTATACAAAAAACTCAGGCACGGCTTGTATCAAACTTTTAGCTAGGATTCACCCTCAACAAAGACATATCCTAGTTGAAACCAGCTCAGAACCTCCAATTTTTGGGAGCCATAATTTATACTAAAGAAGTGAAAGCATATCCGTCAAGGGACAGGTAATCTACACTCAATGCAATATCAGGACGATTACATAGTGAAAGTGCTCTCAATGCATTTGTTAGACAATCGCTCAAGTGAGTGTGTGTTCTAAAAATGTTTTCTTGGTATGATGTCTTCATGCATATTCCTCATACCATTCTGCGATCTACAAATGTGGCCTTCTCAAGAGCAGTCAACGGACTCAGGCAACAGCTTCTTTTAAGGACCGAGTAACAATAGCTCCCAGAATAACAGCACCTCTCCAATGAGGATGTGAACAACAAATATGGGAGTAAGCCAAACATTTCTTCCACCTCAGTAACATTTCATCATAACTTTGGATGTTTCCATCAAAAAGCAGGGTGTCCACCTTGAGGAACTCTAAGCAAGAGGTTTCTGGTCCATGCAAGAAAAGACACTTCACATAAATGTCCTTGAGCTGAAAGCTGTGAAGACAGCCCTACAGTTGTTTCTCTCTTGCATCGGACCATGACAAATGATTTGAGGGGCCAAATCAGTTGAATCTTTTGCTACAGTGAGGGTCAGTTCAGATATAATCACAAAATCTTTCAAAATGTCTTTATATTTTTCTCTATCTTTCCTGGGAATCCAGTCAAACCTTCTTCAAAATCGCAAAGCTCCCCTCTAGTGGCCTTCTAAAGCAGTGAAACATGCTGCCTACAAAGCAATAGTAGATTTTATGCTGACTTTTTACCCACTACATCTATCTATTTGCTCTCTCGTTCTGGAGTAGCATAAAAGAGCAAACCAGAAATGCCACAGCATTTTTAGCTAGAGACACAAATGAATCGCAGGATGCAGTCTCCCTCAAAAAGAACATATCCAGATCCAGCAGACTGTACTTTTTCTTCTGTCCAAAGATTTGATGAAGGCCGAAGTCAGAAAGGTGTGCACTGTGGGCTCCAGTAGACCTAGAATCAGGGCAACAAGGGGTCTAGTCTGTGGTTTAGGAAACAGGGTCCTGAAAATCTTTCAGCTTTCGTGAATAGTTGCAGGTGCCTCAATGCTAAGCTTTATTGCTGTTCTCTTGGTAAACTCATGCAAAGAGACAACATTACCCACTGCTGAATGTCTACAAGGAGAAGACTCGACAGAGAGAGTATTCCTTCTCACTTGAGTATTGAGAATTGTGGTCCATTTGTTCTTCTTCCTAGCCTATTTTTACTCAGGAAATGATGATTATTGTATTTCTTTCTTGTTCATTCTTGTCATATATATGGTAGGTGTGTGGGCACATAATGGTGGCTAAGGGGGCTTACCTGTATACCTATTTATCCAACATTAGTATTGTTCATAAATTCACATGCTTGAATCATTCCCCATCATTGAGGTGGAAGTCCCAAAGTACCTTTACAATAGCAGTGCAAGGCAATGCATGCAGTAAAGGCTCTAAAACAGTGCCAGTTTAGTAGAACATTCAACGTATTGTAAAAGACCTAAACCTCTGTCTGCTGCCACCTCATTATCAATAGTGCATTCTCACCTTTAGGCTTGAATTCAGTACCAAGAGTATTATTTTACCAAGTGCATAGCAGTGGTAGCAGCAGTTCTGCAAAAGAATGGAATATTTATCTACCTATACTTGGATGTTTGGCTGCTAAAAGCCAATATTACATCTAAACTCCAGCAATATATGAAGTCTGCTATAGCTAACCTCTCTGATTTGGCTACTGACCATCTGAATAAATTTAGTCCTTCACCCTGTGCAAATAAATCAGTATGTGGGGCGTCACAAGAGCTACAATGCAACCAAAAGAGTATCCTTCAGAGGAAAACTAACAAGTGTATATTTGAAGATTCTTTCTTTGATGCTAACAGCCCCTTCAGTCAGACAAACCTCATCCCTCCTGGGCAGCACGGCATCATACAGTTGTCCATTTTCTAATGCCAGACTGTGTGTCAACTACAAAAAGGTCTGCAAGACCAGTAGTGTTGGAAGACAGAAGACTTGCAACGGAAGATAAGACTATCCAACTCTGCCACTCAGTCTTGTGTATGGTAGCACAGTAGAGGGAACATGCTGCGGGGAGCTGAATTGCAGAAACCCTGACTTGTTTCTCAGCAATGGCAGATGCATCACTGGAAGGCTGGGGAGTTCAAATGAGAGAGCTGTCTGTTCAGGGTAGGTGGTCACCACCAGAGAAACTGTACCATATCCAAATACTAGAATTTAGATTTTTGTCTTGAAGATATTCTTTTGACAATCTGGGTTTTTTAACTGCATTAGAGATGGCTTTGGGGTTATATCCTCAGGTTGTGATTTTGTTTTTACAATTATAGTTTATTTCTCCCTATAAAGATAACCTTCTCTGTAGTTGCTGTTGACCATTAAAACGTATTGGATATTATCCTTTTGCTCTTTGGGTATCCTGATCTCGTGTTTGATTATCTGTATACAGCTTTTGTTTTAGTATATAGCCCATTCAGCAGACTATTATTACTATTAATAAACTCTTTTTATTATACCATAAACAAAGAAACATAGCAAAACATTTTGACACTGTTAGAGCACACAGTTTGGAAATTAGTGTTTCATAAATAACTGAAATGAAGTTGACAATTTGATAACCTGCAAGTTCCATCTAGGTCCCTGTATACCTTCCAGTGGCCACATATCCTTTGTATATCATGCATTCAACCTGCATACAGAAATTCACTCCCACCTGCCTCTATGATAGTGTGGCTACTTCTTTGCTCCGGTGTAGGAAAATGCCACTGTTGGCATGGTCACCCCCACGTTTTGCCTAGTGTTGATGCCAGCTTTGATTGGAAGTGTGCCGGGACCCTGCTAACCAGGCCCCAGCACCAGTGTTCTTTCCCTAAAAATGTACCTTTGTTTCCACAATTGGCACAGCCCTGGCACACAGTTAAGTCTCTTGTAAAAGGTACCCCTGGTACCAAAGGTCCTGTGGCCAGGGAATGTCCCTAAGGGCTGCAGCATGTATTATGCCACCCTCAGGGACCCCTCACTCAGTACATGCACACTGCCTTGCAGCTTGTGTGTGCTAGTGGGTAGAAAAGACAAAGTCGACATGGCACTCCCCTCAGTGTGCCATGCCCACCAACCACTGCCTGTGGCATAGGTAAGTCACCCCTCTAGCAGGCCTTACAGCCCCAAGACAGGGTGCACTATTCCACAGGTGAGGGCATAGCTGCATGAGCACTATGCCCCAGCAGTGTAGAAGTCAATTCTTAAACATTGTAAGTGCAGGGGGTAGCCATATTGAGTATGTGGTCTGGGAGTTTGTCATTACAAACTCCACAGCACCATAATGGCTACACTGAACACTGGCAAGTTTGGTATCTAACTTCTCATCACAATAAACCCACACTGATGCCAGTGTAGGATTTATTGAAACATGCAAACAGAGGGCATCTTAAGGATGCCCCCTGTATGTTAGCCCAACTGCTAGTGTAAGGCTGACCGGTCTATGCCAGCCTGCCACTTCCAGACGAGTTTCTGACCACATGGGGTGAGTGCCTTTGTGCACTCTGTGGTCATAACCAAAGCCTGTCCTGGGTGGAGGTGCTACATACCTCCCCCTGCAGGAACTGTAACACCTGGCGGTGAAACTCAAAGGCTCAAGCCTGGTGTTATAGTGCCCCAGGGCACTCCAGCCAGTGGAGATGCCCATCCCCCGGACGAGCCCCCACTTTTGGCGGCAAGTCCAGAGGGATATTGAGAAAAACAAGGAGTCACCCCCTCAGCCAGGACCACCCCTGAGTTGTCCAGAGCTGAAGTGACCCCCTCCGTGAGAAATCCTCCATCTTGCTTTGGAGGATTAGGACCAATAGGGATAGGGATGTGCCCCCCTCCCCAGTGGGAGTGGGCACAAGGAGGGTGTAGCCACCATCAGGGAAAGTAGCCGTTGGCTACTGCCCCCTGACCCTAGACCACCCTTAAATTTGGTATTTAGGGCTGAACCCAGCTCTTCAGATTTCCTGACAACCTCAAGAAAGAAGAAGGTCTGCTGAGCTGAAAACCCCGCAGAGAAGAGAAGGAGACAACTGCCCCAGCCCTACCGGCCCGTCTCCTGCTTCAAAAAGCTGCAAAAGAAGAAGAAACACATTCTGCAGGACCAGCGACCCCTGAAAAGTCTCCAGGGGACTGCCTGCATCACCGAGGACCAAGAAACGTCCGTAAACAGCGGGCCTGCCCAACAAGAAGACCAGGAAACCATCTTTAAAGGGACTCCCACGTCACTCCAGAAGCGCGAGTCCCCACTACTCTGCACTCAACACCCCCGGCCCGTGTCCAGAGAAACCACTAGCAAGAGAGGATCCCCAGGCGATTCTGACTACGCGTCCACCATGGGCTGACCTTTCCAAACCCCCACGATTACGCCTGCAGAGGGAATCCCGAGGACCCTCCTGACCGTGACTGCGATATCCGTCGCCTGGAAAAGCACTGCACCCGCAGCCCCCAGGCCCGAGAGAAACCGACCACCGGTGCAGAAACAACCAGCAGGCATCTCTCACCCTTGCCCAGTCAGTGGCTTGCCTGAGAAGCCCCCCTGTGCCCTGCCTGCAGCGCCTAAGTGACCCCGGGGTCCCTCCATAGAGTTCTATTGAGAACCCAACGCCCTGTTTGCACACTGCACCCATCCGCCCCTGTGCCGCTGGGGGTGTGGTTCTTGTGCCTACCTGGGGCCCCTCCAGTGCTCCTTCAAACCCCCCTGGTCTGCCCTCTGATGACACGGGTACTTACCTGCAAGCAGACCGAAACCGGAGTACCCCCTGTCTCCATAGGGACCCACGTTATTTTATCTGCACCTAACCGGCCCTGTGTTGCTGGTGCTGGGTGTTTGGGGTTATCTTGAACCCCCAACGGTGGGCTACCTATGCCCCAGAGACTGAACCCATATGTTTGTTACTTACCTCAAAAACTGTACTTTACTTACCTCCCCCAGGAACTGTTGAAAATTGCACTGTGTCCATTTTAAAATAGCTTTGTTCCATTTTAAAGAAAACTGTGCGCATTGTTGATTCCATTTCAGGTTCTAAGTATTACTATGCAAAGTACTTTTCCTTTAATGTACGTACCTGCTAAATGAATCTTGTGGTTCTAGAAATAAATGAACAAAATAATATTTTTCTATATAAAAACCTATTGGTCTGGACTTAAATTATTGAGTGTGCGTTTTCACTTATTATTTGTGTACAACAAATGCTTAACACTACCCACTGATAAGCCTAACTGCTCGACCACACTACCACAAATAGAGCATTAGTATTATCTATTATTGCCTATATCAGACCTCTGGGGAACCCCTGGCCTCTGTGCACACTATATCTCATTTTGATATATTATATACAGAGCCAGCTTCCTACATCCTCCGTATACTTGCGGTGTCCCTTCAAGCTGTGATAAGGACCACATTGCAGAACAATAGTGTGTGTCTAGATAGGCTTTGGTTCCCCATATCCCCAGCTTGCCCAGTTTCCGGCTCAAATCCACTGCCACCTTGGCAGCAGTGGAACTGTCCCAAATGTATCCAGAATGAGTGGACAACCCCAAAGGGTGTGTTCCATGTTTCCACCGTGGCCCCATCCCTGCAGAAACCTGTCATTGTCAGCCCTACCCATTAGGAGCAGTCGACTTCTGTTAAAGTACTTGCAATGGAGGATTTTCAGCTGCACCATTTTGAAGCCAGATTTAATAGCAAACCTCACAACGTTGATGACACGCCTTCCCCCAGTCCTCATCTGCTAAAACCCCCAGGTCTACTTCCCATCAACCACACAGAATGTCTAGGGAGGGCTGGCAATTAGCCTCCAGTGTCCGGTATGTCATGGAGATAACATGGCACTGCGCAGGGTCCGATAGCAGTCAGAACTCCAGCAGAATCTCTTTGTGTACCTCATGTAACATATCCCGGCATCCCTGGAGTGTGTTGGACCGGTGTATACCGGAAATGTTGAGTTGCTGCCAGTTCATAGTGAGTCTGCAAGTCAGAAAAGGGAACAGTCCCTGCGGCCCCCACATGTCTCCTAATTCTGATATCCTGATCATGTCCCACTGTTGCCTGCACTCCAGCCCTTGTAAAGCTCCTAGTAGGCCTGAGTCCCATAAGTGGGGTCGCTAGCATTAGTCATCCCTGCCAGCCCTTTTTCTTTGTGGCTTTTTTCTATCTTTATCATTAAGTCTGTCAGGGAGGGATGACGAAATGGACTACGATCATCATAAAGCCTCCTTAAGTATACTGGGTGGGAGGAAGAATCAGTCTTGTATCTGCTTTCAGAGATAGTTCCTGCTGTGGTCGAACACCCAGTCATTGCCAACCAGCAGTTGCACAGCCCAGTAATACAAACACAAGTCTGGGAAGCCACATCACCAACTTATGAGTCTCTGATGAGAGCGTGTAGCGCAAAGTGGAGGGTCCCACAATCCCTCTACAGGGATCAGGTCACTGCATCTACGGATTTGAAGAAGTCCTCTAGGACTTCTAGTAAAGCATTCTTGAGTAGATAGAGGAATTTAGAGAGCCACTGTCCCTGATGGATAGGACTAACTTGTATAAGATGATAGTGAAGTGTCCTCTAGTGTCCCTGATCCCTTCTATATTCGGCCAGGGCTCAACTAATTTTGTATCTTAGGACTCTCTAGGATCGCCTGTAATATAGACCTCCAGGTATCGAAAGCCCTCCGGGGCCCACTGCAGCAGGCAGGTCCAGTCCATGGGAGGTGCCTAGGGAGTAAGCAGAAACATGACCAATTTCTTCCTTTTAATATGGGACCCTGAGTATTTACCGTAGGTGTCAAGGATCTCAAGGATTCTGGGGATGGATCTGCGTAGAGGGAGATAGCCCCCCCCAGTCCTCAGTCCATCTAGGTCTCTAGATCTGAGCACCTGCGTGTACCCAACAGCCCAAGGGTTCCATGGCCAGGGCAAATAACAGGGGGAAATTGAATATCCCTGCCTTGTCCCACGACCAAGGGTAAATCAGTTGGAAAATGCCTCATTCATCTGTACTCTGGCCATTATTTTGTTACACAGTAGGTGAATCCAAGACACCCACCCCTGCCTCCCCCCATCTCCCCCCCTCAATATCTCCCCTACCCCAAACTCTATCCTATCCAGGACTGGCACAGAAAGTCCCACTTAATTGAGTTAAAGGCCTTCTGGGCATCAGTAGCTAGACAGTTCCCCCAGATCCCTCCTCCTGGTCAGACTCCCAAAAAGTTGTTGCAGGTTATGACGGGTAGGACAATTGGGCATAAAGCCTGATTATTCGAGGCCACCGATTTATTAATCACTAATGTCAGCCTGTTAACCAGGATCTTCTCCAGAATTTTAACTTCTAAATTGAGCAAAGTGATTGGTCTATAGGAATCGCACTGATATAGATCCATTTCCTTGGTTCTCAGGGGTCTAGTCTCTAGGTCTCTTGCACCCCTCACCCACCTGCTGGACCGTCCCTCCAATTAAGTGTAGATCAGGGAATGATCTGAAATACCCCTTGGTAAATATCATGTATTGTGGTATCTCTGCCCCCTTCTCTCCCCCCCACCCCCCATGTCTGGGGACCAGGAAATAATATAATCTGGACATGGAGCCTGCCATCCTTGTCACATAGGAGTATTGTTGGTCTGTAGGATAGGCTTTGATTCAGACTTCCAGCATTCCCGTAGCCTTGATAAATGCCTGCAAATGTGCGTCTGTCCCACGATGTCTCTGCCCCATGAAAGCCTGTCTAAGTCCCGGTCCAGGTGAAGGTTGAGGTCTCCCTCATGATTGTTGTAGGCAAGAGGGACTTGCCCTAGCCAATCTCAAGTACAAGGATGCAATTGCCATATGTTCCCTATTCCATTCCCCCAGGATTGCACCCCCCCCCACATCTCCCCCCCTGCCCCCCCCCCACCCCCCCCCCTCCCTCCTCCCCGGGTCAGTCCAGGTTTTCTTGATCAGTAGTGGCAGCGACTTCCTGACCAACCCTCTTGAGCCCACAATAAAAGTTTGAATCTGGTAGGACCATGTAACGGACTCTCCACAGGACAACTCAGTTGTTGCCAACTAAGTAAGTCTCCTGTAAAAGGATTATATATGGGTTCTGCCTACATAGTAAACGAGATACCACCCCTCTCTTCAACTTACACCTCAGTTCTTCCCATTCCAGGAGAGACACGTAAGGCCTTGTTTTTGTGCCTCAGGTGCCACCCCCCTTTAATTATTGAAAGTCAAATAATAGATCCTCAGTTTTCTCAGCCATCTCTCTTGTGTGTGCATCATCAGTAGTGTCAACCCCCCAGCCCCCTAAATGAAACCCCCACCCTACATCACCAGATGCCAATGTAAAACTACCCATCCCCCCAGTGCATGCGGTGTCTGTCACCCCTCCCTACCCAACATCAAACCCAATTAAGGCTTTATAATGTTCAAACTTTAGGCTGTATGCTGGGGCTGACTGTGATCGTTTTTAGTCCCAAGTATCACCCTGTGGTCAGGAAACCCCACTCAGCAGCAGATTCTAGCTGTTTCATTCATCAACTGTCTCATCAGCTGGACCCTTCCATGTCTCTCAGGGGTATCACTGGTCGCCCCCCTCCAGGGCATGGGGGCGGAATGTGGGTTCCCACTTCATTACTGCCAAGACAGCCGCCATCTGTTCATACAGTCCTGACGCCTCTGGGGAGGTGCAGAACTAGAACTTATCTCCATCCAGGAATCACAGTTTTATCGGGTATTGCATTGACTATTGCAAGTTGCGCTTTCTCAGTTCCTGCTTGATCCTGTTAGAAGATCGCTGCTTTGCCTAGAACTCTTTTGTGAAGTCTGGGCACACCATGACCGTGTGACTTTCAAATAGGAGCAGACCCTGCTGCCAGGCCACACATGCTACGGTGTCCCTGTCCTTGATGTTGAGAAACCGGACTATTATCGGCCTCGGGCAGGCTCTGCGTATTGGCAGTGTCCCAGGTACTCTGTGGGCTCACTCCAACACAAACTGTGGGGATAAATTGTTGGCATTCAGCCTGGTATATAGGAAGCCTTTGTTGAACTTTTCTACCTCTGCTCCTGCCGCTTTTAACGGTATCCCCACAAAGTGGATGTTACTCCAGTATTGGAACTTTCATAGATTCACATGCTTGAATCATTCCCCGTCGTCGAGATGGGAGCCCCCGGTATAAATTACACAAATAGCGTTAAAATATAATAACAAAAAAAGGCCCTAGGCCTCTTCACTTTAACAGTCTATCAGAGTCATTTTAGGAAAAGGACCAAACTTGACCATCCACCAATCAGGGAACACCATCCTCTAGAATCCTCCTGAGAGAAGCTCCAGCACCTCAGATTTTCTACTGCACGTCGTGTTAGGGAGTCTCCTCAGAGCTCTGCTCTTTCTTCACACCTTTTCAACACATTTTCTCTCAGAAAAACTTGTCTGACCTGATAGGAAAACCATCTTCAACATGTCTGATAAGGAGAAGAAGGGTCTTTTCAGGAATTGCAAAACATGTGGCAAGAAAAGACTTCATTCTTAAGACCCTCACCAGGATTGCATTTACTGCCTCTATCAAGACCATTCAGCCAAGGACTCTAAGGTTTGTCGTACCTTTTCCTCTAAGACTCTAAATGATAGGGAAGGCAGATTATTGATATGGCTGCAGAAACTAAAATACAGGGAAAATCCAGTTTCTGACTCTGAGAGTGATGACTCTTCAACATCTAAAAGATCATCAAAGAGGGCGAGATCAGACACAAGCTCTCCCTCCCAACACTCAAGGAAAGCCCACAAAAAGACTGCTTCAGGGTCATACAAGGGCCGCAGCCCATCTTCTTCACCTCAGAAATCTTCCAGCAAAGGGGAGAGAGAAGTCATGCTAGCAGTTCAGAGAGACATAAAAAATCCTCCTCTGTCCCTCCATCGGTGCCTTTCAAGAAACCATCCTCTGTTTCTGTGAAAAAAGCACCATCGACGACAGATTCATCGTCGGCGAGACCATTGGTGAGTGTTTTTCCGACGGCGACTTCTACATTTCCACCGTCGACGACAGCTCATCAACGAACGTCTACACATCTTCATCGTCGACGGCGCTTATGACAGTATACTCTCTACCGTCGTCGACAACCTCGTCGACGGTAGACTCGTCGGTGAGGCTCTCTTCCATCAAGATCTCCATGTGTTCCACATCTACGACACCGCCGACGACGAAGGCCATGTATGCGTAGTCGACGACATCGACGAGAGAAAAACATCACAAAACTCAGGAAAAACTGACCGCAAAACATACCTCACCTAGTAAGGTGACCTCCCTTATTCCAGTACACCTGTTAGAGGGTGATGAAGACTTGGATGACGAGGGGCCATTCGGAGCAGCCCATAGTCCTTTCCAATTGAACGTGAAGTATCAAGAAGAGGATGAGTATGATGAATCCTATGACCATCAATTTTATAGAGAACAACAACAATACCAACAAGGGGCATATATTCCATCCTCCTTATTGTCTGAAATCAGAGCAATGTTAGCTGAGTACAGCAGGCGTTTTCCTCCTCAAGGGGAGCAACCTCCTCCATCGCCCATCTCTGGGGTTACCACTCCACGTCAGAGACCAGCTTCTTTACCTCTCACGAACGTGGCTACTCCGGATATGACACTGCCTCAGGATACGGACATGTCAGAAGGGGATCATGAAGAAGGGGAGCTCCTGGGCAGTCATTCCGAGTGGAATGAATACATCATCCCTGCTCCTCCTTCTCCTTCTCAATCAAAGGTGGAGTCCCCACCAGACGACATCGGAGGATTTCACAATCTCCTAGAAAGAGCTGCCAAGCGTTTCGCTTTGCCAGTGCCATCTAAACAAACAGACTGTTTTCTCTACGACTTTAAAGAGTCTCTCCAAAAATCTGTGCGCTCTGTTCCGCTGGTTAACTATCTGTGGGAAGAAGGTCTAAAGGTCATGCACAATCCTGCTGCAGTCACAGCAGTACTGCCTCGTTTAGACAAAAAGTACAAGGCACCGGACGATGCACTAGCATGTCTAACTGGACATCCTCATCTGGACTCAGTGGTGGCTCAAGCGGCACAGAGGAAGTCCAAAAATCCTTCTGCCCCGATTTCCGCACCCCCAGACAAGGAGGGTAGGCGATTAGATATCATTGGAAAAAGGTTTTCCTCTATGGCTACCCTAGAGGTAAAAGCTGCTAACTCATTAGCTGTATTGGCTAAGTTTGACAGGCAGCTATGTGCAGACATTGCCCCACATATTAGCCAGTTGCCGGAGGATGCAAAATCAGACGCAAACAAAACTTTGCAAGAGGGTCAACGCACGTCAGCAGAACTTATTGACTGTGCAATGGACATAGCAACTACTGCATTTTGACAGCTCGCAGGGGCAGCTGTTCTTAGAAGACAAGGTTGGCTAAAGGTTACCTCATTTCGGCCTGAGGTGCAGAATAAGATTTTGGACTTACCTTTTGATGGCCAGGCGTTATTTGGAAAACACATCGATGAGGCTTCACAATCCATTAAGTCGGACACAGACACGGCAAGGTCATTAGGGACCCTCCAATATCGAAAGCCCTCCTTTCGAGCTAGAGGGCATGGCCAACCTTCATATAGAGGAGGATATCAGCAGTACAGATATTCCACCTATCCTTCCTCTTCTCAACAGTTCAGTCAGTACTACCCCCAGAGGCAGCCGCCACAACCAGCTTATGGTAGATCTGGTAGTAGAGGATGCTCAACTCGCCTGGCTAAAGACTACGCTCGGAGAGCCTGATGCATTCGAGGCGCCGGCTACATCCAACTCTCCTCCTTTGGTTCTAGGCAGAAGGATATCCCTATTCCTCAAACAATGGCAAATCATCACATCAGACAAGTGGGTCCTCCAATTAGTGAAACGGGGCCACACTCTAGAATTCACCCAACTGCCTTCCTCCAATCCTCCTCGCAGGACTCCTTCAAGATACCCACAACAACTCAAGAAGGAGATCAACAAAATGCTTCTCACAGGAGCTATAGAGAAGGTAACTTGAGCACAGCAGGGAAGAGGATTTTATTCCAGGTTCTTCCTCATTCGAAAAAAGTGGAAAGATTGGAGGCCAATCCTCGACTTACGGGAACTGAATACCTACTTAAAAAAGCAATCATTCCGTATGATCAGCCTACAAGATGTCCTCCTGCGCCTCAACCAGGGAGATTTCATGTCTACACTAGACCGGAAAGACGCATACTTCCACATTCCCATCCACCCTGCCCACAGAAAATACCTGAGGTTCACCAAAGCCGGCAGCCATTTTCAATTTTGTGTCCTTCCCTTCAGCCTCAAATCAGCTCCCAGGATATTTACCAAATGTCTAGCACCAATCGCAGCCTTCCTCAGAAGGAGGAAACACCAAATCTTTCCATATTTAGACGATTGGCTGATAAAAGCAAATACCTACGCAGGAGCGCGCAGATCAACAAGAAGGTGCATTTCCTTACTTACCAATCTGGGACTGAACATCAACTGGGAGAAGTCCAAACCTCTGCCAGCACGCAGTATCACCTTCTTAGGGGCAAACCTGGACACGCAATCCACCTTGGCGTGTCCCACATTAGACAGGCAACAAAGGTTACTGACACTAACCAGATCTATACAAAAAAGAAGCTGTGTTTCTGTCCGCCTGTTCAAGTCTCTGTTGGGCATGATGTCATCATGTATACCTCTAGTTCCTCTATGCCAACTAAAGATGCGCCCGTTACAGGAGCAACTAAATCGTCAGTGGCTCCAGGTTTCATTAATCTTCGAAGATCGGATACACATAACCCCAGCAAAACTCAGAGCATTGACATGGTGGTCTCAAAGGCATCATCTATCAATAGGCCTTTCGTTCCTACATCATCCGGCTCCGTGGACCATCACTACGGACACATCTCTGGAAGGCTGGGGAGCCGTGCTACAGGATCTTCAAGTAAGTGGCAAGTGGCCACCGCAATTGAAAACGATGCATATCAATTGGCTAGAGCTCAGAGCAGTGTACCTCGCTTTACAGGCTTTTCTCCAGAAAATCTCAGGATCGCACGTAGTAATAAGAACAGACAACACCACTACGATGCATTACCTCAACAAACAAGGAGGCACAAGATCTCTCACTCTCTCCAGAGAAGCCCAGAGAATTTGGAATTGGGCATCACACTCTCAGCTGTGCATTTGCCGGGAATAGAGAACAAGACAGCGGATGCACTCAGCAGGCAAAGATCAAGCTGCCACGAGTAGGAGCTGGACCAGTCGATAGTGGACTACATCTTTTCCCAGTGGGAAACACCAACAATAGACCTGTTTGCCAACAATGACAATGCCAAATGCCAGTTCTTCGCAAGTTGGCATCACCAAAAGGGATCTTGGGGTAATGCGTTTTCGATAGTCTGGTCAGACATCTTTGCTTACGCCTTTCCTCCAATTCCATTGATCCCAAGAGTCCTCACAAAGATGAAGGCAGAGCTCCGTATTGGCCGCGTCAACACTGGTTTGCGGAACTTCTTCTGTCAACCAAGCCTCACATTCCGCTGAAACCGTTTCTACAATTGTTAACAATGAGCAAAGGGCAAGTATGGCACCTGGATCTGCAGTCAATGCGTTTGTCAGAATGGCTCCTGGGCACAGGGAGTTCGCACATCTGAATATTCCACAGGACTGTAGGGATATCTTGTCCAAAGCTAGAGCGGATAGCACTAATAAGGATTATTCTTGCAAATGGAAACAATTTTGTGTCTGGTGTCATCAGCGGCAGGTTGACCCACTATCTTCACCTCCAGAGCAATTATTGCTGTACTTATTGCAGTTAGCTCAAGCAGGCCTGGCACATTCTTCCATTAAAGTACATCTAGCGGTAATAGCAGCATACAGATGTTCGGATGCTTCACCCTCGCTCTATTCCTCTCGTCTGATCACAAGGTTTTTGAATGGGCTTTTCAAGGTTTTCCCTCCATTCAGACCACCACCTCCTTCGTGGAACCTAAATATTGTTATAGAGCAGCTGATGAAGCATCCGTTTGAGCCAATCCATCGTGCCTCTCTCAAATTCCTTTCGTGGACGGTTGCTTTATTGGTGGCTCTCACATCAGCCAGACGTGTCAGCGAAGTGCAGGCCCTCTCTATTCAAGAGCCGTTCTTGCAGTTTAAACAAGACAGACTGCTGCTGCGCACTAATCAGCATTTCATCCCGAAGGTTCCTTCAGACTTTCACATCAACGAGCCTTTAGTCTTCAAATCCTTTTTTCCTCATCCTTCTACTCCGGTGGAGAGAGCATTACACTCCTTAGACGTTAAAAGATGTGTTCAATTCTATTTGGGCAGAACTAAGGCCCTCATTCCGACCCTGGCGGTTTCAAACCGCCAGGGTGGAGGGCAGAGGAAGCACCGCCAACAGGCTGGCGGTGCTTCCCGGGCCATTCTGACCGCGGCGGTAAAGCCGCGGTCAGAAAAGGGGAACCGGCGGTTTCCCGCCGGTTTTCCCCTGGCCCAGGGAATCCTCCATGGCGGCGCTGCTTGCAGCGCCGCCATGGGGATTCCGACCCCCTTCCCGCCAGCCTGTTCCTGCCGGTTTACACCGCCAGGAAGAGGCTGGCGGGAACGGGTGTCGTGGGGCCCCTGGGGGCCCCTGCACTGCCCATGCAGACACTGAAAATCGCGACGGGTGCCACTGCACCCGTCGCACCCCTGCAAATCCGCCGGCTCCATTCGGAGATGGCTTCCTCTTTGCAGGGGCTTTCCCGCTGGGCCGGCGGGCGATCTTTTGGAGATCGCCCGCCGGCCCAGCGGGAAAGTTGTAATGACCCCCGTGGTCATTTGACCGCGGTGCAGTCTTTTGGAGGTTTCCGCCCGGCGGGCGGTGCCCGCTGCCCGCCGGGGTCGGAATGACCCCCTAAATCTTTTCAACGCTCTACTCATCTATTCGTAGCATACAATGCACCTAGGAAAGGCCAACCACTCTCCAAGCAGAATATTTCTAGATGGATCGCCTCAGCCATTCGTTTCTGCTATCAAGCAGCGGGTAAACCTCTGCACTCATCTGTACATGCTCATACTACGAGGGCAGTCTCTTCGTCAGCAGTGCTGTTCGCGGGAGTTTCCCAACAAGACATTTGTAGGGCAGCAACATGGAAGAGCTGTCATACATTCACAAAGCACTACTGCTTGGAATCTCTATCTCAGGGAGAGGTAGCAGTAGGTCAAGCAGTTCTCAGGAATCTCCGCAGGTGAAGGTGAGCCATCTCTTTTCCATCCTTCCATCCTAGAACAGGTATGCACATTGTTTATATCCCTTATGTTCGGTTACAGAGTTATGAATTATAAAAAAAAAAAAAAAAGAAAGAGAACAGTGTAACATAAAGAAAAGTGGACATAATTAATGATAGTATTCGCATACCATATGTTTTTTTAAGTATTCCTTGATAGATATATATATATATATATATATATATATATATAGTTCTATAGATTTATATAGATGTATATGCTTATGTTTTATATATGCGCGTGTTTTGTATCATATATCGTTACAATGGTACAATGTGCATAAGTACTGCTCTCTACTCTGATTCAAGCATGTGAATCTATGAAAGTTCCAATACTGGAGTAAGAAAATAAGTTACTTACCTGTAACTGTAGTTCTCCAGTATTGCAATCTTTCATAGATTCACATGCGACCCACCCACCTCCCCGGAGAAGTTCACTTTCACCTTTTTCTCTCTCTCTCTTTTCCTATCTTTAACGCACTTGTGCTTGGAAAATCTGAGGTGTTGGAGCTTCTCTCAGGAGGATTCTAGAGGGTGGTGTTGCCTGATTGGTGGATGCTCACGTTTGGTCCTTTTCCTAAAATGACTCTGATACACTGTTAAAGTGAAGAGGCCTAGGGCCTTTTTTTGTTATTATATTTTAACACTACTTGTGTAATTTATACCGGGGGCTCCCATCTCGACGACGGGGAATGATTCAAGCATGTGAATCTATGAAAGATTCTATACTGGAGAACTACAGTTACAGGTAAGTAACTTATTTTCTAACTATGGTGGGATCTGTCCTCTGCATCATCTGCCCAAGTGTGGCGCTGCCTGGTGACTTCTTTGATTTGGCAAACCTCTGTGGCCAGGGTTTGCATGTAGCCAACATGGTCTTGCAGGGTAGTCTCCGCTGTGGTCACACAATCCGCAACCTTCCCCCTGTCAGCTCGGATCAAAATGGCATCTAAAGCCACTGTGTTGATTTTGTTTTCGCCAGGGTTTCCCTGGATGGCCTGAAGTAATTCCTTGAGTGTTGGACCATGGGCCTCCACGGTTGTGCCCTCAGCGTCTGCTGGGCTGTCCGTTCTGGTGGCCTCTCCAGCACTCCTGAATGCATATTTCTTTATGCGGTTAGTCTGGGATAACTCCCCCAAAGGCTCCAGCCCCTTTCAGTCAGGGGCCGCCCGTAACACAGGAAGAGTTCAGGGGTAAAAATGGAAAGGAACGTTCCCACATTCCTACACGCAGTCTTGACTGGTGGCTCGTTGGGTGGATTGTGTCTGCAGCGCTTTTGCAGCATACTCTGTAGTGGTGGCAGTCTGCTGGGCTGGGATGGAGAGAAGCTCGTAAAGGCTGCTCGCACAGAATCCAGTATATGTGGCTGAGTATGGTCCCAGCGAGTGTTCTGAGGCTTTATCCATGACTCGGGTATGGGCTGGCAGTTATCTTGGGCGCACGACCCTTCAGGAGTTCCCCACAATAAAACATTTTCTAGCAGTCGCGCTAAGAATTTTTCAGTTCTATTAAGGACACGGAGGCGAGGATTATGCTTCTTTTTCCATGCTTTATTTTTTAACAGCAGCCAATGAAAACTATGGAAAGTAAAAAACTACATAACCCAACACAAGTAATATCACGTGATGAACCATAGAGGAGGAAGCCTATAAAGTGTTACATCACACCCAGCCACTCCTCTTTCTTTGTCCAAAATTCACAACAGAAAAAGTCAAACTCTTAACATGAACTTGAAAACGCAAATCCAGAAAACAGAAGAACTGGCATTTCCTAGGAAAAAGGAAAAAATTCAGGCCATAAAAACTGAATATCATAAGAGATACTTATATCAACTATGCAAAAGCGTGGGATAGCACTGAATACAGTAACTTGTACAAAATTCAATAAGATATTAAACATAAATAATCACAAATATACAGTGCGGGAGGGATAATCCTCGCCTCCGTGTCCTTAATAGAATTGAAAAATTCTTAGCGCGACTGCTAGAATGTTTTTTATTCTATGTCAGGACCGGAGGCTCAGATTATGCTTGTTCAAAGCTGATTCACAACCACAGATGCAATATCGACAATAGGTTTATAGTAAAACGTTTTAAATGTTGAAGGGGAAGACCAATCCGCTGCCTTTAAAATGTCCTCTAAACGAGAACCCAAAGCCAAAGACTTAGAAGCCATAGCTCCTCTGGCAGAATGTGCTCCAAACTTAGAAATATCAATGCCTGCTTCACTCAGCAACCAACGCATCCATCTAGCGAGAGTAGCCGAGGAAACAGGATGATAAGGTTTAACCAATGAAATTAGTAACTGTCCCCCCCATATCAGAACGAAATTCTTCTGTACTCACCTCGTAAGCTCTAAGACACTGCACCACACAAAGTTTGGGGTTGTCCACAAAACAGGGATTTGACACAGTCTTCAGATTGCATTTAGTTCTACGCGAAATGGAAAAAGATACTCCCTCAGGAGAAAAAACTCTCCCTGCTAAATCCAGAGCTCTAACATCTGAAACTCTCTTACACGAAATTAGACATAACAGCATGGTGAGTTTAGCTGACAACTGTTTCCTAGACAAAAATCTATTATAAGGCCAGGATTCTAAAAAACAAAGGACAATATTCACATCCCAAAGGGACGAATAACGGGGACGAGGGGGGTTAGCCAATCTAATACCCCTCATTAACTTACACACAATAGGTAACTCTCCGATGGGTTTACCTTCCACTGGTAAATGTCCTGCTGAAATAGCAGACCTATAGTTATTGATGGAACGATATGCTAGACCTGACGCTGCCAGGGAAGAAAGGAAATTTAGGACCAGACAGCAACCTGCTGAAGAAAGATCTGCACTCCTAGAACTACACCAAGTACTCCATCGCTTCCAAGCCGAAGCGTATCTTTTGTGAGTATTGGAAGGCCAGGAACCCACAATGAACTCGGAAGATTCTTGCGAAAGACCTGGGATGCTTCATCTTTCCCTGAAAGACGCCAAGCCATCAACGATAGTTGACCCGACAGGATTAAAGGGTGTAACAACCCCTGAGGGTCCTGGAGAAGATTCTCCCGAAAGGGAATGAGAATCGGATGATCGCAACTCAGCTCCATTGCCACTGGGAACCATGCCTGGGATCTCCAAAGGGGGGTTACCAGAACTAACTCCGCTTGTTGACGCCTGATCTGGGCCAAGACCCTGGGTATCATCAAGAATGGAGGAAACGCGGAACTCTGTTCTTGAGACCAGTCCTAAAGAAACGCATCCGTCTTCAATGCTTCCGGATCCGGTCTCCAACTGAAAAAACATTTCATCTGCCGGTTGAGGCGAGACGCAAACAGATCGATAGAAAAGGGACCCACTTCGCAGAAAGAGTTCTGAAAACTCTGGGATGTAACCTCCAATCGCTGAAGTCTCTCAGGTGACGAGAGTTCCAGTCGGCCACTAAGTTGTTGGCTCCAGGCAGATATTCCGCCACCACTGAAATTCTGTGCTGAAGGCAGAAGTGCCAGAACTCCTTGGCTATCTCCGCCAGAATGCGGGAGCGAGTTCCCCCCAGCTTGTTGACGTATCTCACAGCCGAGATGTTGTCCATGCGAAGGAGAATACAACAATTCGCTCTGATTGGAGAGAGACTCTTGATTGCAAATGATCCGGCAAGGAGTTCCAAGCAATTGATGTGGAGACTCAACTCCGTGCTGGACCATCTGCCTCCGGTGGACACTGAGCCGCATCGGGCTCCCCAGCCCCAACGACTGGCGTTGGACTCTATCACTACGTCCGGGTAAGAGCTGAATATGGCCCTGCCGTTCCAGGCTTCCATATGCTCCAGCCACCAATGCATCTCCCCACGAGACTCCTCTGACAGGGGAACCTGATCTGCATAACTTAGGCTTTTCTGAAGAGGAGATATCTTCAAGCGTTGAAGGGCTCGGTACTGCAAAGGACCCGGAAATATCGCCTGAATCGAAGAAGAAAGTAGGCCCACCATGCGAGCAATCGCTCTCAATGAGACAGTCTGTCTGGATAACAGAGATCTCAATTCTCTCTTGATCGAGTGAATCTTCCCGGGGGGAAGAATAAGTAGAGACTGCATTGCGTCTATCCAGAAGCCTAAGAAATCTATCCACTGAGCGGGAACCAGAATGGTCTTCTGGGCATTTATTATGAACCCCAGCCTCTGAAGTAGAGACACCGAGCATTCCAGATGAGACAACAGAAGGTCTCGATCCTGAGCCATGATCAGGATGTCATCCAGGCAAATTATTAATCTGACCCCTTGGGAGCGAAGGAACTCTACGACTGGTCGCATTACCTTCGTGAAACACCAAGGGGCAGAGGACAGGCCAAAGGGGAGAACTTTGTACTCGTAATACTCGGTCTCCCAATAAAACTGAAGGAACCTCCGATGCGGAGGAAAAATAGGAATGGTCAGATAGGCGTCCTTTAGATCTAGACGGACTAACCAGTCTCCCTCCTGGAGAACATCTCTCAACAAATGGATACCCTCCATTTTGAAATGGCGATATATCAAAAACCCGTTGAAGTCTTTTAAGTTTAGCACTAGGCGGGAGCCGCCACCATTCTTGTCTACTAGAAATACTGGGCTGACAAAACCTGAATGGTGATGGGGAGCCTTGACCACGGCGCCCTTCTTGACCAGAGCTGAAATTTCTGCGGAAATGAGATTGTGATCTTGACGGGAAAAATACACTTGCCTGGGAAGGCATTGCTGATACGGGGACTCGTAAAATTCTAGCTTGAACCCTTGTACGGTCTCTAAGACCCAAGCATCTGAAGAAATCAGGCGCCAAGCCTCCAAAAAGTTCTGAGTTCTGCCCCCCAGCATTACATCTGAACACACAATCAAGCTCACCTGTGGCTCCTGACTCCTGAGAGAAAGATTGTTGTCCTTTGGATCTCCCCCTATAGTGTGGTCAGTTTTACGTATATTTTGCGCATTAGCTTCAGGCTTTAGGCCTCTGTGCACTTTGCCCTAAATATATTTTATTCATTTGCTACCAGCTTAGAGCATCTGTGCATTTTACTCTAAATGCTTTCTATTAGGCTTCGTACTGTTATTTTACAGAATAGCCAGTTCTACGGTGTTGTTTTTTATTCATATCACACTGTTTTGCCTACTTCAGCACTGGAGTTCTTCATAACATATTCACTCTGTGCTTCAGTCAAGGATACAGTCTGGTACATTGCCGATAGACGTGGTAGGAGTTTAGACTTGCCATTCCTGCGTAGGGACATTTTGTGATCACGATGACATGTTAGTTATAAAATCGCTTCCTTGTCCCAATACATGCAAGAGGGAGATTCCGACCAGGGAACCACAACTAGACGCTAATTGCCTCGTTGCAGATGCTGAACCAGATCACAGGCCTTTGCTCAGGTATGAGTGTGTCCGTCTCCCGAGTGATACAGAAAGGCAAGCTAGAAGCTTAACATGCTGTGCTCTAAATAGAACAAGCAGAGGGAGAGTAGAAACGGTTAGGAATTATGATAGCGTTATTCTTATGTTTTACTCTCCTGGTTACTATATCAATCCTACTATGTTGTATTGTTCTGGTTATTGCGGCTCACGCCTTAATATCTAAAATACAGTCGTTTTATTAAAACATTATATAAAACTTATACTGTCTTTGTCATTTGTATATGAGACCATATTGTGAATGAGAGAGTTGGTTTGGATCTGAGTGACCACGACTTCCCTGAGAAGTTCCAAAGATGTCATGCGCTCGGCAGCCCAATCATTTCTTCCCCGTGGGAGAATTGAGGCACTGCTAGTTAGCCGGAGCAACAACCGGATTTAGGGTGACAGAGTTCCTTACATGTGGGTCAGACTCAGTCCCCCACACCGTTATCGATCCTGCTGCCTAGAAATCCAGTAGTCTCATTTAGGATAATGAGAGCCCACGCGACATGGCGCCGCCAACGTTTGGTCTGGCTCTAATGTTTGGGTCCGACTGACTCTCTCGGTCTCGTATATATTTTGACTCCTCGGTTCCGTATACGGAGACGTCCGTGGGGCTGAGGGTTTCCGCCACCACAGGTTGGGTACATCCTAATACTTAGTGGTTGGTTGTTCAAGCTTGAACTTTGAAAGGAAAAACCCCGATATTGGTGTGCCTTCTCTGTCCTAGAGCTATTTTTTGTTATTCTAATGGCGAATCCAGTTGTAGTAAATATACCGCTTAATATGCGATTTCCGCTCACGGGTCATCTGATAGCACATGGACTGACGGTCCAGGGGGGTCCGGTCACTTTTGTGGTGGACGCCCATGCAGCCTATAGAACTGAACTTTTTTATTCTTGGGTCGTATTTCCAGCAGCTGATGGGGGTACAAATACTTTTCACGAATATACTGTTGCAAATGTCCGTGGACAATACAGGGCTTATGCATACTTAGAAATACCTTTATCTTATCAAGAACACCATAATTGGCTTGATGGCGCCCTCCCACACTCAGTAACACCAGTAAGGTTAGGTCCGTTAAGTAATGATGGTCCGACCTGGCCTTTATTGGCTACATATACACCGTATCCTGGAGTGGCAAATGTGGCAGTGGCTGAAGTGCGTCGTTTATATATGGAATTAACTGCGACATACAGACGATTAGTTCAGTTTGTGATGCAGACATTAAATACTAATGCAGCGTGTGCTGCTCCAGCACACCCACATGCGGTGGTACCGGGGATCAATCCGGCCACTGTACACTCAGTGATGGGCAAAGTGCCGGCTAAACGTGAGGAGACTCCGTTTTGGCTGGCGCAAAAAATTAATACGCTGGAAGCAGTATTTCCCCATACGGGACCTCAGGATAAGCATAGAATTTTGACGATGTGTTTGCCGTATGGGATGGTTCCTACGGTGGATCTTTGTAATACTTGGGGCACGGTGTTTGCCGCACTCTATACTACAGCACACGGTACACCGACTTTGGCTAATTTGCCGGAGGTGCTTAAACAAATTCAGGATGAATATGGGGCTGCCCCTGCCTTGGATTTAGGCATGCAATTGATGGGTAATTTTGATGCGGTTTCTTCTATTATTTTGAGTAATCTCAAGGGGGAGGCTGTAGCACTAGCAGTGCGAATGCGTCTTCGGGACGTTCCGCAGATTAATCAGGAGCGGGAACTTCCGAGAATAATAGCTGAAACATATTCTAGTATTGGTCGTGATAGCCTAGGGACTCGACCGCAGAAGCCACAATTGCAGGGTAAAAATAATAAGGATAATTCTAAGCAACAGCAACCTGAGGGTGCGAGAAAGCGCTGGGATAAGAAACAGCAAACACCTAAGAAAGATGGTGGGCAGTCTCCGCAACCGGAGACCCCACAAAATAAGTATAATCTCAGGAATAGGGATACTTTGAAGACGCCTGATAGATATCAATATACTGATACGCGCCAATCTCGTTCCTTTCAGGACTCCTCAGAGAAAAGAAGTGAGAGAGGTGGGCGGTCAGAGCGGAGGACGGAGTACGTGAAACCGAGACAGGATTCACAACGCTCAGCGGAGGTTTCTATTAAACAAGAAGAGAAACCGCTGCAACAAAAACAGCAATTTAAAAAGAAGAAAGTGGCAGCAGTCTCAGTTAGACATGCTGCTCAAGAAGAGAGTTCTCTTGACGAACAAGACATGGGTGTTAGCACTGTTAGACAGCGCGGCAGAGGTCACAATAGTTCGCCGGAGTCTTCTAGAGCATCTGGAGGCGAAAGCAACTGATGACTTCATACAAGTCGAGACGGCGGATATGCGAGTCTCTGATCCTGATCAAGTATATCTTGTGACTCTACGATTAGAAGGGGACGTTGACCGCATTGTACACGCCATCTTTTGGGACCATGTGGTGAAATCATATGATGTCCTGTTGGCTGAACATGATTGGCCACCTGACTTTGTTCGCGACTGTCCGGTTGGGGAGGAGGTTATTGTGCCTTCCTTTTCACCGCTTGTTCCGAGAGAACTAGCGGAGTCCTATTGTAAATCATGGGCTCTAGCACAAGCCCCCGCCCTATATAGGAATAATGTGGGGTGGGATAAACAATCATCTTATCATGTCATTCCAATTAAAGGCGAACCTCAGCCACAGCCGCTATATCCTATTAAATTTGAAGCAAGGGCATCGGTTAGGGAAATTCTTACACAATTGGAGTACCAAGGTGTGATTGAGCCTTGTGTCTCGCCGATGAATAATCCCTTATTTCCGGTTGCTAAACCGGACCATTCCTATAGGATAGTGGTGGATTACAGACATTTGAATAGTCATACACGCACATATGCCATACAGAATTCACATAGCGCTGCGCTTATGAATAATATAGTGCGTAAAAAATACAAAACAACATTGGATATCTCGAATGGATTTTTCTGCCAGAATATAGCACCCGAAAGTCGGGACTATACCAGTTTCAGTGCGTTTGGCTCTCAGAAAAAGTTTTGTCGTTTACCTCAGGGGTATAAGAATAGCCCAGGACTGTTTTCGGCTCGTGTGACTGAACTTCTACACGAGTTGGACCCTGAGGCGTTATCATATGTTGATGACATTTATTTGACGGACGATGAGATTCTCCAACATCTCAGACGCGTATCGCGCATTGTTGTGGGTTTTGCTGATATTGGCTATAAGTTTAATTTTAAGAAATCGAAGATTGCCTTCCTCAGTGTTATTTTCCTGGGATATGAGTTATCGAGTGAGGGCAAGAGCCTGGCGCCACATTTTTTGGAGAAATGTGCTTTATTGCAGCCTCCTAATACGGTTCGGAAGCTCCAGTCATTATTGGGGTTTCTGAATTTTGGCAGAACTTACATTCCTGATTATGCTACACGTATAAAACCTTTATATGAACTGATTCGCCCAAATTTTTCAAGTAGATTTTGGACGATTGAGCATACACACATACTGCGAGAGTTGCAGAATGATCTCTTAGCGTTAAACATTTACACACACGGGACAATAAAACTCATTTGGTCATCAGGGTGATTCCTGGGGCTGTTGGATTTACGTATGTCACCTTTAATGAAGGGGAGACAGTCCCGATAGCATACAAGTCCCACTTGTATTCTGCTGCAGAACAACGTTTTGCACAGACTGAGAAAATTCTCACTGCAGTACAGATGGCTGTGATCAAAGAAAGACCGCTAGCCCAGGGCCAACGCATTATTGTCGTTTCCCCAATTCCGGCCTTAGAGGCTGTTACAAAAGCGAGTGTTCCTAATTCGAAAGCTTTACACCCGCGGTGGGTACAATGGGCTACGTCTTTGACGGCCACTGATGTGGATTACATATTTGACCCTAAGCTGCAGACTCAAGAATTTCTTCAATATGAAATAGAGTACCCAGTTCCTGCTGGCACATTGCCTATTGACCAATATGAAGTGGTCATGTATACCGATGGCTCTGCGCAACCGGCGGTTGGGACTAAACAGCAGTATTCTGCTGCATGTGCGGTGGTGAGCGGGACTATGGAGGGGGAAGTCTTCTGCCCCCGACATACTTATACTAAAACCTTGGGAGATTGCACGGCGCAGCTGGCTGAGCTCAAAGCTCTTTTGTTGGCGTTGGAGCATGCAGAGCCGGCGATATTGACCTTGCTGGTCTGTGACTCCTACTACTGTGTGCAATCCTTCAATGAATATCTGCACTATTGGAAAATGAATGGGTACAAAGATTCTAAAGGCAACACCATTAAACATAAATTGTTGTGGGGTAAGGTTGCGGGTCTGAAAGAAACGCTTCCTAAAGTCCATGTTGTACATACACTTGGACACCAGCGCGTTGGAATACACGTTGCTGGGAATACTTTGGCTGATGAGGCTGCAAAGTCGGCAGTGGCTATCGCCACTGTAGCCGCAGTGACTCGTTCGAGTTCAAAACCAGACATAGTGATTTCGGCTGCCATAAAAGGTACGGCTGATGGCACGCCATATCCTAAAGGATTCCCTTCTAAATATAGTTACTGCTTGAGTGGTGCACTAAATGCGGTTGTTAATATTCCAGGCATTGGTGTACGTGAGTTACCAAATAAGATTGAGAGACCTCGATTAATTTCTGCGGCACATGAAGGGGTGGCATCTGCGCATGCTGGTGTGGCTGCCACGATTTCACTTTTACAGGCCCGTTATTGGTGGCCTGGTCTCTATAAGGAGACAAAGCAGTATGTCCTTTGTTGTGACGTCTGTCAACAAATTAAAGCATCGTCGGCTAGACACCCGCAGCAGACGCCTCTTCTGATTTCAAACAGACCATTACAGTGTGTGTACTTGGACCATTGTGGTCCGCTGACACCAGATAGTGCATACAAATACATATTCGTTGCTGTAGATTCGTGCTCCAGATTTGTGTGGGTCTGGCCACAGCGCTCAGCTGACGCTCGGACTGTTATTAAAGATTTGCGTATCTTTGTCGATACATTTGCAGTTGCGGCTTTTCATTCGGACCAGGGCCCTGCTTTTGCCTCTAAGGCATTCAGGGACACCATGGCTTAGTTGGGGGTCCAACTCCAATTCTCGTCTCCATTTCATCCCGAGGGAAATTCTGTCGTGGAGCGTTTAAATCGTGATTTAAAGCAATCCTTAACAGCCAGGGTTATAGGTACGGGTCGTAGTTGGCTAGCCCACCTGTATGGAGTACAGAGAGCACTTAATAACTTGCCTAGAAGGTCACTGGGGGGTCGTACTTCATATGAGTGCCTGTTCGGAACACGAATGTATGTTCCTGATCTAGATGGTCCTGGTGTGGAGGCGGCAGATACGCCCTTTGACATAAATGATCGTGTCGCTGTTTTGCAGGATTTACAACAATTTCGTGAAGATAACTCTTCTGCGAGTGCTGCCTCCTCTGGAATTAAGGATGAGCCAGTAACACCTACTGGTTGGATACCCAGGATTGGGGATCTAGTGCGTGAAAAGGCCGCAGTAAAGAAAGAATTTGGTCCTTCTTATCGAGCACCTGTCCCGGTGTTGGGGGTGAGCGGCACGAGAACTGTGATTTTGCCGCCTCTGCAAGGGGCCAAAGGAAATCGTTTTGTTTCCATTGATAATGTCAAGTTACAACATGTGGCCGATTCTGCACAGCAGACCAAGAGGGACACCCAGTAGTTCCGGCATCCCTCTCACTACTGGGGAAGAAGTCCCGCTGCAGGTGATTTGCACCGACCCTGTTTCCTCACCGAGCTTGGGGAGGGTGGAAGATGATCTTGCGATTGTTCCACAGTCAACGATTGATATCGATTTTTTTGCTCAAGTTGCTGCACGTTCTACTGATGTTTCTGAACATGTGATTTATAGCGTACCTAGGAGAGAACCTCCATCAGCTTCCTTGTTCACTGTTGCACCTTTTGCAAGAACTGCCTCTGGCTGCTTCAACGACGCGGATGCGGCTGTATCCAGCTCTTCGTCTTCGCTGTCTTCAATCCGAGGTCCACGTAAGCTACTCAGTTGGCTTAAACGTACATATTTTGTTATTCCTTGGAACTATTTGTGGCTTTTTATGGCTGTAATGACTCTTTTTTTATGGTTGGGATTTGTGGGTACTTTTTTTCTAGTAATACATGGTCATTTTCTTCCTGATCGATCAGACATTGAGCACGTGGAGACTGTGTTGAGACCAAATTTTTCGTCTCATATGGTTCGAAGAGACTTGTC
The DNA here is from genome assembly GCF_031143425.1 of Pleurodeles waltl. NCBI lineage: Eukaryota > Metazoa > Chordata > Amphibia > Caudata > Salamandridae > Pleurodeles > Pleurodeles waltl. The sequence goes on from NC_090448.1 coordinate 664,042,181, forward strand.
CAATGTGAACATTTCTGCAATACCGATTCCGGATGGGATTGTGTGGGATAAAGTAATGTTTGATATATATGGTCCCACTGAATTGATTCAAATACCGTATGTCCTTAAGTTGTCAATGAATGATATTGTTATTCCAGGCATTGTTTCTGATGATTGGGATGTGAAGACAGTAGATTCTATGCTAAAAGATTTGCAATATTATACTGTCTATGACGATGAAGATGCTTACCAATTTAGAGATAATCATGGTGATATGTTTTGCTACACCTATTATGGACACCACTTTATTCACAAAGCGAGTAGCCCTAAGTCCATCTTAGAATCGGAATCTGCCCCGACCGTACCTCGGTCTTGACGGGTAGAAGATAGAGGAGGAGGAGTCGTAATCTTGAAAACCTTCTCTTCCTTGCTGGTAGGAGTCATGATGGGGGCCTTGCTGATTGAAGCGGCCGAATGCACGCCCTCTATAGCGTCTGGCCCCACGAAAAAGTGGACGTAGCACTCTCCGGATGGAACCTTGTGCCTTGTCCAGACTGGCGTAAGTGGACACAAACTTGGAAAGTTCCTTCATAAATGGAGATCCAAAAAGTAGACCTTGGGCCACGGGGCCTGATTCAGAGGCAGCGAGGTCCGCCAGCTTGGGGTCTAGCTTCATCAAAACAGATCTGCGTCGTTCCGAAGAAATGGCGCAATTGGCATTGCCCAAAAAACAAAGAGCTCTCTGAGCCCAGCCTACCAGAATGTCCGGGTTAATAGGCTCACCAGACTCTTTGGCCTGAAAAGCCAATTCCAGAATCTTAGTTAGAGGTCCGGAAATGTCTAATAGCTTGTCCTGGCATCCGCGCCAGGCACGATCAATACCCTTCTTAGGATCCTTCGCAGATTTTTGAGGAAAGTTACTAGAGTCGGATCTAACTCTGGAGTCTCGGTAACTTTGGAAGGGAAATCAGGTCTGGGACACTCTGATCTCAGTCTAGAACGAATATCTTTATCGAAGCCGTGTCTAATATGGGCTTCTACATAATCTGCCACCTAAGGGGGTGGTAACCATAGAGAGGATCTGGGGTGTACGATGTCCTCTGGCTCGAAAGTCAGCACCTTAGGGGTAGGAATCTCCTTGTGATGAGCTTTCTTCTTGTGCTTACGAGGGGGAGCATCACCCTGGTTGGAGGAGTGCTCCGAAGAAGAAGAAGAAGCTGGGTCACTAACAGTCTTCTTTTGTGATCCCGCATTGTAGTCATGTTCCCTTGCCATGTTCCTTAGAAGGGATTCAAAGTCCGCAGCATGCGGGTTAGATGTTTGCTTGGGAGCCTGAGTGCTCGCCGCAAAGGAAGGTTCCCCACTGGGTTGAGTGCCCCCCGGGGCCACCCAGCTCTGTTGATCCACCAAGCCCAATAGGTGGTGCTTGATGGGTTAAATGGCCTGAGCTAAGGCCTGATTGACGCACTCCTGCGTCAAGAGCATAGACTAGGTCCTGGTCAAAAGTACCAGCAGTATCATCCCGGTAGTATAAATCTTCGGCTTGGTCATCATAGCCAGCCATACTGAAAAAATCAGCAGAAATGAGGCTCCAAAGGAGCAGTATAATCAATAAAGTAGTAAATCAGGGCAGAGCAAACAGTCAAATTAGGAAGTGGAGGGAGCTGCTCTACAGTGGTTAAAAACCCTTAAAATCAGGCCCAGCCTGAGTAGGAATTATTCAAACCCCAGTGTCCAGGCACTGGGGCGTAGATGGGAGCTTAGCCGGTGAGGAACAAATTCAGAATATATATAGCGTAGCAGCGCTAAAGTCAACAAGAGGCAGAGCCCCTAATAAAAGCTCGTAGGAAGGAAATCCAATTTAAACGCTCTCGACGAGCGTTAAATAAACAAAGTGTAGAAAGCGCTCCGGTCCGAGCGCTGGAGGCAGGCCCCCTGGGGAAAAACAAATAACTTACTCGGCCCGGCAAAACACAACTGGGCTCGAGATAATTACTGGCTACGAAGAAGGGAACACACGCGGTGCGCGCTGAAAGGGCAGACAGACTCTAATGAGGAGCGCAGGGACAGCGCTACCTCGCATAACGTGCTCACGCCGAGCACGAGCAATAAAACAATAAATCAAGTCGAGAAGACATTTCCTCCGGCATAAATATAGGACTGCGCTGGAAGCGCGAGTCCTAGCTCCCCTGCTCCCGCTCCACACTATTAGAAAAGCGATCTAAAAAGAACGCTTTACAAGGAGGGGGAAAAACCCGCTCCAAACACGTTATTACCAAAAACAAGAAAGAAAATAGCACTTATCTGGCTGCGAAGCAGCAAAGAAAGAGGAGTGGCTGGGTGTGATGTAACACTTTATAGGCTTCCTCCTCTATGGTTCATCACGTGATATTACTTGTGTTGGGTTATGTAGTTTTTACTTTCCATAGTTTTCATTGGCTGCTGTTAAAAAATAAAGCATGGAAAGAGAAGCATAATCTGGGCCTCCGGTCCTGACATAGAATTCCTGGTGATTAATCCATCCCCAGGTCCACCCGTCCCAGCCGCCGCCTCTCCACAGCTTCTGCAACTGGTGAGGGTGTGCAGCCCTACCAAGTGCCAGGCATATCATGTTAAAATAACACATTTTGGGTAAATTTCCCGCATTACCGCAATGCCTGAGTTTGTCACGCAAAAGAATAATGTCTTGAAGTGCAATAAAACAGTGTACTTCTAGTTTCTCACTTTGCCAGGACGCATAAAAATTGAGCTCCGAGTACTATTCATCAAAGGCCACAAGAGGGTACTAGTGTACAAAGGGAGGTGTAGGATTCTCGATATATTCCTCCTTGAAACTATCCAACTGTCACAGAAACTCATATCCAGATCCGGCGAACAACAGAGATTTCAAGAGTGAAACACAAAACCACACATCCACCTATTTAATGTTAGAAAGCGCCCCTGGCTCAAACAATGGCATCAAACAGATGTGAATGTCAAGCCCCAAAACAAAGCTTCTAAATCTGTGCCAAAAACGGTGTCAGTCTACACTGCAGTAAAAGAAGAGACTGATTGGAGAACTGCACAGGGAGAAGGAGGAGGAGGCAGGAAATGATGTGGCCTAGGAATCAGAACTGTCTACTTTAGAACTCTAGAAGAGGAAATGGATCGCAGCCTCAGCTCTACATTCTGTGATTCTGAGCAAACCATGGAACTTTCCCATTCTAAATAAAAATGTATCTGATTCTCCTGTAAAGCGCCCATGGGTCAATTCACACATTAAGGGCCACCACATATGAGGAAAGAGCTTAATTTCCAAAAACAATCTCTTGACACAGATGCAACTGTCTTATTTCACTCACAATAAAGTGACACTCATAAGGGTTGAAATGTCACACATACAAATTCACACGGAGGCAAACTGAACCCTTGGCAGCTATGAGTGTGTGGCAAACCGGGGACTTCAGGTGGGTGACGCAGCAGCTCATCTGAAGCTGAGCTCACATGGCAGGCACCATGTTGTTTCGGCGTCTTGGCCTATTTAGCAGATTGGTCTCTTTCATCTAAAAACTAAATTTCTAAAAAAATATTTTCTTCCTGGCAATGTAGCAGCATTGGCAAAAACATTGAAAAGGGCAAGATGTATTCGCTTTGCCAAAACTTGTATGATTTGATACCTTTTGGCACAATTTGAAAAGTCTATGCAAACTTTGGCACTCACGTAGCACATTTAAGTTTTGTCAAGTATCATGCAGATCCATCTGGGCGCAGGTTAAAAATGGGTCAAAAAAGTGTTTCCAGTTCCAGGTTCCTTTTGAATTTTTGCTCTGTGCCACGGCAAACACTGCTGAGCATAATTACACCAAACATGGATCTCACTCAGACTAGGTTTAGTGCTTAATTTGAGCCGGTGGGTTCCGGTGAGGGGCACCATCAATTATTTTGGGGGGCCAGCACTTATCTTTCTGTGAGCAAAAGACATATACGCGAAAGATGGAGGAAGAGAAACACGAAAATGTGTCACAAAGGGAGAAAGCAGAAAGCTGCAAGAGTGAAGAACTGCGGGGGCAGGAATTAGCTGTAAATGGAGTAACCCATCGGGTGTCTGGGACGAGGTGGGTAAGTCCGCTGCTGTGGAGCTCAGGCGCAAGGAAAGTAACCACCTCGCCCTGACATGGGCCCTCCCAAGGGCCTGGCACCCACCCCCCATCCTGGGCAGGGATGGAAGGGGAATCGCTTCCCCTTCCACCCCCATGGCGTGTGATGACGTCAGCGCGCAGTCACAGGCTGACCTCATCAGAGGCTGCCCACATCAGCGCGGATCGAAGGAGAAATGCTCGATCACGTGGAGGGGGCCAGAGAGGCCTTTTAAAAAATAAAAAAAAAGCTGTAGCTGTATTTTGGCTTATTTCTTTGTCTCCTCCAGGGGAACCCACAAACTCTGGGTATCTCTAGAATCCCGAGGATGTTGCAAAAAAAGACGCAATTTTGGCGTGGATAGTATATGTGGACAGCAAGTTATGGGGGCCTAAGCGCGAACTGCCTCAAATAAAAAAAAAAAAAAAAAAGCCTGCCACCTGAGGTGGAAAAGGCATGGCAGAAAAGGGGTTAAAGGGCCCAGAGATGGTTTTAGGATTACACTTCCTAAGTATTCTCTGCTACTACATTTAATTGCAGCAGCCGCGTGTTTGAAGGTGAGCTTTGGGCACCTGCACATTTTTATTGGCAAATTAAGTTCTGGCTAGGGTATATTATGGTATGGTATAAATCCATTCAGAAATGTTGTTGATAGTTGCGTTATTAGAAGTTGTTGCATGGACTTCAATGGCGCCCGTCATCGCCCACAAGAGGCTGGGCTGGGCCACCCCTCTTTCATTTTCAGTGGAGGGTGACTATATTTATTTGCTAATACTTGGCAGTATATCTTGGAGCTCTACAGTGGGTTTTTAATAGTTTTTTAACTCTTACTTATCAGGCTGTTTTGCTTGTTGTTCTGCAGCTGAAAACTTTACTGTAAAAATGGGCAGGAAAAGAGGTCCGTTAACTGGTCCATTGGGGGGTGGTGGTGGCGCTAGTAGACAGGGAAGTGGCACCACCACATTGGATTCCTTCCTCGCAAGAGCTGTCGGGGTTGTAACGAAGGAGATTGATCTGGCAGATAGGAGGTTATCCATGGAACTGGAGGACTGGCGTCAGGCCCCAATAGATAGTGGTCCTCGTGAGGTTGTGGATTTGGAGGTGGCCCATCCGGGGAGAGACCAAGGTACTGTAATGGTTGCTGTTGAGCCTGCTCAAATTGAACTAACAGAGACGATAGAGGGTTCTGGTGGCCAAGGCCCCTCCAGAAGAAGCAAAAGACTTTTATTATCTTCTCCCCTGGCCTGCTCCATGGATAAATGTAGCCCTCCCCCGAAGAAAAAAAAGGTCTTAAAGAAATCGATGCCTAAGTCAAAAACATCTCTCTTACAACTCTCTAAGGGTACGTGCAGTGACCCTAAGGGTACGTGCAGTGACCCTGCACCTTGCCAGCATCTGGGCTGTGATGTTACTATTTTATTGTCAAAACTTCGCAAAATGATTCAGGAGATTTTATCCCCCGTTGTGGCGAAATTATCGGCCATAGAAAGGGCAGTTTCTCTGATACCTGTGCAAGGAAGTCAGGGGAGGCATTGTGTAGGTGGATCTGTGGCCCCGACCAGGCGATCCCATCCCAGTGAGGAGTTGCTCCTGCCGGAGGAAGCTGCGGGGGCTTTGGGGTCGCTGGGAAAATCATCTCCGCTATTGGCTAATTCTGGAAATTCTGGGGGTCAGGGCGCCCGTGTTGAGATTGCTCTGGCTGCACCGACTTCTATATTAAGGGTGATAGGCCTGTCAATAGGCTTAGCTGTAGTAGGCAGCCTGATCCTGATTCTGTGGTAGCTGGGTGGGCTGGCCAACAGCTGGTTGGGAACAATAATTTGAATCCACTGACGGCTAGGCCTTCATTGGCCTGTTTGGATCTCCCCCCAGCTTGTGCCCCCTATGTGGTGGTATTGACGAATGTACCTGCTCTTGCTCCTGGGGTAACTGAGTCCACGACCCAACTCACAAATAAGGTTGGATACTGGCTGAGTAAGAACTGTGATTTTTCATGTAAGGATTTCAAGGATATTCTGTTTGCCAGAAGAATTGGCTGGATCGGGCCCAAAAATAAGGTGGGGAACGAAGATTGTATTATTATAAATGTTAGATATCCAGCCCTGAGTCAAAGGCTCCTTTCTGCTTATCGTCCGGCTGTTCTTAGAGCTGGTACAATAGGTATGGCCCCTCTGGGCTATTTTTATGATCACATGCGACTGAGTACTGGGGTGTCTCTTGGCTCTGGTAGGAATCCCGCCCGGGTCAGAATAGCCTCCAGGTAACCAGCAGAAGACTTGTCACTAACAGTAATTTATCCTTGGAAGGGGTGGACTGTCAATGCGCCGAGACCCTGGTTATATGGGAAGAGGTGCCCCCACAGTGTAAGCTTATTTCATGGAATATTGCGGGCTATGACGCAAAGTTATCTGATCAGGCGTGGATTAGGTGTGTGACTAATTATGATGTGATCATGCTTCAGGAAACCTGGTCGAAGGGGTTGTCTGTGTGGGACGGGTATGACAGATTTGCAATTCCAGCTGTGCAATCTCTTGGTGGCCGCTCAAAAGGTGGCCTGGTTACCCTAATTCGCCTCTCTACGATAGTGGGTGCTTTTCAAATTAACTGCAATCACCAAGGTATATTGCTGGTATGGGTAATTTTATCTAATAACTTTAATATTTTGCTGGTAAACTTCTATAACGCTGTTTGGGATGTGGGGTGCCAAATTGGGACCCTGTTCCCCGTTCTTCAGGTTCTGAAACACAGAATGGAGGACGTGGGGCTAGAATTTTGTGCTATTGACTCTGGAGATTTTAATGCTAAATTGGGGAGGCTCAGTACTGTGGTTAATCCCTTTATCTGTGATTGCGAGGATTATTTAGTGGATGGTCTGCAGGACTCCAGAGGCAGGATCCTAATTAAGGAACTCAGGAAGATGGGCCTTCTGAATTTTTGTGATATAGAAGCCGTAGGCACTCATCAACTCCCAACCTATGTGGTAAGAGGATTTGAATCCACTATTGACTATATTTTTGTGTCTCCAACTATGAAAGACCTGGTGATTGGGGGTGAGGTGCTGAGGGAGTGTTTCAGTGATCATAATCCCTTTATAATATCCTTTAAACTCCCTGGGGCCCTACGTAAATTAGGACGAGGTAGGCCTGTAGTAGTGGAGATAAAGGACCAGGGTAGGCGGCTTGGGTGGAAGCAAGTGGATTCCCAAAAAGTTGTAGAAAGGGTGGTGGGGGAAATTTACATTTATTTATGGACACACTCTTGACAGAGGCTCCTAATTCCAAGACTGTTATGGATGCAATAACAGTAGTAAATGCAGCAGTGAGAGACTGCCTTTTTTCAGTAGGCTGCCAACCTAGTAAACGTAAATGTGGTTGGTATGACAAGACCTGCTATGCTGCAAGGGCAAACCTGAAGATGGCCACTAAGAAACATCCTAGAGATTGGGTCCTCGTAAAAGAAGCTAGAATGAAGTATAAAAGGACCCTGAGGGACAGCAAGATAAAATATAAAGATAAAGCCTGGGAAGAGCTAGAGGGTGCCATAGCTCTGAAGGATCCTGGCTGGGTCTGGAAGGTGGTAAATAGAGGTTCCTTTGGAACAGATACATCTGAGGGCTTTGACTGTAACATCGCCCCGGAGGCCTGGGTAACTCATTTTTGTAGAATTTTTGAGGGTACTCCCCTAAGAAATAACCGGGAGAACGAGTATGATATGGCTCCCAACCTAGCAATTGAGTTTTCGCTACAGGAGGTCATGGATGCGATACAGTGTAGTGCGAGTAATAAAGCTCCGGGCCCGGATTCGATTCCTATGGACTTGTACAAAGCTAACCCCCAGTTATGGGCACCTATTCTCTTAAATGTCCTCAATGCAGCAGTTACTGTGGGTATTCCTGCCTCTTGGAGACTGGCATGTATTGTACCAGTGTTGATCCTAAGTCTTATCGCCCTATTTCTCTCCTGGACTCTTCTGTGAAGATTCGGGGACGGATTATTTTAAGGCGTTTGGAGGCCTGGATGATAGGGAATGATATTTTAAACCGGGACCAGTATGGTTTTAGGGAAGGCCTCGGTACGTGAGATCAATGTCTCAACCTACTGATGATGATCGGCAAATACACGCAGGCCAGGAAAGGTACGCTCTATCTTGCTTTTATGGACCTTAGCTGTGCCTTCGATAAGGTGAACCGGTCTATATTATGGGAGAGGTTAAATCAGTTAGGGTTGGATCCTAATATTGTAGAGCTGCTCCGATATCTCCATTCGGGGACGGTTGCAAATGTGAGGGTGGGGTCTAATGGGGAATGCTCAGAGGCTTTTAAGCTTTCAAGGGGTGTGCGCCAGGGTTGTGTTCTGGCTCCTACTCTGTTCCTTCTATCTACAAATGGATTGTCTGACTTGCTGATGGAACATTGTAGGGATGTCCCAAAGGTGAATGGTACTGATATCCCAGTGTTGACGTATGCGGATGACGCGGTCCTTATGGCCCGCACTATGAATGGTCTCCGGGAAATAGTTAGAGCTTATGCCTTCTTTATGTCAGCTTTGGGTTTAGAGGTCAATTTTAAGAAATCACATTTTATGGTTTGTGGAAGACCCTTGAGCAGGGTGGGGGAGCTAAGGGTGGAGGATCAAATTATCAGTAGGGTCCATGAGTTTCCATACTTAGGGATTATTTTTTATGAGAAAGGATCTTGGAAGCCCTGTATTGCCAGAAGGGGTGTGCTTTTCCATGCAACAGTTGGTGCGACTTTTGACTTTGCTGTAAGGGTGGGTAGTAAACCTATCAAGCCTTTGCTTGAAATCTATAGGCGGAAATGCCTCCCTGTCCTGCTGTATGGTGCTGCACTTTGGGGGTATAGGGACACCCGAGCCCTTACGGTGGAAGATAATCGGTTCTGTAAAAGGCTATTGGGAGTTGGACAAAATAACCCTGGTTTTAGCTTTCATCTGGAACTGGAGCTTGAGTTTGTGCAGGACACTATCCAGTTGGCTCCCCTTCTGCTATGGATCTCAATTTGGAGTAATGAACATGCCACTCTTAATAGGGATATCTTAAGGGATTGTTTGGCTTGCGACAATGTAAAGAATATTCCCTGGCTGATGCACATAAGGATGATGGCTCATGATTTGGGGCGGCCTGAATTGTTTGACTATCCTGAGGGCCTGACTAGTTGTGATAAGAAATGGGTAAGGGATAATTTCTTAAGAATCCAGAGGACCAGGAGGGAGGGGGAGGCCTTAGAGAAAAAATCGATCAGGGATTTCATCATGTTAAAGATGTGGGTAGGTCCTGAGCGCTATCTCTTAGAGATAAAGGATGTGAGGGAAAGGTCTCTTATAACCCGATTCCGTTTGGGGATCATCAGAAGTAATCTGTGTTTCCCGTTAGGTCAGTATGGGGACAGATGTATTAGACCCTGCCCCTGTGATGGGGTGTCCCAACAGACCTTGTCCCATTTTACATTGTTTTGTGTTTTTTATGCACCATTTAGAACTCGATTTTTATTACCTCTCCTAAAGCCCAAGGGTTTCGTGCAATATCATCCTGCTTTTATGTGGTTGCAAATGGCCTCAGATGTATTGGTGTGGAAGGGCCTGGGAGCATTCCTGAAGGGAGCTATTACTTGGCGTAATAATGTTGAGTTTTTAGAATGATGTTTTCTATTTTATTGCTTTCTATGAATGTGGTTTTATATGTTTATATTCTTGATGGGTGTATTTATTATATATGGTTTTATTGCTATTTTTAACAAATGTATTGGTGATTATTTGCTGTAATGGATGAATTTTTTCATACCGAATAAAAGTTATTATTATTATTATTATTATTATTACTTCATAGTGGTCTGGCCGTGTGGCGTATATTACCAACATACCTTTCTATCTTTGTCGTTTTTACTCAAAGTGGGTGGACTATGTCTCTATTTGCACCCTCCCTATCCCAGGCTTCTTTCAGCAAACGTTATTTAACCAGAGTAAATTTCCAAAAATTGAACCAATCTAATATTCAATATGGTGTTTTGTGGGTTGAATGCTTTGATTAGTGCTTGTCTGCAGGATCTAATCCCTAGGCCGTTTATTTCTTTTTTCAATAAACGTTTTCTATCTTAAGCCAGGGCCAGGCAAATGCAGACCACATGCATCAGGTTTTCTACCGCCAGATGACAAAGGCGGCACTCCTGTGCGCCCATTTGTGGTCCTTTCTTCCAAATTGGGAGGAGGTCTGGCGTTGGGACATCGCCCAGCCTAAGCCTTAAAAAGCATTGCTTAATTTTCCGTGAATAGGGGGCGGCCTAGAGTGTAGATTCTTCTAGAGTTTTATACAAATTAAGGGTCAGCCAGCCATGCGACCTTTTGGTCAGAGCCTCTTTGTCTTTTAACCAACTAAGCAATTTACATGACTTATTGACTGCTTTGTTAAAAGCTGTTGTGGTAAGTGGCTGATCTCAAACCCCACCTAGATTCAAGAGGCTTACACTCCTTTCCAGATACCTTTTGTAGTTTCCATTGCCTCTTTCCAGGATGATTTCCTGCCAGACTAGTTTGGCTAGAGACCCTTCTTGGGCGTGGCTCAGTTTGTAACAGCATTTGGTGAAAGCTCCCGGTCGAGCCAGTGATTGTTTAACCAACATGAATTCTAGTCTGACCTGGGCAGCGGGAGCGTGCCTTAGTAGCCGAAAGACACGCTTGTACGTCTTTATCAAAAGCTTCTCCAAAAGAGTTTCCTCCATACCCCTCATTATTTCTGCCCCAAATGAGAGAGTTGGCAATAGTTTGGCTCTCATTATGGCTGTTAAGGGATTCAAGGCGTGACCAAAGATTGAATTAGCAAGTTTGCAGAATGCGTAAGCAAGGGTCTGCGCCCTGTTTTTTATTGCTTCTTTTTGAGCCGCAAAGTTGCACCTGGTGTCGACCACGACTCCTAGATATCTGTAAGAGTTTACTTCCTCCAGGGTCTTTTCGTTTAGGAGCCATTTACGCTGGCCGGTATGCCTGCGATTGATGGTAATCATTTTGGATTTTTTGTGATTGATTTCTAACTCGTTTAACCTTGCAAACTCTCCTAATTTATTTAGCAGTTTCTGCATGCTTCGAGTGCTAAAATCTTAATTGTTCTAAAGTTGCTTGTACGTTTATAGTGACTGTTGCTCAATCATCAGCATACAGTTTGACCTTGAAAATCTTGGTGCAAAAAATGTAGATTATCCTGTGCATCTCTGAGGTTAATACCGGCGACTCTATGAGTAAGAAACGGCATGAGTGGGCACCCTCAGTGGGTCCTTTCGTAATCCCAGATTTGCATATCTCTTAATGTATTAACTAAAACTGTTGACCGAATGACTGTGTATAATGGTCTGGTGAATACTATACTGCACGAATTTAAAGTAAATCATTCTAACAAGTCCGAGAGATATTCCAAATTGATCCCATATAAAAAAAAAATCTGTATCAGCGGTGATTATGCTGAATTCCTGCAAATAAAACAAAAAATATGTATGCTACTCTTTTAAGATTCTTGGTTACTGTGCAGGCATGGCTTTTTAGCAAGCGGAGGGATTTCTTCCCAAAAAGCGCAGAGTCCTTGATATTATCTCTGGGTTGAAGCTTGTGCTGATTAATTAGAGGAATACTGGACCCCAAGCATTCTTTTTGCCTACAACGGATGGGCAGTGCAGCACTTTGTGGAAATATGTGGTACAGCAGTGTGTTGTGTGACATTTGTACGTGTAGTAAATGCTCCAGTACATAAAATGTGCAGTTTCGCAAAAATGCATATGATATTCTGCTTGCCGAGTGTTTTCTCTTGGTTTAATTTGGCGCTAGTGATTTCATGAAAAGCCAGGTCGTGTTGCTTTAATAGATCGGCTGCATGTAATACTAAGGTTGTTTTTGTTGTCTCTATACTGTTAAGCAACCTTACTGTTATCATGAATTTAGTGCAAAATAACACAACGTCATTTGCTGCTGCTCTCATGACTACTGCTTGACAAAAAAACGATTTTGTGTAGTAAAGTTGATCAGTGTTGCTGTATGATCCGCTTCGCATCGCTCGAGTGTCTGCGCAAACGTGTAGTAAATTTGGGCCTGTAAGTCAGCAAAGCATTTCGGTACTGGTGTGAGAATCACCACCTCAAATCGGTGCCCTCAACCGCAGGTTCAGGAGAACCTTTAGCTGCACACTCGTGCAAGTGCCTCTCTGGCAAAGCACTAGTTTGCAAGACTTGACCTTATGTGGTACTGGAAATAATTTCCCCTGCTCATTAGGTTGTGAATGTAAAACAGATGAGTGATACAGCCTAGGTGCCACTCTGAACAGTCGTGGAGCTTTCTGGGTTGATCCTACTTCTAAATGTAATGCCCCAAGAAAACTAAGAAGCCCGCTGACTAAATACCTTCATTCAAAAATAGGGCAAATTTCCTTTGAATGGCCCTGCCATGGGTGTTCGTGCATCTTAGGTTTTGTGTAGCTAGGGAGGGATGCCCTCGTCGGATTGGATCTCCTGATGTGCATGGGCTTGTCACGTAAATGTAATTGCACTCGCCCCAGTGTTTGGTGTTTGGACAGAATATCATTTCCAAAATACGGTGTGTATAAAATATTGTGTCATGAATATCTAGGACAAAATTTTTGTGAAGGTTACGTTTCTATGAGTAAGCAAAGTTTTACTATACTTAACTCCACATATATATATCTTGACAATATATTTATTTTCAAGGTACGCAGATGTGGAGTTAAAAATAGTAAATCTATACTTACCTATCTGCACTTACCTTCGATAGTTTGGTCCTCAGTATTTTTTATACAATATTCTGTCCACACAGTATTTCTAGCAACAGTATTCTATCAAACATCCCAGTGTTTCTTACTGAAATAATGTTCTTTCTGGACTGTTGCGCTTTGCTGTTTCATTGATTCAGGGGCATGCCATGGACATGCGCAGTGGTCACGCACGTAGACTCAACTGCACACGCAAGCCTCTCCATATCCGTAAACCAGCAGTGTGCCAGCCCAGCAGTTCCTGAAAAGGTTCATAGGGCCCTATGCAGCTAATTCACAGTGCAGACCAAAAACAGACTTTCATCTGCAGCACTATATTCCATAAAATGTGATTTAGTAATGTAAATCTGATCTGGTCTATGCCTTTCTTCTCTCAGCCACTGGCTCGCTTTTTTGTCCTTTCACCCATCACTACACCACTCTCTTGTGCCCCTTCTCATCTACCTCATTGGGACTTTAACCCTTTCACTCATTCTCGTGATCTTCCTTTCTGTATTGCTTTAATTTGTGCTCTCTCTACTCTAACCTTCCTATGCTTCTCTTCATACAATGCGCTCTTTCTCACACTTTTTATGTCATCATTCTTTATTTTGCTCATTTCTCGCTTTTTTGCCTTTTGTGCAAGTCCCTGGTAACACGTCTTTCTCCATAGTCATCAACATTCTTTAATCTTTCCCTGTCAGTTCACTCCGCAACTTCAGTGGAGATCAGGCAGGGTCTTATATGACCAGTATGGGTATCATTCTGAGAAAGCCTAAATTAAAATTGGTCTCTGTGTAAAGTTAGGAGGGAAGCCAGTGATGACATTAAAATAACTTACCAGGCTTGAATTAACCGTGTATTTTCTCAGCAAAGCTTCATGTGTTAACCTGTTTAACATTTAATATGTGTATGTAATTAACATAATATATTTAAAAAGATTTAAATATAAAGCATTAAGCTTTGATCTAAAATGGAAGAAGGAAAGAAATAAACATATTGGAGCCTATCCACACATTACAGAAGTCGGTGATCGCGTTAAAATAGCGTACCAGACTACCAATACCTTTGTTTGTTTTTTCCACTGGGCTACTTGGTTTACCATGTAATATCTGTGTCACTTAACACAATCAGCTTCAAAAGAATCAAATATAAAGCATTATGCTTTGATCTACAATGGAAGGGGGAAAGCAACGTATAGGGGCGTAGCTACAGAGGTAAATTTACTAATGTAGATTTACTACAAGTAAACTTACACTTTTGAGAACCTTTACTACTACTGTTCACCATTTACAAGTAGACAGTTACTCAAAATTGTAGATGTACACATCCCTTTCCCCTGAAATAGGCAGTGGTGCTAGTAAATCCTCAAATACGACCATAAAATGACTACTAATAGTGACTTTATGACCCTGTTTGATGTATCGCACGCGTGATGGAGAACTCTGTATTTAGGGCCAAGATCTCTTCATGGTAAAGTATAAAGAAAGGGTAAACGTTTATTACACTTTTTTAATTAGTATGTCAATTAATTTTATACATTTATATTTCAATGTAGAATAATATAAAAAAATTACAGCACTAGCAACTTAATTTCAAATGAAAAATGTAATTATTTTGAATATATTAAAGGAACATCAAATTATTTTTCTGAAGTTTAATAAAAAATCCCACCTAAAGTAAAAAACAAAATAAGTGTTTAAAATGAATAAAAGTCACGTATAGAATTAATTAAAAGCAATTTAATATCTTAATAAATATTAATGTTATATTATTTTTGTGAAAATAAAATGCTAACAGAACATTTAAAAATAAATTAATAAAAAATAATTATGTTTCATTTGTAGACTTTGCGAACATTAAATGCAATTTAGTTATGTGTTTGAATAGTTTAAATAATTGAATTTATTTCAACATTAGTTCTAGTGGAGTTCTATTTTATAACCCTGCCTCTGTTATTTTTTATGGGAAGGGGTTGCTGTACAATCGGCTGGCCATGTATAGTGCTGGACTTTCTCCAGCTAGACTGTTAGGGTCCTTTTTAGCTGTAGTAATGATAGAAGGGTGGTTTGTTAATAAATGTGGGCTTACTGTTTTGTTGGTATGTATGTGCAAATCCCTCCTGAACTCCCCCCAACCATTTGTAATCCCCCTCTTAATCCTTCCTTAACCACTCCCCTTTAGTAGTACATTTTTCCTATTTTCCACCCATTCCTCTCTGTTCCTTCCATATTTACTACTAAAACGTTTACTTTCGTGAGCAGAAGTCACTGCAGTCGGGGTGGAGATCTCTACAAAAAAAGATAGGAGAGACAGAGGCACAGACCTGCACATGCAGGTTTGTGAGTAGCATTTTTGTAGTTAGTTAGTAGTACAGCAATTGTACTAGTAATGTTAGTAATGTACTACTATTGTAGTACTACTAAATATACTACAAACTACAGTTTGTGAATAGACCTTGTAGTGACTGAATCGCACAACATGAAACTAGGAAATCTTGAATCAATCCTGGCTTCTGTTTGACACCATTGTGTGATCCTAGGCACTTCATTTTTCACAGTGCCTACTCTCCCTTCATCATCACATGGGAACACCTTGAAATACGTCAGCTCAGGGTGTGCACTGTACAAAACGTTCTCTTGAAAATTAGTAAAAGACTATAATGTTACTACATCTATAGTAACACCCTATGCCATGTGTATGGAGCACAAGATAGCTAACGTGCCTCTTGGTTCACCAATAACATCATCGTCAGGGAAGTGGACGTGGCGGCATAAATGGCTACAACTTAATGTTTAGAATCTGTCACTTATAATAATTGCCACTCAATCCCATGGGATAATTTAATATAATAAAGTGAACTGCGTAGCATTATACATAACTGCACTACTTTGACTGGAGACAAGCAGCAGGCCCCTCACCCCCTCTCTTCAGCGTCACACCTGTCACCCACAGTAGGCCAGTGCTCTTAGGGGTGAGGTCAGAAATGCAAAAACAAATGGTTTAAAGTGGTCTGACGGAGTACACTTCAAAAACGATTTGTTTGGCATTATTTGCTTGTAAAGCGCCCATGTCCAACAAACAGGAAACTCGTCCACCCCGGCCCCCAGCAACAAAACGGGTTTCTTCAGTACTTAAACCAGCCCCTACTTCCCCAGCCTACCAGGGAGACGCCTAATAAGGCCTATCCAGCGCCTGGAGAAGGAGGTTTGCCTGAAAGGAACCAACTGAAGCTACTGAATGCCGTTCAGGAGAAAGCGTCCGCGGCGGCTGTGAGATGGGGCTGTACCGAAACCCACCTGCACTGACTGAACTGCGCAACACCACTAGGGACCATACCTCAATCAGCTGGGCTGGTTCAAGGCAGAGCCAAGCACCTGTTTTATGCACTTTTAAATTAGATTTATTTACCGTAACATTCCCCCAAATTAGTGCCTTATTTTAGATTGAACAGTTCAGACGGAAACTGTCAAATCGTACTCACTGTTTCAAAGCTGGGCCTTCTGAAAATCATATTCTAACTCGTAAAAATCAAGGGATTGAATTAATGCAGTGTAGACATTGCAAGCAATAGAAACAGGCGCTAGACTCTTGAGTCTAACCAGTGCCTAACCAGAGCTGCTGATCCTGATACTGCCCCTTTTGTTTTCACTTCCCTGCCTTCCTTCAGTTTTCTCTTGAGCATGTGTCGGGCCTCGGTCCCTTGGACTGGAGGGCACTGGGAAGATCTCTTTGTGGGGCTCCCATAGAGTTTCAGTGACCTAAATCCCAAACCCTAAACGAAACAGGAGATATGCAACTTTTCCCCTTCCCTGAAAGGTGATGGAGCGCAGTCGGGTTAGCATATGCTGTAGGGAGTAGTATGTGGTCTGCAGGGCACAGGTGAATTACATTAAATGTGTATCTTTGAATATAGTAAGACTGACACAAGCATATGTATATGCCAAGAGACATAAATCTATGTTTTGCGATGTGTGAATGTTAACCTGATATACCTGTGATTGTGGTGGGTGTAGGATGTTGATACTTCACCCCTACACACACATACGTCGTTTCCTTCCATTTCACACCACCCTTTAGCCTATGTTTCTACCTGAGTTGTAAAAAGCTAACCAAAGGATAGTTTTATGGGAGGACGAACAGATCTCTTTTGTTTACAATAAAGAATTGGGAAGTGGGGAGAGAGAGGGATTAAGAACTAAAACAATGCTCCACCCTTACCTAATTTTCATCTGACTGTAGATTCTTGTCAAAGTGGTGAAAGCACCTTCTTGTTTATGCCTTATGTGTGTGCATTTTGGTTGGCAAGTGACACTTGGGTCGGAGTGTGATTGTGCCTCTAGGTACTTGTGCAGGAAACATTAACCTGTGCAGAGTTTAGAGGAGCACTTTTGTAAAGAGTGCTCTTGTCAATTTTCTTGTGATATGCAGTCATATCCTCAACGCTTGTGAAGTCTCCAGAAGTAGGGCCAGGTTTTCCTACACTACCGCTCCTGGAAAGGGGATGGCAACATTCATGAGGTTTTTTTTCATCTGAGGCAGATTACAGTTCTTCTTTGAATAGAGAAAGACCAGGGACTTGTGGTCTGTTTACCCACACACAGATCATACTTACAAACGGTTTATACACACAAACATGGATGAGCATGATGTAAACTACTTTTGACCATCCATTTGACAGAGGAGGATGAACACCAAACCATGTTCCCAAAAGACTGAGAAGGGCTCTGAATTCAAGTGCACTGGCAACTAAAGGAGTGCTCTTGTGAGATGCCATCATTTGATCTAAGCGTCTGCAGCACTGGGTACACCTAGGTTCCCTACAGCTGCCCTATACTAAAATATCTGAAGCATTTTACCTGCCCCATGTATGATACTTGAGAGTAGTGGAACTACGAGAGAATGGTCAAGCACCTAAACACACAATCCAGGACATGCAATCAAGCAAGCGCATCCCAACCCATAGCATTTGAGACTTTTTGTACTAAACCTGCATTTTGCTCTAGAGTGTCGCTTTTCACCTTGCTGGAGAGCACTACCCCTCTTTGAGATTCTGCTGCTCAGTGCACTGCTTGCTGCTTGCATGTGTTGCAGCCTGAGGAACATGCAGGGTGATTGTTTGTAGCAGAGGGCCCTCAATTCATATTGCAAGGGCCCCCTCTAAGGTTTTGTTACGCCATCCACCCTTTTCAGAAGTAAAGGCCAGGGCAAAACCAGATTACAACCCCTCAAACAGATGATATTCAATCTCATAATGCCTTAGTACTACACAAGATAACAAAACTACCCATGAAGAAATGCATCTCGATTTCACACTGCTCCACCCTAGCATATGAAAATTCTAGTTCTTGTGACTCCTCACGGACATCCTGATGCTGTTCCAATACCTTCTCTTATTAAGAAGACTCATAAGTAACCTAATGTGAATGATTAGTCACAACTTGCACTGAACCGAGTTTCTTCATCTGACAATGCAAAAGGCAATGCATGCCTTAGACATGATCTCCACTTCCAGGCCTCGTGCTCCAGGCCAGTTGTCAAGGCTGGCTTCTGTTGGCTGTCTAAAAACCTGTCATGGACCTGGCCATGCCAGGACTAAACATCCCACAGGAAGGATGAAACAGAGGAGTAGCAGGTGTAACGGGTATCACAGAAGGACTTGGAGACGGGACAACAGAAGGTGTGACAGGTTATAGCGGTAAACTGAATGCTAGGCCTGCTGTCAATTAAGCCAACTAAGGTTTGGAGCCTTTCACTGACCGACTCTGAGTATCTTTGAGACTAGGTAAAGTGACTTACTCTGAAGGGAAGGAAGTGGCCAACACATGAGGACCCTCGTGTGTCGGGTGCTAAAATGTCCAGTGAGTCCTGTTGTTGTTCTGAGCAGGCACTTGGAGTAAGCGATGAAGGCTGTGCAAGGGGCATAGCTGATGCCCCGATATATTTTGGGGGTCTCTGGAATTGCGGTGGGTGTAGGTGCAAATGACAATGAGGTCTGCTCTTCGGACACCAATGTCTGAGCTTTAGGGCCAAGTGGCGCCCTCATTAGCTGCCTCTTCCTAGCTGGTAGTCTCTACATCTTCCATCCCTACAGACGTTGCCCATCTTAGAAATTGGTGTATTTTTAAAAGGACAAGTTATTAAAAGATTGATGTATTTTCTATTTTTAATAACATTTTGTAAAACATTTTAATAATTGTGTGATTTTTGTGTGTGTGTGTGTGTGTGTGTGTGTGTGTGTGTGTGTGTGTGTGTTTTAAGCCAAAAAAGATGCTTGAAAGTAAAGTAAAGGTACACAATATCAGCCTTACATAAACAAACTTTGACAAAATGGAAATGTTACACATCCTAAATATTACAGTTGTGCTTGATGTGTTATGTTGTCATAAAAGGTAAGGTTTGAAAAACATTTCCACACATGTGGGAGGGAAACCTTCATATGCCGAGGTGAAACCTCTGCTTCGGAGGGAGACCTCTGCATTTATAAAAACCCTACAAATGTTGGTTGTAAATCAAATTGTTACAGGGAGTGATTATGATTTGTGTGACAAAATGAAGTTCTATTGTATTTGTGTTTCAATAAATTAATGTACTGTGTAAGAAATTGTACTTTAGTGTTGTAAGTGAATTGTGTTTAAATGTTAATGAAAGTGTAGTGTAATTGTATTATTAATCTGAGCAGAGCACATTTGCTGATAACATGACGTGAATTAAACAGTGTTGTCTTAGGGTACATATAGGCAGTGTTGTTGACCACCACCCACCACTGAAAAGACAGTGTCGAATCACAAAAAATGCAGCAACCAAATTAGCAGTTCAAGTGAAAAATGAGTTTACTAGTCAATACCCAGCTGAAAACACAAATATCTGTTCTGTACCTTACCCTGGGTACCCGGATGTGGCCGTACATCACCGTGCACCAGCTATCGCAGACCTCCTCACCAATTACAAGCTTGATGCTCTCTTCATCACAGAAATATGGTTCACGCCAACCTCTTCGCACAACCTAGACGTCCTTCTTACCGCAGGATACACCATCCATGGTGTAGACTGCACGCATAAGAAGGGAGAAGAGGCCTTAGTGTCATCCATAAATCCTCCTGGTCCTGCACCCTAGGCAAGTAAGTAACGCTCAAATTCTAGGAGCTGCTGGCATGCCATTTCCCATTCTCAGCATCCCAGTCCACCACCTTCCATTCCATCTACAGGCCTCCTGTGAAGAATAACAACCTAATTTTTAAATTCTCAGCTATCCTCAATATCTCACCCATCCAACATGCCCACATCGCCCTGTTGGGTGACTTCAACGTTGCAGACAACACAAGCCCAAAAAAAACCAAGAGACAACATCTTCATCACTTAGTGTGGTACACCATGTTAAGCAACCAACACACTCCAAAGGCCACATCTTCAACCTTGTCTTCTCAATATCACCAACAATCCAATGCAAACCACCCATAACCCTGGGCTGGACCGACCATTTTGTCATCCGTATCTCTGTGCTAGCATCCTACAAACAAATGAAGGTCAACATAAAGAGAAGACCAAACCTTCAAATTCTTCAAAGACTTTTCCATAGAGAGCCTAATACTTGAACTAATTTCTCACCCTATCAACACCAAACACTTTTCTAACCAACTTCAACAGTTTTTGGAAAGTGTGTGAACATTAACACCCCAATTACAACACGCAAGTCCAAGCCAAAGCTTTGAGCACCGTAGAACTCTAAAAATCTTACAGATAATAAACAATTCATCCATACGTAGGAAGGAAAATGGAAGAAAAACAGAACTTTAAAGGACCTTTTGATAATGAAGTCCCTTCTCTCAACATACAGACACTCATCATATTTGCCAAAGCAAAGTATTACACCAGCACCATCAGTGAAGCCCCTAACTGAAGCAGAATGCTATTCAGCACAATCGAGCACTGCAGCAACCCCCTGCTGGGCTCACCCATTCCTCACTCCACAGAAAAATGCAGTGACATCAACCTCTTATTCAGTGAAAAAATACAGAAGATCCCCCAACACACTGACAACACCAAGCCTACTTCAGTTCTTCCGGCCACCCCTTCTGTCAGGAGATTACCCATTAAATCCAACTTCCACAGGAGCAGATGCCTTTTACCAAACTCCCTCCAACAGATGTGTGCTCAGACGTTACTGATTATCTGAACCCTGCATCCGCTAGTGGGAAAGGGGAGTGGAAATAGAAAAAGAGAGACCTCCTCCACATCCAGTTCCAGCCTGTGCTTCCCACTTGAAGATAGGATATTAAGTCTGTGCTTCTGTAACCTGCACCTTTCTTCTTATTGGATTTCTTTAAAGGAAGGACCCGCAGTCGGGTGATAAAGCATAGATAAGTACATTCCTACTGTTCATTCAGCTCTTCAGCCATTCACATTCACCCAATTCTGTTGTTCTCCTAACCTGGATCTTTTGAGAGACTATCCTCTCTCTAAGAGAACAATGTTAACTTAATATATTATTTTCTCCAGGAGTCCGAGGTATCCAAGATTCCCTGGAGAACAGTTCAAAGGTTCACAAATATACAATCTACTAATGTCTTTTACAGGAAATGAAAATTCCTTCTCAAGGGTCAGTTTTCTCAATCACAGTCTCTAGGAATTAGTCTGAGCACTGATGTTTGTCTCTAAGACTGGCAAGTCTGTAAGGCGGAGAGTTTTTGAATATATATGTACATGTATATTTTGGCAAGTCTGGAAATCATGCAAAAGGATTCCTTACTGCAGTTGCTTGAAGTTCTGTTAAGCCAAAACGAATTCTCCTCAGAAAGCCGATAGCCAATTTTTGGAAGAAGAAAGAAATTCAGCTTCTCCAGAAGGTAAAAAGTAGCTGGTGTGCACACCGTAACAAGAAAAATAATTAATTACTCAAAACTGGAAGGATTCTCTATGAAACGAAGTGTGCTCATTCTCCTCAGGATGACAGTTCAAGTGCACAGCTCCCAGAGAGAAACAGCTGGAGGGAAGCTTCAGCATGAGACTAAGGTAAAACACTAGAGCGCTGACCTCACAAGGATTTGCTGCCACCATCTTTAGTGGCAGTTAAACTTGAAGAAGCTAGTTCTAAGAACAGCCTCCGCAAGAGCCACTGGGAGTGAGGACACCACTGCAAACCACGTGGGAACAAGGAAAAGGGGAATTGTTTTGCTGAGGGAAGAACTTAACAACACTGGCAAAAGTTTTCCTGACACCGTCTCATAGTATCCCACAATGGACAGCTTTCAAAGCCTTATCTCTCACATATCTCCCAGACTTACTCAATCCCCTCAAAGCAATTTCTAATGAAGATAATGCCTTACCATTGGCCTTTTTCAAACCCCCCTGTGGGGATGCTCTCTTATCCCTACTTACGGTTGTTAATGCCCCCCTTTCTCAAGGCACCTTCCCAGAAGCTCTCAAGACAGGTGAGATACTTTCATGCCTAAAGGTTTGTACAGTAGACCCTGATGACCTCACCAACATCAGGCCCATCAGTCACTTACCATTCATCTGCAAGAGCATTGAAAAAGAAGTCTATTTTCCGATCCAAGATCACATGAAGATTGCAACCTTATCCATCGTAAATGATTCCCCCTTGACCACAGATGAAGGTGACCACTGCCTCCTGATATTGCTGAACCTCTCATCTGTCTTTGATAAAGTTGACTATCTCACTCTCATGCGCATCCTGAAGCCTCAAAGGGGCTTCACCAGCAATGTACTTCAGATTATTCTACCTTTCTAACTGACACAAGCTTGTTCATTGTGGCATTCCCCATGGCTCCATACTTTGTTCTGTCATCCTCAACTTTTACATGGAGATGCTTGGTACTCTACTCACAGATAACAGCATCAAGATTCAGATGTATGCCAATGATACCCAACTATACCTGAAAGTATCCTCTGCTTCAGACTTTCAACACCTCAAACACTGCTTGTACATCATCCAGACCTCAATATTCGGCGCCTACCTGATGCTCAACCCAACCAAGACAGAATTCTTGTTTTTTGAAAGAAAAATAAGCAACATACAGTATAAACCTGGCTCAATGATTTGAATTTTGTTGGCTTCAAATCCAATCTTTCACTAAATGCTGAGTCACTTGGATTCACTATAGACACCAAACTCACCTCAAGAAACACATTGAAAAAACACACAGACATTTTCGTACCAGCTCTCTCTTCAAAAGAAAGTCAAGCCACTTCTTCCAGAAAGCGACTTCAGAACTACTGTTTAAGCCCATGTACTCATGAATTTAGATGGTGGTACTGCACTTCTCTGTGGCCTCCCAGACTCCATGCTGGCACCCCTTAGGGGCATCGTACACACAGCAGCATGTCTCATCCAGGGCCTGAAGAAATATGATCACATCACCCCCATCCAGATGGAACACCACTGGCTCCCCTTGCCAGCCCAAACCATCTTCAAAACCAGCTTAATCATTTACGAAGCTTTTGCAACCAACACCTGTGCATATCTTGCAGACAAGCTCACCATCTCTGATGGATTTGGCACACCCGCAGCAAGGACACCATCATACTACAGACTAAAAAGTGAAACAAAATAAGCAGCATATTCCATAAATGCACCTGTGATCTGTAACAACAACCCATATTCATTTGGACTGCCCCAACATTGCTCCAATTTAGGAAAAAAGTTGTAGACTCACCTCTGTAAAGAAGACTACACTACAATGCATTTACTGTTCACTGCCCAGCTTCCTCTCCTCTTGCTCGTTGAATTTATGCTCGTATTTTCTCATGTACAACACTCCACTGCCTTTTGGCTAGGCTAGCGTTGTATATAATGACCATATACATACATACATCACAGACATCTTGCACAGCAATGGCTTGCCTGCCCAATGGTGTTTTTTGTTGAAAAGGTGTGCCTTATGATGAGGTGGCTCAACTGCATGTGGGTACAGTCAATGGCACCTGTGAAACGAGGGAAGTGGGCAAAGGCAATAAACTGGTGTACTTTCTTTTGCTGCATCTCTACCTGCTGCAAGCATAGAGACTGGCTTGCCTGTGACATGCCAACATTGTCAGAGATGAGCCTCTGGAAAGATCCAGCGACCATGAAATGGAGTGCAGCCAGAACTTTGGCACAGGCAGAGATAGCCTGAGAGCAGGTAGTAGCTAAATGAAGCTCCTGCTCCCAGTCTACAACCCTGTTAACGTGAGATACAGTCTCTGGCAATGGCTGCCTGACTGCTTCACTGGCCAGACCAATCGTGTTGATCATTTGGCTGGAAACCTTCTCTCTCTTTCTCAAATAATTGTTCCCCAAAATGAGTAGCAAAGGGGCAAATATATTCACTGACATAGAGAAGGCAGAAAACATTTTTGGGTGTCTGAGTTGCTTTCTTTTGTAATCAGCCTGCTTGTAATGGGGTAGTATTGTAAAGTGTTTACACATGTGGATGAGTGGTGAAGTCCGAAATCATCAATCCCTGCATTACCAGAAATAGTGCAAGTGTTGTAAGACTTAGTCAAACATTATTAACATAAATATAGAATTATACGCCTAATTTATATAAAACATCAAATAAACATTTCCATTGTAATTTCTAATGTTTGCTATGGTTATTTGGTTTTACACATTATTTTCCATGGTGAGTGTTGTAGTACCATTTACTATGAATTTGGGACATTTTTGGTTGTAGTAGTTTTAGAAGTGCAGTTTATAAATAGCAATAGGCTTACCCTTTGGTGGGTGAGTGCTTTCCCTCACTAAACAGCCCCTTACTCCTTGATAAATTCCACCTATTTAGGAGTAAGTATTTAACATTTTCCAGCCTCCCCCATGATTTTTCCCACATTTATTTCTAAAATGTATGCCCATGTGTGCAGAGATCTCCACACATGTGGCAGATACTTCCACACAGAACATAGGCCCTCATTCTGACCTTGGCGGGCGGCAGAGGCCGCCCGCCAAAGTCCCGCCGTCAGGTTACCGTTCCGCGGTCGAAAGACCGCGGCGGTAATTCTGACTTTCCCGCTGGGCTGGCGGGCGGTCGCCTTCAGACCGCCAGCCAGCCCAGCGGGAAAGAGGCTTCCACGATGAAGCCGGCTCGGAATCGAGCCGGCGGAGTGGAAGCTGTGCGACGGGTGCAGTTGCACCCGTCGCGTATTTCACGGTCTGCGCAGCAGACAGTGAAATACATGTAGGGGCCCTCTTACGGGGGCCCCTGCAATGCCCATGCCAGTGGCATGGGCACTGAAGGGGCCCCCAGGGGCCCCGCGACCCCCCCTACCGCCATCCGGATCTCTGCGGTCCGACCGCCGGGATCTGGATGGCGGTAGGGGGGGTCGGAATCCCCGCGGCGGTGCAGCTAGCGGCGCCGCCGCGGAGGATTCAATGGGGCCGCGGTACACTGGCGGGACCCCGCCAGTGGTGCCGGTCCGACCGCGGCTTTACCGCCGCGGTCGGAATCCCCATTGGAGCACCGCCGGCCTGTCGGCGGTGCTCCCGCGGTCCTCCGCCCTGGCGGTCAAAGACCGCCAGGGTCAGAATGACCACCATAGTCTGTGAACAGCATTTTGTAGTATGTGCGTAGTGCTACTGTAGTGCTACTAAATGTACTATAAAGTGCAGTTTGTGAATAAGCCCCAACGTGTCCAGAATATGTAAAATCACCAGAATACAACATTGGTAGATTACTATTCATGACCAAGTACATACATGAAAATAATTCAAGCCACAAATTACCTTACAACAGCACCAGAACATATGCCCTAGCATGCATTTTGACTGGAAACTAGGGTGACCAGCGTCTCGGATTTGCTCGACATCCCAACACTTTCCTTTAAAACCAAAAAATTTCCTGTTTTTTAAGGGAGAGTCAGGTGAATCTGCACATCCATCACAGTGTTGTGCAGGCTTACATTTCAACCTGCCCTTTCAGAAAACCAACAACAGAAGTACACTTGTTTAGGCTCTCCTGCTGTGCTGCCTCACCTCATTCAAGCAGCACAGAAGGATTTAATGAGATGTGAATCAGGGCTGCAGAACCCGTACGTCAAGGCTGGGCCCAGCAGCCGGATCCAGGAGCTCTTCATGGAAAGGGTAGGGAATGTGTGTTTTTTATATGTATGTATGTGTATATATATATATATATATATATATATATATATATATATATATATATATATATATATATATATATATATATATATATTTTATTGAGAAGACAGATAAAATAAAGCCCTTTTGGGCTTAAAAACATTGTGAGTCTCCTGCCTGAATTTGGTCTGTTTGCATCTATGATTGTACTGCCACTGGATCTTCCTTCTGCCTTCAATTGTCTGTTATATTGCCACAGCCTCTCTTGCCTGTCCTGTATAGTTTGTTTGTTGTCCCTGCCATCCTTTCCCCTGCCCTTAATGGTCCATTGTGTTGCCACTGTCCCCCCTTGCCTGCCCAGCGTGGTCAACTTGCTGCTTAGATCAAACAAAATAGAGGGACAGGGAGAAATTGATGGTCCAGTGTATGCTCTCCCTAATGAACTGCACTTAACAAAAAAATATACACTGTTCCAAAAAAGATAGTAGGAGGGAGGAGTCCTAATTATAGGAGCAAGAAACCTCACACACCCGAATGGGTGTCATGCTTCATCATCGGAATTGCTCCTCGTCAGGCTGCAATGCCTGACGGGCACCCCCCGAAAGGGGGCTCTTTGCCGGAGATCTTTACTCGATAATGCCAAGGCCCCAAAGGTGAGCTTGGAAGTGAGGAGAAAAAGAAAGAGAGTGGAAATAAAGAATAAAATTGGCTCAGAACCCTCCACCTAGGGATAACAATTTTATTCGACCACGGGGGTCAAGGCCAAGACTAAAACTAATGAGGAAAGTGGAATGAGTATAATGGTCAGACCACTCTCAACAACATATCATGGAGAAAGGAACGTGTGGAATTACCAAGCCGTCCCTGAAACAAGGGTCAACATGTTTTGCGTCTTTAATGGTCCAAATGGATCCAGCGACGCTTCATCAGGACCAGGATGGGGATATATTTCTCCTTCTATTCAACTAGAAACACTCCTATACAGTAAGACTGTCAGTTGACTATACTCCAGTCACTTACACTGCTTGTGTGTAGCTAGAACGTCCTATTCCTAACTGTCGCCCCTCCCACTAGAGGAATGAGCTTCATGGGACAACGACGGCCCAATGGCCGGGCGTGAACTTATTGGTGACGCTCCGTCGCCGCAAAGAGGCACCTACCCCTGGCCGCGCTCCCGTATAAATTGTTGCTTATGCACCCTCCTCCCTGCCATCAGTTATCAGAGTCCATGCCCCTTATATCTGCCTCCCCACTGTATTCTAATGAACAGCTAGATTGCTAACATTCTATATTTATTACAAAAGTGTGGACTGCCTGACTCCAACTTGATGTAATCAAAACTGTAATACCTAAAGCATTTCCTTTAGAAAGTAAAACAATGAGAGAGTCATTCCTATAGAAGTGCTCTAAACAATTAAAATAAGGACATATATTCTGAGTTCTCAAATAGCGACAAAGCACTTTTAAATTAGTTGCTATCTTTATGTTTTTTTTTTTTTATCCAGTTGATCACTTGATTATATGTTACACTTAAGGGAGAGAATGTGGCATTATGCCCAAAGCTGCAGATTTTGCAACTGGGGAACCAGTTTCGGCTTTTGGCGTCAGCTCAACATTCTGTGATTCTGGGCAAATCACTTAAACTCCCCCTGCCTAAAACAAAATTAATGTGTCCTTGTGTTATGTAACTGATGTACATGTAAAGCACTCCAATACCTTAGAGTCAAGTCTGCATGATATAAAACTGCAAAAAACAAAAACAAGTGTTTTCAACACAACTGTCATTAGGCTATTCTTGGGTTATGTTTGTCCTACATTTGGGCTCTTTTTTTCTCTGCTGGCCATCCTGGGAGACTTATTTTTATGAAGCTCCCTAATTTCCTCATTTACTGCAATATTCTCAGTATAAAATGTTTTCAGTTTTCCACTTCAATTCTGTCAAGATGGCATTCAGACGTGCCACACTTTCGGCATAAAATCAGAATGTTAGCAATCTAGTTGCACCTTAGAACACTGTAGTAAACCTGCTGATCACCAGGGGAATGAAAAATGTCCTAGCTATCGTGAAGAAAAGTTTTAATTCTATTAAGGACACGGAGGCGAGGATTATGCAGTCATTTCTTCACTTTATTAACAACAGCAGGTTCAAAGTTCAAACATGTTCAAACAAATAAACTTCAAACCCCATGATGCCCACAGGTAACCATGACAACCCATAACCAATCCACTGTCCATAACGAGGAGTATATACATATACATATATATATATATATATATATATATATATATATATATATATATATAAATAAATAACTGATGGGCGCAGTCCTTCCTCTTTCTTCACTGCTGCACGTCAGTTAAGTCCTCGCTCCTTCTCGTTTTTTCAGGGGGATCGGGGATTGCCTTGTGCTGTTGTGTGCTTAGCGTTTTCTGTTTCAGTAGCTTGTGCGAGGAACACTCCTCACATTCCTGGCATATTTTCTGTGTTGTTGACGCGAGGAACACCCTTGCATTCCTCACATTCCTCTCAGTTTGTTTCCGCGCGGTAGGCATTTCGCCCGAGCGTGTTGTGCGGTGATGGTCTGTCACCACTGGGGGCGCATATCGCACGCCCGATCTGAGAACGCAGTGATTTGCGCGCTGGATTTTTCCAGTCGTTTTGAGCCTGGCAGGAGCCCGCCCTCGGGGTTTCCTGCCATTTTGGGGCTCCCAAACCTTGCCGACACCGCATGGCGGTATGAGCAGGTCTCCTGCACTTCTATTTTCCCTTTGGGGGACCCTCTTAGGGGCTTATGTTTATACATATATAATTTGTGCTGACATTACCATCTCTGGAGCACGGCAAGGGGGCTGCCCAGTTAAAGTAGGTTGGGCGTTATCAGTTGGTGCTCTTACCCCCTTTCATTGATGCCCCTTGGTGGGGTAAGTGGCGCATTTGTTCTGGTGTGACCCTGAGTCCTTCCCCTGTGCTATTTTTAGTGTTGGGGTTTGTTAGTTTTCGGGTGTGATGTCTTGGTCTACCCCTTCAATGGATTCTTTCCTGGACCATGCCTACGTCCCATCTTTGGGGTCAGAGGAAGTTTGGCCTCCTCAGCGCCATCTTCCTGAGGGTATGGACAGGCTGGTTTCGCAGGCGGTGGCGAAAGCCTTGGCACCCCTGCAAGATAGAGTGGACAAGCTGATGCATAAAGTGTCCCACTCAACTAGTGTTTTGGGGGATATGAACCCTCGGGCCAGTACCTCTAGGATTCCTTCTTCCTCCAAGAAGCGTGACGCAGGGCATCTGGAAGGTTTTGCCCGGTTATGGGAGGCCTTCTCCAAGAGTGCACGAACGCTAGATCCTGTACCCTGCCGGGAGGATGTATCACCCGGAGAGCATGGCTGCCCTGGCACTGGATCCCTTCGTGGGATTACCCCTTTCGGGGGTCGGGGTGACTTAGATGACGAGGGCTCATCGGATGAGGGTCGCATTGTGGGTAGACCTTGGCGCCCATCTGCGAACACCTCTAGTGTTGAGGAAGAAGGTTGGGACTCGGATATGTTTGACCCAGAGGACATCTATCATCCTCGGTTCTCCGAATGGGTCCCCAATCCCAAGGTGGCGGCTTAAGTAGCTAAAGCTATCCGCCATCCTTTGGAGCAAGAGGTTCGGGCCCGCTTGCGGGCGGAATGTCCCAGGCCGGCACTTGGAGACAAGGTGGTGGCAACGCCCATGTTTGACCCTAAGCTATGCACTTCCTTTTCAAAGTACATGCGCGATCCTAAGAAAGAGATCGATCGTTCTTGGCGGTCTTGCCAAGATAAACTTTTAGATGTGTTGGGTCCTTTGACCAAGATTATTGAGTTGGTGGATTCTGCCAAGGCTTTGGGGGAACCCTTGCAGGCGGATCTGGTTGCAGGATGGGCACAAAGGGCGGTTTGTCTCTTGGGCAACACCAATTGTGCCATCTCTACGGAGAGGCGGAGTTCTCTCCTAATTAAGATCGATCCTAAGTTTGGAGAACTGGCAACATCTGAGGCTGGCGCAATAGCCGAGGGCAATCTGTTTGGCGATCCCTTCGTGAAGGAGCCTGGGAGATTTGTATCCACATTCTCCGCCTTGGATAAAGCGCAGTCTTCCATGCGCAAGATCTTTCCCAGGAAGGTTTTCGGCGGGGCCGGCAGAGGAATGGGTCACTCCTCTGGCCGCTCCCAGCAGTCAGTCCCCTCCAGAGCCCAAGGCAAGCGGAATAACAGCTGGAATGATGGCCGCCAGGGAACCTTCTTTCCCAACAGAGGTTCTGGCCGAGGGCGCTCCTCACGTTTCCACAGAGGCAACTCCAATTCCCGGGGAGGAAGCATAGGTGAGCACCCCCCTTTCTTCCCCTCAAGATCTAGTAGGCAGGTTTGCTCTCTTTGCAAGCAATTGGGCGCGGCTTACGTCCGACCCTTAGGTTTTGGAAACAGTGTCAGGGTTCTGCAGCTCTATGGGACCCCTGTTCAGCCGGTTCGCCCTCCTCCCATTCGGTTCAGCGCACAGGACTCCCAATTGATCGATTCGGAGGTCCAACTTCTTCTGGGCAAAGGAGCTGTTTTCCCGACTCCTCTCCATCCGAGGGGGTTTTTGAGCAACATTTTCTTGGTCGAGAAGAAGGACAAGGGTTTCCGTCCGGTGATAAACCTCAAGCCGTTCAACAAATGGGTGGTTTATCGTAATTTCAAGATGGAGGGAATCCATCTTCTCAGGGATCTTTTGTGTCAAGGGGACTGGATGATCCGTTTGGATCTCAAGGATGAGTATCTTACGGTCCCCCATTTATCCTCCTCACCGCAGGTTTCTGCAGTTTCAATGGAGGAATCAGGTCTACGAGTTCACGTGTGTCCCGTTTGGCCTTTCTTCAGCACCTTGGTGCTTCACAAAGCTGCTGAAGCCGGTGGTCGAGTTTCTGCAGACTCAGGATGTAAGACTGATTATTTACTTGTTTGCCGGTCCTGATATAGAATTAAATGGCAGTCTGCTGCTGGTGGTAAAAGTGCGTGTTCCAGTCTGTATGTCAGAACGTTTTCATGAAATAGAAGAGAGAGATATTTGAGAACTCACTTAAAACATGTCTGAATTTTCCTTTTTACAGCACTAATCATAATTTCGATGACAAAGTGAACTCCCTGATTTTGTTCCTTTCTAAATTGAACGTTTTAAGTTTCACCAGTTTGATTCAATCAAGATGGCTTCAGGTGTGCCTCACTTTTGTCGTAAGTAAGACTGTTAGCACTCTAGTTGTTCTTTAGAACATTCTGGGCGGATGCAGTAGAACCCAAGGGAATCAACTTTAAGGCTGCTGTTGTTGGAAGTACATGTTTTACAGAAAACATCAGACGTCATTCTCATATGCCTGAGAAAGCGAGTGTGAATTTACAGAAAATATACTAATTTTAGCTTCTGGAGCACCTTCCATAACCTCTATGGGAAAATCATGAGAAAACAGTTTTCTCCCAAACATTATTTATGATATCACAGCAGAAGTCTTTTTCACAGGGTAAAGTCACCTTAGGACACACCATAAATTCTAGAATTAATATGGTACCATCAACAAATGGTTTATATTGTAACTAAAATCTGTTATTGCCCTTAATATGTTCTCCTTTCACTGCAGTGCATTACAGTGGGTTTCTGTCATGCATATTGGTCCCCAGATGGCTACCAGCACTTCCTGGTTGAAGTGCTGACAGCCAATCCTGGTTGAAGTGCTGACAGCCAATCGGATCTCACCATGAGCTCTGTGCTTAGACTCCGTCCAGAAATACAATTTCTTTTTCATTTAATAGCTCAACAAATACTGAACTGATTTACGCCAAAAAACAAATTGCACGCTTTCTTCACCTAAAGCTAACTTTCTGCCAAATTTGGTGTAATTTGGTCCAGCGGTTCGGGCTGTAGTCATGTCTAAAACTCCCTATGGAAATTGCATGTGGAAAAGTGTTTTGGAACCCCCCCCTTTCTCTCAGCCCCCACTTGACAGATCACCCTGAATCTTTCAAGACAGCACCTGAATCAAGTGGCCAATTAGTTTTGAAAAGTTTGTAAAGATTCAGCCAACGGGGCCAAAGTTATAGGCAAAACAAAAAATATTTTCCTATGGAAACTCGGTCCTAACTATGACTACCTACTGGTGACTGGCAGTAGATATATATTTTTTTTTATATATATATATATATATATATATATATATATATATATATGTATAATTTTTTTTCACTTAAAAAGTAAAGGTTACAGAGGCATTATAGTTAGGCTTACATTTTAAAAGTACAAAACCATAGAAATTCACCTGTTATACTTAGTTATCTCAAGTAACTATACCTCGTGCTTGAAGGTAACTATAGCTCGCGCCCCCACCATGCACAGTATTTTTGTCAAAAATTTTACTGCAAATACTACATTGATATTATCAATGATGTTATCAAATATGTCATGAGTGCTGTAATTTTTGGGTTAATTAGCAGTGCATGGTGAGGGCGCAAGTTATAGTTACTTGAGATAACTCTAACGTGAATTTCTTTGTTTAAAAAAAATTATATTTCCTAACTATAATGTCCCTGTACCGTTAGTTTTTTTCAGTAATTTTCATTACTTTACGTTAATCCAACCACTGCTGCGCCTTCGCAGTGGTTCGCGCCTGTCCTGCGGCCAACCCATCTAATAACCCAACACCATGCAGCGCACAGCCATCGGCTGTACGCAGCAGGAGCTGGCTGCAGGGCCTGGCCTGTGGCCAGGGCCGAGCTAGCCAACCCCTGTAACCACCCAGTCCCATGCTGCTCACGGGCCTTCGGCCATGAGCAGTGGGGGTTGGCCGCAGTGTGTGGCCAGGCCCTGCAGCGATCCCCCATGACCACCCAATCCTGCACCATGCACAGCTGATTAGTCTTTGTGCTGCCGAGTCCCAAGATGGCTGGCAACACTTCCTGTTAAAGTATTGGCAGCCAATTGAATCTCATCATGAGATCGGGAGGGATTGTGAATCCTTCACGTCCCTATATATATACAAATTTGTTTTCCCCTTAATTTCTCAAAAACTACTGAACGGATTTACACCAAAACAAGAAATGTTGCTTTCTGGAACAGGACCTACCTTTCTGCAAAACTGTGTGTCATTCCGTCCAGTAGTTTTGGCGTTATAGCTGTTCAAAAATCCTTATGGAAAAATGTTTTGGGGCCCCTCCTTTTTCTTTGGATGGATCATCCCAAAACTTTCCAAACAGCAACTGACAAATTTGCGGACAAATTGACTGACAATTTTTTTTGGAAAGTTTTGTAATGATTCTTCAAGCGGCGCCAAAGATGTAGGTAAGTTTAAAAAAAAAAAAAAAAAAAAAAACACTTTATATACAAACTAGGTCCTAACTGTAGATACCGAGTGGCATATATATATATATATATATATATATATATATATATATATATATATATATATATATATAAAAGCAGAGTCCTGCAGCCGCTGGCTACAACCACCTACGGGGCCGGTGCCGTCTCCGGATGCAGGCTCCGTAATAAATCAAAGCAACACCGGCACTCTGTACTGCTGCATCCACGTGATTTATTTGCAGACAAAAAACACGATACTGAGGTCATCAACAAAAGAAAGGGCAACGCGTTTCAACCTATACGGTCTTCTTCATAACCCACCTTCATTCAAAAAGTGAATAATCAAACTACTTCACCACCCCCTTCCCTATTTCACATCCTGTTTACTAATGAACAAAGAAAAAATACTATGAATACTTTAGTTTAACAGTCCTAATTTTAGAAAAAATCTTATTTATAAAACCACATTTCTTTAAAGATACCCTTTAACATTAATTCATTTCCACATCACTTTTCAAAGAAAATATCATAAATACAAGGAAATAATCATCAATCTAACAATTATTCTTTATATTTCTACCACCCAATTAATCAAATAAATATATCATCATTATGGTATCTCCAATCGAGAATTTTGTATTCTTATCATCTCTAAGAGATCTTTCCTTATCCAAATTTAATAATGTTACCCCAAATCTTCATAACTAACCATATCCACTTAAATCAATTAATAATTCATTTCATAAACCTGGGTGAAGGTTCAAAAAGGCGCCTAACCAAAAAAGAGTGTAAAAAAGTTCTCACAGTTCCATTAACCCACATGTACATACAGTTCTTCATCCTGGTTCAGCCCCCACGGGGCTCTGCTATTAAGTCTAATAATATACTCCGATTCCATTTGTCTCAAATTTCGTTCTCTGTCTCCTCCTCGCGGGGATGATATAATCCTGTCAATCCCAAAAAATAACATGCCATCAATACTCCCCTCATGAATCATTTTACAATGTCGAGCTATAGGATAATTAAGATCATTGTTCTTAATTGCCCTCCAATGTTCCAATATCCGTTTCTTAACCGGGAAAATTGTACTACCCACATAATAGAGGTTACACGGACTCCTAATGACATATACAGTGAAATCAGAATTACAATTTATGAACTTATTGATTTTTCTTTCCTCCCCTGTGGGCAACATATATGTTTTACAATTCTTGCTGAACTTACAAGCCTTACATTTCATGCATTTGTAAAAGCCTGCCTGCTTCATAAATCCCATCTGTTCATTTGTGTTTTTATTCATGTAACTATGCACCAGAATATCCCGCAAAGATCTACTCTTCCTATATGTTATTCTCGGATAGGGACCAACTAGTGAACCTATAATTCTATCTGTCTTAATTAGGTGCCAATATTGTTTTAGAATATCCACCATTGCCTTAGATCCGGCATTAAAAGTCGTAATACATCTTATCACACTAACATCACTGGCTCGTTTTTTTGGAAAAAGAATATTCTCCCGATTAACCTTTGCTACTTTATTGCAAGCATCCCTAATAATACTTTCAGGATAATCTCTAGCTCTAAATCTAGCAATCATGTTCCTCTCTTCCTTTTCAAAACCCACATCAGTACTGCAGTTCCTTCTCGCCCTTAGCAGTTCCCCATAGGGTATGCTCCATTTCAATCTCGCGGGATGGGCACTCCTAGCATGTAAAATGCTATTGCCAGCTGTACTCTTTCTATACAGACTTGTCTGCACTGTATCACCCTCTATTGTAATTAAAACATCTAAAAACTCCATTACCCTCCTATCAATTTTATATGTAAATCTCAAATTGAACTCATTCCTTTGAAGACCTTCCAAAAACTCCAAAAGAATATCCTCCGGGCCATCCCATATTATAAAGATATCATCTATGAACCTTGTCCAAAAGATTAAATATTTCGTCCACCTGTCATTTTCTTCTGTTATCACACATTGGGTTTCCCACCAGCCCATAAATAGACATGCAAAACTAGGAGCAAAACAACTTCCCATCGAAGTTCCTGAAATCTGCCTGAACCATTTGTCATTATACAAAAAGAAGTTATTTTCCAAACAGAATCTTAACATTACCGATAACATCTTTGTATGTGCATATAATTTTAGGGGTTTATCCCTGAAGAAATATTCACAAGCCTTAATACCTAAATCATGATTAATACTGGTATACAAAGATACCATATCAACAGTCACCATAATGTAACTCTGTTTCCAAGGGATATCCTTAATCTTGGTAATAAAGTCCATACTGTCCCTGCAATACAAAGCTAAATTCAAGACATAAGGACATAAAAAATGATCCAGGTAAATAGAAGTATTTTCCAGGAGACTTCCCTTTGCCGATACTATCGGTCTTCCTGGTGGGTTTTCCCTGTCTTTATGAATTTTGGGCAGCATATAGAAACATGGTGCTATTGGTTTTTTCACCATTAAAAAATCATATTCATCTTTGTTTACTAAACCCCGATCATACCAATCGAGAAGCATAGAGTAATATGTCTCAATAGAGGCCCTATACGCCAATACCGTTGATGCCTCATAGCATCCAGAAAATTCCAACTGTCTCCTTGCCTCCTGTTCATATCTGCCCATATCCCACAGTACTACATTACCTCCCTTATCTGCGGGTTTGATGACAAACGATGTCGCCTTTCGCAAATTTTCAAGTGCCTGTTTCTGGCCCATTGTCAGATTGTTAGCCCAACATTTCTGTGTGTTTCTCCATAATTGCAGTAGATCAAATCCTACTGCTTCGTGGAAGGCATCAATGTTGTCATGTGGGGTAGTTGGATTGCATCTCGACTTAGGTTTAAAGCCACTGCCACTTAAATTGTCACAATCCAATCCTAATTCATCTAATAAATCCTTCTCAGTCTCCCACATTCTCTCTCCAATTTCTAATTCCCTTAGGGCAGCTAAACCCTCCAGATCCCCTATACACAGTTCTTCTGATACTGATGCCTCTTCCCCATTTTCATTCTGATATCTACGCCCTTTTGATTTCTCTTTCTGTTGCGTAAATAACTTTAACAATTTTAACTTCCTTATAAACTGAAAAACATCTATTCGTGCTCTCACATAATCAAATTCACCCATAGGACAAAATGAAAGACCCAATTCCAAAACAGAAAGTTCATCCTTAGTTAAAACATGGGAGGAAATGTTCACCACCGTCAGTTTATTCACACTTACTACTTCTTTTTCCGAGTTTGTCGCAGAGACCTTCCCTGTTGACCATAGTCTCCTCCCACACGACCTCCCTCTCCTCCTCCATTGCCGTTTTCGCTTCCTCTTCCTCCTGGAGGCTTTCTCCGAGGTCGTTGGTTTAATTGTAAAAAACGATATTCCTCAGCTGTTGTTAATGGTACTCCTAGGCTACCACCAAGACCTGATCTTTCATCCACATCTGAAAAATTATCCGAACTTGACCCCCCCGAAATCAGTTCCTGTTGTTGTAACGATTCATCACAATGAAATTCCTGTCTTGCTAAGTCAAATCTCCTTCCAAAAGTGAGAACCCTTCCCATAGCGTAATCCATCTTATCCCTCAGAAATTTCCGTTTTTTCCTCATTTTGATTTTATCTTCATATTTAGTCAATCTCCCTTCCATCTCTTTCATGAAGGCACTAATCTCCTCTTTCTCCGGGACAGATTCCAAACTCTCTCTTAGTTTTAAAATGTCCTCACTTGTCTCCTTCAATTCCATTGCCGCATATTTAGATAACAATTCCAGCATACCCTTACCAGTAGATGCCATTAAAACTGACCATTCCTCCAACAATCTTGGATGAGGATTCGCATATGTAGGGGTTATCAGAATACGTAGACCTCGAGGGATCCTGCCCACCTCTATATAATTATTTAAGGAAATAATTTCCCAGCTCCTGTTTATCTCCTTCTTACATAAACGCTCCAATTGCCATAATTTTTGCTTCATGCTCATGCTTCCATTCATTACAGTTTTTCTATTCCGATCATCAAAAGGTGAAATTGACTCACTTTCATCAAACAGGCTACGTGCAGACTCCAATCTCATTTTCACAGCTTCCCCCACCTCCATATTCTTTTCCATTCACAAAACCACCTTGGTCGTCGTACTTAATGTGGGTCACTCTTTATAATAACGTTCTAAAATAATCCGAATCTTTGCGGCTCCCGACCTGAACTGACAGCAAATAATACCTTCGAAGTCTTTAAGAAATCGAAAAAGGAACAATAAAAAAAATTAAAAAAAACACTAATCACCGTCTTCTTCGTTACAGAGTGTCCGTGTTTAGCAAAACACATGTATCAATTTCCTCGTAATTTCCATATGGAAAAAATATCACTGTTTTCCACGCCGGCTAAACACGCATTTATAAAGATACATTGTTTCCGCTCGTTACCGCTCAAAACTCGAAGTATAAATCTCTCTGTTGTCAAGAGCCGCCACAATTCACTCAGGCGCCATGAAATTCCTCAGCTCGCGTCGTCTGTTCAAACTGCTCCTATGGTGTCCACGCACGTACACCGCTCACTTCAAAAGGAGCGGAGCCCCTGCCCCCGATCTCACATCTCAAACAAACTAGATAGTTTGTCAAAAGTTCACCACTATTTTCGTACGTAGAAAGACTTCTGACAGGGGGCGGTGGGAGTCAGCTTATGAACGTAAAAAAGCAGAGTCCTGCAGCCGCTGGCTACAACCACCTACGGGGCCGGTGCCGTCTCCGGATGCAGGCTCCGTAATAAATCAAAGCAACACCGGCACTCTGTACTGCTGCATCCACGTGATTTATTTGCAGACAAAAAACACGAAACTGAGGTCATCAACAAAAGAACGGGCAACGCGTTTCAACCTATACGGTCTTCTTCATAGCCCACCTTCATTCAAAAAGTGAATAATCAAACTACTTCACCACCCCCTTCCCTATTTCACATCCTGTTTACTAATGAACAAAGAAAAAATACTATGAATACTTTAGTTTAACAGTCCTAATTTTAGAAAAAATCTTATTTATAAAACCACATTTCTTTAAAGATACCCTTTAACATTAATTCATTTCCACATCACTTTTCAAAGAAAATATCATAAATACAAGGAAATAATCATCAATCTAACAATTATTCTTTATATTTCTACCACCCAATTAATCAAATAAATATATCATCATTATGGTATCTCCAATCGAGAATTTTGTATTCTTATCATCTCTAAGAGATCTTTCCTTATCCAAATTTAATAATGTTACCCCAAATCTTCATAACTAACCATATCCACTTAAATCAATTAATAATTCATTTCATAAACCTGGGTGAAGGTTCAAAAAGGCGCCTAACCAAAAAAGATATATATATATGTCAAACCAAAACCCTTTCAGGGATAGAGTGACACATAAATTATGCAAAAAAACAAAGGAGAACTCTGGGAAGTTCCCAATTTTAGGTGGAGAGCTGCTCTAGTAAGGAGCACCCTGCAACACCAGGGAAGGCAGCACCACTGCACATCGAAGCAGGTCTGTGTGACTAAAAATGGATTGTCACATAAGAGCAATCAGGTTGGGTTATTCACAGCAAATCTGACAATTTTACTTTGGATTCGCCTACAAAGGTTTTGCACTTTGGGTCATTATTTCGTTTGGCTCCAGCAACCCACTTGGGGCAAAATGTAAGAATTGCAGGACCACCACAACCAGCATGCACTGCTCACTTGAGAGGCCCACTGGGGCGGACTAGTATTTAAAGAGACTAATCAGGTGCCTGTAATTAGACAAGCTGAAGCCATGCCGGTCTTTTCAGTAAGAAAGAGATGCCTGGAACACCTCCAGCACTGGCTGCACCTACGAGGGTGAAACACTTTTATATTTTTCTCTGCTGAAGAAAGGATTGACCTTGAAACACGTGTCCAGAGATGATTTTATAACTTAAGGCCTGGAATAATGAAACTGCTTAAAGAATTCACTGTGAGTTGCTGGCTTTGCTTTTTCTTCCCGTTTATATAACCTGTTGGGAGTGCGCTTTCACATGAGGACAACTTCGTTTTTGATATATATATATATATACATATATATATATATATATATCACAAAAGAACAGTCCTGTGATTCTTCCAGCGCTTGCCTGTCGAGGTTGGTGCTCAGTAAATGGGCACAGGACCCATTTCATATCTGCTCCACAAGAAATTCAAACTCTGGCACTCCATGCAGATTACTGGCCTTTATTTATTCCAAAAATTCCATAGAACAAACCATAGGGCGACGCGTTTCAACCATCACGGTCTTCTTCCTTGGTCCTTCTTACAAACATATATATATATAGTTTTTGGATATAAAATGCCCTATGACCTAATAGGACATTTAGTCCTATTACTATGTCGGTGCCCATCCTGGTTTGTCGTGCTTAAAATCTGGTCACCCTACTGGAAACCAACACTTTTTAAATAAAACGGCATCAGATAGCGAAGCTTTTGAATGATCTTAATTGCAGCAGTATTCTAAAAAATGTCATCTCATGGTGTCAATAAGTCCAGTACCCAAATCTTTGCTCAATAGCTTTGAAAAAAGCACCAATATCATGCAACAAATGCAAAGGGGACCCAAAAATTCTCTGAAACTCTGGTGCAGTGAGACACATTTGAACTAAATCATCTGTGAAATGCAGGGGCCTTTGATATTAACACAGAATGATTTTACTGCCAACCACATTTCTTTAGCTCAAAAGATTCAAACTGCAGAGTGTGCTGACTCCACCCCAATGAAGCCTGCTAAAGTAAAAGGACGGTAAGCAACTAACCTGTAATTAACTCCTTCTGTTGTTTAAGCATACATGGAAATAGTTATGAAAGTTGACTCTCTCCACACCTTGCTGTCTGTAGAGAAAATCACTACCAAAACAAAATGTTTGACTAATGTCTTTAACAATCGGATCTCCTAGAGAAGTTTTTTTTAGTCACCATCTAGTAGTATGTGAGAAAAAGCCAAAAAGTGATTCATAATTGTGGGGAAATCTTCGGATCTTTGGCAATTAGAGGGAGAAGCTAAGCATTCAAAACGTATTTGGTGAACCCTATTTTAGTAATAACTTTGGGGGGCATGACCACGCAAGATGGCTGTCAGGATGCATCTCTAGGAGGCTCCTTGCGGACCCAGTGATATCCTTCAGAATCCTGTTTATCTTTCTGAATTTGCCCCTGCAACTCAGCTGCTGTCCCTCCTACGCTCACTCAGCGCCTTAGGAATGCGAGCGGCGGCCAGATTGGGGCAGTAGGGAATATCTATGCCACCTTGGAGACTGCGCCCTGTGGTGGCGATCAAAGCCACAGTTTTGAGTGGCCTAGATCCTGGGTCAAAGCTGGAAGCATCATCTGCCTGATGCAACTCTACTGAGCAGTCCGCCGGCATTGAGAGGTACTGGGAGCAGGGACGCGGGCTTGCCTCCTGCCCTGGACTGGCGACTCGCAGGGGGGAACTCCATTGTGTGTCTGCGACTATTTGGACCACGCTGGGCCTTGATATCTGAATCCCGCCAGCGGTCTCGTGGGGGTCCTGGAACCAGAGCCTGCCTTCCTCATTGCGGATCACAGGGATGGGGGCGTGCCGGAGACAGGCAGCCAGCACTAGAACTGTTCCCTTGTCCTCCTGGGGCCATAATTGATCTGACTTGTGTGGGAGTCTGCCGCACAAGGAGGCAAGATTGCGACCCACGGCTGGGCCCCGAACTCTCTTGGGCCTGTCCTCATCAATGTGCACTGGCGGCGGGCCTGGAGTTGCTGGTGCGCAGGGGCCCCCACTGTAATGTGGTGAGTTTATGCGAGAGAGATCCTGCCCCTGGAGTTGTGCTGGCCTTATTGACCCCGGGGAAGCATAAGAACTGAGGGCCTAAGATCACCCTGGCCTGGACACTGGCCTTATAGCTCAGCCTGGGTCCCACTCTGGTAACTGCTTTGGAGAGAGGGCCTGGGCATTGGCAGTAGACCCAGGTGCTCCGGTTTGTGTTCCTTCTTCCCCAGACCACTCTGGCACAGTGAGCATTGGTGGGGGCCCTGACTGAGGGGATTTGTGAGGCTATGGAAGCCACTGACGGGGGATTGAGTTCTCTGGCCCCCCACATAGTATACATCCTACAGCTGGGAAGCGAGCAACGGCCAGGCAGTGCAATTCTGTCAGGGACTGCTGTGTCTTCTGGGGTGGTGCCTCTGCCACCTTGTGACCTGGTTTAGTGAGACTAGGACTCCCCCTCTGGTGCCTATCATGGAGAGGCACAACTAGCCAGCCCCTTTGCGGAGAGACACCATGGAGCAGTAGATTACGCCATTCCCTCCTCCGCAGCAGCAGACACACTAGGCTGGTTTTAGAGAGGATCCGTCGCCTGGTCCATCCTCTAAGGAGCCCTTCACAGTGGAGTTACTTTCCGCAATACACGGCTCCAAGGTGGCCCTTAAGGGGAAGATTGAGATGGTGGCAATTGAGGTCAACCTCCACCGGATGGACCTCAGGAAGGTGTCTGATAAGATACGAGTTGTGGAGGGCTCCATCGCTGAACTCCAGTTCGAGGTAGTCGCATTCCAGAAACAGATGGTTGAAGTCACTTCCAGAGCATGGTCCCTTGAGGCGCGAGTGGAGGATACGGAGGGCAGATCCCACCATAATGTCCGTTTTCTTGGGTCCCTGGAGCGCGCTGAAGGTAATGCGACAGAAGCGTTTGAGGAGTGCTGGGCCTCTGCTACATGCTTTTGTACCCACCCTGTTTGAGGGTCCTGTCCAAGGGGCAAGTGCCACTTTTTTGATGCCCCAGAAGATGTGCGGAGATGGCTGGAGGTGTGCCTTGGGAGAGGGCTGGCCCCTGGCGGGTTGGAGCTGTGTGTGCACATGAAGCCTACAGCCCGAATTGGAGATCCCAGGAGGACACTGCGCTGGGTGGCTCATTGCCGCACGTTGATGGGAGCCCAGCGAGAATTGAGATCCAGGGGGATAGCACCATGGCACAAGTGGGGGCCCAGGTTGCTGAGCCTGTCTTGATGGGGATGGTGCCCACCGCGGGCCTGACCTGGAATGGGGTGACTGGTGCTACTTGATTGCATATCCGTCCTATGTGTCAATTACTTGCGTTTTTCCACACGTTCTCCTTCCTATTCTTTCTCTCTATTACTGTGGAGGGATGGTCCTGGGAGGCTGGGTGGATTGTGCCGTTGTTGCAGGATTTTGTATGTGTTGTACTGTTAACTCTATTCAGTAGATGGTATGGGTTTTGCATTATCTATGGGGGCAGGAATACCTCTTTTTCACATTAAGTAGTAGGCCATATTTGTGGGTCTTAGGGTTAGGCTGTGGGTCCTGACACCAGTCAGTCATGGACGTGCAGTATGAGTTAAAGTTGTTATACTGTCTGTTCGGGGTGGGAGAGTTTTTCTGTTGTGGGCTCCTACTCGTTTTGGAGTGCAGTTTATGGCTTGCAGTGCATGTGAGAAGCTGAGCTTCTCCTTTCAAATGGATAAATGGGTCCATGTAGACAGCTGGTTGGGGGTGGAGTCTAGTCTTGTCGAAACAGCATTGTAATCTGACATGGCTTAGTCTACGAATATCTTAACATGGAATGTTAGGGGCTTGAAGGGTTACTCTAAAAGGTGTAGGGTTTACTCATTCCTCTAACAACATAAAGTACAGATAGCCTGTCTGCAGGAAACCCATCTTCTGGAAGATGAATCCCAGAAGCTGGGGAAGAAATGGAGGAGGAAATTGTTTTCAGCTACTTACTCATCCTACGCTCAGGGGTGGCAATTTCAATTGCACCGGGAGTAGCCTTCTGACATACTTATAGTGAGGCAGACATAGAGGAGGGCTATCTCCTGGTTCAGGGCACGCTTGATAGTAAGGCCATTGCACTCCTCAATATTTATAAGCCAATTTTGATGATAAGCAGTTTTATGACTGTATTCAGGATCTCCTGGAAGACAGTATTAGGACTCCGGTAATCTGGGTGGGGAATTACAACTGTCTCCTATATGGGGATGGGGGTGCTGATCGCTGTCCGACCAAGCAAGGTACTAAGCCT
The DNA here is from genome assembly GCF_031143425.1 of Pleurodeles waltl. Taxonomy (NCBI): domain Eukaryota; kingdom Metazoa; phylum Chordata; class Amphibia; order Caudata; family Salamandridae; genus Pleurodeles; species Pleurodeles waltl. Next base: position 664,085,529 of record NC_090448.1, read on the forward strand.
CTGATGACATCCTCCCTTGCACCGGTATGCATAATTTGTGGTTCCAGGATAGCTTGCGGGATCTGCACCCCGATGGCTGCGAGTATACCTATTACTCCATGACCCACAACACTTATAGCCACCTGGATTGTATACTGGTTGTTGAAAAAGATATTCAGAAATTGTTGGGGGTCTCTGATCATGCGCTGGTGCTACTCAGATTACAGTGGGGCACAGATGTGCGCCGTGTACACAGCTGGCATATGCATTCCGACCTCTTAGCAAACGCCGTGGGTCATGACGCACTGGCGACATCCCTTACTGACTAATTAGATGTTAATTGGGGGTCTGCTGCCACCAACGTTATTGATTGTGAGGCTTTCAAGGCAGTCATGTGCTGGGCCTGCATAGGAACCACCTTTTGGCATAAGACGACAGCTGGAGGCTGATCTAGGGATGCAGGAGCATAATTTGGCAAATCTCCAGATGTTCTCGCCAGGAGTGTGAGAGTGGGTGCTGTAAACTCAGCAGGAGGTGCAGTCGGCCTGTTAATCATTTGACAAGTGCACGATCAGGGCATACCATTGACTACACAGGGATGGTGACAATCCAGTAGACTTTTGGCACGGATATTGCGACGGGAGCAGGAGGTTTCTCCTATCCTTCATGTTCACGCTCTTAGTACAGAATTGGTGACTAGTCGCTGTGATATCCTGGATGTCTTCCTTGAACATGTCAAGGGGTTGTATAGTGCAGGCTATGTGGGTCCCCTGGGGCTGATTGAAAATATCTTGACTTGATTGCCTACCTTGGCTCCAGATCTTGTACAGGACTTGGAGAGTGAGATCACCCTGGAGGAATTGGGTATGGCCATCCGGGCCCTCAATAGATCCAAGGTTGCAGAGGGGAATGGGTTCCCTGTGGAGTTCTCTAGGGCTTACTCCATCACACTTAAGGAAGAGTTGCTAGAGGTACTTCAGGAGGCGTGGGCTAACAGGATACTTCCGAACACTGTGAGAGAGGGTATTATCTGCCTCCTATTAAAGCCTGGGGTGACAGGTCGAACCCTTTATCGTATAAACCCCTTACGATGCTGAACACTGATGGGAAAATACTATGTAAACTGTTAGCAACACGGCTGGGGGCAGTGATTTGTTGCATGAAGGCCAATGTGGCCATAGTACCGCCATAGTACCGCCTTCAAACTCCAGAGGCTCACATACATCCTACATGAGGCCACTGATGAAGATCACAAATTGGCATTGGTCTCCCCCAATCTGGAGAAAGTATTTGATGCCGTAGGGTGGCCATTTTAGATGGCAGTGCTGTGGGGATGGGGTTCGGCCCGTCTTTTGTAGCTGGGTGCAGCTCTTGTATACTAGCTCCATGGTCCGTGTTAATATTGGGGGCGACCTCTCTGAGGGGTGGGAGGTTTGGAGTGGCACCAGGCAGGGCTGTCCCCTCTCACCTCTCCTGTTTGCTCTTGCTATTGAGCCCTTGGCACTTCTCCTGCGTAAGGAGTTGGAGCCATGCAGGGTTCCAAGCATGTTCTCTCTCTGTGCGGATGACACGCTGATATATATAAGCTCCCCCCACCAAGCTGTGCCGATATTATTGGGGCTTCTCAGTGCCTTTCGCAGGGTCTCAGGACATTGGGTTAATCTCAGGAAATCACTCGTTTACACTTGGTGGTTTGATTGGGGTGCCCTCTGCCCAGTTACCCGTGCTTGACCTTCACTAGTAAATCGAGGGCTTTAGATACTTGGGTATATGGGTCGCCCCAACGAGGATATGTATCGGCGGTTGAATGAGGATAGAGTTGTAGCTCGTTTTGAGTGCTCAATAGCATTCTGGAATAGACTCCCCTTGTCAGTGATAGGTAGGGCTGCAGTGGGCAAAATGGTCTTTCTCCCTCGCTGCCTTTATATAGTCCAAAATGCAATGTTTCCGTTCTGACCGCACTTCTTCCACAAATTGGATAGTTTACTTCTTTCCTTATACAACCTTATGAGGGACAGGGAGATTGAGTTGTCCAGTGTACAGCCTCCTAGTCAGAAATCCACTAGGCACTCCTATATACTACTTGCTCTAACCACGGCACAGATTACCAGTGAAGATCTATGGCAAAGAGCCCCTTTGCAGGGCCCGTCCGTCATTGCAGCACCAGTCTGACGAGGAGCGAGCCCTACGATGAAGCATGACATCCAATGGATGTGTGAGGGCTCTTGCTTCTACTTATTTCCTAGTCTGGGCTGGGTGGCTTAGTAGAGTGGCACTATCAGTCCTCAAGCGCGACATGGAGGATGGGGGTCTTGCTATACTGGATATACAGCACTGCTACTATGCAGCTAACTTACAACATGCTGCAAGTTGGTTGGCAGCCCCAGATAATTGGGAAAAGCGATTGTTTCTTGATATGCTGAGAGATGACACAGCACGCATGTTGATGTGTGGGGGTTGGTCCGAGGGTGTGATCCCGTGCTTGGTGAGGCAGACAGTGATGATAACGGAGGTAGTGGTGGGGAAGATACTGCGCAGAGCCCCCTTTGATAGGGAGCTTTGTCTCTGGGACCTTGCTCTGTTTTGGGCAATTGATGGGGATATGTCCACGGATCAATGGAGGGCAGGAATTGCCAGATGGCGGGAGATCTGTACTCCGGGAAGGTCTTTATCGCGTTCCCAGAGGCTAGGGAGACCTTTAAAGTAGGACAGGCCACTTCCTCCATTACGCTAAGTTGGAGAGCATCACACTAGAGGTCTGGGCTGGTTTCCCTGCAGAACCCCAGCCCTCCCTGATGTTGGGTGGCCTACTTCAATGGGGGGAAGGAAGGCATCTCATCTCCTTATTTTACAAGGTGATTAAGGCCAACATGGTTAATCTAACACTTCACACTGGGCCTGGGAATGGGAAATGGAGGAGCCTATTGAGGATGCTGACTGGGTGTGTGCATGTGAATGGGTGAGGAGGGTGTCATACAACCATAGATTCAAGTTGCTTTATTTTAATTATATACATCACACTTATGTGACTCCTAGGCAATTGAATAGGATGTACCCCTCGAGGGAGGCATGGTGTGCACAATGGGGGGGCGGTTGGGAACCATCTTCTTGCACTTGGCCTTGGCATGTGCTGTGATTTAGGGATTCTGGAGACATGTAATGCCCAAAATTGTGGAAATGATGGACATTGAGATCCCTCTGAGTCAGTTGCCCTGCCTCTTGGGGGTCGTGGTGAAGCCCAGGGGCAGGGGAGGATTCCCTATTTGCTGAACCAGCTTGCACTGTTCTTTGCCAAAAGTCGAATGGCCATCAGATAGATGGCCACCCAAGCACCGTTGGTGTCTTAGTGGCAGCAGGATCTCCTTGAATGGGGAGTAGCAAAGGAGATGGAAATGCGTATTGCCCACACCTATGAGGGTGCTCAGATGCGATCATGTTGTGAGGACACCTTCTCAATAAATTTGTTGCTGAGGATGTGACTAACTCAGAGGAAGGCTCTGACGAGGAGGGTTGATGTTTGTGCTCTTTGTCCCAAGGTAACATGGCTGTGGCAGCCAAACTTGTATAATTTTACTAATCACTCTTTATTTGGCTTGATGACCTGGCTTTGATGTGCTCTTGTTCTCTAGATGTTTTATGCATCAGGTGTCTAAATTCAGCTGTATATACTACTGTTCCTAAACGTACTACCATGACGTGACTGTGGTCTGCCCATTTCCAGAATGGAGCCGTGCACTGCTTGTGTGTTAACTGCTTACTGTTTTGTGGCATAAAATCATTTTTTCCTAAACTTTGCTATTGCCACAAAAATAGTAATTAAAATGTAACTGAATTAGTACTTTTCGATATTGAGCTTCAAAAAGAAAAACAATGTTTTCAAACACAGTGCTATGTTTGCTTCATATCAACACAAACAAATGCTGCCTTCTCCAGTATAAGAGGTCAGCCAAGCTTTTGCCCACAGTGCAGCTTTCTCCGGCACTGCACAACGTCAAGGAGAATATATTCCCAGTATGGTGAGGTAGATGTTTTATGTTACACCACAAGTGTCTCAGATTACATAGCATCAGTGGTTCTGATTATCAAAAAGAGTATTTGCTTAATTCACCCTTACTACAGTTCTGTCAGCTTTTCCACCAGAATATCAAAAAAGAACCAAATCTGTGTAGAAGGTCCAAAAAAATGTCTCATGGGAACGATGGTACATATAATTTTGCCACTAAAACTATATGGCATCAGGTTTGTGTTAGAGCTCAATGTTTCAAATCAATATCCTTTACTGGAATCCTTCCACATGGTCACTCTGGACCAGTTTCTATTGGCAATGTAGCTGGGTGATTACTGGAGTTCCAGGATGCGCTAATTTCACATCCCCATCAAGAAAGATCATTGACATTATTTAAAATGTGTAGTAAGGGGTCAATTTTACTAGCATGTGTGCCTTCCTTTAGGACTTATCTCTGCCACAAAAGCATTCACAAAACCGCTGTCTGTAGTAACCTCCCATCTTTAACTACACAGTGTACTTTACCATATTTGGAAGACTAGTTAACTCAGAGCCTGATCTTCATAAGAAACCTCTCAAAGCACTCATGTAATTTCTTACACTCTCCACAGCCTGGGCTCCTCTTCCAACTGGAATAAATTCTAGCTAGTATCTTGCCCTTGCCACAGGTTACTGTTAAAGGAGCCCTGTAAGGCTTCTCAAATGGGAAGGCTTGTCCTCTCTCCTATCTCTAGTTCTTGCATCAGCAAGGTCACAGCAAATCAAAGTTTCAGATTTGGCATCCAAGCAATGCTCTGCACTGATGTGCTACTTCTGCATTTTGCAGCATAAACCTTGGCATCTCAAAGAGGCAGTGCAGAGTGAATGCATATGGTAGTATAAAGTATGATGCTAGCTTCATGCTTAAAAAGTAATGCATTTCTATTCTTGTTTTATTAGTAAAATATGTACATTAACAATGGTGAGTATATAAATTCCATGTATAAGACGAGTCCATGCTGTAAAAAGTTATACCTTTAGGGGTTTTTGTGCTAACTTACGTCATGAAGATGTAGGATTAGCTGAAAAACTGAAGCTGAATGAATCTGATGCTGAGTGTTCTAATGCCACTGCAAGGCACTCGGGCATGGCTAATTTGCTTTAGGACATGATTTGAGCTCCTTCTAGTGATATAACAATCTCATCTATCTAACGATGGCCTTCATATGCAGCCTTGTTGATTATGGTTGTCGTTGACAAATCTTAAAACATTGCTTTTCCTTTTTTCGCTTCTGCCTTCTCAGGAGATTTGAGAATGTCTACTATGGCTGGGGCCTGAAGTACAGCCCGGACAATTACAGCCCACCTGTGCCACCTCCTGTTCAAATGGAGTACCCTAGTGGGCCAGAGATCACAGAATCCAGCGACCCCACTGTAGAGGAGGAGCAGGCCTTAAAAGCTGCCCAGGAAGAGGCACTGGCTGCAGCAGAAGAGCTGGAGGAATTAGAGGAAGAAGAAGAAGAGAATGAAGATGATGACTAGATATTGGAGGGGATGGTGGATGGGAGAGCTATGCCTTAAAAAATGGTCTGTACTATAACTTGCTGTATCTTTAACTTTAAACCTACCCTTAAGCACTTTAAATACATTTAACTTTTTTGAATGTGCCCTTTGAAATGATTTGTATATACTGCAGAGAAGGTGACGTAAAACTAAGGTTTCATTTCCTCTCTGGTACCAGACTACAGTTATATCTAGCTATCATTTCTTGGCTGAGACCAAAGTAAGACTGGCTTTGGTAAACAGTGTGTCTTACAGACATTGCATTAGAACAACAAGGACTTTTACACTGTGCCTTATCTCTGCTCCTGTTTTGAATTACTTTCAAAATAAAAAATTACAATAAATGCTGCAGCATGGCATGTATGTTTTCATCTTAATACAGAACATGAACGTGGGCTACGACAAGGGCAATTGATCAACAACCCATCTGGATTTTCAGTTCTCTCACAGTAGATTTCCATGTATAGTCATAAGCATTAAATAGTCCCACCTACGTGCAGGGACCCCGGAGCATATCTGCAAGATGTGTTCTTAAGTGGAAATGTTTCCCTCTATTCAGAAAGGCCTGCAGAGATACTTAAGAAAAAGACAAATAATGCAGCCTATACATCTAGGCTACAATGGCCAGATTCATCATCTTGAAATTAAAAAAGGGCCAATTTTATTTTATTAAAAATGTATAATTTTATAAATCTCCTTCACAATGATAGAGATGAGGAAGATTAGAACAGAGTAGACTCATAGGCTGCCATGATATGGCTAAAATAGAGACTGTGCCTTTAAGGCCACCTGCATCCCATCATGCTCAGCTGGAGGCAGCTGCTTCAGTTCTTTTTTTCTGGCTCCTGCTGACAGGAACCTGAAGCATTGAGCTCGATCTTTTATAGGTTTTTTTCCACAAAATATTTTAGCCCAAAATTTCTGGCAACACGCTCAACACCTTTTACCTTATTCTGCCTGTTTCTCTATTTTTTGGTAGAAATCTGAGGCATTTTGACTTAATGAAATGCCTTCTTTATTTGATAAGTGCCCTTGCTGTAGAAGAAAAGAGGCCAAAACAGACCCCCATGTGGGTCTTCTTCTCATCTTCCTCATGCTTGTGACATCTGCAGGAAGTTTTCTAGTCATGCTTTACGTGACAGGGAGAAGCAAGCAAGAGAAGACAGAACAAAACAGCGAAGTCAGCCTACCAGTGGGACCTCAGAGCGAGGGGAAGGTCACTCTTCCACCAGGGCTCTGCCTTCATCTTTCAGCGGTAGTATGAGGTTAGAAAGAAGCCAGAAACAACATCAGTCCTGGTCGCGGTCGAAGACATCAGCGTCAAGACCACGTATGGCACCATCGTGTTCGCCTTTGCGAACTGGATCGATGTCTGAAAGATGCCAACGTTCACCGCTGACAAGACACTACTCAACGGTTAAGGATTACACGCCTGATCCCACAGCCGGCGTACAATGTCGAGAACTTCCTCGTGGTCGATTAGTGCTGGTTTGCCGTGCACACATCGTGGTCGATCAACGTCGAGAACCAAACGTCGATGGAGAGGTCAACGTCAATGGACGTCGAGGAGAGAGACAAGGAAGAGAAGAAAAATAATGTATTCCTTTACTGATTCTTCACCGTCCCTGGTGATTGTTCCATCTCAATCACCGTCATCACCTCCTTCTCAAGCGACAACTCCTCCTCCATCAATACCTCCACCGCAACCTCCACCTCCTCCTGCTGTGCTTCCTCCAACAACAGCACCTCTGGGGCTATCGCCTACTCCAGTTCCCAAGACAACACCAGCTCCTAGAACACCAACACGTTTCAGATCATGCCACCATTCCCATCTTTATACACTAGGATATTCCTCTACTACGTCAAGACACCACCGCTATGGTTCTCATCATAGAACAAGATCAAGTTCCAGAAGATAGCATTCTGATTATTCCAACTCCTCCGCGAGAGACTATTCTCATACTTCCCCGGACTCACCACCGCCTCGTGTCACTCCGGTGGATGACATTAATATCTTCCAACGGGTTCTAGTCTGTGGGGCTACAAAACTTAAGATATCTATGACGGTCCCCACAGTGTCCATGTCAGTAATTTTTGAGACGTTACATCAGCGTACAGCTACAAGACCACTGCTTCCATTGGTACCAGGTCTCCTTGAACTAGCAATGGATTTGTTCCTCACACCAGCCATCATCAAGCCTGCTCTATTCAGGCTTCAGAAGCAAAATAGGGCTCTGGAGAAAGTTCTATTATTTCTTCATTCGGATCCTCCACCCAACTCTGTAGTTTAGCTGGAAAGAAAGTCCACTCCACCTCTCCATCATCTTCCTCTCCTCTAGATAAGGGGAGTAAAAAGTTGGAGTCAGCAGGCCACAAAGACTGTAATACTGCGGCCACTTCAACGAAGGCAACTAGTGCTACGGCCCTCTTGGGGAGGTATGACCATGCACTGTGGGATTCAATCCAACAATCCGCTGACCATCTACCAAAAAAGAAGGAAGAAGATTTCTTAGAAATCATATATGAGGGTGCAATGGTTTCCAACCAGATCATAAGCGCTAGTGCGGATTCCTCCATCCTTGCCGCACATAGCTATTGCCAATCAGTTACCTTGCAGAGGTACTCTTGGCTCCGACTAACATCCCTGAAGCCAGAGGTGCAACTCCACATAAAAAAATTGTCATTCTTAGGCACTACTCTATTCAGCAGCTATGCTGACGACGAGATGGCAAGAATGAAGGCTGAATTGGACATGTTAAAAACTGTGGATCTGGAAAAACCAAGAGAACAACGGAAGTCATACTGACCCTATCAGAGTAGGATTTATTCTCAGAGGATCCAAACCCCTCATTAGCTCCCAAGTAGATCTCAGCAACAACGAAATTGGAAATTCTACCAGCCGTAATGCAAACAAACAAGAGGGCGTTCTGTACAACAGCCCACCCAAAGTGCGAAACAAACCTCAGCTTCAAAACCCTGATTTCTTCCTTCCCCCCTCTTAAGTTATCCACTCCAGTAGGGGGAACATCACATTTTACATGGAAGAGTGGCATCGCATCACAACAGATGTCTGTGTTTTAAATATTGTCAAGAATGGTTACTGTCTCAGATTTACTGCCCCACCTCCGTCCATTACACCAAAACCGTCCACTTTACATCTAGAATTGCTCAGGACGGAAGTCAACATCTTGATGCAAAAGAGGCCGTGAAAACGTTCCCCAAAGTCAACACAGGAAGGGTATTTACTCCAGGTACTTCTTTGTACCGAACACAAATTCAGACCCATTCACAATCTAAAACTCGCCAACAAATGAATTTGGAAGGAGAAATTCAGGATGTTGGCTTTATATCAGATATATCCCCAGTGTCATCAGGGAGATTGGCTTTGCTCCATCGACCTTCAAGATGCATACTTGCACATCAGCATCAGAAGTTTCTCAGGTTCCTAGTGTGTCACGAACATTATCAGTATGCACTACTTCCATTCTGCCTCAAGTCAGCACCCAGAACATCCTTCAAGTGCATGGCTGTGGTGGCAGCTCATCTAACAAAACACTGAATCTTTGTCTACCCCTAGCTAGACGATTGGCCCATAAAGGCATCCACTTCTCACAAAGCCCGACAACTTTTAAATTGGACGTGCGATCTGTTTCATCGCTTGGGTCTTCATGTCAATCTTACCAAGTCAACGTCGACACCAGCACAGATGTTATACTACTTGGGGGCCACCATCAACACCATTTACGCAAAGGTGTATCCTTCGGAGGAGAGACGCTTATCGATCCATCAGGAGTGTCAGGATCTCAAGAAAAATCCTCAGGCAACAGCAAGAGAGGTCTCATCTCTCGTAGGCTCGATGGCCTACATCTTTCTTACTCCCAATGATCGCCTTCTTATGCAACCTCTTCAGACCAGTGACCAGAAGACCAGTGGGATCAGCTAACAGGCAACTGGGAGGACAGGATCATGCTCTCTCTACATGCAGTAAGATCCCTCAAGTGGTGGTCTTCTCCGAGTAACCTCCTCAAAGGGATGCCTTTCCACCAGCAAGTCCCTGCTCAAACAGTTGTAACAGACGCTTTGTTGTTAGGATGGGGAGCCCACATGTATCTCCTCCAGATTCAAGGCTCTTGGTCCCAGAGGGAGATGACGTACCACATCAATCTCCTCGAACTCCATGCAGTACATCTAGCTCTCATTCATCACCGATACCCTGCTAGTTCAAATGGACAATGCAACCACCATGTTCTACCTGAACAAATGGGGGCACCAGATCCAGAGCCTTGTCACTAGACGCCCAGACAATTTGGAGATGGCTCTTGGCCGGGAACCTAAACATAATAGCAACTCACCTATCAGGTGTCCACATTGTACGCGCAGACTCTCCCAGCAGATATCTCAAAGAAAACCACGAATGGGTCTTACACATGGACGTTGTTCAAAGTATTTCCACTTGTGGGGCACCCCTTCTATAGACCTGTTTGCCACACCAGAAAACTAAAAATGCTGAAACTTTGCATCCAGGTATTACCATCCCGGTACACTAGGGAATGCCTCGTGGCTCAACTGGTCCAGCAAATTTCTTTATGCCTTTCCACCCATACCCCTGATCCAGGCAGTCCTGATCAAGCTGTCCCACTCCTGTGCTAAGATGATCCTAATTGCCCCAGTGGCGCCACGGCAATGGTGGCTCCCAGACCTTCTTCAGCGATCGCTCCATCCACATCTCATGCTACCATGCAGACCAGTCCTACTGACCAAGCTCAGAGGCCAGATGGTACACCCCAATCTCTGTTCCTTGAATTTGGCAGCATGACTCCTGAGTTAGTGCAGTATGGACACTTGAACTTGCCACAAGACTGCATGGAGATCCTCAAGGAGGCTAAGTGACCTTCCACTCGCTCCGCTTATGCCTATAAGTGGAAGAGATTTTACATCTGGTGTTCCTCCAAGACCATGGACCCCACAACTCACCAAGAAGATGAGATTCTGCCATACCTTCTACATTTGGCTTGCAGTTCTCTTACATACAAAAAAATCACCTGGCAGCTCTTACTGCCTACAGTAAATATCCATCACATACGTCTTTTTTCCAAATCCCAGTCATAAAGGATATTTTGGAGGGTTTGAAGAAGGTTTTTCCTCCCATTAGATGGCCCTCACCTCCTTGGGAACTTAATATAGTGCTTTCTCGCCTTATGAGAGATCCGTTTGAACCCATCCATAAGGCTTCTCTACAACATCTCACATGGAAGGCAGCTTTCCTGGTAGCAATAACTTTAGCTCGCCGGGTTAGCTAGATACAAGCACTTTGCTCTTATGAACAATATACTGTCTGTCATTTCAGAAAACTGGTTATGAGAATTCACCCAAAATTCCCTCCGAAAGTAGTGTTGGACTTTCATGTAAACCAAACCATCTCATTGCCTACTTTCTTTCAGAATCCTTTTAGTCCAGCAGAAAGATCTCTCCACTCTTTGGATGTTAGCAGGGTTCTAAAATTTTATCTTGATAAAACAAAAAATATTCGCTGAATGGACCAATTGTTTAACTATAGCCCAGTACGTACTGGCGTGGCTTTGTCCAAACAATCCATCTCTATATGAATAGCTTCTTGTATTTTATTGTGCTATCAAAAAGCTAATAAATCCCTAATAGCCAAACCTAAAGCACACTCTACTAGAGGGAAAGCGGCTATTGCTGCTTTATTTCATAACATCCAGATTCCATACATTTGCAAGGCAGCCACCTGGAAATCAGTACATACTTTCACCAAACACTACTGTCTAGACTCAGATGCTATAAGTGATGCTCAAGTAGGACAGGCTTCTCTTAGAAATATGTTTGCCTCATCTTCCAATAAGTTCCTCTGTTTCCTCCACCGCGAACTACAGGGATGGGCTTGCTACTGTATTCTGTGCTTATGACTAAAAATGGAAACTCTCTGCAAGAGAAGAAATAGTTTCTTACCTGTAACTCCTGTTCTCTCGTAGGGGAATTTCCATGATAAGTCAGAAGCAACCCTCCCTCCTCCCTGGTGGAGTAATCAGAAGTAATTTTACAATCTTCATTAGTTTCAGGTAGCCTTCAAAAAGAACTGAAGCAACTGTCACAAGCTGAGCATGATGGGATACAGGTGGTCTCTGGGGTCTTAAAGGCACAGTCTCTGTTGTAGCCATGTAATAGCAGCTTATGAGTCTACTCTGCCCTGCTCTTCCTCATCTCTATCATTACAAAAGGGATTTGTGAAGGAGATTTATTCAGGTGAATTTGGCAATTTTAGCCTACATGTATAGGCTGCATTATCTGTCTTTTTCTTAAGTGTTTGCAGGCCTTCCTGAAGAAAGGTGAACATTTCCACTTAAGAACACATATTGAAGATATGCTCTGCCGTCACTGTACGTGGTCAGGACTATTCAGTGCTTAGGCCTTATCATTAAAATGCCCCTACAAAAGAACTGGAGTTACAGGTAAGAAACTATTCCTTCTTTTTTCACACTAGCCCATGCCATGCTATGTGTGTCTAGTTCTTTGTTAATACTGAATGTTAGTCTAACTATATTGCTGCCAGAAGCCTACCAAAAGCCTGTGTATAATTTTAGGTAACTGCCTATTGACAAATTTGGTGTGCATAAAGTTAAGTTTAGCCCCCAAAGGTACATATAGGAGACTGATTAATTTGCAAATAATATTTTCAGAAGCCCATTATGTAAACTATAAAACAAACAAAAACTCATTGGATTTTGTCATCAGTGATGTCATCAATTATGTAATTTGAGATATCAGTGATATAAATTATGTCATGAGTGATGTCATGTGAGATTATAAGCAGTGCATGGTGAGGGTGCTGCTAACTATGACTGGTTAATCTTTGTGTTTTTTGTTGTTGTTTTTTTTAATTCAAAACATTAATGTTAAAACTGACACATTCACTAACCATAATGTTACTTTAACCTTTTTTCAGTGAATTTCTAGTTTTTTTTTTCATGTAAAGTGATGACTAATAACCATACATAAATGCAACTCCCTACCACGCACTTACCCAGCACATCATAATACTACGCGCACCTTTTGGTGGTGCACAGTGGGGGGTTGACCATAGGGATTGGCCCCGGGGACCTCAACCGCTCGAGCCCGTGTGCTTGTTAGGGGGAGAGGCATGCAACCCTTCCTCCCTGGGCTGATTTCGGCCCTGGGAATCCCATACCTTGGAGCACAGTGCTATTTTCATGGAGAGGGGGGCACGTGCAGCCCCCCTCGCTGGGATAATTTTGGACCCATAGACCCCATCTCCAGGGGCCCAGCACAATTTCGAAAGGGATGGGGCACGCACCTCTTCTCCCCGGGCCGGTTTTGGCACTGCTGACTCCATCCCTTGGGGCCTGGTGCAATTTTTATGGGGAGGGGGATACATGCGGTCCCCCCTCCCAGGTCAAGTTTGGCCCCAGAGACCCCATCCTCTGGACCAGGCACAATTTTGAAGGTGAGGGGGGCACACACCTCTTCTCCTCTGGCCGATTTTGACACCGGGGTCCCATCACCCAGGGTGGCCGGCACTATATTCAAGTGGGAAGGGTGCACGTAGCGTGCCTCAGTGGGTGGGTTTTGCCCCAGGGACCCCACCGTAAAGGGGCAAGGGGGCATGTAACCTCCCTGGGCCGATTTCAACCCCAGGGATCCCATCCCCTGGGGCCTAGCACTATATTCAGTGTAAATAGTAAAGGGGGAGTGAGCACACGCCTCCCTCAGGGACCCCATCCCCAGGGTCCCAACACTATGGTAAAGGGGAAGGGGGCACGCGACCCCCTCCCCAAGCTGATTTCAGTCCCAGGGACCCCATGGTCTGGGGACCAGCTGCATTTTAAAAGGGGATGGAGAGTTCCCCGCCCGTGGACTCCATCCCCCAGCTCAATACAAGGTGGGTGCCCGCCCAGGACGCCCACCATCTCCTGGCGGGTGGTCGCAGGTGGAGCCCCAAACTCCCCACAGCCCCAGTCGGCTACCTGCATCCAGCTGGAGCTGGCACTGCTCCTGTCTGCAGGGAGCAGCTAATAATGCTACTCCCTGCAGGTGGGTGCAATATTTAGATCTCTTTCACTGCCCAAATCACTGCAGGCAGAGATAGAGATGGAAAGTATACTCCCAGTGGGTCGGAGCATTTTTGAAGCTCCCTCCAATTGGGAGCAGGTGTTTGCTTCCACTTGGCAGGAGATTTAAAAATGCTTCCATAAAGCAAGGGCAAAACACAGGTTTCCCTGCCCACGCTGTTGCTAGCAGGGAAACCTCTATGTCCCAGGTGTAAGCACCCTGGGACACAGCTGCTGAGCCTTTTCTGGGGAGATGGCTCCTCAGGGTTATTAGTAGCTCAGGAATGTAGGCCGCACAGCACACTCCCTTAAAGAAATTACCCTTAAAGGTGGGCTCCTTGGGGCCTTTTCTGGCTCTGGGAGGGGAGCAGCGTGGCCACCCTTCCCCATAAAAATTTATGTCAGCCCTGAAGTTGGGCTCCCCAGGACCTCTTAAGGCACATGGAGGGAGCCAAGCTGCCCACCCTCCCCATAAATTATAAGATTCACCCGTGGCTGGGCTCCCCATAGCCTCTAATTGCTTGGGGAGAGGTGCCATGCGTCCCCCATCCAGATAAAAAATGTTGTGACCGAGGAGGTAGGCTCCCGTGACTTAATATTAAAAAGATAGGACCTGGCCGCCATTTTGTTTTTTTCCTCGATCCCACGAGAGTATTGCGGGATCAAGGCAATTTTTATCAATTTTTTTTCTTTTTTGGGCTGTGGGGGTGCTCTTTAGGTCCCCCCCCGTGGGCCTAGCGGGTCTGGGTATTCCCACCATGCCCCATATATCTTTCTTTTTTTACACAACTTCAGGACGGGGGACTAAGTCCCAGAGGCCTGTAATTGCTGCCAGCAACATTTTTTATGTTGCTGACAGCCAATCAGAGAGCTTGCTTATGCGTGGGTTTCACTTCCGTGGAAGTGAGATGGCCCAAGGGAAGTAAAGCCCCCCGTAGCCAATCAAAAAACTCAGATTTTTAAATTGGCGCTCTCGCAAGAGTCTCGTAGACTCTTGGAAACCCAATTGCCAAAATATAAAATTATTTTTCACCCTCAATTTCGGAAATACTACTGAACAGAATTACACAAAATCAGAAAAAGCACAACCTGCGGACCAAGATTTACTAACTTCCTACCGAATTTGGTGTAATTCCGTTCAACAGTTTTTACTGTAGCCCTGCCTAAAGAAGTCTGTGGAAAATGCATGGGGATTTTGCATTTTGTCACCCCCATTTTTAGGTCTTGGCTTCAGACGTGTGCTGTCTCGAAGAGAAACATGGTGTGTATACTTCAGGGGCTTTAACCCGCCCATATGCTTCTAATTTGCAGGCTCTTTTGTTGCTCTCTTAATCTTCCTCCTCATTTGTAATGGAATGCAAGCGTCATGACTTTTACTGTTTTACCCCCTCTCCCAAGAACAGGGACCATTCATCTGCTCCTCCCATTTTAGAATACTGTTTAGGGACTACTTTTACAGTTTGTTTTTCAGCACTTAACACAAGTGCTTGTGTTTTGAGCTGCACCACATTCCTACGAGTATTTTTTTGCTAGTTTTCACCACTTAACATGAGCACTTGTTAAGGACTGCTTCTCGAATGCACGTCCACAACTCGTTCGCAGCCCCTCCTTGCCTTGTTTACCTTGTCTGCATTCCTATCTTCTAATGACAAGGCTGTGGCCGATCCGCAAACCTGTGCACCAGGCCAGTAGCGCTGCCTTCAGCCTCAGGCTTCGGCCATCATTAAACCTCAATCAGCAAAGGAAAGTGTGAATCTCTCTGTAGCTCTTGTGACTATAATAAAAACCATATTTATGATAAGCACAACAGCTTGTTTCTGGCTCAGATCCTTCACCGAAACCACTGCTGTTTACGTTTTTAGGTTGAGTTTAAGCATACAACCTCTTGTACACTTTTAAGTATACTTCTTCTGTGGGCATTCAGCTATTTCATTTGTTAGTTTCAGTGTCATTTAAAAATTCTTGCTTGCTAGTGGTCATTCATGCCTCTTTGTCCCTCCTTCTTCTGTGTGGGAGCAGGGACCAACTAATGTATAATTACACTTTGTCCTGTTTATCTGGTCTGTAGGGGACTTTTTTTGCTTTGTTTCCTGTTCCTCACCAGGGAAGCACCCCTTTTCATTTGCAGAGCATTCTTCCTCTGAGTTTAACTGTAAACAAGGCTATAAATCAGGCTGTTATCTTGGTCACGTTTGGTCTTTATGTGCTCTCTTTACCCTCTCTCAGCTGCCTGGTTCCCGCCCTTTCTTGGTTTGGATTTTCTTTACCAAGTGTGCCTGCCTGTGTGCTGAGAGCTTGTAATTGCTTATGGCCTAGGCACCCAGCTCTACCAGGACTCCGCAATCGTTAGAGACAGTGCCCACTTTTGCTTCATACTGGGATCCCACTCACAGCTCTATCAATGCCCATGCCAGAAACCCCACACACGCTGTCTGCCAGAGCACCTCTGTTCTTGCACAGTACACTCTGCTGTTCCAATACTGGGATTTCGGGTGCAGCTTCATCAGTGCACCGCAGTTTACACACTCCAACCCCTCAGCTGTGCCAGGAACCCCATACATGCAGTCTGTCAGAGCACCTCAGTTCTTGCAGTCAGTACACTCTGCTGTTCCAATACTAGGACCTTCGACGCAGCTCCATCAGTGCACCTCAGTTCCACCCCAATGAGGTTGCTTCCTTCCCTATACTGGGAGCCCACTCACACACAGTTCCATTACAGCAGCTCAATTCTTATATTCACTCCCACTGCCAAGCCAATACTGGACCCAAAAGAGCAAAAACAGTTCAGCAGTGCACCTTCACTCTAACATCCAACACCACTGTTGATGTGAACCACCCCAGCTCTGCCACAATCCATCATTTCTAACATTCAGTGCACATTTCTTCTCAGTACTAAGGTTTACACCCACGCCCTTCAAGACTCCTCACTTCTGTGGTTCAGAGGCAATGCCACTCCCATACGGCGCCCCACTCACAGCTTCACCAGGGCACCTCCAGGCTAACACTCAGCAATACTGGTGTGCCAAAACTAGGTTCCACACATAGCTCCATTAACATACCTCACTTCTGACCTCTTTATTTGGGAGGGTCTGTTTAACCTATCTCAATCCGTTCTTTCCTTTACTCTATTTACTCTCAATGTTTTCCTTCTCCCCCAGTTTTCTCTTTCCAGCTCTTAAAGTCCACACGTTAACAGTTTCACTCCTTGTTTAAACTGTATTTCTACTCCTCTCCCTTTTTTTATTTCCCTCTTCCTCTTTATACTTCCGCTTTCAAACTCACAAAAACGTGGATATTTCTTTCCTTTTTCATTTCTCTCTTTTTTCTTCATCAGGAGTTCATTCTTTCACAATTTTTCCTCTTCCCTTCATTCTTTCTTCTTTTTTATTTGCTTTTTCCTTTGACTCGGTGTGAGTCCTTTCACTTTTTTTTTTTTAGCTCTTTCTTCCTTCCTTTCTCTGGTGTTTTTCTCATCTTTATCTGTCAATTCCCGTTTTACTATAAATCCATTTTTTACACATCTGTATGTGGAAGCCACAAGTTAGTGTCAAAGTGGTTTTCCCATTCTGTGTCTGTGGAATATGAGTCAGTACATGCATGCTTGTTTCTCTCACCATCTCTCTTTTTTCCTCTCTAATGTTCATTTTGTTTTTCTTTTCAAACGTCTTTCATTATTTTGTCCTCTTTATCTGTGGTTCGCTAGCATCCTTCCCTTTTTTCTTTTGCCTCACACGTTTGCTCTATTTCTTCTCTTAGATGTGTTTTCATTTTCTCGCTCTTTCTTTCCCTTCTTTCTTTTATTTCTTTGTGACCCCTTCTCTTTCTTCCTTTTGTCTGTTGTATTTCCTTTGCTTCTTTCCTGAGGCCTAGTTATCAATGGAGCAACAGGTGCAGTGGCACTAGGGCTCAGAGACCTATGGACTGCATTCCACTCTAATTACTGCTGTATTTTCCTACCAAAATTGCAGTCAACCATTTTCCTTTCTTACTCCTGGGCCCATGACACCGTTACTACACCACTTGTCCTCTCTAACTTTATCCCTGACTCCCTCTTTCCTTTCACCCTCCAATCCATCCCAAATTATATGTTTGATATGGTGTTTTGAGCATTACACTTGAATGCCAAAAGTTTATTTCTGATAAAGGTTTATATGATAATCGTATGTTTTAATACTCTCTCCTTATTACAAATGTGACAATGATTCAGGCCAACTTAACATCCTTATTACATTATTACTGTTTGAACACTCTTGATATCCTTGGGTGACCCTTCTAGTTTACTTCTCCTCTGTGGCTGCATTGTGTCTTCTTTTGGGAATTGACAGCCAGCTAGTGTAATGGTTGGGTGGTGAAAGTGGTATTCTATTGGAATTATCAACATGGCAGATTTAAATTAGGATGCTAAATGGCAACATTTTCATAGAGGAACAAGATAAATTGAAGTGCCTTAGTTAAATGCAGGGCCACTGGAATTATATGGCAGGAAAAGATTAATTTATGAGGCATGGTTGACCAATTTATGTGGCAAGAAAAATCCCATTTTCAATGTACAATGCCAATAGCTCTAACTTAAGCAAATGGAAGACCTATTGCATTGTTCTTAATAGTGCTGGTGAGGCAAACACAGTTGTAGAGGTGTATTTAGGGGTTCAGGTCAAGCCATGTGATCTTTGACCATTGCCAAGGGAAATCTAAGTTCTGGTGGTATGTCTTTACTCCATGAACGCCTCCCCACATTGCCTGTTGTATTAAGGAATTTGTGTGTGAGAGATTATTCCTATTTAATGACATTTTTACTTTGTGGTACCTGGGGTTTCCTTTTCGCTTTAACTATAGGGACCAGAACGCTTTGCAGAAAGCATCTTCTGAGTCTCCTGTGCCGCCTACATCGTCTAAGCAGTCCTTCAAAACGCCATCTGTCAAGCCATCGACGAGATCGCCGATGACTACATCGTTGAGAACCGTCTGCACGGCATCATCGACAACACCTACTACGACGACGGTTTACACAGTGTGCTCCGTCTCCAGTGTCTTCACGCCTACAACGCCGTCATTGACGGCCTCCTCCGTCAGGTCGTCGACGCTTAAGTTGGTGGTTGCCTCATCGCCGTCGACGATTCCAACAACGAGAACATCGTTGACGATGGCATCCTTGTCGTCGACAATAGCTCCGTCTGAGGGGCTCATTCACTCATCATCACCACTGACGACGACAGCGTCGACGTTACCATTGACAGGCCCGCCAACGACGCCGTAGACGGTGGATATGTCAGTGAAACTGAGAAAGTTGAAGTCCCTGACGCCGTCGCGCACATCACCCAGTAAGGTTCTCCTCTGATCCCTGCTCATCTTTTAGAGGGTGATGAAGCGGATGAGGAAGGGCCATTTAGAGCGGCTCATAGTCCTTCTGAGCTACATGTAAAGTGTC
The DNA here is from genome assembly GCF_031143425.1 of Pleurodeles waltl. NCBI lineage: Eukaryota > Metazoa > Chordata > Amphibia > Caudata > Salamandridae > Pleurodeles > Pleurodeles waltl. The sequence goes on from NC_090448.1 coordinate 664,104,571, forward strand.
AGGCTATGGGAGACGATAACCAGTATGACCCTCAGTCCTTTTATTCTCCTGATGATCACATTCCTATCAGAAGCAAATGATTCCTATGCCAGGATCTCTTATTTCAGACCTCCAGCTGATGTTAGCGGACTATAGAAAAAGATTCCCACCAGTTGAATCGGAAGTCCAACAGACAGTTATGCCTTCAACGGTACTTCCTCCCTCTATGCCCGTCAGACCACGGGTATTACCGTTGGATGTGCCACCACACACACCTCTTTCAGCCACATCACAGGACACATTGACGTCCGACGATGACAGGGAGAAGGGGGAATTGACAGATCGTATCACAGAATGGGATGACTATCAGATACCTTCACCATCTTCACCCTCTCCAGTCCTTGCAGACTCTCCACCAGGGGACATCGGTGGATTTCACAATTTTTTGGAACAGGCAGCAAAAAGATTCGCTTTACGTAGGCCGACAAAGCAGATGGACTGCTTTCTCTATGACTTTAAGGAGCCCTTTCAGAAAAGTGTAAAATCAATACCCATTGTAGACTACATTTGGAGCGAAGGAATTAAGGTCATGAAGAAACCCACCACTGTTACCGTGGTCTTGCCCCGCTTGGATAAGAAATATAGGGTGCCAGATGACGCCCCAATGTGCCTGATGGGTCATCCTAAGCCGAATTCTGTTATTGCTCAAGCAGCGCAGCGTAGGTCTCGAAACCCTTCCGCTCCAGTCTCAGCTCCACCTGATAAAAAAAGGAGAAGGCTTGATAATATTGGGAAGTGTTTCTCCTTGATGTCATCCCTCACATTGAGAATGTCAAACTTGTTAGCTGTTATAGGAAGATATGACAGGCAGCTATGGGCGGACATAGCTCCTTACATAGACCATCTCCCAGGGGAATCAAAAGCGGAAGTGCTGAAGATAGTACAGGAGGGGGAAAAGGCTTCAGCGGAAGTCATCGATTGTGCAATGGATATTGCTACTGTGGCTTTTCGTCAGCTGGCAGGCACAGCTGTTTTAAGGAGGCAGGGCTGGCTTTGCGCATCATCTTTTAGACTGGAGGTCCAGAGCAAAATCCTTGACTTGCCTTTCGATGGGGAAGCTCTTTTCGGGAAGCATGTCAATGAAGCTCTGCAAGCTATTAAGACACATACAGACACAGCAAAGTCCCTTGGAACCCTGCAGTTCAGGAAGCAGCCCTTACGGGTTGCTAGAGGAAGGGGATATCCATCCTACAGAGGGGGGTTCCAGCAGTATAAATATCCTGCTTCCGGCTCAAATATTCAATCCTTTCAGGCCCAATATCAGCAGAGGCAACCTTCACAGACAGCATATGCTGGGACCGCGCATAGAGCAAGAGCAGGATGACAGTCTAGAGAATCAGGTCGCAGGCAATGACTTTGCCCTTACCCCTGCTACTTATCCTTCTTCAAGTCTCATTTTAGGAGGAAGGATTTCCCAATACCTGCGCAATTGGCATATGATCACCTCCGACCGTTGGGTGTTGAACCTTATTCAATTTGGCCATGCACTAGAGTTCATGCAAATCCCACCACCAAGACCCCCTCTTCCATGTTCACTGAGGAACCTCAAGCTCCTCAGAAAGGAAGTCCAGTCAATGCTCAAGAAAGGAGCTATAGAAAGGGCCCCGGCTTGTGACAGAAACAAGGGGGTTTTATTCTCGTTTCTCCCTTCTCCAGAAGAAGCTGAAAAATTGGCATCCAATCCTGGATCTTCAAGACCTGAATACTTACCTCGAAAGACAGTCATTCCGTATGATTACGTTGCAGGATATCCTTCCCCTTCTCAACCCAGGAGATTATATGTCAACCTTAGATCTTCAGGACGCATACTTCCATATCCCTATTCATCAATCCCATAGAAAATTCCTTAGATTCATAGATGCTAGGGACCATTTCCAGTTCAAGGTACTTCCCTTTTGGCCTCAAATCGGCCCCCAGAATTTTCACCAAGTGCCTGGCTCCAGTAGCGGTTTTCCTCAGAAGACACAAAGTTCAGGCCTTTCCATATCTTCATCGAGGCAAGATCCCTCTTGCAGACCTGGAAAGGGACAGAGGCTTGCATAGGCCTATTTGCCAAGCTAGGCCTAACTATCAATCACACCAAGTCTGCTCTCCAACACAGAAAGTAAGGACTTTCCTAGGAGCAGTTCTAGACACATCCAGTTCCAAAGGCGCTCCCACAAAAGAGCGACAGAGGAAACTGATCTCTTTAGCCAGTTTTGACCAAAAAAGGTCTGTTTCAGTTCGCCTCTTCAAGTCCCTACTGGGGATGATGTCTTCCTGCATCCCACTGGTGCCTTTCTGTCATCTCAGAATGCGCCCACTTCAAGAGCAGTTGGACATTCAGTGGACACAGTCAAAGGGATCTTTTGACGACGTGATCAAGATTACCAAACCAATGAAACTACATCTGCATTGGTGGACCCAAGCATCCCATCTATCAGTAGGTTTGTCTTTTTTTCCACCCCTGCCCCCATGGGTGATCACAACGGATGCATCCCTGGAAGGTTGGGGAGTCTTCCTTCAGGATCGTTCAGTCAAGGGTAGATGGGATGCTCATCAAAACATTTATCATATCAACTATCTCGAACTGAAGGCAGTTCATTTAGCGCTTCAAGCCTTTCTGCCAAAGATAAGGAATTCGCTGGTGCTCATACATACAGACAACACCACAACGATGCACTATCTGAACAAGCAGGGAGGGACCACATACCTGCTGTTATCTCGAGAATCTCAGCGTATCTGGTCTTGGTCCATTCTACATGGTGTGCATCTTCAAGTGGAGAATGTTCCAGTTGATCTGAACGTCATTTCGAATTCTCTCAGCGGACAGAAATCATCCAATCACGAATGGGAGCTAAATCAAGCTGTGCTAGATTGCATCTTCTCTCAGTGGGGAAGACCAAACCTCAATCTTTTTGCCACTCACCAGAATGCAAAATGTGCCTGTATTGTGCAAGTCGGGATCACCATCTGGGTTCTTGGGGGAATGCATTTTCAATAGCATGGTCAGGAATTTATGCTTACGCTTTTCCTCCCATTCCCTTCATTCAGAGAGCCCAGGCCAAGATCAAGAACGCGAGCTGCAGGATACTTCTCATTGCCCCACCATGGCCTTGACAGCATTGATATATGGAGTTACTTCTCTGCCAGTAATACCTCACCTGTTAACAATGGAAGGTGGTTAGGTTCTCCACCCGGATCCAGCGTCGCTTCATTTAACTGCCTGGTTCCTGAACACCATGAATTCCAGCATGTGAACATTCCCTTCGACTGTAGGGTCTTTCTGGCCAGAGCGGCAGCTTATAGCACCATTAAGTCATATCAGCTTAAATGGAGAAGATTTTGCTTGTGGTGCAAACAGGCGCAGGTTCATTCTTTATCCTCATCGCCGGAACTAGTGCTTCCTTATCTTCTTCTTTTGCCAGACAGGTTGTCGAACTCTTCAATTAAGGTCCACTTAACTGCTATTTCACGTTACAGGCACTCAGGAAATTTACCATCTTTGTGGTCAACGAGAATTATCAAGCAGTTACTTAAAGGACTTTTTCGTTCTTTTCCGCCAGTCAGACTGCCACCACCATCCTGGGGACAAGTCAGTTTTGTCTCAATTGATGAAGCACCCATTTGAACCCATTCACAGGGCAGACTTGAAGTTCCTGTCTTGGAAGGTTGCACTTCCTGCCTTGACCTCGGCTGGAAGAGTTAGTGAGATTAAAGCTTTCACAATCCAAAGCACTTTCTTATAGTTTAAAGATGATGTGGTAATTTTGCAAACAAATCCAAAATGTATACCAAAGTTTACTTCTGACTTTCATATCAACCAGTCAGTTATTCTAAAGTCGTATTTTCCGAATCCATCAACGGCGGCGGAAAGATCCCTGCATTCCTTAGACGCCAAAAGATGTCTTAAGTTTTATCTGGACAGGACAAGAAGTTTTAGGAAAACAAGCCAATTATTTGTGTCATTCAGTGCCCAAAGGCACACTCAACAAGGAAAAGGGGTGCAACCATGGTATTCATAGCAAACATGCCCACAGACACTATTTGCACAGCACCATGGGCATCCGCTCACACATTCACAGAACACTATTGTGTGGACATCCAAATGCACAAAGAAGCCCAGGTGGGGCAGAAGGTACTACAGCACCTGTTTGCAAGTTCATCATTTCAACCCAGCCAACCCAATTGAAGGGGAAAAACTGCTACACAATATGATGCACAGCATGTGAATCCAGAAAAGGATTCATGCTGCAAACGAAATGGTTCCTTACCAGTAGGAGTAGATTTGTAGCCTGAAGAGTTTTCTGGAATCACATGCAACCCACCCACCTTCCCGGAAAGGATAACAGGACAAACAGAAGAGGAAAGAGGTAAAAAAAATAGAAGGAAAGAGGAAAAACTATAAAGCAAAAACAACTGAAGAAAGAATCAGAAGGTGGCTACTACACACAGGAACTTCCGGGCCGCCATCTGACATCAAGCCGGGACGGACCTAACACCAAATGGCAGTCGACGATGCCCAAAAAATGAAAAAAAAGAAGAGACAATTCCAGACCCAACCACTAGATGGCGGAATGATGTACAGCATGTGAATCCAGAAAACTACTCATACTGGTAAGTTACCATTTCGTTTTTGTTCACTGATAATCAGTAGCTATAGTGTTCACCATAATAAGGAAGCCAGTGGGAGACAGAGGGGAAAAGGGCTATCATCACATAAGTTTATATTAAATGTAGTAAAGAAGCTGAACCTACAGCCACTGCTGTGGGTTTGCTGCACAGGAAGGAAATGTCAGCTGTACTGCACAAGATCACACAGTATCTTCAGCAAAACAAAGACAAGCGATCACAACATCAGAATTCAAATGAAATCTCTTCACCATTCCAGTGCCTGTAGCACCACCTGGATTTTTACCTTGGGGGGGGGGGGCGGGGGCGACGAGTGTGGGTGGTGGTAGACTGTTCGTTCATATGTACGCTTCTGCTTCTAGTCATCAAGGGCAGTGACATCTGCTGCTTTCTGATACAAAGTAGATCTCAATTTTACATGCAGGTGAAGCACAAAACAGAAAACATAAAAGGCTATTGATCAATATTTAAACAAAAAAGTAACAAAAAAATCTGTGAACGTAAAGATGGAAACTTAGTTTGTGCCCTTAACATATTAGCTAGTACCCCGATCGGTTTATCAGTAGCTGTGTAGTGTTAATGGATTTTTAGTGTGCATATACAACTAAGTTGGTGTTTCCTGTAATTATTGTATTTTTTGATGTTCGTGAAAGGCATTCTTGTCCTGACAGAAATAAAACTCATTCATCATTCCCTTTGCAGCTTAGTACTATACTACCCATTTAGGAGCGGTTCCAGTGTGGTCTCTGTGGCCTCTATAGTTATTTGTTTGCTCCCTTCAGGTGCTTACAGTTCAAGGAGAGTGAACGCCCCCTTTGCCTGCTGCCACCACCCACCTGATGCAGATAGGTTTCTATTCGCAAAGCACATCGAATGCTCTCTGCTCCAAAATATTCTTTGAGCTGCAGTCAATTTTTAAACTGCAACCTGAGCAATTTGCTAGCTTTTATACACTTTTAGCCATGCCGAACAGCAGACGTACTGCTAGGCAATACGGCTGAAAAACATTCACATTGACAAAGCCAATTGCCGAGACCGATTGGCTTTTCCAATGTTTGTTTTGTTAGTCCCCGCTTAATGGATTACCCTGAAATTTTCCAGGAAGGAGCTGAGGTGAATGATCTTTTTTGTGGACGTTTTGTTAAAATTTGTTAAACAGGGCCAAAGTTTTTAGCAAACCAAAAAATGCTCTGTCTATTGAAAAGCTGACTTCACTAGAACTACCTAGTGGGGACTGCAACTAGGTGATTTGATTGATTGATAGATAGCTAGATAAATAAATAGATAGCAGAGAGGGTCAGTTAAATTAGAGAAGAAACTGCAGAGAGAGTGGTGAGAGAGAGACGGTACTGATAGAGAAGGTATTGATAGAGAAGGTACTGATAGAGAACAATAGGTATAGCAGTAGGTACCAAGATAGGAGTGATGTAATGAGACAGATGTGAGGTAGAGGGAACAGAGGTAGAAACAGAGGGACAATGAAGAGAGGAAACAGTAAATGAATGGTGAGGTTGAGAGAGAAATGCGGTAGAGAATTGAGGTACCAATTGACGAGGTTGAAAAGTGACTAATAGAGAGACGAAGACAGAGAAAAATTATGTGGTGCTGGAGATGAGTTTGAGAGTGAAATAAATCAGATGGATGAGAGAGACAGAGAGATGAGATAAAAACAGCAGTGAAGTGTATAGAGGTTTGGGGTGGAGAGATCGGGTTGAGGGGTGTAGATGAAGCAGTAGGCACAAAGTGATAGTGAGAGATGAGCTCCTGAATAAGAAAGAGAGAGTTGTGGTACAGATGAACGAGTTACTTACCTTCGGTAACGACTTTTCTGGTGGATACATTAGCTACCTGTGGATTCCTCACCTAATGAATACTCCCATGGCGCCAGCATTCGACGGAAATCTTCTTCCTAGCTTCTGCACGCCGTCTGATGTCATACAGGCAATAAGAGGTCCTCACCGACGTCAGTACCAACATTTTTTTTTTTACGTGCATGAGAATATAAACCAATGCAATGAAAGAGCAAGGCAACATCCCATAACATTGTAAATCACACAACATTGCAATAAATGGCTGTAGATTTAATATAACTCTCCTTTTTTTTTTTTTTAAATCAAACAAACAAATATATGCAAATCATGTATATACAAAAAGATATATACATATATATATATATATATATATACAAGTATCCATATATACAAAATCTATTGCAGCCTTGAAGACCAAGAGGAGCACACTCAAGGATTACTTGGTAAGACCAGAAAGGCAACGGGGAGGCGGGTGGGACCGTGAGGAATCCACAGGTAGCTAATGTATCCACCAGAAAAGTCGTTACCGAAGGTAAGTAACTCGTTTTTCTGATGGATACAACTACCTGTGGATTCCTCACCTAATGAATAGAGTCCCAAAGCAGTACCACGCCCGGTGGTGGGTGCCGAAATGGTCAAACCAAGAAATCCTGCAGCACTGACCGTGCAAAATGGCCGTCCCTTCTGACCTCAGAGTCCAAACAGTAATGTTTCGCAAAAGTGTGAAGGGACAACCAAGTTGCGGCCTTGCAGATGTCGACCACAGGAACACCCCTGGCCAAGGCCGAAGTGGCCGACTTAGCTCTGGTGGAATGAGCTCTAATGCCATCAGGAGGATCCTTATTTGCCAAAGAGTAACAGATTTTAATGCAAAGAACAACCCACCTGGAGAGTGTTCTCTTGTGGACTCCCTTTCCTCTCCTCTTGCCCACGTATCCGATGAACAGCTGATCCTCCAGCCTGAAATCCTTCGTTCTATCAATGAAGAAGCTTAATGCCCTCTTTGGGTCCAAGCGATGTAGTCTCTCTTCCTCCTTAGAAGGATGAGGCGGAGGATAGAACGTGGACAAAGTAATTGTCTGGGCCAAATGGAAAGGTGAAACAACCTTCGGGAGGAAAGCAGCCTTGGTCCTCAACACCACCTTATCCCCATAAAAAGTTGTATAAGGGGGTTTTACCGATAAGGCTTGCAACTCACTCACTCTCCTTGCAGATGTTATAGCCACCAGGAAGACTGTTTTAATAACTAAATACCTTAAGGGGCAAGAATGCATAGGCTCAAAAGGGGACCCCATAAGGAAAGTGAGGACCAAGGACAAATCCCATTGAGGCATAACAAATGGTTTTGGAGGATATTTATTTAGAAGACCTTTCAAGAATCTGAGAACAATAGGGGATTTAAATAACGATGGTTGGTCTGGAAGACAAATGAAGGCTGACAAAGCCGACAAATAACCCTTAATGGTAGCCACTGCACAACCTTTCTGCGCTAGAGACAGAGCAAAAGACAAAACATCTGACAGATGAGCATGTAAGGGATCAATCTGCCTCTCTCCACACCAAACCACAAATTTAGACCACCTATTAGCGTAGATAGATTTAGTGGAGTGTCGCCTGGCCGCTAATATAACATCCACTATATCAGGCGGGAGAGAGAAGGAACTCAGGTTGCCCCGTTCAATCTCCAGGCATGTAGGTGTAGACTCTGGAGGTTGGGGTGTAAAACCTGCCCCTGCGACTGCGAGAGGAGGTCTGCCCTGAGAGGGAGACGGAGCGAAGGGCACAGCCAGAGTTGAAGAAGGTCGGAGTACCACACCCTCCTTGGCCAATCCGGAGCTATTAAGATGACTTGGGCCCGGTCTTGGCGAATCTTCCTCAACACTCGAGGAATCAAGGGTATGGGGGGAAACGCGTAAAGCAACTGGTCGCACCAGGTTATCAGAAAAGCGTCCCCCCAATGCTCCCTGCACCGGATACTGGAGGCTGCAGAATAACGGACAATGCGCGTTCTCCAGAGTTGCAAACAGATCTATCCGAGGAAACCCCCACATCTGGAAGATTAAACGGACTTGATCTGGATGGAGACGCCACTCGTGGTCGGCCGAGAATTGGCGACTGAGACTGTCCGCACGTACATTCAAGACCCCGGCCAGATGATTTGCTACCAAGCAAATCTGATGGTCCTTTGCCCAGGACCATAGTCGAAGAGCTTCTCTGCAGAGAAGGTACGACCCTACTCCTCCCTGTTTGTTTATGTACCACATCGTGGTAGTATTGTCCGTCAGGACCTGTACCGACTGACCACGAAGGGAAGGGAGGAAGGCCTTGAGAGCCAGACGTACAGCCCGTAACTCTAACAGATTGATATGAAACATCTGTTCCTCTGGAGACCAAAGTCCTTTGATCTCCAGATCCCCCAGATGAGCTCCCCACCCTAGAGTGGAAGCATCCGTTATGACCGTGGCCACTGGTGGCGACTGCGCGAACGGCTTTCCTTGTGAAAGATTGTTGCTCGCAATCCACCACTTCAAGTCCACAGCAGCATCTCTGGAGATCTTGACCACACCTTCTAGATCTCCTTTGTGTTGAGACCACTGCCTTCGGAGGCACCACTGAAGAGCCCTCATGTGCCAGCGAGCATGCATGACCAACAGTATGCAGGAGGCAAACAGACCGAGCAGACGAAAGACCTTGAGGACTGGAACTACTGCTCCATTTCGAAACATTGGAACCAATTCCTGAATATCTTGAATCCGCTGAGGCGGAGGAAAGGCTCAATTCAATGTTGTATCCAGTACTGCCCCTATGAACAGGAGGCGCTGAGAGGGCTCCAGGTGAGATTTGGGCACGTTCACCGAAAAGCCCAGGTCGAACAACAACTGGGTTGTTGACTGCAGATGATGAGACACAAGCTCCGGAGACTTGGCTTTGATCAACCAGTCGTCCAAGTAAGGAAAAACTGCTATCCCCTTCCTTCTGAGCTCTGCCGCAACCACCGACATCACCTTCGTGAAGGCTCGAGGTGCTGAAGTAAGACCAAACGGGAGGACCGCAAACTGATAGTGCTGCGACCCTACCACAAACCGGAGATACTTCCTGTGCGACTTGAGTATCGGGATATGAAAATAAGCGTCCTGCAAGTCGACAGACACCATCCAATCTTCTTTATTCAACGCCAAAAGCACCTGTGCTAGGGTCAGCATCTTGAACTTTTCCTGTTTGAGGAACCAATTCAAGATCCTCAGATCCAGGATCGGTCTCAACCGACCATCCTTCTTGGGAATCAGGAAGTACCTTGAGTAACAACCTCGACCCCTTTCCTGCTCTGGGACCAACTCCACCGCGCCCTTTGAAAGGAGGACTTGAACCTCCTGATCTAGCAACAGGAGGTGTTCTTCTGAACAATAAGATGGGCGGGGCGGGGCGGGATGGGGGCGGAAACTCCAGAAAGGGAAGAGTGTAGCCTTTTCCCACAATACTGATAACCCAAGTGTCCGTTGTAATAGTCTCCCACTTGTGGAGAAAACACCGTAACCTTCCCCCTACAGGAGAGGAGTGAGTGGGAAATGGTGGAAGCCTAAGGCTGCTTTCCCTGCTGCACCCCTCCAGAGGACGAGGAAGAGGCAGAGTGCTGTTGAGAGGCTCCTCTGGTGCGGGCCCTACCTCTCCCTCTAAATGATCTATAGGGGTGGGAAGAGGCGGGTTGCTGGAATCTCCCCCGAAAGGAAGAGGAGGAAGAGCCACGCCCAAATCCACGAAACCTCCTGAAAAACCTGGAAGAGGCAGAGGAAGAAGGAGCTTGCAGCCCTAACGATTTGGCTGTGGCCCTGCTCTCTTTAAATCGCTCCACGGCCGAATCTGCCTTGGCTCCAAACAGTTTGTCCCCATCAAACGGGAGGTCCAATAGGGTCAACTGCACGTCCACAGAAAACCCTGAATTACGGAGCCAAGCCTGTCTCCTTGCCACCACAGCCGTGCCCATCGCCCTAGCCACCGAGTCGGTCGTGTCCAGCCCAGACTGGATAATCTGGGTTGCGGCAGCCTGGGCGTCCGAGACAACATCCAAGAGTCCCTGGGGAAGCTCCGTAAATGAAGATGAAATATCGTCCATAAGAGCATGGATGTATCTCCCCAGAATGCAAGTTGCGTTGGTGGCCTTCAACGCCAAACTGCAAGATGAAAATATTTTCTTGGATTGTGCATCCAGCTTTTTGGAGTCCCTGTCTCCAGGTACCGTCGGGAAAGATCCAGGCGCTGACTTCGATGAACAGGAGGCTTGTACCACCAAGCTCTCCGGCGTAGGGTGTCTAGAAAGAAAGCCAGGGTCAGATGGTGCAGCTCGATATCTCCTGGCCACACGCCGAGGAAGATACTGGCTTCTTCCACACCTCTAACACCGGATCAAGCAAAGCCTCATTAAACGGCAAGAGAGGCTCCGCTGCAGCAGAGGCCGGATGCAATACCTCCGTCAATAAATTCTGCTTCGCCTCTGCCACCGGCAAAGGCAGGTCCAGAAAGTTAGCTGCCTTCCTTACCACAGCGTGAAAGGTAGCAGCCTCCTCCGTATACTCCCCTGGAGATGAAAGGTCCCACTCAGGGGAAGTATCCAGCCCACTGGCCGTATCCAGACCATGCAGTCCATCACCAGAGTCCTCAACCTCTCCTTCCTCCAGGACTCGTTGGTACTCCTGCTCTTCTAAAAGACGGAGAGCACGCCTCCTCGAATGTAGTCTCTGCTCGATACGTAGAGTCGACATGGCCTCCGCCGAAGTCGAAGATCGGCGCCGATCTCCAGAAGTATCCGACGCCGCGTCCGGCGCCACAGGCAGCTTCGGCGCCGTTGAAGGAGCAGGACGAAGAGATCTTGGAGCCGATGGACCCACCGGAGTCACAGGACGAAATCCTGACGTCGACGGGATGGAAACCTACGGAGCCAATCCCTCTGAAGCCACCGGAGCGACCACCGGCGCCGACACCAACGCCGAGCCCACATTCCCAAAAGGGAGAAAGGGCATAAAGGGTGCATAGAGGCGCAGGATCACCCAATGAAAAGGCCAAAGGCCCCGAAGGACCAGCCGGAGCACCCCCTGTAGCCATCTGTTGAAAGATGGTATACATCGCATTAAGAAATGCGGTACTATCGGCTCCAGGGGTGGGAAAAGCCGGATACTGGGGTGCCTGGATCGAAGGCGACCCCGACACCGGCCTCGACGTCTGTGACGCCGGAGACAACACCAGAGGCTGCATCACCTCAATCACAGACGCCTGTCCAGGCGAAGTCGGTGACGCCGGAGAGGGCAACGGCGTCGATGGATGCGGCGTGACCGTGGGACTGACCTCCCAAGTTCTCCGACGCCGAGCCGAAGGCGACCTCGAACGAGTCTCCTTGCTGGAATGACTCTGTGAATCTCTACGGCGCCGGGAGTCTCGATGACGCCGATGAGACCTTGGCGAAGAAGACTTTTTGTGATGTTTTTCCTTTCTCTTCGACTTCGCCATGAATAGTTTAGCCTCACGTTCTTTGAGGGCCTTCGGATTCATGTGCTGACATGAATCGCAAGTCGCGACGTCGTGGTCGGAGCTCAAACACCATAGACAGTCGGAGTGAGGATCTGTAACGGACATCTTGCCCCCACACTCTCGACAGGGCTTGAAACCCAACTTTCTCTGAGACATTATTACTGCAGAGAAGAACTACGCAGCAGAAAATACACTGTAACTACTAAAGTAACAGTAGCTCCCTCGAAGATAACCGTTTCGAATGCACGGAAAAAAGGGAACTGTTGGTACTGACGTCGGCACGTCGGCGAGGACCTCTTATTGCCTGTATGACGTCAGACGGCGTCGCGTGGGCTAGAGTGATGTCCTCGTCGACGTGCAGAAGCTAGGAAGAAGATTTCCGTCGAATGCTGGCGCCATGGGAGTATTCATTAGGTGAGGAATCCACAGGTAGTTGTATCCATCAGAAATAAGGTAGACATAGGTGAGAAAGAAAGGGTTGAGGCAGAGAGAGGGTAGGTACCTAGAAATGTAGAAGTAAGTACTGAGAGAGCTGTTAGAGAGGAGAGTTGTGAGGTATAAGAAATGAGATGGAGTAGGGGAATTGACATGAGATAGAACCTAATTCTGCATACATTTCAAGTGTTCTCCTCTGGCATTCTTTCCAGTCTTCTTCAGGCAACTCTCTTGCAATCCATGCATCCATCACATTAAGGGCCTTATTTAAGAGTTTGGCGGAGGGGGTTACTCCATCACAAATGTGACAGATATCCCTTCCGCTTTATTACGATACTATTATAGCCTATGGAAATCGTTATATGGCGGACAGTACATCCGTCATGTTTGTGACAGAGTAACCCATCTGCCAAACTTGAAATCAAGCCCCAAGTCTTTCCAGTCAATAATATTCTCTCCTGACACACATTTATGATGTTCCTTTCACATGCACATCTAACAGTTTAACAATTGAGAGGCAGATGTACAAACACATTTACTGGTCACAAACCCTGTGCTTAGGTAAATCACAGGGTTTGCTACCAGTATATTTGTTTTTTTAATGTACTAAAGCCATTTATTGATTTTGTAACAGCTTACTAAATAGGTTTAGGAACCCGCGGGGGAGAAGACCCCAGAGGAAGATCCGAGAGGCGGAAGCGGCTCCCGATTGCGCCAGGGCCCGCGACTGAGCGCTCCCTACACCGGCTATTGCCGGGACGTAAATAACTGGAGGCCCTACTGGAGGAAGTGAGTGACCCGGGCGGCGCGCCCGCACCATGTGTGTTCCGGGTGGGTTTTGCTGACCTGCCTGATCGGACGCTCCCGCCTGGGGGCCCGGTGCGGTGCTGAGGAGAGGGAGCAGCCGCCAGCCGTAACCGGCGAGGGCAGAGGAGCGAAACGCAGGGGAAGGCGCCCTCGGGGGACCAGTCCTCCCTGGGGGAACCACGGAACCAAGGAGCCTGAACTCCCCGATCCTGGGGCCCCAATGGATTGGGGCTTCTTCTGGGGGAACCGCCCCGCATAGGAGGTGCGAGGCGCCGGGCGGTGGCGCAGGGCTGGACGATCAATGTGGTAGGCCCCTGTACCACACACCTCATGTGATTGCGGAGCACAACGGTACCCGAGGTGAGTGCTGGCGGACGGGCCAGCACTGGTGCTGTGGAGCGAATTGGGGACACAGTTGGTGGCCATAGGCGCGGGCGGACATCTACTGACCCGGGCCGAGTCCTATCTGAATCCGGGACCGGGAGCCTGGACTTCCCCCCGATCCAAGTGGGTTCTCTGGAGGCGCCTGGGACTGCTGCCAGGACTGGGCGCGGGGGCCCTCGCACCGCCCGATAGTAACTTGGAGGGGCAGGGGCTTACTGGTCTCTCTGGTGGCTGCAGATCGGTAGTCTGAATCGTTGGGGGAGTGGAGGACCCCACGCGGTGCATTTCCACCCCAGATGAGCGAACTTAAACTACCCTGGGCTAGATTGGACCCCTGTACCGTCCGGTGACGGAAACCAAAGACACCAATTCCTTGGCCGTGTTGGGCGGTGCCGCCGGCTCCTTGTGGGACCATGGGAAAGGACAAAGCCTCAAGGCACTCAACTGCCTTGCAGCCGAAGATTGACCAATTCACTGCGCCGTCGGCTTCCTGGGGTGGCGGAGACGCCCCTGTCGAGGGCCACACCTCACCGGATGGGGTGAGTGCCATTCTGCTGGCGATCCAGGCCTCACAACTTGCTGTGGAGACTAAAATCGGAGAGGTAAAGGAAGACTTAGGCCTCATCAGACAGGATCTCAGAAACGCCGTAGGGCGCATTACCACCGTAGAGGCCCGCATCTCACAAACTGAAGATGACTTGGCTGACCTCAGGACCAAAGTAACCCAACTACTGTCTCGCACTAGAGAGCTGCACAGACGAGCCGAGGACGCCGAAAACCGCTCCCGATGCAACAACCTCTGTTTCATTGGATTTCCGGAGGGTGCAGAAGAAAACAAAACACCGGATTTTCTGATGGATACAACTACCTGTGGATTCCTCACCTTATGAATTCGATCCTTGCGCCAGCATCCGACGGAAAGTCTTCTTCCTAGCTGTCTACGTCGACGAGGACGTCATAATGGCACGGCTCCGCGTGACTCCGTCTGACGTCAACGTGCCAATAAGAGGTCCCCGTCGGCGTACTAACGTCAGTTTTTCCTTTTTCCGTGCATTCGACTTCAACAGCGTTTTCTTCCTGGCCCGGTGGTAACTGTAGCGATCTCTTGAAGTTATAATGTCGCCTCCGAAGAAGTCCGGGTTTAAGCCGTGTAGGGAATGCGGGGGTCGGATGTCAGTGACCGACCCGCATTCAGATTGTATTTGGTGTTTAAGCTCCGAACATGATGTGGAAGGTTGTTCTTCGTGCCAGAGCATGAATCCGAAAGCTCTGAAGGAACGCGAAGCAAAGCTCTTCTTGGCCAAGGCGAAGAAGAAGGAACACAAGAAGGTTTCTTCCCATACTTCTCCCCAAAAACATAAGAAGCGGTGTCATCATGACTCTCGGCGCCGTCATGACTCTCGGCGCCGTTCGGAGCGGAGCCGATCGAGGAGTCGTTCGAGGTCGAGATCTCGTTCGTCACGGCGCCAGAAGACGTGGGAGATGAGTCTTACGGTCACGCCTCAGCCGGAGAGTCCGGGGTTGTCACCAGCGCCTTCAGTCTATGAGGTCACTCAAGGTAGTCCTCGCTTCTCACCGGCGCCGAGGGATACTGATGTTCCCCAGACTACACAGTAGTACCCGGCTTTCCCGACTCCAGGGACGGATCCGGACGCATTTTTGAATGCGATGTATGCTGTTTTTCAATCCATGGCCCCTGCTGGTGCACCGGCGGGTCCCACGGGGCCATTGGCATTCAATTTGGGCTCGCCGGCGTCGTACAGGGGTGCTCCATTCATGCCCTTCTGCCCTACAGAGACTGGTGGTCCGGCGCCGGGGGTTTCCCCTGGTAGGAGTCCTTCGCCCGGGACCGTGGATCCGTCTCCGCGCCATCCGGCGTCATTGATGGCCTCATCCAGACCGGCTCCATTTCCTTCTGTACATTTGGTGTCGAGGAGGTCATCTGCTGACTTCGGGCGGCGCCAACTCCGGTGCCGGTTGAATCCGGGAGCCTTCCGGAACCAGTTCAAGGTCTGAGATCGTCGGCGTCGATGGAGTCCTTGTCGACGCCAGCTCTGGAGACGCATTTAAGATCTCGAAGGAAGGCGTTGAGGCTTCTGGAGGAAGAGGAATACAGAAGGCTTGAGGAAGGTGAGATAGAGCCTTCTGATGATTTCCAGGGACTTGCCACTGCAAGTGGTTTGGATACTTCCCCGGAGTGGGACATTGCTTCTCCGGGGGAGTTTACTGAGGAGGCCGCCTCCTTCCATGCTGTAGTGAGGAAGGTAGCTGATTACCTGGATTTGCCTTTGTCCACGGCAGAAGTTAAGACTAACCTGCTCACAGAGGTTCTTCATCCATCTTCCTCCAGTGCTGACCCTTTGTTGCCTTTTAATGAGGCTTTGACTGAGCCTATTATGGACCTATGGAAAAAGCCGGTGACATCTCCTGTGGTGAACAGGGCAGTGGCGAGAAGGCATGGAAGTGCCCCAGGAGGTCCAGTTTTTCTATCTTGTCACCCGACTCCGGAGAGTTTGGTGGTTCAGGCATCATGTTCTGCAAAGTCTGCCCCCGGTACATTCCCTGGTGTTCCGACAGACAGGGAATCCAAGAGGATGGAGCAATCCTCGAAGAACATTTTCTCCTCTTGCAGCATGGCCCTGAAAGCTACCAATTCCACCTGTGTGCTAGGCAGATACATTCATGACTCTGCTAAGGAGATGGCAAAAGATCTGCCACAGGAAGTGCAAAAATCTTTTGGGGCCCTTTTCTTGGATGCGCAAGCTGGCTTGGATACTACGGATTCTATTGCCAGGGCCATGGGAACATCGGTGGCTACGAGAAGGCATGCCTGGCTAAGGTCTTCGGGCTTCTCGTCGGATGTACAATCCACTTTAATGGACCTTCCATTTGATGGGGAAAAGCTGTTTGGGGACAAGGCAGACTCTGCCCTTGAACGGTTTAAGGACTGTAGGGCTACAGCTAAATCCCTGGGTTTGCAGACCCCTTCTGCTACATTGTACAGGCCTTTTTGTAGGTTTCAAAGGTTTGCTAGAGGTTCTACCTTTCGTAGGTCTCAATCTTATGCCCAACAACCTGCCAACCCGCCCTATCGTGCCTTCAGAGGGCGAGGTAGGGGTAGGGCTAGAGGTCCAGCCCAGCAGCTCTCTTCTTCTTCATCCTCCTCTGGTGGACAACAGCAGAAGCAGCCCTAGTTTTCCCCACTTTATCAGTCACACTTCTCCTGTAGGGGGAAGATTGAGTCTTTTTCTGCAGCAATGGAGGTCAATTACAACAGACTCGTGGGTGCTAGGAATTGTGGAAAAGGGCTATGTTCTCCCCTTTCAGGAGTTTCCTCCTCCCTTCCCTCCCCGTCCCTCCTTTTGTTCAGAAGAACATCTTCTGTTGTTGCAACAGGAGATTGTAGTCATGTTGGCAAAGGGCGCTATAGAGTTGGTACCATTGCAGGAAAGGGGTCAGGGGTGATATTCAAGATATTTCCTGATTCCCAAAGTGGACGGTCGTCTAAGGCCGATCCTAGACTTGAGGATTTTGAATTTGTTCCTCAAGCAGGAAAAATTCAAAATGCTGACCCTAGCGCAGGTGCTATTGGCGTTGAACGAAGGAGACTGGAAGGTGTCTGTCGACTTGCAGGACGCGTACTTTCATGTTCCCATAATCAAGTCGCACAGGAAGTATCTCCGTTTTGTGGTCGGATCGCAACATTACCAGTTTGCGGTTCTCCCGTTTGGTTTTACTTCAGCACCCCGGATCTTCACAAAGGTGATGGCAGTTGTTGCAGCACATCTCAGAAAGAGGGAGGTAGCGGTTTTTCCATACCTGGACGATTGGTTGATCAAAGCCAAGTCTCCAGAGATTGTGTTGTCTCATCTGCGAATGACAACGCAGTTGTTGTTCGATCTGGGTTTTTCGGTGAACGTACCCAAATCTCACCTGGAGCCCTCTCAACGCCTCCTGTTCATAGGGGCAGTATTGGACACGACAAGGTTTCGGGCCTACCCACCGCCTCAGCGGGTACGGGACATTCAGGTGCTGATTCCTTGGTTTCAAAGAGGAGCGGCAGTTCCAGTCCTCAAAGTCTTACGCCTGCTAGGTCTGTTTGCTTCTTGCATTCTGTTGGTCACTCATGCTCGCTGGCATATGAGGGCTCTTCAGTGGTGTCTCCGCAGACAGTGATTCCAGCACAAGGGGGATCTCAGGGATTCAATAAAGATCTCCAGGGACGCTGTAGCGGATCTTCATTGGTGGACAGTGGACGGCAACCTTTCCCAAGGAAAACCGTTTTCACTGCCACCTCCGGTGGCCACAGTGATATCGGATGCTTCCACTCTAGGGTGGGGAGCTCATCTGGGGGACCTAGATATGCTGGTCAGCAGAAGGGCAGAGCTGTACAGAAGAGGACACTCTCCAGGTGGGTCATCTTGTGTATCAAGATCTGTTACTCTTTGGCAAAAAAGGTCCCTCCTGAAGGTATCAGGGCCCACTCTACTAGAGCTAAATCTGCATCCTCGGCTCTGGCCAGGGGAGTTCCGTTAATAGATATATGTAAAACGGCAACTTGGGCGTCCCTCCATACTTTCGTGAAACATTACTGTTTAGACTCTGAGATGAGGAGGGACGGTCATTTTGCTCGCTCGGTATTGCAAGATTTCTTAGTGTAATCAGGCGGGCACCCACCACCGAGTGCGGTACTGCTTGGGACTCTATTCATAAGGTGAGGAATCCACAGGTAGTGGTATCCATCAGAAGAACAAGTTACTTACCTTCGGTAACGCTTTTTCTGGTGGATACACCGACTACCTGTGGATTCCTCACGGTCCCTCCCGCCTCCCCGTTGCCTGCCTGGTTACACTCTTATTTTGCAGTATTTAGATTAATATTTATTCTTATATTTTTATATTTATATATATATTTGTTTATATATGAAAGCGCATATATATATATGTTTATATGTATATAGTGATATTTCTCTATTTATTTTTGTATATTTATGTATTTCAGCTCTCAATAAGAATGGATTGTTTAAATGGTCAAGGTTTTGTGTGTGTATATCTTTCTATATTATTTATCAATTTTCATGGTCGGTTTACTCCTATTTGCTTTAAGGGCATGAAAAAAGTGAGGTGAAACTGACGTTAGTACGCCGACGGGGACCTCTTATTGGCACGTTGACGTCAGACGGAGTCACGCGGAGCCGTGCCATTATGACGTCCTCGTCGACGTAGACAGCTAGGAAGAAGACTTTCCGTCGGATGCTGGCGCAAGGATCGAATTCATAAGGTGCGGAATCCACAGGTAGTCAGTGTATCCACCAGAAAAAGCGTTACCGAAGGTAAGTAACTTGTTCTTCTGGAACAATGGATCAAGTCCTGGATGCCGGATCACGCACTCTCGCCATGGTTTGCGATCGAACAAGCACACAGAGCCTTGGGCCCTTGACCCCCAGCTGGTGGTCCCAGGAGGCCCCTTATCGCACACTTCCTTAATTTTAAAGACCGAGACAATATCCTGAGGGAAGCCAGACGTGTCATTAACCTCTGCTGGAACAACAACAAGATCTTAATTTTACCTGACTACACCAGAGAGGTCCAAACCCGGCGTTGGTCATTTGAGCAGGTTAAACAAAAGCTCTGGGCGATGCAACTCCTGTACATGCTCCTCTTTCCGGCACTCCTAAAAGTCATCATGGCAGGCAAAACATTCTTCTTCGACGCACCAGAGGAGGCGTGGGACTGGCTGACAGAGGAAGGGGTCTGGGGTCGGAGGGGTCCCCCAGTCGAGGGTGTCCCCATAGGGGCCGGCCCCCGACTGGCCTCACGAGGGGGCCGCAGGCGCACCAGGTCCAGGCGGGGAGTGACAAGAGGGTCTGCTGTCCAACAGGGACATGAACCTGACGCGGGGGCTAACCCCCAGCCCGGGGGATCGTCCGCAGAGACTCCTTGTCCCCACTCCCCCGAGCGAATGCCGACTAATGATAACCTTAGCCAGTCTCCTATACTTGGATAGGATTCACCACTGATCCGTGGTTCTCAGTGGGTGCCGCTCGGCCCTGCCAGTCGCCGCCTGACCCGCAATAAAAAACATCCACACTGTTGCTGGCCGGCGCTCTGCCACTGGCTGGTTCGCCACGCTTAACTTTCACTGTCTAATGGTTTAACGATCTGTTTTGAATGGAGGGGTCCATCACTTCACTATAGTGACGGACGATCTGGCCGCGTTACCTAGTTTGGGTAGTTGGGCGACAGATGCTTCTGGGGACGAAGTATGGGGTGGGGGGGAGTTGGGGGCGTGCAGTTAATAGAGGGATTTAGAAAGGTTATTTGGTTAAGTTTCCTTTTCCTTATTGTTGCTTTTGTTTTCATCATTATTCTTTGTTTGGGACGACTGAACTCAGACCCCTCAACGGGTCCTCAACACTATGACACATTGACACAATGGACAAGTGGCCCAGATTAACCCAAATACTGTTGTGGAATGTAAACGGCCTGCTAGACAAAATTAAGAGGTCCGCAGTATTTAGCATTCTCCGTAGATACACCCCATCTGTGGTCCTGTTGCAAGAAACTCACCTCCTGGGTACCCATTGCCCCATATTAGTACGAGGGGGTTATGACAAAGTTTACCATGCAAGTTTTGCACGTGGATTAAGGGAAGTGGCCATTCTTCTCCACCACTTGCTGCCAATGGTGGTTGCCTCAACGAAGTCCGATCCACAGGGGAGGTTTGTGATGGTGTCTGGGACACTCCACGGATCACCGTGTAATTTTGTCTGCGCATACGCCCCCCCAACGGGTTTTGATAATTTCTTGGTCGTGCTCCCCCGTGCCTTGGTGGACCTCCCTCAGGGTGCCACTATAGTGGGTGGAGACTTTAACTCAGTTTTAGACCCCTCATTGGATGTCTCGGGGACAGTGTCGGTCGCCCGCACTGTAAGGGCTTCAAGCTTGCGTAGATGGGCGGACGGTCTTGGTATGTACGAAGTGTGGAGAACTTGGCACCCAAGAATGAAACAATACACACACACCTCGGCGGCACACCAATCACATGCTAGAATCGACCTCATATTTATGCCAGCCCAATATGTACCCAACGTCACAGGCACAGAGATCTTGCCCCAGGGGGTTTCTGACCACTCACCATTGCAAATCAGACTAGGTGACCTGGATCCGACCCGGCGCCCGCTGTGGTGCCTAAATGCTTGGCACTTACAAGAAGACGACTACACTCAGGATATCCGAAACCACCTTACCCAATACTTTGAACATAACTTAGGTACGGTTCTATCCCCAGGCACAATTTGGGCAGCCTGTAAGGCCACCCTTCAGGGTTATGCCAAACACCTTGTTCATATCCGGGAACGCGCCAGGGACGAACAACTGTCAATCCTAGAAGCTAAGGCATTATGACTTGAACGCCAGGGCGCGGGGGACATGTCCGCCCCCATAACGCGACAACTCACTAGGACTAGAGAAGAGATTAAACAACTAACACTCGAATCTGCAAAACATATCTGGAGAGCGAAAGCTGCCCGGATATACGGCTAGGGGGACAAGAACGGAAAGCTCCTGCATTGGCTGGCCACGCGACCTCTAGCCGACAGAGTCATTCCTGAAATACTTAATGCGTTGGGAACACTTGTTAACTTCCCTGGTGATATTGCACAAACCTTTGCTTCCTACTACACGCAACTATATGCGGAACGCCCTAGGCCGCCAGCCGAGAGAGAACTCCCCCTCTTGGAGGACGTGGTGCTCCCCCAGATCCCACAGGGGGTGGGAGAGGCTCTAGATGCGGAAATAACCTTGGCTGAAATCACCGGGGCAATAGCGAGCCTTTCATCAGGTAAAACTCCCGGCCCAGACGTCTTCCCATCAGAACTCTACCATAGATGTAGTGAGATATTAAGCCCTCACCTCCTCACCATGTACGAAGAGGCTGAAAAAGAGGGCCATTTTCCCCCCGAGATCGATCAGGCTACCATAGTGGTAATTCCCAAGACCCAGCCCCCGTCGTGTAACTGCTCGGCATACCGACCTATCTCCCTTCTCAACACCGAAATCAAAGTGCTCTCAACAATACTAGCCACCAGGCTGAAGCCTGCTCTCTCTACTGTGATACACCCTGACCAATGTGGGTTTATGCCCTCACGCAGCACCAGACACTGCATTAGGCGATTGCAGTCGGCCTTAGCATATCGGGGGACACTATCTCGTTCACCACTAGCTCTTCTCCTCCTAGACTTTGAAAAAGCCTTTGATACTGTGGACTGGTCCTACCTGGAACAAGTCCTCCGACACAACGGAATAGGACCAAAGTTCTGAGGCCTCGTCAAATTACTCTACTCTAACCCGATGGCCCGTGTCAGGGTAAACGGGGTGGTCTCGGACCCATTTCACATATGTCGTGGCACTCGCCAGGGATGCCCCCTATCCCCACTATTATTTGCGCTCGTGATAGAACCCCTGGCGAAAATACTGCAGGAAGACCCCCTAGTGGAAGGATGGGCATGGCCGGAGGGCCCCGAAGACAGAGTGGCTCTTTACACGGACAACGTCCTCATCTACATCTCAAACCCGGCCACCAGCGGTCCACGGATCCTAGAATTATTAGATCTATTTTTCCAAGCTTCTGGCCTGGCTCTAAAACCCGGCAAATCTCTCCTGGTTCCCTTACACCCCTCTAGAGAGTGTATTGACTAGCAAAGCAATATCCCAATCCGTAGAAACAATTTTAAATATCTAGGCATACATGTAGCCTTGTTGCCTGAGCAGGCATGGGAATTAAACGTTACGCCACTCACCCAAAAAATTAAAATGGACCTCCAAAAATGGAAGACCCTACCCCTTAACTTGCAGGGCAAAATAGCCCTTTATAAAATGATGATACTTCCCAGATTCCTATATCTCCTATAAAACTTCCCACACTCAATCCCTCGAAAGTGGTTTGCCGAAATGGACACAGTGGCGCGCCAGTTCTTGTGGCACAGTTCCCGCCCCAGGCTGGCACTAGCCACATGCCAGAGGGACACCTATGACGGAGGGCTGGGTATGTCCAATATTTATCTTTACTACCTAGCCACTCACCTCCTGGTGATCAATGACTGGCTGGGAGGAGGGTGGTCCGACCCTGCCTATCGGCGTGAGCTCCAGACACTTGGGTTCTCTGGAGTCTTTGATGCTCTATACGGGGGCCGTGTCCCCTGTGAAACCCCAGACGTCACGAGAGTGGTGTTACTGGGCTGGCGCGCGGCCCAAAGAGTAACAGGGTGGGCGGGGCGCCTCACCCGACAGACTCCACTGTGGCGAGGAACTCACCTGCGAGAGGTCTCATCACTAAAGGGATTCCAAAAATGGGACAATATAGGGATATCCACCTTTGGAGATGTCTGGGGCGAGTCTCATATGCGATCCTTTGCAGACCTCCAAGAAACTCACTCTCTACATGCCACTCAGTTCCACAAATACCTACAACTCAGATATGCTCTTCTGGTACATGTTAAACCAGGAGACAACATCCCTGACAGCAGTCCCATGGAAGTGAGGTCCCTGATGTGTGGTCTGGGCAAAGGAGGTATTTCCCAACTATATCGCTCCTTGCTCTCCCATACTGCCCCCCCCTTGTTGAGCTCTGTCGGAAGTGGGAGGGCTGGGTGGGCCCAATTGAAGAGGCAGATTGGGCAGATGAACTTATGGCCCCCAGAACCTTATCAATGTCATCCCGATTCCGAGTGCAACAGACCTTCTTCCTTCACACAGCCTACCTCACACCGGCAAGACTCTTTAGGGCTGGGCTGTGACAGACTCCTGCCTGTCCCCGATGTTCCAGCCCGGACGCTGATTTCTTTCACATGATCTGGGCATGCCCCGTTATATCGACATACTGGAGGGCAATAGTGGGAGAAATCTCAAAGGTCCTTCACTCAGAGGTGGAGGTTGCCCCCCCTTCCCCTTCTCCTAGGGGGTAATGGGAGAGATGGATTTAAGGAGAGCAGAGCGCACCTTTGTTGGTGTGGCATGTTTGGTGGCAAAGAGGGACATCATGGCGGAATGGAAGGCAGAATTGGACCCCACACTGACTAAATGGAAGCGAGGTGTTGATTGGTGCGCACTATGTGAGAAACCCGTGTACGAGGCCAGGGGATGCCCAGGAAAATATAACAAGATATGGGGGAAATGGGAGTGCACGTGACATACCAGGCAGAGGAAGATGTGAAATCCCCCCTGACAGGCTTACATAACTGAGTCGACCTTCTCCTGGGGGTCCCCTTGGCCCACCCGCTCCCCCCTGGCGACCAAAAGCTCACAAACCATGACTGGGCCTCTCAGACCCAACACCACACAGCCGAACACTCTCAGGCCCTCTGGGTTCACACAAGACTTTATCCCAAACGACTCAGATTCTAGGCCACATTTTGGTTGTCTCAAAACCACTCTATTTCTATTTCACTGTATTGTATCTTATTACATCCTATTTCACACCACGTCACATTACTTATTGTTGGACATCTGTGTACGCTGTATTATTACTATTATCATCCTTTTTATTTTTCTGTTTTTCTGTTTTTCATTGTTAAGTGTATGGTTTGTGAAATTTGTATTTTGAAATCTTATGTTCTTCCTCTTGTTAAAAGCAATAAAAATATCTTTAGAAAAAAAAATAGGTTTAGGAAACCACACCCAATCGGTATTTGGAAGGACCATGTTTAGGGTGTCCTTTCAACTACAGATGCCTTATGGTATGTATTAATGTTTTGTGACTGACTGTCAGTTGCAAAACATTACTATTTTACTAAATATTGAAAGGTACTGATAACCCATTTGCAAATGGAAAGGGTTCCCTAAGGGAATAGGTCAAAGAAGATTTGCTTTATTTAAACGCAATCACAGATTTGACTGCCTGCTTACCCTAGCAGGCCACAATACTTCTGTTTGCAACACATTGTAGTGGGTTGCAGTTTGCAACCCACTTCATTAAAATGCATGAGTTAGGTTGGATTCTATAAGTGCCCTTTTTTCATTGGTTATAGCCTTTTCAGAATGCAGTGTTGCTGAAACACCTCTGGGCATTCATGGGCTTTATAAAACTAATTTTAATTTCAGTATGATTTCTATTTTTAGGAACAGACATATTAGTACAATGGTAGGTTTTTTAAAATATTTACTGGTCATGAATGGCGACCAGTATTTTACGAGCAGATATTTGTATATATGGCCCTTTCTCCTTTACCACCAGTTGCCTTGGGAATATTACCAGATCTTTTTACCCAGGTCATATTATATGACACAGGACTGTACATAGATAGAAAAAGGTGCACGCCTTAAATTTCAGTGCCACCGCATGCAGTTCACAACAGCACATAAAATGTCAAGGGTGTAATACTTCCTCCAAATGAAGAGGCAGATGTATCTAGCCTTGCAAATAGCAGAATAACAGATTGAAGCAGTGCCTTAAGATTCTTTCTAGATTTGTTTTTTGCTTCAGTTGTCATTAACCCATATTATGCTGACTCCAATTGGCAGCTGCTCTTGGCATACTCCAACTCAAGCAGGGGGGCTCTGGTTGGCCAGAAGTGTGACAGTTCTATCTGCTGCCCTAGGAGCAAGAGCATCCCTCTGAGACTGGCACTGTTTAAAAAGAAAATGCTTGTGATGGAGCCCTTGGTTCTCCAAGTCTGTGGACTTGCGTTTAGAAAGGTTGATGTATAAAGATTCAAATCAATGATCCAAGGCAGCAGGAGGAAGTGGGGCTGTGATGAGACAAAGAAAGGTATCACCTCAAGAAGGAAGAGGTTCTTAATGTTCCAAGAAGCAGGAGAGTTGAGGGGCATTGACAGGAGTGGGTTGAACCAAGCAGGAGGTGAGGATGCCAATCACTCCCAATAGGAATTAATGAGCGGAGGGTGAGAGAATCACGAAAAAGGGTTGCTGAGGATCTGCCAGAGTAGGGTGAGGTGAGGGAGTCTAGGCGGGCTGGAGTGGGAAGCAAGGTTTGACATCATGGAAATGAGGAAGAGGCTCTTAAATAGCAGGACAAGGATGAGCACCAGGAGTAAACAGACAAAGGCCACAGAAGGGCAAAGACCAATAGGTTCCGGTGGAGAATGAAGACCAGGAAGTAATGAATAACCAAGACGAGGAGAACCAGGATGAGAAGGACCAGGACCAGTAGAAAAAGTGCAGGGAGACTTAGGACCAGGAGAATGAGGATGAGGAGGAATACAAGGATTAGGAGGGCAAGAACGAGGAGGGTGAGAGGCATGACCAAGAAAAAGACCTGAAGGAGTGCCACAACGAGGGCCCAGAAGCATAAAGAGCAGCTGAAGGGCAAAGACCGGGAGAAAAAGGTGGATGACCAGGACCAAAAGAAGCACTAGCCTTCAAATGAAGATGTCCAGAACGAATGCAAGGAGGAGGAGGCCACAGGGCAAGAGAATGAAGTCCATTAATAGGAGGAGGACGTGGACCACCAGGCTGAATAGATACCAGGGCCTAGATGAATGGAATGAGGACAAGCAGGACATGGACCAGGAAATGAAGCAGGACAACGGCAGTGAGTACAAGGAGGAGGAAGATGAACAAGTACAATGGCCAGGGGAGCCAGACCAAGAGGTAAAGGGCCGGGAGAATGCGTAGAAGCAGGGGAAACAATAAGGGCCTCATTTACAAGGTCCTAGTGCCACACAAAGCCACTGGAGCGTCATTTGTTTGATGCTCCAGTGGCACAGGGTGCCAGCCCATATTTACAACGCCACACAAAGCCACCTTGCTTGGCTTTTCATGGCTTTGTAAGTATGGCCCCCTTTCACACATAAATCTGCGTGAAATGCACTTTACATGCGTGTTGCTGTGGATGTTCCTATGTAACCACCATGGAACCTGACGGAATCTGAATCATTCTCAGATGTACAAGGCTGGTAATGTGTCAGATTTCTATTCCAACTAAGGGGTGGCGTTAAAGTGGCACAATGAGGAAAAATAACATTATTTCTCCCTGTTTTTAGGGTCGAGCTTGTGAATGCGTATCGCATGTGAGGCACTGTTGTGTTCAGTAAAGGGCTTGGAGCCCTGTAGCTCACCATTTGTTGCTTTGTGTGGCACTCTTCTTTACAGCCTCATAATTCATCAAAGCACATTTGGCATCATTTCTGTTTCTCTGTGTGTAGCAGGGATCAAGCACTAATTGATTTTAACTTAATTAGTGCCCGTCCGCTGCTCCCTACATGAGCAAGGTAATATTTTGTTATAACTTCCAGTGCCCCGCAAACAGAAGGCTTGTGACTCGCCAAAACGTGCCCGGCAGGATAAACAAAATTGCAAAGTTTCATTTTTTAAAGCTAATGTTTTTTTTATTTTGTTAAGTCATCTTTTCTCAGTTTCCACTCATGTTTTTGTTTTGTTTTTGCTCATGGGTGCTTTTGTCAAAAGATGACAATAACCTTGTTCGAAATTTGTGAAACCTAGTGCATTGCAAATGCTTGTTTTCCTCTTTCTATCTGTGCTGCATTCTGCAGCACACAGAGAGAAAACGCTGTTAATGATTATTTATGTGCAGGAAGGTGTCCTTTCCTGCTCATAAACAATCCTCCCTGCAACACAGGCACCCTTGCAACATGGTGCAAGGGTGCCTGCGTTGGCGCGAGGCAGCAGTTTGTGCACCAACACTGAGGAAAGTACAGGGATGCGTTGTATTTCTGTATTATGACACATTCCTGCACTTTCAAAGTGATGCGCAGCAGGCTGGCTTGCAGTGCCATGCTGCGTCATTTCCTCGTAAATGGGGGCCTAAGACTTTAAGGTCTAGAGCCTACAGAGATAGGAATAGAAAGACCTGGACCAGGAGTACGAGGAGAGGGAGCAGGAGAAAAGGGAGCAGGAACAGGTGGAGTGCCTTGGCGCAGGTGGAGAAGTAGGGGGATCACAAAAAGGAACAGAACCATAGCAGTCAAGAGACCAGGGCCAGGAGAATGTGGAGCAGAAGAGCCAGGAATGAGAAAAGGATGACGTAGATCTGGAGAACGGGGAATAGGAAGATGAGGAGCTGTAGACAAGGACCAAGCAGAGGAGGACCAAACGAATGAGGGCCAGAAAGACAATGGCCAGTGAGAGGTATAGGAGGAAGAGGACCAGGGAGAAGAGGAGGAGGACTAGGAGCAATAGGAAAATTGCCATGAGATCAAGATCATCAGTTGAAGTTGGATAAGGAGCAGGAAGACCAGAAGAACAAGGATGGGTAGATCAGGCAAAGACCAGGAATGAGCACTGCCCACTAAGAGGGCAGTGCTCAGGGGAAGTAGGGCCAAAAGTTCTAAGGCCAGGGAAATGAGGGGGAGAAGGGCAAAACAATCACTAGGGGGTTTGGGAACGGGCAAATGAGGAAAAGGACCAGGACGAAGAAAAACATAAGGGAAGTCAGCATATGAAGGAGAATCTGGAGCAGGAGGAGGACCCGGAGTAAGAGAAAGACAATGAAGATGAGTAAGAGAACCAAGAGGAATACCAGGACTACTAGAGGAGCCAAGCGCAAAGTAGTCTAGGACTAGGTGAGTGAGGAACCAAGGGGAAGGAGGGGGGACAAATAGGAAGACAGACTAAGGAGGAGGAGTGGGATTACGACCAAGAGGTCTAGAGTTAAGAAAATGAGGACAAGGACAAGGAGGAACAGTGGAAGAGGTGGACCACGGGCAGGTGCATTAAGACCAATAGGAGGGCGATGACCACTGAAAGGA
This sequence comes from Pleurodeles waltl, assembly GCF_031143425.1. NCBI lineage: Eukaryota > Metazoa > Chordata > Amphibia > Caudata > Salamandridae > Pleurodeles > Pleurodeles waltl. Next base: position 664,132,903 of record NC_090448.1, read on the forward strand.
TCTGGGAAACAAGTAGGGTCAGGATGATCTTCAACAGGCCTACCAGGTGGCAGGCCAGGACCAGCATGGCAAGAGCATGCAGAGAGGAGTGATGAGGGGGAAAACCAGAAGATGGAGAACCAAGAGGGGGAGGCCATGATGGTAACTAGGGGAACCAGCATCAATAGGTCTAGGGCCAGGAGAATGAGGACCATGAAGATAAGGACCACGTGACCAGGATGATGATTATGAGGAAGAGGACAGGCAAAACCATCAGTTTGAAGAGTTCAAGGACCAAAAGTAAGACTAGTGGAGAAACACAATGGACAGCTACAATAATCAACAAAAGGATGAGGGCCAGGAGAACGAGGAGCAGAAGGACTAGGCACAGAAGGACTTGGATGAGGCGAGAAGGACCAATAAGATGAGAATGATGTAGATGGGAGGTTAATGACCACCATTACTAGGGTGACTAGAAACAGGAAGAGGATCAGCAGGAGGATGAGTACCATCATGAGGATAATGATCAAGGGCAGCAGATCCAAGAGATCTAGGGCTATGAGAAAAATTAGCAATATTCGTGTAGTCTAAGAGGGCCAGGGTCCAGTGAATGAAGAAAAGTAACCAGAACCAAGAGAACCAGTGCCACTGGGCATATGAGAACCAATGTCAGGAAGGTAAGGAACAAAAGGATCACCAAAGGACCAGAACTAGCAGCATGATTAGGATCACCTAGTACAGAACCAGTACAGCCAAGAGGACCCGCGCCAGGAATATAAGGAGGAGCAGGACCAATATACAGAAAACAATGAGAAGAAGGACCAGTTGGACAATTACAAGGAATAAAATGACTAGGCAGAGGCCCAAGAGAAGATGGACCAGGAGGAAGACAAGGAGGGCCTAGGAACAGAAGGAGGATGTGGACCACGACCACCAACAGGATCATGAAAACCTGAAGGACAGGGTCCAGGAGAATAATGAGCAGGTACACCAGGAGTAAGGATGAGAACCAAGAGTATACGAATCATAAGCAAAAGGAAACAAAGGAACAGGTATGGTGGAAGAACACGATGAACTAGAGGAGGATCTGGGCCACCCAGAATAACAAGGGAAAGAAGATGGCCAGTACTATGAGGACCAGGAATGGGAGGACTATAAAGAGACCGGTCCAAAGTCAGAATCAGAAGCTTACTACACACGCTCCACACCACTTTTGAGGTTACTGGAGCTTGGACAAGGAAAGTTCCATCGGACTGCATAAGCGGAAGTTTCATGGACTCTGTCCATGGAGGAGTGTAGCAGGTAGAATGGCTGTCCCTTGAAAGTTCCAGCAAAATTAGAAAACTCTGAAAGGGTTCTTCTGTGCATAAAATACATTAATCCTGAGAGCTCACAGGTTAGAGGAATGTTCCCTAACAACTTTAGGAACAGGGTCTGCCATATAAGAGAAAAGCTAATTTTCCCCAAGTCAGTTACACAGTTAAAGGAACCAATGACAGAAAAGAAAAACACACTTATAGGCCCCTAGCAAATGTAGGACACTGGGACAAGATAAAACAGGCATGTATGTTCCTCAGGGTCTTCAACGGTGTTCTTTTTATTTTGGGGCAGTGAGCTGACCAGTCTTTGAAGAAATAATCTTTCTACCTGACATCTAGAACAGCATTACGAAAGATTTAATTACCAGATACTGTACGTGACCTTGATATCTATAGGCCAAAGGACAAATATTTTTTCATGGGAAAAAATGTATATTAGTTTGAATATTTTGTATAGTGATGGAAGTTTCTGCTTATTTTTATTAAAAAGAAGTGCAAAACAAGACATGATCATAGTACTTCTGTACCTTGTGCTAATGTTAACAAGGACCAGGAAGAAGAGGAGTACAACTAACAGGACAAGAAAGTCAAGAACCAATAAAAGGAGGTGATGTGCCAGCGCGGCAACATGGTGGACATGTCTGCCCAAGCTCTGGTAACAGTCTCATCGATCCTACAAAATCCACTCTCTACCTATCAACCCTTGAGTGGAAATGGAGGGACCAGGGGGAGGCTGGTTGCAGACTAGTCCTCCCCTGGGAAGTTTCATGGGAAGCAGGAGGGAGGACAGGATTGGCTCATGTGGGGAAGGGTTACGAGAGCCGGAGGGGGAAGTGAGGTCCGGCTCTCGGGGCAGTAACAGGGGAGATGGAGCTTTTGAAGCTCCGTGAGTTAGGTAGGGTTTGTTTGTGATGTGTAGGTTGAATTTGCAGGCGAGTGCACATGCTAATGCATGCTTTCATTGCAGGCTCCGGAACGCGATTGCATGTCTGCGACACGATCCGCGGGTGAGTCCCAGATGGACTCCACCTTGGAGGCCCGGCCCGACCACGAAGCAGTACAGGCCGCGGTATGTACAATAGGAGCAGCAAGGCCCGCAGGTCTTTTGCGGCCAGGCGTGCTCACGGAGGCATAGGTCACCTGTAAAGGCTAACCCGGGCAGCCTCGTGGAGTGTGAGAAGAGGGTGGACCTTAGTGGCACAAAAGGGCAACAGACGCTGGTGGGCCTGGCTGCCAGATGACAGAAGAAGGATGCTGGCATACCAGCAGGTAAGGAGGATTGGTGGGTCGTGTGGGATGCTCATGGAGGGGGGTCAACAAAAAAGTCATGCAAATCCATTGGTGTGGGGCATTGGGTTATTGTAAAGGAGCGTGAAACTCAGGGTGGCAGAGGAGAAGGCAGAAGGGGGTAACAAGGATGGCCAGACAGAGTCAGCAGTGGTAGGGGTTGTTGCGCGCAAGGACACCAAAGAAGAGGGTGGGCACAAGAAGCGGTTACCTTATATAGGGCTGGCCATGCCGCTGGGACCACATCTATCAGACAAAATGGAAGGCAGGATTTGGAAGCATGAATATGTGGAGGGAAACACCCGGAAGAACGAGTCCGGAACCACGAGGTTGTGAAAAACTAAAGCGAAACAACGCTTTCCTTTTCCACGACTTCCTGGTTTTGGTACCTTAACCACGCATGTCTGAACAACGTATATGCGTGGTTAAGGTACAGAAGAAGGGAGTCGGAGTGGAAGCAGTGAAGGAGGAGGTAAGTTGTGCTGGGACTGGGTCTGTTTTTTGGGGGCGTGGGCGGGCTCGGGGTGATTAGGGTTTGGGGGGCAGAGTTTAGGTTTAAGGGGTGGGTTGGGGTGTTTAGGTTTTAGGGGCGGGGTGGGGATTCGGGTATTTTTTGTTTTTGTGGTGGGGCTGGGGGTGATTAGGGTTTGGGGGAGGGGATCAGGGTTTAGGTTTAAGGGGTGGGGGGTTGGGGTGTTTAGGTTTTAGGGGCGGGGTGGGGACTCGGGGTATTTTTAGTTTTTGGGGTGAGGTGATTAGGGTTTGGTGGGGAGGGGAGGTCAGGGTTTAGGTTTAAGGGGTGGGGTGGGGGGCTGGGGTGGGGTGGAAGCATGCTGGGTTGTGCATGCTGATTGCTAATGCCTTTACCAGGAATGCGTTTACAACGCTAAAATCGTTGTAAACGCATTAGTGTTAAAGGCATTAGTGGTTAGAACGAGGTGGTTGTTCCGACCTTGTTGTAGAGCCACGGGTGGTTTAGGCACCCATGGTTCCGAGATATAACCATATGTGGATGTCTTTAAGCTCCTTCAGAGGGATATTCAGATGAAGAGGGGTCGAAAGAGAAAGAATGGGAGTTAGCCAGGAGACCCAGGGTTCCCATTATCATGGAGAACTGGACGTCGGCATTTTTAATAGATGCCAGCGTTTATTGTGACAAATACTCTGACAGGGCAATCGCCTTTTTAAATACATAAACATTATTAGGGTTTGACTGGCTTGGTTATGATGATGAGAAATTCCGGGCTTGGATTAGTGTCAGCCATGAAAAGCCGTGGGGTGACGTGGATTCAGAACTCTGGATGCAATGGATGTCATCCACCCAGTCTACTGCATCGACTCGTACTGCAAGTGGATTGCTTATCACTTATAAATCCTTTCAGCCGTGCCCCGCCCAGCAGGGGGTGGGTAGTGGAGTCAACACCGGAGCCAGGAGCATTTCAGCAGGGGGAACATCCAGGGCGTGTTGGAATTATAACAAGGGTTCTTGCAACAGGAATCCGTGCAGATTCAAGCACGAATGCTCAAAATGTAGGGGCAGACATACTATCACACAATGTTTGACGCCGGCCAGCCCGGCAGAGAATGGAAGGCAGGATGGGGCTGAGGACAGCAGCGCCCTGCTATTCCAAAGGGCTGCAACGCCAATTAAGTTAGATGCACTGTTGCCTTGGCTGGCACGTTATCCTGAGGTGGATGTGGCATTGAGAAAGGAATGGGGATTTCGGGAAGGTTTTCAAGTGGGATACCAAGGACTTAGGGTTTGCAGATGGGCTGACAATTTGCAGTTAGCGTGTGCAAAGAAACAAGGCAACGCAGGATTGCGGGACCCTTCTTTCACTGGCCACTGTCAGATCTCATGATCTCTCCTTTGGGGGTGGTGCTGAAGAAGCAGGAAGGGGAGTACAGGTTGATGCTTCATTTGTCATGGCCAGATGGTACTTCGGTTAATTACTTCATTGCTACAGAAGATACTTGAGTCGTATATGCCTAAGTTGATGATGCAGTGAGTTTGGTCTGACACTGTGGACAGTGGGCTTACCTGGAAAATGTGACATCAAATCTGAATTTCATTTACTACCTATTCACCCAGGGGATTTTTCCTTTTTGGGGATGCAGTTTGATGGAGCTATTTATGTGGATAGGGCATTGCTCATGGGTTGCATCATTTAATGTGCACTTTTTGAGTCTTTCAGCTCCTTCCTGCAATGGGACTTTGTGAAGGGAAGTGGGCATATGGGGGTTACGCACTACGTGAATGACTTCTTGTTTGTTGGCTAGGCGGGCTCAGGTGAGTGCAGCAGGGCACTGCGTCAGTTTAAAGCTCTGACTGATAGTTTTGGGGTGTCCCTGGCTCCAGAAAGAAACAGAGAGCCCCAGTTTTGTCTGGGGATTGAACTCGACATGGTTAACATGATCGCACATCTGCCCAGGCCAAAAGTGCTGAAGTTTAAGGCTTTTTTGGAGGAGGTGATGAGTGAACGACGTTTGGAGCTCCAGAATTCACAGAAACTGTTGGGTTTCCTGAACTTTGCTTGTAGGGTGGTAAGGGGGCGGACGTTTTGCAGGCGGCGTGTCTTTGTCTGGTACAACACTTCCCCATCACAGGATTTGGATGTCCATGGCAGTGAGAGCTGATTTGGGGGTTTGGCACTCTTTTCTTGATGAGTTCAACGGGGTATCTATGTGGTTTCATGAGGAAAAGATGGTGTAACAAGTGCAGATTTCCTCAGATGTGGCTGGGGCAAATTATTTTGGCTTGTTTTGGGATGGCAGGTGGTGTGTGGAATGCTGGCCACAGCACTGGCTGCAGCAAGGGCGCAGCATTGCATTCTTGGTGTTTTTTTCCTCTCTTGGTGGCATAGGCCATGTGGGGTGATGAACTGCAAAATAGGACGGTGTTGTTTCAGGTGGATAACATGATAGTAATGGAGCTGGTGAACAGGCAGAAGGTGGGCAACTTGAGGGTTTTGAGGCTGCTGAGGCGATTTATGCTGTTTTGCTTGATTATGAATATTGTTTTCAAAGCGGCTCATGTGCCAGGAGTGAACACTGTTATAGCTGACTTGTTATCTCGTTCACAGCGGCATCACTGTTGCAGCATGGCTCCAGGAGCAGAGTAGGTCAAGGTGGTGGTCCATATGGAAGTTTGGGAGTGGAGGGCTTGAGAGTTCTTAGGCTGCTGGATAAGTCTTTAGCTAACTCTACCCGGAGGTGTTATCTAGCGTGGATGGATTTTCAGAAGTTCCAGGAGAAAATAGGGTGGACATCGAAGAGGAAGCACAATGACAGGGAAGGATTTGTGATGCTTTATGTATGGGAACTGATGGACAAGGTTCGTCTCTGATGACTATTGCAGGCAAACTGGCTGGTTTGCCTTTTTATGGAAAGCTGCTGTGGGGTTTTGACCTGGCTGGAGATTAAATGTTTGGGAAGGTCCTGAAAGGTTGGGGCAGGGAGAGACTGGGTTCGGGGAGGGGGCTGAGGGAAGCCATTCCATTTGAGCTGTTGGTTGATGTATTGGATTGTTTGGGTGGGTGCTGTAATTACAAGTTGGAGGTGGCATTGTTCCGCTTGTGTATGATTTGGAAGTTCTCTGGGACAGAGATATGATATGATCAAACAATTGAAGAGAAGTAGATATAAACCGAGGAATGTAAAGAAAAGTAATTTATCGGAATCACAATTGAAAGCTTTATCGAGTTTAAAACAAGACAAAAGTATTGTTATCAGACAATTTGATAAAGGTGGGAATGTAGTTATTTTGGATGTTGATGAATATTTGGCAGAAGGAGAAAGACAGTGTGGGGGATTGGTGTGTGATCTGGGCTACAGAGAACACGGACGCGGATTTATAACCCTTAACAGGGATTTTCTTGATTTATTTTAAGTTCTAGGAAAGGTGGAACAAATAATAGAACGGTAGCTTTTCTTTTCCTTCTTTTGTTTCTCTTCCGCAAGTCTGTGGAACCTCCAAGGTCTTTAATGGTTTCCTTTTGTTTTCTCCCAGGTGGCGATCTCCGGGTGTCCTCCCCTTGGTATCACGATTTCCCTCGGAAGAACAAAAGAAGATACAGCAGGTAAGTGGGACGGTTTTTCTTGATCTCCTGATTTGGGGTTTAGTGAGGGGAGGGGAGGAGGTGTGAGGGGAATAGGAAGTGAACAGTCAAGCAAATAACTAATACGAGTTATGGTGTTTTTGTTTTTTTAGTGGGGTGGTTTGGGGTTTGTAAGGGAAGGTGGTTCAGGGCTCTCTAGAGGTTAAAGGTCGAGTGGTAGGGTGCCCTGGGAGTTTCCCCAGTCCTTAACCTCCTGTATCTTACCACCCTCTCTCCTTCCCCTTCTCTCTCCTTATTGTGGTTGCCCTTAAAAAGGGCACGTACCTTGTGCAGCCACGACCCTCCTGGGCCGTGGCAGGCTATCTCGTGTCCTTTCCGTCTTTCTGCTCCGGCCGTCTTCTTCGGGTCGGGGTCTGTCCTCGTCTCCGGGTCTCCTCGCGCTGGGGATCTTTGGTGTTTTCCTTGCTCCGTCTTCCGCTCCTCGCCCTCGATCGCGGCGTCTTCACTTTTTAAATCTCCGGCAACCCGGAAGTCCGGGGCCGATTGCCATCTCCACCCCCACGCGTCTCCATGACGACGTGGGCGGAAGCCGGGGAAGGCGTCTGGCGAACTCCAATATTGATTCTCAGTAGGCGAGGCGAGCGACGCCCGCCTACAGACAGTTAAGTGATAAGAACTGTTATATGAAGTCTAATAGAGAGGAGGTCAGGAGAACCAATGAATAATATTTTGAAATGCTTTTTGATTGGAGAGAAATGGGTCTGATAAAATGGGAAGAATATTCATTCTTAAAATGTGATTAGCCGACGATACCCATATTATACCTTTTACCTAAGGTGCATAAGGACAAACTGAATCTACCGGGAAGACCAGTTGTGTCAGCTATGGTTCCCTTTTGGAGAACACCTCTAAATATATTGACTACTTTCTCCGTCCATTCGTGGAGATAGTACCCCTCATGTGAAAGACACTACGCATTTTTTGAAGATCATAGAGGACATACAATGGGAAGATGACTATTTGTTGTTGACACTAGATGTTGCGAGTCTTTATACTAGCATTGATCATGAGTTGGGTCTGAGAGCAATTAGACATTATATGCGAGCAAGATCTATTTCATTATTGTTACATACAAAAGAATTTATGTGACATGATTAGCTACTGTTTGAGAAATAATTTCTTTTTCTTTGACAATCAAGTATATAGACAATTGCAAGGAACGGCAACGGGAACTTGCTTTGCCCCCAGCTACGCAAATTTCTTCTTGGGCTGGTGGGAGGAGCAGATTTCCATTGAGATGAAGGAGTTTGATGAAAAAGTGATTTTGTGGTGTAGATACACAGATGATATTTTTGTGATCTGGAGAGGAGATGTGTCATCTGCCATGAGATTTGTTTAAAGTCTAAATCAGAATGACTATAATTAAGAGTTTGTTGAACAGCACAAAAAATATTGAATTTTTAGATGTTGAGATGGTTGTAAAGAATAATGTTCTTACTTCCAAATTACATAGGAAACAGACGGCAGAAAAAAGCCTACTTTATGCTCGGAGTGCACATCCCTCCAGCTTAGCTCAAAGTATTCCTTATGGGGAATTACTAAGAACACGATTAATTTGTAGAGACATATCAGACTATCAACATGAATGTGAAATCATGTGTAAAAGGTTTAAGGAGAGAGGATATGATATGAAGGTCATTATACATGCAAAACAAAAGGTGGATCGGATTTGTAGGGAAAATCTACTATTTAAGGTTTGTCCCAAGGAGGAAGAAATGGAAACAACTTACAGTAACCAATCCTATAATGTAACAGGTATTTTGAATAAAAGCTGGCACATTTTACAGACTGATTCAGTGCTATGCAAATATATACGAGATACACCACAAATCACTTTTAAAAAGAGTAGCTCTTTGAGAGAGGATTTATGTCACATTTTTGTGACGTGTGAGCAAGATAAAGAAACTATAAATAGGATGCCATCAGGATTTTATTGCTGCATGCAATGTAAAGCATGTAGGAATAGTGAAAACTGCAAAAAAATTGAAGTGGCAGGTACTACGAGAGAATATGTTATCAAAGGACATTGCAATTGCAATACAGCATATTGTGTGTACTGTCTAATATGTCCTTGTCAGAAGATCTATGTGGGTAGCACAATTCATTGTGCCAAGAAAAGGGTATTAGAACATAGAAGCTATTAGAAATTATGACAAAACTATCCGGTGGCAAGACATTTTCATGACAAACACTTTGGAAATTAGAATTTACTTTGGTTTGTAGTGATTGATCAGGTGAAAATGAATTGTCGAGGAGGAAAAAAGAACGAGAGTTACAGATTTTGAAATCTAATTATATAATAGAATTTGACACACTTGATCCCTTAGGGTTGAACTCTAGTGAAGAAATGTGTATACATTTGGGATAGAAGGAGAAGATTTGTAAATATACGAGCCTCTTTGGGATGTATGTATTATTTTATTAATATTAATTTTAGGGTTGTGGATATTTTTTGATTTTACTATTGTTTTTTTATAAATTATTCAAAATCAGGCGGAATTACATCAAATTGAGACGGAGATGTGTGGACAATATGAATGTAAGTGTTTCATATAATGAACTATGGGACACATTATGACTTTTAGTATTCCGGTTAAAATGTACTTAAAGATTCATGGATACTTGGCTGAATTAAGAATTAGAAAAATTGATTATTGGATTGGTAGTATTGAACATGATTTTGCCCACAGGGGCATGATGTTTTTGTTTCATAATGGATGAAATTGACGAAATATTAAATACACAAGAAAGGGAATAGTAGTGTAGATGTATATATATATATATTTTGACTGGTATACACAATAAGGATATATAATAATAAGATCAATATATAAGCAAAATATATATAAGATGAAATGTTTCATGTATGAAGGAGACTAATAATATAGATGATTAAGACATACCACACCGCTCCAAGATGGCCACCACTGTGGGAGTGTTTATACTGAGATTTGGATGGATGTCCGTCTTTTATGTCTGGTTTTATTTATAGATGTGTTTTGCATACCCACTCCATCCGTGATCAAGGCTACGGCCGAAATGCGTTGAAGGGAAGTCTTTTCTTCCAAATACATTTTATTTATATTGACAGCACTTTGAAGGTGTCCTGGCTTTCCTTAAACAAAGAGGAAAAATGTATACATGTATGGAAGCACCGGTAACATGTAACGGAACAGCTGGGACACTGCTTCAGCATTCCGGATTTTGTCTCGAGTATACACATATGTATGTATATTTGTGCGTGTGTGTGTGTGTATAATTATATATATATATATATATATATATATATATGTAGCTATATCGAAATACACACCCAAAAACAAGTTGTCAAACCCACAACACATACTAATAATGTGGTGTTGTATATTTAAAATGTGTTTCATAATACACACCACAATTTCCTATCTAAGTAAAAATAAACAGAAACTTCACTTCAGTCACTAAACCTCACACAGGAACTAAATAGGGCATTCTAGCCTGTGTTTAAATAAAAAAAAAGAAGTTACTCATAGTTAAATTGCCATTTAAAACATGTACATGTTCCTCTTTCCAAAGCATAAAAATCTCCCTTCATAGTGGCTAAATTCTCATTTTGTAGTAACTGTTGATGCATTTCATCTTAAAAGAAATAACTAACTTCTCTTAGCACACCATTGAAAGTAGGTTGTGACATGCCACCAGATACTGCAACAGTGTATTGGAATGGTCCCGTGACCACAAAATGGAGTACTGCTATGATTTTTACTATTGGTGTCATTGATGTGGGATTCCTATTGTGAGGCAGATCTGTCTCCAGCTGATGACATAAATGAATAATAGTTTGCCTATTTATTATGAATTGTTAGATTATATCCCGTTCTTCCATGGTGGCAAGTTTTGTAACTGTACATAAAAATATAGCCTGAAGTAGTGGGATTATGCATGGGTTCTAATGTATTTCAAAAATATGAAAAACAATTATTTATTCCAATTTAATAAAATAATTCCTTTTGATGTGCAGTGTTTGTAATTTTTTTTTTTTTTTTTAAATGAGAAAAGCATTACCTGCATATAATTTATTTATGCATAAACAATCTTTTTAATTGTAACTTTTTAAAATATATGATGAAGCATGCTAATGGAACAAATTGAGAAAAAATAAATACAACACCAGTCTTTGAATGTGTAATGTTTTGATTTTATTAAAAAAATATAAAACATGTTTTTGAGAAAAAAACGAAGCCAACACATTTTAAAACATCAATCATGGTGAATGAAACTATTATCCAACAGCCAGAATTGTTTGAAGTCCAATGTACAAAATACAACTGACATCAAAAAGGTAAAGTGTCCAGAGAATAGTCCACAGAGTAAATGCTAACCACACACTGGGGGAAATTAGGTTCTGCGTTTCTTACACGTGGTCATAGAGGTCTTGCCACTCTTTCCTGCTGGTCCAGATGAATGTCCTGTCCAGAGGGGTACTGTGGATCCACATTTGCAGGGACTGAGGTGAGTGCCAGTGTTTCCTCTGGTGGTAGGGCCTCCCTGTCTGTAGCTGAGGCAGATGTAGTTGGCCCAGATGTTGCTGGACCACAGGGGGCATGATGTTGCTTGAAAAGCCCAGCACATATGGTTAAAACAATCCTGCAGCACCCCAGTCAGAAAGCACAAATTTGAGTTTAGATTTTCCATCTGGAAATGATGCCCCCTCTCCAACTGCTCCATCTCCTGGAACACTGTAATGACCTGGCCCATCATGTTTTGGGACTGACTGAGAGATCCCAAGACTTTGTCAATGGTGGCCTGGGTGACAACGAACCCAGTTTCCTCATTGTGTTTGCCCACAGATACGCTCCCCAGAACCCCAACCCCGGTATCCTGTGTCCTTGACTCAGTGTGTCCCATCCCACTGGGTCTTCATTGAACTGGAGGTGGTGGGGTAGGATCAACAGCAGCTGGGATTGGGGGGCACAAGACTGGGGTGATGATCGTTTGGTCACAGGAAGTGGAGGTATCCAGAGACTGAGGTGTTGTAACAGCTGGGGTGGGAGGTGTAGGTGTGGGCCGAGTGAGACTCACTGGAGCTGTCTGCCCAGGCAGACCAGATAGACCAACCTGTTCCTCATCATCTGGATTTGCATGAGTGGATTCCTCACCGCAGGCTTCTTCTTGGTCTGGAGTTGAGGTATCCTTAGGTGCAGTGGCAGATGGGTGTCCACATACTCTGGGTTTTGGACCTGTGAGTAGTTACAACAAGAAATGTTTTGAAAGTCTGGATTGCACATCAAATGAGTTTGACACAAAAAAATGAAGCAACCTAAAAAAGGTAGAAGATAATTAATATCATCATTAAACCTGTCAGTTGTTTTCTAATAGGTCACAAAACAGTTTACATTACAGACAAACATACTTCAAAAAACCATGTAAAATGATGTCCTGAAATGTAAAAACAGTTATTAAGGATACATGAAATGTACCAAACTTTCAACACAACATATTAGAGAGGAGAAATGTGAAAAGAACATTCAAAGGCCTATCAGGGTAAACATCTAAACAGCTTTGGAGGATAAATAGCATTAGTAATCATATTGACATTGCAAAGTATATTTATTTAAAATAACATATTCAGCATACAAAATAACATACATTCAAAAGTTTAAGTTAACAAACTTTGAATGGTGAGACAGATAACATCAAATCAATGGAATGAGAAAATGACAGCATACCATACAAAATTAAACAAAACACATTTCAAAGCATAGCATAAAATAGAGATTGATAAATATATAACACGTTAACATATGTGAAAATATGTAAGATAAGGGAGATTGACCAAAATAACATTGCAATATCATCTGAACAAAACAGACATAAGGCATCATGATAGTTGTAGTAATTTCAATTAAACATTAACAACACTTGCAAAATAGTAAGTTAAACATACCTAGGAAAAATATGCAGTAGAAATAAACATATATTTACAATATAGGACACATATAAGAAATGTTTTAGTAGGTGAAGAAACACAAGCACCATAACATCATATAAAAGTTGATGGAGTGTGAAACATACAATCTTAAATTCAACAAAATGCATTCATACAAAAACAAGGAAAAAAGAAATGTAAAACATGGAGAAAAAAATCACATGTTGACAAAACATTTGAACTATTAGTTAAATGAGAGAAACAACAATAATGCTACAAATTTCCATTATAAAGCAAAATATACAAACATGTATAGGTTTATATGTATGAACAAGGTGCAAAACACATTAGCAACAGCTAAATTCAAAGCAAAAACGACATTTAGGTTTAGTCACACATTCAGAAGTATAACGTACCAGCCTCCACTCCAACAGTTATTCCTGTCAAGCCATCAGGGTGTAGGATCTAAAAGACCTTCTCCTCCCAGGAATACAGTTGTAAGGGGGCTGGGAAACCACCACCAGGCCTTTCAGCCTCCAGGCAAAGCCTTCTAGTCCAGGGAATGCACTCTTCCCCACAGGTCACTCCACTGCTCCCTAATTTACTCCTGTGTGCGAAGGTTGTTTGCTACAACATTCACTCTGTCAACTATTCTGGACCACATTTGCCGTTTCTATGCTATAGTTGTATTTTGTACTTGGGCTCCAAACAATTGTGCCTCTACTAATTTCATCCACCATGACTGACAATTCTCCCTCAGTGAAACAGGGATTTTTCCTCCCTGCCATTATCATATATGGAAATGAAATACATTTGTTAACCCACGAGTAAAAGAATAAAAAGAGAAATATGAACAAGAAACAGAGAAAGCAAAAAAACCTGACTTCACTGACAAGACTTCTCCTGGACAATGTTGTGCTGTAGGGGAATGGCAAAGGATCATGGTCTGAAATGGAGTGTGTTTTATAGTGTGGTATGCAGGTGAAAACAATTACCCAAACACATCAGGTGTGTGATGCGAGTATGCAACCAAAAGCCACAGGTATAGTACAATGTTGAATGTGCCCGTAACAGAAACACCATGTCAGGAATCCACCGCTAGGACAATGCCAGCACAACTGCAAATCTAAATATGCTCGATGCAATCCCGCCTGCCTGACAATGACGGAGTAATGTTATCCAACACTGGAGTCCGCTGCGTTGTCGGGGTGAGCCGCTTACTCAACAGAAAACACTCTGGTAAAGACATCTATCCGGAGATTTCTTACTTCAGAATCTTCCTCAGGCACAAGACCGGATCCGGAAACATTTTTCCCCCAGCACATCTGCACAGCAGAAGAGGGTGTCACATGACTTCGTACCGACATCATCCACTGGATGTGATGTCAACAGAGTTCACATAACCTCCTCTCCAATGCACTAATGTCAATTCCTTCTTTTCGCTTTTGCAACGCCTATGTCAACAGAACAGTGTGCTTTTTTCTGTCTATGTCTTCAGGTTTTATACTCTGTGGGTCCTGAGGACAACAAATATCAGCCACGGACCCCCACTCAATTTCTATGTCCTGCCTGGGTGAGCACCAAGTATCCTTAGAGTGTGACTCCTGTCGTCAACTTCAACCGAAAGCACTGCGGGAGCATTGTATGAAGCTTCTGGCAGCACAGATGTCGGAGCCATCACAGACTTCCCATCGACCTCAGTCTCTTTCTCATACCAAGGCCTGTTTGCAGGCCCATTCAAGGAGTTGTTCTTGTGGATGTCATATTGCATCTTCCTCACAGGGTAAGTCACGACGCAAGCAGTCGAAGTAGAAGCAGTTGCCGACTTCGCTGCATACTGCCTCCTACCATTACTCAGTTGAGGAGTCAAGGCCCAAGTCTACCCTGTGTTTCCCTCCCTATCCAAGGGCCAGGGCGACTCTGACCCTGATGTTTGAATTTTATGACTCACACTATCTCTGGGAAATCACCTTACCCTGGAGCACTTTTGGGCCCCAAGGAGCTGCAGGATGCCTTGACGGTGTCCACGTCAGTAGGTTCACCCTCGGCTTGAGCTAGGCCTTCTGCTTCAGCTTCCGAAACTGCTACGGCGCTGGTGTACAGCCCTTCAGGGTTCCCTCCTTCAGCACCAGTACCCCATCAGCTAACTCCGGTGACGCCTCCCCTTCTGACATTGAGATTACGTCATTTTGGCACTGGTCGGCGTTGGGCATGGTGCCGGTCATGCTAGTCACTCTTCCTCTGTTTTCTGGGGAGTTTCCTCAAGTTTGTCCTTCAGATGAACATGGTTTTGAAGGTGCTGAGGAACAGCTGGGGTTTTATCACAGTACTCAGCCTCCTACCGAGAATTGGTGGTTGACTGATCTAGGGGCAGCTAGTGGCTTGGACTCTTCTCCAGCCTTGGGACTCCTCTTCCCCTTCCCCCGTGCCTTGCTAGGGAGGCGATATCTCACAGGCACCGACTAGCCCCTGGTGATCTGACCTGCCTTCTACGACATCCTACTCCACGCAGTTTGGTGGTGCAGACTGTTTCCACCTCACGTGATATTGACTCTCTCCCTCATGTTCCAACTAATAGAGATTCCGGAAGACTTGACAATTGTGGCAGGCATATTTTCTCCTCAACTAATTCTGCTCTGCGCTCTCCTAATAAGTCTTGCAGTCTTGGACGTTTTTCCCATTCATCATGGGGCTAAATGAAATGCATCTTGCCATCGCTGCTGGATGATACCTGAATGATCTTGCCCTTTGATCTCAGATGGCCAGCAGGCAACTAAATTACTCATTCGTTGTGGTATGGATACCACTGACTATGTGGGTTGGGCCATAGCCTCTTCCGTGATACAACTTTGCTGTGCCTGGTCATGTACCTCCAGATTTTAAGAGGCTGTTTAAGCAACCTTAATTGACATACCTTTTGATGGTGCCCTTTTATTCGGCACATATGCTGACTCTGCTTTGAGGCATTTCACAACAGTCAGAGTGGAACAGCAAACTAGCTAAGTTCCTCTTTAAATTCTGCCTTGCCAGTTCCTCTCATACTGTTTTTTATTTTATTTATTTTTTTACCTTTTATTTATGCTTTTATACAAACAAGTGAAGCAGTACAATAAGATCATGCATTTTCAGACTCATACGATACAACTATCATATTGCGTCATTTCTAGTGAGTATTTTCACTTTCCAGATTTTATCCATACAGTATATAAACAATTGGACACATAGCAGCAACCATGCTTTGTTTTATCAATCTGTTATATCACCCTCTGGTTCTCCTGTTTCTTTCCCTATAATGTATTGTTTGTAGATGGACCAAAATTTTGCTGGCATATTTGTAGGAGGGAGTAGTTCACTGTAATTGTCTGTTTGCGTGTTACAATAAGTCATATTTCTATGCCATTCATCTATTGTAGGGATCGGTCCACGGTCCCATCGCATGGTGATCCTACGCTTAGCTAGCAACAGACCCATAGCCACCAGTTCACGAGTCGATTTTGGTAAGTGGTTATCCCACCCCATTAGTGCTAAGAGTGGACCAGCGTCTATTGGTTCCCCAATTATAGTCTCTAGTTCTTTGAATACGGCTTTCCAAAAAATTTGTGTTTTTACACACGCCCATTCCATGTGTAGAAAATCTGCTCTCTCCATTCCACATCTAGGGCAGTTCGAATTTTCACGCAACCCATATCTGTGCAATCGGAGTGGGATGTAATAAATTCTGTTGAGAAATTTAAAGTGGATAAGTCTATGTCTGCCATTTAGAGAAATATAACGTGTCTTGGCGCAGCAGTAACGCCATTGTGTGTCTGTAATTTGTACCTCTAGATTTCTTTGCCATTCCACCCAGGCTTTTGAGAGCTCATAAGTTCTTGATTCCTGTATAGAAGCGTATTGGCGGGACACCAAGTGTCTCGTACAACTCCCCTGCAGGATCACGGAGAGCGATGCGATCTCAGGGGGTTCTTGCATGTCTTCACCCAATAGTTGAGCCAGTGCATGACGTGCCCTGTGATACTGGAACCAGTGCAGGGGAGTAGTCTCAACGGTCTCATTCAACACCGTTTCCCAACTTGTCATTCTGTTGTTTTCAAATAAGTCCCCTAATGTGTTAATATCTAGTTCGCTTAGGGCAGATATCAGTTTACTGTTTCACCAGAGTGGGAACCAAGCACAGCAATATACTGGTACATATGGGGAGTATAGCAAAGCCAATTTCTGTTTGTCCATAATCTCTTGCCATCCCTTTGCTACCGAGTCCAGAAAGGCTAATTTTTTATATTGCCTGCTCGGCGTCTGGTATAGTCTTCCCTGTAACGGGGCGGGCGACGCCAGCTCTCTTTCTATACTAAGAAATGGGGAATTCTCTGGTCCATGGAGCCAGATCTGTGCTACAGCAGCTCGGCCCGCTACGCTATAGGTTTCCAAATCCGGGGCTCCCAATCCGCCGAGCTCATATGGCAAGGTTAGCACAGATCATTGCACTCTGGGCTGTTTGCCTGCCCAGGCCAGTTTTATTAGGAGTGATCTCAATGTAGCGAAATATTTCTTAGGTAGCACCATCGGAATATTCTGGAACAGGAAGAGAAAACGCGGTAACACCACCATTTTCATCAACGCTACCCGACCAAGCAAGGACAGAGGGAGTCGGATCCATTTCTCAACATCTATAGCCAATTTATTTATCGCTGTGTCATAATTATCCCTCACAATAACGTTGGGATCGGTGTGCACCTTAATACCCAGATACTTAACTGACCTGATCTCCCATTTTAGCGGGAAACCGACCTCCGTTTGTACCGTGGAGGGAGTTAATGGAAATATCAACGATTTACCCCAATTGACTTTAAGGCCGGACAATGCCCCATATCGCACTATTTCTTGGAGCATCGCCGCAGCATTACGTTTTGGATCTTTGATATACAGCAATGTATCGTCTGCGTATGCCGATATTACTACTTTGTAATGTTTGAAATTAAGACCACGATGGCTATGATATTCCCTCAGGGCACAAGCCAGAGGCTCCGCTGCTAGCGCATACAGTAGAGGGGAAAGTGGGCATCCCTGCCTAGTGCCCCTGGTGATGTCCATTGCCTCTGTCACCACCCCGTACACTCGGACCCTGGCCCGGGGTTCCCTGTACAATGTGGTTATCAGATGTAAAAAAGTGACTCCTATTCCGAACCGTTGCAGTGCAGCCCATAAGAAGTCCCACTCTACTGAGTCGAACGCTTTTTCCACGTCCAGAAATACCACCACTGCCTGTATATCAGGATTAATGTTTTGTATAGTGCTGAATATTGTGTGTAGGTTCATGGTTAGATTACGGCCAGGGACAAATCCTGCCTGTTCAGGTTTTACTAGAAGGGGCAGCACTTTGACCAGACGTTCTGCTAAGATTTTCACATATATTTTGACATCTACATTTAACAGCGATAGTGGTCTGTAGGAGGAGCATTGTTCTTGTGGTTTCCCCGGTTTAAGCAGTATGATTATCATGGCTTCCCGCATCGAAGGAGGCATGTAACCATCTGCAACCATCTCCTCAAACACCTCTTTTAGGTGTGGGAGTATTAGTGTTTGGTATGTTTTGTAGAAGTACACTGTCAGGCCATCAGGGCCCGGGGCTTTACCTTGAGCCATGCTTTCCAGCGCCTCTGCCATCTCGCCCAGCGTAAATGGTGCCCCCAAAGCCTCTCTGTCGCTCTCCGAAAGTTTCGGTAATTCTATGTGAGTGAGATATTCTTTTATAGCGTTAGGTTCAGGGCTTCCTCTTCTAGTATAAAGTGTTTGGTAATATTCTCGGAATTTAGCCGCTACATCCTCGGGGTAGTGAGAATGCTACCATCTGCTGCTGCCGTTTTGTTAATTAGATTGGTGCTATGACTGGGCGGATTACATTTGCTAGGACCTTGCCAGGTCTGTCCCTCTCCCCGTACGCTCGGGCCACAGCATACTTCCCCATATGACGCACTTCCGATAGGGCTGTCTCTTGAAATTCTTGCATCTTTGCGCGAATATGACCCAATGTACGTGTATCTGCAGTGTCACGATGCTCTTGTTCTAACTGGGATAGCTCCCCTTCAAGTAATTGTAGTCGCCCACGTATCGATCGGAGTACCCCTGCATGTTTGGACATGGTAATCCCTCTTATGTAACCTTGAATGTCTCCCAGATTGTGCCCACTCGGGTAACTGATCCTTTGTTTAGTTGGAAAAATTATTTGATTGCATTGGTCAGTTCCTCCCTAAACACGGAGTCTGTTAGCGAGTATGGTGGGAATCTCCAGGAGAACGGTGGCTGTGGAACATGACCCACTGTCAGTAATATTGGAGCCGGTGAATGATCCGAATACGTTCGAGGCCAGGGCACTTCGGGTGTTACTCTATGTGATAAATTGTGGGAGACTAGCCAGAGATCTATGCGTGTATACAAGTCATGTGCTGATGAGTAATGCGTGTAACCTCCCTTTTCGGGGTGCCTGTGTCTCCAGATATCTGTCAGACCCAAGACCACCATTATGTCTAGTATTGCGTGCGCTGCTACAGCCGGGCCCCTGGTCTTACCTCCCGATCTATCTAATGTAGGAGACAGCGTACAATTAAAGTCTCAACACCAAAGTTGTGGAAGGTCTCTCCATTTCATTGTCCGTGCTGCAAGATTTCTATAAAACTTGGGGTCGTCGTAGTTCGGCCCATATATTCCTATCAATATAAAGGTGAAAGCCCTGCCCTTGCATTTTACCACAACATATCTCCCCCCGGGGTCAATCTCAGCACTCTCAAACTCAATGGCAGATGCGCGGGAGGCCCACAGCAGGACGCCCCTAGAGTGAGTTGTATAACCTGCATCCAAGAACTGCCCCTTCATTCTGCGCGAGGTGAGCATAGGGCTATCTGGGGCCAAATGTGTCTCTTGCAATACTGCAATATCGACCTTGTGTCGGAGTAAATATGCCACCACCCCTCGGGTTTTGCGTGTATCATTAAGTCCCCTCACATTCCAGGTGATCAACCTTAGTCTATGGTGTCCCTTTTGTGTGTCAGTAGTTGTATGCTCTGGAGCAGTCTATTCTCTAAGTTGGTTTTCTAAGTCCGATTGTGCATAGTACTCATCTACATTATGGCCCTCATTCTGACCTTGGCGGGCGGCGGAGGCCGCCCGCCAAAGTCCCGCCGTCAGGTTACCGTTCCGCGGTCGAAAGACCGCGGCGGTAATTCTGACTTTCCCGCTGGGCTGGCGGGCGGTCGCCTTCAGACCGCCAGCCAGCCCAGCGGGAAAGAGGCTTCCACGATGAAGCCGGCTCGGAATCGAGCCGGCGGAGTGGAAGCTGTGCGACGGGTGCAGTTGCACCCGTCGCGTATTTCACTGTCTGCGCAGCAGACAGTGAAATACATGTAGGGGCCCTCTTAGGGGGGCCCCTGCAATGCCCATGCCAGTGGCATGGGCACTGCAGGGGCCCCCAGGGGCCCCGCGACCCCCCCTACCGCCATCCGGATCTCGGCGGTCCGACCGCCGGGATCTGGATGGCGGTAGGGGGGGTCGGAATCCCCGCGGCGGTGCAGCAAGCTGCGCCGCCGCAGAGGATTCAATGGGGCCGCGGTACACTGGCGGGACCCCGCCAGTGGTGCCGGTCCGACCGCGGCTTTACCGCCGCGGTCGGAATCCCCATTGGAGCACCGCCGGCCTGTCGGCGGTGCTCCCGCGGTCCTCCGCCCTGGCGGTCAAAGACCGCCAGGGTCAGAATGACCACCTATGTCTGCTTCCTCTAACGCAACATTTCAACCATACTGTTACTGCAACTTTTCCCCTCCCGCCCACCCCCCTCCCACAATAGGTCAAATCCCAACCTGCCCATCTGTTTGTAACTTTCAAAATCCTCCCAAGAACTGCCCCTCTAGATCCTAACCCCAACTTTGCTAAAAGTGGAACACACATGAAGGCGGATGTTGCTTCGCCTTAACAAAAGTTTTGTTATGTTGGCTACCAGTATATGTGTCCGTCGGACCATCCCTGCATCTCGGGGCACGTCGCATCCATTGTGTAAGATTCCGATGATTTCAAGACTTATGGGCGATAACAACATGGCATTAATTTACATCTACAGTATACACATCTATTACAATGATAGTGTTCTGAACCAATTTCTACAGTGGAGCTTTTACTACTAGGAGCAGCTCTTTGATTAATTGTTCGCCAGTTCCGCCCCGCTGCGTTTCTTTTATCTGCTAGCTTACGGTTCACAAATTGTTCCAATTTTCTATGATCAGTGAAGAATATTGTATTTCCATCTACATCTACTCTCAGTTTGGCTGGGTATAGCATTCTGTAATCTAGTTGCAGAGCTCTTAGCTGTTTCTTCCCCGGCAGGAATTGCTTTCTCGCTTCCTGCACCTGCAGTGTGAAGTCAGGGTACAATGAGAGAGTCATACCCCCATATCTCAATGTTTTCAACTCACGTGCACGCTTCAGTGCAGCATCACTGTCCCTAAAGTTCAACAGTCTCGCTATCACCGTGCGAGGTCGAGCCCCGGGCGGGGGCCGGACCACTAGCGACCTATGTGCCCTTTCCACCACGAAGAACGCTGAGATGTCCCGCCCCAGCAATTGTATCAGCAGGCTCTCGACAAAGTTCTCCATGTTTGTGATCGATGTAGACTCCGCTAGTCCCACGATGCGAAGGTTGTTTCTACGAGAGCGCGACTCCAGATCGTCCATTTTGTGTTTAAGGGTATCCAGCTCCGTGCTCACTTTTAGTTGCCTGGAAGCTAGTGCAGTTTGTCCATCCTCCACGGACGACACACGTATCTCCACATGGTCCAAGCGCTCCATCTGCTTATCTAGTCTTTCTGACATTCTGTCCACACGATAAGATAGAGAGTCGATTTTGCCATCTATTTGAGTTAGACTTTGTTGCATTGCCGTGAGAATGTGTCGTAGGTCTTGTTCCTCATGAGCTGGGCCCTCTGGGGACCTCTCTGATCCAGCCTATGCCCCTTCCCCTGTCTGGCTCATAGTTTTACGTCGCTCGAAGTGCAGCTTAGGCTGGGCTTTGTCATGTTTTCCCATAGTGGCAAAGTTTAGTGTCTTTCCCACAAAGAACAGGCAAAAATCTCCCAAGGCAAAAAAGCAGGAACAAAGAACAGGAGCGAACAGCACAACCAGAAGGAAGTGTTTGCAACGCAAGGAGGAACAAGACTGACTGACTTATATACTGAGAAAAGGGAAGTGACATCACAGAAAAGGGAAGTAACGCCATCTTGGATTGGGAAAAGCCCATAGACCAGTATAGGAAAGAGGAAGTAGTATAAAAGAAAAACAGAGCATGCTGGGACAAAAACACGAAGAAGACAAGATGGACACAACATGGATAGAGACAGGCAAAAGAACCAACAAAAAAACCACCACCAACAACAAAAGAAGAAAAAAAGGCTACAAGTAAGTGTAGCGCGTCCGGAAGCGAAATATATGCTTCCCAGAAAGCATAGTCAAAAAACACGGGGAACGGCGCTCCGAATATCGATAGCACGTTCCACGCGCGAGGACAGAAAGAGACGCCACGTCATAGCGCGGCGTTACAGATAGAGAGATTAAGACAGAGGGGATATTCCAGTAAGATTTTAGAGAAAAGTGCTGCAAGAGTCAAATCCCGTTCTAGGGACCAACTGTTATTTACCACAGACAAGAAAGGTAATTTTTTGGGCATAAAGAAAAATGACAAACATAAAGACACTGGAAATGTGAGATTCATAACCACCTTCAATACTGCTCATGAATCTGTAACAAAATTATTACAGAAACATTGGCACATGCTTGACCCAAGGGTAGGTCGCTCCCCCTGCCGTTGCAGCTCCTCCAGCTCCTCCAGGTTCCTGAGACCGCCCAGCCACCTCGCAGTAAGTACCCCCCACCTCCCAGCCCCTCGCCCTGCCCCGCGCTACTCACCCTCTCTCCTGCTTCTTTTCTCCTTCTCTGTTCTTCCTCCTCGCTCCTCTTCTGTAATCTTCTTCTGTACTCTTCTTTTGCTCCTGCTCCCGTCTTCTGTCTTCATCTGTGTGCTTCTCAGCCTCTCCTCTGCACCGCGACCCGCGTGTGCCTCTTCTTCTCTGTCCCTCTTCTTGGCTCCTTCCTCTGCCGCTCGCCGCCCCTCTTCTCCTTCTTCATCTGTATTCTTCTGTCTTCTGCGCTCTTCTTCTTCACCTTCATCTGTACTCTTCTATGCTCCTCTTCTTCACCTTCATCTGTATTTCTCTGTCTTCTGCGCTCCTCTTCTTCTTTATCTTCTTCTGTAGTCTTCTGCTCTTCGTCTCCTGTACCTTCTTCTGTGGTCTTCTGTCTTCTGTTCTTCGTCTTCTGTCTTCTCTTCTTCGTCTTCTGTCTTCTGCTCTTCATCTTCTGTCTTCTGTTCTTCTGCTTCTTCGTCCTTCGTCTTCTGCTCTACCCGCTCCTGCCCTCCTGCTCCTGTCTCATCTCTCTCCCGCACTCGCCTCCCCCTCTGTATCACCCCTATCTACCCTGTTCGCTATCTGCCTCCCTCACCCCTCCTATCTACCAATCTACCTATCTCTCTATCTCACTATCTATCTCCCTCACTCACCACCTCCTCCTATCTACCTATTTCTCTATCTTCCCCCCCACTCGGCACCCCCTCCGTTACCACCCCTATCTTCCTATCCTTTCTCTCTACCTCTCACCCTCACCCACCTCTACAACCCCCCCTCCCCTATCTTCCCAACCTTACTCCTATCTCTCTCCCTAATCTCCTAAACTTCCTAAAACTCACCCCCCACCACCCTTAAACCCCCTCCCCAGCTCTTCTCCCTCTACCTGTCCCCACTCCCTTCCGCTTTCCCGCCGCCACCTCCTGCACGCCCCGTCCCCCAGCTCCCATTCGCCCCCAGCTGACCCCTCCCCCCCTCCTCCCTCTTATGGCGGCCGCTGCGCGACAGTGGTAGCGACCCTTGACCTAAGGGTAGGTCGCTCCCCCTGCCGTTGCAGCTCCTCCAGGTTCCTGAGACCGCCCAGCCACCTCGCAGTAAGTACCCCCACCTCCCAGCCCCTCGCCCTGCCCGCGCTACTCACCCTCTCTCCTGCTTCTTTTCTCCTTCTCTGTTCTTCCTCCTCGCTCCTCTTCTGTAATCTTCTTCTGTACTCTTCTTTCGCTCCTGCTCCCCGTCTTCTCTCTTCATCTGTGTGCTTCTCAGCCTCTCCTCTGCACCGCGACCCGCGTGTGCCTCTTCCTCTCTGTCCCTCTTCTTGGCTCCTTCCTCTACTGCTCGCCGCCCCTCTTCTCCTTCTTCATCTGTATTCTTCTGTCTTCTGCGCTCCTCTTCTTCACCTTCATCTGTACTCTTCTATGCTCCTCTTCTTCACCTTCATCTGTATTACTCTGTCTTCTGCGCTCCTCTTCTTCTTTATCTTCTTCTGTAGTCTTCTGTCTTCTGCTCTTCGTCTCCTGTACCTTCTTCTGTGGTCTTCTGTCTTCTGTTCTTCGTCTTCTGTCTTCTCTTCTTCGTCTTCTGTCTTCTGCTCTTCATCTTCTGTCTTCTGTTCTTCTGCTTCTTTTTTCTGCTCTTCATCTTCTGTCTTCTGTTCTTCTGCTTCTTCGTCCTCCGTCTTCTGCTCTCCCCGTGCCTGCCCTCCCGCTCCTGTCTCATCTCTCTCCCTCACTCGACTCCCCCTCTGTATCACCCCTATCTACCCCGTTCGCTATCTGCCTCCCTCACCCCTCCTATCTACCAATCTACCTATCTCTCTATCTCACTATCTATCTCCCTCACTCACCACCTCCTCCTATCTACCTATTTCTCTATCTTTCCCCCCCCACTCGCCACCCCCTCCATTACCACCCCTATCTTCCTATCCTTTCTCTCTACCTCTCACCCTCACCCACCTCTACAACCCCCCCTCCCCTATCTTCCCAACCTTACTCCTATCTCTCTCCCTAAACTCCTAAACTTCCTAAAACTCACCCCCCACCACCCTTAAACCCCCCTCCCCCAGCTCTTCTCCCTCTACCTGTCCCCCCTTCCCTTCCGCTTTCCCGCCGCCACCTCCTGCACGCCCCCAGCTCCCATTCGCCCCCAGCTGACCCCTCCCCCCCTCTCCTCCCTCTTATGGCGGCCGCTGCGCGACCGCGCAGCAAGCACGCGCAGTGGGCGTGCCGCTGGCGCGCCAGAGGCAAGCCCGTCTGCGCCCGTCCGCACCTGGCCCGCGCCCAGTGCCACGACCCCTGGTCCCCAGCTCTCCCAAACCCCGCTGCTCCGCTACGACCCCACCACCCTCCACGCCCTCAACCCCGGGCACTCCAACACCTGCTTCCAAGCGCACCCCAAACGCACCCATGGACCCTTCACCTGCCACTCCTGCAAACGCATCTTCCACCACGCAACTACCACGACCACCAGCCCACGCGCCATCAACCACATCAAGTGCATCCTGGTCAACGCTCGATCCATCCACAAGCACGCCGTTGAACTCTGGGATCTCCTGGACTCCACAGCACCGGACGTCGCCTTCATCACGGAGACCTGGATGAACGCCTCCTCGGCCCCTGACATCGCCACTGCCATCCCCAAAGGCTACAAGATTTCCAGGAAAGACCGCACCAACCAAGTAGGAGGAGGAATCGCCATCGTCTTCAAAGACTCCATCAGCGTCACCACCTCCACCGAAGACACCCCCCTCGCCGCTGAACACCTGCATTTCCAGATTCGCACCGACCCCAGGACCACCCTCAGAGGATCCCTCGTCTACCGTCCCCCCGGACCGCGCGCCCCTTTCAGCGACTCCATCGCCGACTTCGTCTCCCCGCACGCCCTCGCCTCGCCGGACTACATCCTCCTAGGCGACCTCAACTTCCATCTGGAACAGAACAACGACCCCAACACCACCGCTCTGCTCGCCAACCTCGCCAACCTCGGCCTCAAGCAACTGGTGAACACCGCCACCCACATCACCGGACACACGCTTGACCCCATCTTCTCCGCCAGCAAACACGTCCCCTTCAGCCACGCCTCCGCTCTACACTGGACCGACCACAGCTGTGTCCATTTCACATTCCGACGCGAGACCCGCCACCTCCGCACTCAACCCATCCCTCGTCGACAGTGGAACAAAATCCCAGAAGAACGGCTCTTCTCCGCGCTCACCATCAACCAACCCACCCTCACCACCGACGACCCCAACGACGCAGCCCTCAGCCTCACGAACTGGATCACCAACTGCGCAGACAACCTTGCACCCCTCAGACGCACGCATCAACAGGCCAACACCAAAAAACCTCTCTGGTTCTCTGACACCCTTAAGGAATCGAAGAAAACCTGTCGCGCCCTCGAGAGAACCTGGCGCAAGGACCATACCGCTGACAACATGACCGCCCTCAAGAACGCGACCCGCGAACACCACCACCTGATCCGCGCAGCCAAAAGGAATTTCTTCACCGACAGACTGGACAAAAACAGCCACAACAGCAGAGAACTTTTCAGCATCGTTAAAGAGTTCTCCACCCCCAACGCCAACGCCGTCACGCCCACACAAGACCTGTGCAACTCCCTCGCCACCTTCTTCCATCGCAAGATCACCGACCTCCACGACAGCTTCGGACACCAGACCCAACCAAGCATCACCGAACCCACACCCCCGGCCATCACCCTCAACGCCTGGACCCACATCAACACTGAAGAAACCAAAACCACCATGAACTCTATCCACTCCGGCGCCCCATCGGACCCCTGCCCTCACTTCATCTTCAATAAAGCCGACGACATCATCGCCCCGCACCTCCAGGCCATCATCAACTCTTCATTTTCTTCTGCTACCTTCCCCAAAAGCTGGAAACACGCCGAAGTCAATGCCCTACTAAAGAAACCTACGGCTGACCCAAGCGACCTGAAAAACTTCCGCCCCATCTCGCTCCTCCCCTTCCCTGCCAAGGTATTAGAGAAGACCGTCAACAAACAGCTTACCAACTTCCTGGAAGACAACAACCTTCTCGACCCTTCACAAACCGGATTCCGAACCAACCATAGCACTGAAACCACCCTCATCTCAGTCACAGACGACATCAGAACCCTGATGGACAACGGTGAAACAGTCGCCCTCATCCTCCTCGACCTCTCGGCTGCCTTCGACACCGTCTGTCACCGCACCCTAATAACCCGCCTCCGCTCCACCGGGATCCAAGGCCAGGCCCTGGACTGGATCGCCTCCTTCCTCTCAAACCGCTCTCAAAGAGTTTACCTCCCACCTTTTCGCTCAGACCCCACCGAGATCATCTGCGGCGTACCTCAAGGCTCCTCGCTCAGCCCGACACTCTTCAATGTCTACATGAGCCCCCTCGCCGACATTGTACGCAAGCACAACATCATCATCACCTCCTACGCCGACGACACCCAACTTATACTCTCCCTCACCAAGGACCCCGCCAGCGCTAAGACCAACCTACAAGACGGCATGAAGGACGTCGCAGATTGGATGAGGCTCAGCCGCCTAAAGCTGAACTCGGACAAAACGGAAGTCCTCATCCTCGGCAACACCCCGACCGCATGGGACGATTCCTGGTGGCCCTTGGCACCGCACCGACCCCCTTAGACCACGCCCGCAACCTCGGCTTCATCTTGGACCCTCTTGTCACCATGACCAAACAAGTCAACGCCGTGTCCTCCGCCTGCTTCCTCACCCTCCGCATGCTCCGCAAGATCTTCCGCTGGATCCCCGCCGACACCAGAAAAACCGTGACTCACGCCCTCGTCACGAGCCGCCTGGACTACGGCAACACCCTCTATGCTGGGACCACCGCTAAACTCCAAAAACGCCTGCAACGTATTCAAAACGCCTCGGCCCACCTCATCCTCGACGTACCCCGCAACAGCCACATCTCCGCACACCTGAGATACCTGCATTGGCTCCCAGTCAGCAAAAGGATCACCTTCCGACTTCTCACCCACGCACACAGCCCTCCACAACAAGGGACCGGAATACCTCAACCGTCGCCTCAGCTTCTACGCCCCCACCCGTCTCCTCCGTTCCTCTGGCCTCGCGCTCGCTGCCGTCCCTCGCATACGCCGCTCCACGGGGGGTGGGAGGTCCTTCTCCTACCTGGCAGCCAAGACCTGGAACACCCTCCCCACCAGCCTCAGGACCACCCAGGACCACTCCGCATTCCGGAGACTCCTCAAGACCTGGCTTTTTGAGCAGCAGTAGCCCCCCCTCCCCCCTAGCGCCTTGAGAGCCGCACGGGTGAGTAGCGCGCTCTATAAATGTTAATGATTTGATGCTTAAAAGTGATCCTGTTATAGGTACGGAATTAAAGAACAGGCCAGTAATAACATACAGGAAAGGGACATCCATGAGAGACACACTGGTGAAAAGTGATGTGAGACAATGCAAAACCTCTAAAACCAGTTGGTTTAAATTACAAGATGGATTCTATAAATGTACAAAATGTAAGGCGTGTAAAAATGGGGAAAACATCAAAACCATCAGACGAGGACAAAGAACTATACACACCATCAAAGGCAGATATGATTGTAAGAGTGAATACGTTATCTACATTTTGAAATGCAGTTGTCCCAAGTTATATGTAGGAAGTACAAAACTACAAGTACATAAAAGGATATTACAACATCTCAGGGCAATTGTCAACAAAGATGAGCCCTACCCGGTTGCTCGACATGTGCACGAGTTCCATGGTGGACGAGTAGAAGATGTAAAATACAGTGTAATTGATGGGATAAGAAAAGATATTCGTGGAGGTGACAGGGAGAAAAATCTGAGAAAACTAGAGTCCAGATATATACTGGCATTAGATTCAAGAGAACCAGTTGGGTTAAATTCTAGTGAGGAACTAGACCCCCGTAGGGTCCTAAGGCAATGAACGCCCCAAGGAGGGTAAAAAAACAATAACCTGCCAATAACAATATAAGAACGAATAATTCCTGCAAAAGGCAGGAACACCCCATTGGGTGCTATCATTAGGTGGAACAGACACAGGAACGAAAAAGCTTGCGGACACTGCCCAAGTATGGCTCATCTTTAGTGATTACCAAATCGCAGTTTCAGAAAATGCTCAAGCCATGTTACAGACTGTCCAACAACAAACCCAAGAGTTACAACAGTTACGGGCAGAGAACACTGCGCTACGACAGGTCTTGTCTTCCCGATCAATGGACATACCACCTGTATCTGCTACTATTCCTCGATATTCCGGAGATCCTTTAAAGATGAAGGAATTTTTGGACGCCCTGACGGTTTTCTTTGCCTTTCGTCCACTCCAGTTTTCTTCGGATAAGGCTAAAGTGGGCTATCTGATCAGCGCCTTGTCTGGTCCAGCGCTTGCTTGGGCGACTCCTCTGGTTTCTGCAGATGATCCAGTCCTGACTAACTATTCCGCTTTCCTGACTGTTTTCAAACAAATGTTTGAGAGACCTGGGGTAGAAGCAGCAGCTGAAGAAGGCTTATGTGACATTCAGCAGGGTAATCAGGATGTACTGCAGTATATAACCCGCTTCAAACAGCTGGCAGCTGAAACCTCCTGGGTAGAACGCACCTTCGTAACCCTTTTCCGCCGAGGCCTGCGTGAAGAAATTAAAGATGAGCTTGTACACTCTTCTCCAGCTTGTTCTTTGAAAGAATTAATGGATCAATCTATGAACATCGAGTATAGACTTCGAGAGCGCAAGATGTAGACGTAGAACTAGAGCTCCATACCAGTCCGGTAACTTCCGTGCTAGCAGTCGGCGAACGGAAGATAGTCCATCTGAAGCCGCTCCACCTCCCCATGAAGAGCCCATGCAGATAGATCTGGTTCGTGGGCCATTGACGGAGTCAGAAAGGGAGGAACGACGACGAAGGGGACTTTGCCTATACTGTGGTAAGGCTGGCCACCTGATCCGTAGTTGTCCGGTACGTCCCTCAAGGCCTGCGGGAAACGCCAGCTCCCGTCCCCTGTAAGGAGGAAGGAGACGGGAGGAGCTGAAGTACCATCAATATGTTCCTCCAAAGAAAGCAAGTCCACCCTGTTTATCCTCTCGGTCAAGTTACAAAGTTCACAAGATCAAGAAGAACATCTTCTGGCCCTCCTTGACTGTGGAGCCAGTGGACTCTATCTGGATGAGACCTGGGCTACGAGTAAAGGAATTCCCTGCATTCCTAAAGAAACTCCTGAGCAGGTTCACACAGTGGATGGCTCTCCGTTAACCTCAGGACCTGTGGTGGCCTCAACTCCTACTCTTTGTTTGACATTTGGGGGGCATCAAGAACACGTTGCCTTTGATCTCATAGCCTCACCAAATCAGATCATGATTTTGGGAATTCCCTGGTTAGCCCGACACAACCCCTATATCAATTGGGAAACACGAACTATATCCCTAACGTCTTCATTTTGTCAACAGAATTGTTATTCCACTACTTCTTATTGGACTCCAAAAAGGTCCTGTCAGTCAACTAAGGATAACACTAACTCTATCAATATTATCCAGGGGGTTCCAGATTGTTATCAGGAATATATCAGGATTTTTCAGAAACCTAGTAATCCTATTTTGCCACCTCATCGCAGTTATGACTGTGCTATTCCTTTGATTCCTGATGAAGTCGTCCCCTTCGGTCGAATGTATTCTCTGACAGACCAAGAAAAGAAGGTGCTAAGGGAATATTTAGACGACAACTTACACAACGGTTTGATTGCTCCTTCCACATCCCCCGCTGGGGCTCCTCTCTTCTTCGTCCCAAAGAAGACTAAGGATCTGCTTCCTTGTGTGGACTTTCGTGAACTCAACAGAATAACGATTAAGGATTGATATCCACTGCCTTTAATCAGAGATATATTGGATGCCATTCAAGGAGCCAAGATATTTAGGTTGCCAACTTGGGAACATGGCGGCCAGCTAGGAAGCTGAGCCGCGAGTCCTCCACACCGCACCGGGGGTTACCAAGGCAACGCGACGCAGTGCGAGGAGGAGGAGAGAGCCGCTGGACGCGCGCGGCAGTGCCAGAGTCGGCGTTTTCGTTAAGCAGAGGAGAGTTACCAATGAACGCCGAAATTTTGACCTTACTTAGCTCCTCTCTCGGAGATTTGTGCCTCTAAGGAGCCCTGCCACTCGGTATCTCTGGAGAGATTACTCGAGGGGCTTGAACCGGCTTGAGAATACCGGAGCTTGACAGAAGGGCCATTACTGGAAGTACTGAAATACCCAGAAGGTAAGACTCCTTTTTAGGAGTCATAGACTGGGAGTATCTCCCCCCAAAGGTTAAATGGAGGATCTAAGGTGAGCTGGGGGCTGGAGGGAGGCGGAGGGAGGCAGAGTTTTTGAAAAAAAAATAAAAATTATTTCTTCATCTCCCTCTTAGCCTCCTTCCCTGTTTACTAGACAACAGTGGGAGAGGACTTCTTACCATAATCAGACCTGGCACACACCTCAATTCAGGCCGCGGATGCGGCAGGAAACAGCGCAAATAGTAGTTTATATGGAGAGAGGCGCAGGAGGCTTTGTTCAACCTCAGGAGTATGGAGTGAGGCGATAAGGGGTGTGCGCCAGGGGAGACGTTACACTGCTAGGTGCAGTCTTCGAGGCCCAGGATCACTCTTGGGAGTAGACCCTACAGAAATAAAGAGCCAAGGGGGAGAGAAAAATACTTCAGCATTGATGTCACCGGTTAAGCACTTTGTAAAAGGTCCCCAGGGGGGCATCGGTAAGGCAGGAGTAATACGGAAAGGAAAAGCGGGATCTCGAGGGTCGGAGTGCAATACAAATACTGACAACATATGTTCAACAAAAAGGAGAGGACAATTCAGAGTAAAGGAGAGTCGGGGCGAGGAGGAGATTAATACGAAAGGAGGTCCAGGAGGAAAAAGGGATACCCCAGGGTCAATAACTAAATACTTTCCAGTCAGGCATGGAGGAAATAAGTGAGACTTCTCCGGCATCTATGGAAGCGCACTTGGCCCCAGAGGGTCCAGTCGTATTAGAGCAGGGCTCCCCGCAGCAGTGGGAGGCGCAGATGATTCAGTTAACTGCAGTAGGGGGCAGCTCTTTAAGGGGCAAAGAAGATTTTCCGGAGTCTAACGCTTTAGCCCTACTGGAGCCTAGGAATGGGGGAGTATACAAGCTCTTGCTCTCCCTCAAGAAGGAGATTCGAGAGAGGTTTGAGATCTCTGAAAACAATCAGGCTAAGATACAAGAAGCGTGTGTGACTTTAGAGACCAAGATCAATCAGCTAACGGATGGGGTTGGCATGGTGGAAGAGGCTATGGAGCAGCAGAAAAACCAGGTGCTAGCCAACTCCCAAGACATCGCGTATCTTAAGCGGGGAGAGAGGGCCATGCAGGATAAATTAGAGTTTCTGGAAAACAATATGAGAAGAAACAACATTAGAGTTCTTGGAGTACCGGAGGGGGCGGAAGGAGCAGACCTCAAGGGTTATCTGATATTGTTGATAAAAGAGGCAATGCCAGGCCTAGCGCATCTGAAACTGGAGGATGATATCCAAAGAATACATCGTGATCCATTCAAAAAAAATCCAGGAAGGAAATGTTCAAGAATACAAGGTGGATATCGAGGGGGATAGTGACTAAGCAGTCGTTCCCAGTCAAGGGCATTGCTATTCTTTTTAAAGAAAGAATAGCGAAGGGATTAGGTATAGGCGAGGTACATGTTGATTTAAAGGGTAGATGGGTGGTGGCAGAGGTTGGTTTTTTTGGAGTATGGCTCACGATCGCAGGTTATTATGGACCCAATATAGATGATGCCACTTCATTTATAGAACTATACAACCTCCTTCTGAAAACCAAATACCCGATCATATTAGGTGGGGATTTTAACATATTACTGAACTTGGCCTTAGACAAGTCCACTCCCCGGGGAACGGCTAATTCCCCTAGATGTAGGTTACTGGTTAAGCAGGCTATGACTGACCTGGGGCTGGTTGATGTGTGGCAGGCTAAGGGGGGTGTAGGACCTAGATTTACCTTCCACAACAAGAAATATGGGCATAAATCTAGAATAGATTTTTTTTTAGTACAGAATAGTTTGATGGGAAATGTGGATTCAATAGCA
Organism: Pleurodeles waltl; assembly: GCF_031143425.1. Classification (NCBI taxonomy): domain Eukaryota; kingdom Metazoa; phylum Chordata; class Amphibia; order Caudata; family Salamandridae; genus Pleurodeles; species Pleurodeles waltl. Next base: position 664,165,565 of record NC_090448.1, read on the forward strand.
CATGCCCCGCTACATTTATCAGACCATGCGGCTGTTAAGTTGTATCTTTCCTTCACAGCGCAAGTTCCTAGGTTCTGAGGCACAATAAGTCGTCTATTATTACTGGATGACCTGATTATTGAGACACTAAAAAAGGACACAATAGACTTTTTTGAAGTGAATCAGGGATCTGCTAGTTTGCAAATAGTCTGGGATGCATATAAAGCCTATATAAGGGGAGGCTTATCAATTTGGCCATATTTAAGCGCAGGGAGGAGAGAGAGAAAATACATAGTGTCGAGACCAGTATAGCGATACTGCAGGACTCTATACAAGCCGCACGGGGAATGGGGATCAACTAAGGTCATTTGAACGACAGCATGAGGAAGCCCATTCGAAACTAGAGTATTTATTGGAAGTTCGAGAAAGAAAGAAATGGGAAGCTAGTCAGTACGCGCATTATGAGTACGGGGAAGGGTGCAGTAAGTTACTGGCTTGGAAGGTCAAATCCGACCATTCAAAGAAACATATTGCGTCAGTTAGGTCTAACACTACTGGTCAGATTTGTGTAGAAGGTACAGAAATAGAAGCTGCTTTTGTTTCCTTCTTCCAAGACTTGTATTCAGATGAGCTGCGGAACTCTGAGGAGCAGGTTAGAGATTTCTTGGCTATGGTCAGTTTGCCTCGCCTTGAGAGCTCAGCGTTGCATATTCTAGAAGGAGAGGTAACTGGGTCAGAATTGAAGAGAAGTAAAGCCTCGGGCCCAGATGATCTCCCGAACGAGTTATATTTAGCACTGAGGGATGAATTAATTCCGGTCCTATTAAAATTATTTAATCATATGCTCTTAGAGGGGGGCCAAGCACCAAGCTCCTGGAGGGAAGCAGTAATTTGTCTGATCTTGAAGCCCCGTAAGGACCCAACACAGTGTTCTTCTTATCGACCTATCTCATTACTCAATTCTGACTATAAAATTTATACAAGTCTGCTATCTAAAAGGTTGGGGAAGGTTCTACCGGGACTGGTCCACCCAGATCAGAAAGGGTTTATTAAGGATAGACAGCTACAGGAGTTAGTGCACGATTTATTGGCGGCAATGAACCTGGCTTTGGCAGAGAAGCTCCCTCTTGCAATAATAACAGTTGACGCAGCCAAGGCGTTTGATCAAGTAAACTGGCTATTTTTGCAGGTGGTTATGGAAAGGTTTGGACTAGGGACTATCTTTATTAGAGCAGTTAATGAACTATATAGGTCACCAACAGCGAGAATTCTGATCAATGATGTGCTTTCACAAGAAGTAGCTATTTTCAGAGGGACGCGGCAGGGCTGTCCTCTGTCTCCTCTGTTATTTAATCTATATATTGAGCCACTTGCGACACTGCTTAGAAATAATGGGGAAATCCTCTCCTTTCAGAGTAGGAGTTGGGAAAAGAAGGTCGCACTATATGCGGATGATCTTATGATCTACACCAGGGATCTCTCTTTGTCACTCCCTCCAATAAAATTGGCGATAGAAGGTTTCGGCAGAATGTCGGGATATAAAGTCAACGCTGAGAAAACAGAGGTTATGTGTTGGAATATGGCATATGAATCTCCGCTAATTAAACAGGAAATTAAGTATTTAGGAGTCCTGATTACAAAAGAACTGGGGGACTTGGCAAGGATAAACTTTGAGAAAACACATTTAGAGGCCAAGAAACTCCTAAGATCATGGGCGGCTCTCCCGCTGTCCTTAATAGGTAGATCCAATATTTTGAAAATGATCATTTTGCCAAAATTCACTTTTTTATTTAATACTATCCCGTTGGAATTTAAGAGCAAGTGGTTTACAAAACTACAGGGAGATATGACTTTGTTTGTTTGGGCACAAAAGGGAACAAGAATCTCTTGGAAAAAGTTATGCAAGAGAAAGGAACGGGGGGGGTTAGCAACACCTGATTTCTACAAGTACTATTTGGCTTTTCAATTTAAGAATATTATAATTCTCTTAAATAAAAAATCAGAGTACACTCCAATGTGGGCAGCATTGACTGCATATGTGGGGGAAGGAGCGGAGTTCTTTCTATACAAATTTGGCCACCCAAAATTCTTCAAAAAAGTTAGACTTAAGATGTTGCGGCAGGCATGTAAAATTTGGCTACAGATCCGCAATTTACTGCGGATAGCTTATTACTCCGGCTCAGCTCCAATATGGGATTCACCAGGCACTCCGGCATGTCTGTGTGATAAACTATCAAATCCACTAAAAGTTAGCGGGATAATACAATGGGGACAGATTATAGAGGGCGTGAATTTGGTACCATGGGCCACACTCTTGAAGAGGGTGGGAGGAGACATCTCTAAATTTAAATACTACCAGTTGGTCAGTTGGATTAAATCCTTACAAGAAGGAGAAATTGGTAGATCCAGCTGGGAGGAGAAACTATCTCAAAGATTTATACCGAAGGAAATGGCGGTTTGGTATAAAGCATTGATGGAGGCAGTGGAGGAGGACCCTCCTCTCCCATGCCAGAAATGGGGAGAGGTGTTCCCAAATATAGACATAATTGTGACGTGGCAAAAATCATGTTCTATTCTCTGGAATACGGTGAAATCTGCGGCAATGAGGAAGAATCATTTGTTTACATTGCACAGAGTGTATTGGACTCCAGCGAGACTATCTCGGATAAGCGGAACCCAGAGGAAATGCCCACGATGTGAAGGCATTGAGGTGGACGATTTGCACATGTTTTGGGACTGCCCAGGACTAGTTAAATACTGGATAGATGTGCAGAGTGTCTTAAATAGGATATTTGGGGAAGAAATAATATTGAATCTTGCTTTAGTGATATTTGGTGTTTATGAGATGAGAGACCAATCTCAGCAATGTTTATTGTTTCTCTTGATGCTTATTGCTCGGCGACAAATTTGTTATAAATGGATATGTCCACAACCTCCTACAGTACAGGAGTGGCAGAACTCAATACTGTAGATAGATTGTATAAACTGGATAGAGCCGGGCCGATCAGTAAAAGAGATGTTTTGTGGGTGGGATGGGAAAATGAACGGCAAAATATTATTTAAGTGGTTAAAGAGGTCCAATGATTATACCTGACCCCCCTCTAAACGGGATTTCGGGCAAAGGAGGGAACGACTTGCCAAGGAGACAAGGAGATCCAAAGAAAAGTGCGTCAGATGGAATGGCCCGTTGATACTAAGGGGCTGGATACCTGTAGCAAACAAGGATCCTCTCGCTATTGGCACGGGCTGGTGAGATGAGGACAAAAAAAAAAAAAAAAAAAACGAGCCAAGATATTTACTAAATTAGACTTACGGGGTGCTTATCATCTCCTTCGGATCAAGGAAAGGAGATGAATGGAAAACTGCTTTCCGTACCCCTTTTGGGCACTATGAGTATTGTGTTATGCCCTCTGGACTGACAAACGCCCCTTCTGTTTTTCAACGATTTAGGGATTCAGTGTTCTCTGATGTACTCAATCAATATGTAGTCATTTATTTGGATGATATCTTGATATATTCTCGTGATCCTGAGCACCATGTAGATCATGTCCTGCAAGTCCTGGAAAGACTCAAGAAGAACCAATTGTTTTGTAAATCTGAGAAGTGTGAGTTCCATAAATCTGAAGTAAGGTATCTCGGGTTTTGTATTAATCAACACGGAATATCCATGGATCCTGACAAGGTCAGTGCCATATTAGATTGGCCTTCTCCAACGTCCATTAAAGAAACGCAATGTTTTCTTGGCTTATCAAACTTTTATCGTCAGTTTATTCATAACTTTGCCCACCTACAAAGTTTCATAACACAAACAATTAAGAAAGAGAACCTGAAGAAGAGTTTCATTTGGACCAAGGAGGCTGAACGCGCGTTTCAAGAATTAAAGACAGCCTTTACCCAAGCACCCGTGTTGCGTCATCCTGACAATACCAAGAAATTTATTGTTGTGACTGATGCCTCAGACAGAGCTATTGGAGCAGTTCTGCTGCAGAAGCAAGACAATGATGGATTGGAACATCCTATCTTTTATCTGTCTCATATTCTATCAGAGGCTGAACAAAATTATTCTGTACTGGAACATGAACTACTCGCTCTCAAAGTAGCCTGTAAGGAATGGAGGCATTTCCTGATGGGTTCCAGAGAGCCTTTTGAAGCTAGGACTGATCACCGTAATCTCCAGTGTCTTCAGAGCTTTCAGTGTCGCAACAGTCGTCAGGCTCGATGGGCTTTCTTCTTTAGCCAGTACGATTTTGTGATCACGTACATTCCTGGTTCCCAGAATTTAGTGGCAGATGCCTTATCTCGCAGATATCCTGACATAGCCCAGAACTCCTCTCCACATCTTATTGAGGCTAGCAGGATCATCGGAGCTACTCAATCTTTTCAAGAACGCATTCAATCTGAGTACCAGTTTCTGTCTGCTTCAGAATGGGATAAAGTGACTCCTTTTTTGCAGAAGAAGGACAACTACTTCTATCATCAACATGCTCTTTTCCTACCTACCAAGAAAGTGCAGACAGAAACCATGAAAATGTGCCATGATTCTCCTATAGCCGGTCATCGAGGTATCAGGAAGACCCAGGAGCTGCTTCAGCGATCTTTTTGGTGGCCTTCACTAAAGACAGACACTGAAACCTATGTGTCAGCATGCCCAGTCTGTGCCCAGACTAAGACACCCCGAACTAAGGTGGCAGGTTTATTAAGACCTTTACCGGTTCCTTCCACTCCTTGGTGTACTCTATCCACGGATTTCATATGCTCTCTACCTACCTCCTCTGGTAACCAAGTAATCATGGTGACAGTAGATTCATTCACCAAGATGGCTCATTTTTCAGCCTTGAAGAAACTACCAACGGCCCGAGAAATGAGTCGCATTTTTCTACAGGATATTTTTCGCCTCCATGGTCTTCCTCAAGATGTCATTTCGGACAGAGGACCTCAATGTGTATCACGTTTCTGGAGAGCCTTTTGTGCCTTCTTTAACATTGAGATTTCTTTATCCTCGGGTTTCCATCCACAAAAGAATGGGCAAACTTAACGAGTGAATCAAGAACTTCAGCAGTATCTGAGATGTTACTGTAATGCCACACAAAGCAATTGGTCGGAATATCTTGCTCTTGCCGAGTTCTCCTATAAGAACACAATACATAGTGCGACCAAGACCACACCCTTTTATTGTACTTATGGATTTCATCCGAGGACTTTCACTACTGTTTCTCGAACATCCTCTTCTGTGCCTGCAGTCACTTCTTTTTCACAACAGATCCGTCGAATCCAGGGCCTACTTCACACAACTCTCCTAGCTTCGAAACAAGCTATGAAGCGAAAGGCGGCTCGTTATCGGCAAGCCGCACCTTTGTATCAAGTGGGCCACAAGGTATGGCTTTCTTCCAGATTTCTACCATCCCGGTTTTCCACCAATACGTTCAAACCACGTTTTTATGGACCCTTTCGAATTTTGCACATCCTGAATCCTGTAGTTGTGCGTCTCCGCTTACCTCATACCTGGAGGGTTCATCCTGTTTTCCATGTGTCCCAGTTAAAACCTTTTGTTCCTGATCCTTACCATCGTCAGTTCCAACGTCCGCCTCCTCTTTCTATCAACGGACAGCCTGAGTATGAAGTCCAGGAGATCTGTGATTCCAGAATTTTTCGACGCAAGCTACAGTTTTTGGTCCATTACAAAGGATACCCCCTCAGTGACTGTTCTTGGGAGGATGCTTCCTCCGTCCATGCTTCCCGTTTGGTTCGCCTGTTTTTTGACAATCATCCTGACAAACCTGGTGCCTCGGGGAGGGGACCTACTGTAACGCTGCGCTCTGACACAGCGTCTCTTTCTGTCCTCGCGGGTGGATTTCGCTACCGATATTCGGAGCGCTGTTCCCCGTGTTTTTTGACTATGCTTTCTGGGAAGCATATATTTCGCTTCTGGACGCGCTACACTTACTTGTAGCCTTTTTTTCTTCTTTTGTTGTTGGTGGTGGGTTTTTTGTTGGTCCTTTTGCCTGTCTCTATCCATGTTGTGTCCAGCTTGTCTTCTTAGTGTTTTTGTCCCAGTATGCTCTGTTTTTCTTTTATACTACTTCCTTTTTCCTATACTGGTCTATGGGCTTTTCCCAAACCAAGATGGTGTTACTTCCCTTTCCTGTGATGTCACTTCCCTTTTCTCAGTATATAAGTCAGTCAGTCTTGTTCCTCCTTGCGTTGCAAAAACTTCCTTCTGGTTGTGCTGTTCGCTCCTGTTCTTTGTTCCTGCTTTTTTGCCTTGGGAGATTTTTGCCTGTTCTTTGTTCCTGCTTTTGCCTTGGGAGATTTTTACCTGTTCCTTTTTTCCTGCCTTTTACCCTGGATATTGCCTTTTTTTGTTTCCTGTTGTCAAGTCCTGTTTTTTCTTGTTTTCCTTCAGGAGTTCCTGTTAGAGGTTTTTTCCCCAGTGTTGGGGTTTTTTCCCTCTGGGACTCCTTCTGGAGGGTACGGTCTGCTTTGGCGTAGCCTGTCAAGCGGCACCGTGGCTACTAGTAGGGGTCGCCCTTATCCGGGAGTATCCAGGACCTGTAGAAGACTTGGTGTATTCGCCAATCCGAAATCCAGAGGTGAGAAGTCCAGCGCAGTACGTGACACTATCATATTTTCCTGAACATTTAAATATTCTTGTTCTTTACTGCAAATCCTTTTAGCTCTCCACAACTCTCCAAAGGGGATATTATTTTTCAATGACTGTGGATGATGACTTCTGGCATGTAAGATACTATTCCCTGCTGTGGCCTTCCTGAATAATGTTGTCTCAATTTTATTGTCTGCTATATTTACTTTGATATTGAGGAATTCCATTTCTTGTTTATCAGATTTGCCAGTGAATCTCAGATTACATTCATTGATATTAATTTCTTTAATGAAATTATTGGCAGTGTGTAGTGCTTCTGACCTTATCTCGTTTTTAGCACTTACATAACATATCAAGAATGCACTTCTGAGTTCAAAGAAGACTTTTATTGTTGTTAATTCTTCCCCAACCGCTATTTCGTAAATGACGAATCAGTAGATTTCAAGCACACGTTCAATGAAAACACAGTTTACTTCAATTGCAATGTACACAGCAGGTTATATTTATAAGATATTGAATGCAAAGCAAAACAAATACTTCACCGTGTGAGAAACTATTTACAGCTTCATCTTTCTAGGGTCTGCAAGCTGATGACTCCTTGTCAGCTGCGAGAAAGAGATTTATCTACCCACACGGGATGCTGGCAACTGGCGCCTAGTTCCAGCACGAAGTCAGGCAGATTCGAATCTAATTCTCTGAAGCCTGTGACATCCGTTACAAAGGTGTGCCCCCTCCTCTCAGACTCGGGAAAACTACGCAAGCCTTTGGAGACTGGCCAGATCTCCTAGACTGCTCCTCTTCCCAAGCTCAAGCGGAGAGAAAAACGCCCAGTGTACCCTCTATTATCAGGTCTAGTCTACTGTGAGAAGAAAACATCTTGGTTCATCTCGTGCAAAAACACAGCTTGGAAAAATACAGCTTGGATTCTCAACTGCAATGTCTAACTCCACGTTAAAGGCAATAGGCAGCTAACCTAGATAACAAATGCAATGTCTAATGTCATGTCAAAGCCAATAGGCAGCTGAGCTGAATACAAAATGTAATGTATAATATCATGTCAATGCCCATAGGCAGCTAAGCTGAATACAAAATGCAATGTATAATATCATGTCAAAGCCAATAGGCAGCTGAGCTGAATACAAAATGTAATATATAATATCATGTCAAAGCCAATAGGCAGCTAAGCTGGATACAAAATGCAATGTCTAATATCATGTCAAAGCCAATAGGCAGAATACAGAATATAATGGCTAATGCAATGTCAAAGCCCATAGGCGGCTAAACTGAATACATCATGTCAAAGCCAATAGGCAGAATACAGAATGTAATGGCTAATGCAATGTCAAAGCCAATAGGCGGCTAGACTGGATACAGAAAGTAATGGCTAATGCCATGTCAAAGCCAATAGGCGGCTAAACTGAACAAAACATACAATGTGCTACTGGTGAACATTGAGCAACTAATATGCGCATTGGTGAAACACAAAGTCATTGGTCAAACTTAATCAATGGCAGGACACAGTGGTTGAGTCTCCCTTCCAAATTACCAAAATATCATCAATGTACCTGAGCCACATGATGATATTGTCACTCTATTTGTCTAACGGGAAATTGTTTAAAATCTGTTCCTCCCACCAACCCATAAATAAGTTGGCATAACTAGGAGCAAAACAGGTTCCCATCGCTGTGCCGCATAGCTGCTCAAATATCTCATTGTTGAAATAAAACATGTTATGTTGTAAACACCATTGTATCATTTTGCTCAGCATTTTGCTGTGATGGTAAAAATTGATGGATCTCATTCTTAAGAAATACTCAACCGCCTGCACTCCCAAATTGTGTGGGATACTTGTATATAATGCTGTTACATCTAGTGTCATCAAGAGAAATTCACTTTCCCAGCTTACATCAAAAATCCTTCTTAAAAAATCACTACTATCCTGCAGGTAAGAAGATAAAATTCTAACTAAAGGTTGTAAAAACGTGTCTATATAGTGTGATACAAATTCGAATAAACTTCCTTTTATGGACACTATGGGTCTCCCTGGTGGTTTAAGTGCATTTTTATGAATCTTTGGTATCAAATAGAACACAGGTAATTTAGGAAAATCTACTTTGAGAAACCTATGCTCTTGTTCACTGATGAGACCTCTATCTCTCCATTGTATCAGTTCTAAATCAAATTGTACTTTTACATTCTCAACATGCTCTAAATCAATTCTTTTGTAAAAATTTTTGTCATTCAACTGTTTATAAGCCTCTTCCATGTATTTCTGTATAGACCAAATTACAATATTTCCTCCTTTATCAGAACTTCTCACAACAATTTCTGAATTGTTAGACAGTTTGTTCAATGTCTTGTAATATCCACTGTTCTTTGGTTTTAGTTTATTCAACGACTGGGCCCTCAGGGTCTTAAGTCCTTTGATTAAAGTGTCTGAAAATTGATCGATCATATCTCCACTGGGTGATGGAACAGTTTTAGACTTAGGCTTCAGGCCTGATGTCCCTTCTTTATCCAAACACACACCCTCTAATTACAGTCTGCCAATTACTTGTTCTTCATCCAATTTCTCCATTGAACTGTCTTCCAACTCCCACAGATCTTTCATTAACATCACATCTTCAATTAATAAATTGTGACTCTTTTGCTTCTCCATGTTTGTGCTTGTCCCTTCAATAATATCTCCCTGTGATAACGTCCTCTTTCTTTTGGCTGTATGGATCTTTAACAGTTTTAATTTCCGTATAAATAAAAACAAGTCTTTGCGACTTTGCACGCAATTGAAATCATTGGGTTGGCAGTACGAGAGGCCTAACGATAAGTTCTCTGTGTCCTCTTTATCTAATATAATGTTTGACAGATTAACCACCGTTTTATCATCTGTCAATACCGTTTGTTGCTTCGAGTCACTTTTCCTCCTTCGTCGATTTGAGTTTCTTTTGCCCCCTCATCTCTTCTGCCTCTGCCTCTTTCTCTTGTTCTGGTTCCTCCCCTCCAGGGTCTGTGGTTTGTTCTTCGATCTTTCCTTAAAAAATCAAACTCCTCTTGCAGTGAAGTATGTGACCTTATTTGTGATGATTCTTCGAAGTCAGTGTCAGAACTCTCACTCATCCCTACATTGGATGTCTTCCTCTTGGTACTATAAATTTTACTAACTGACCCCTTCCCTTTTTGTTGTCTCCAGTAATCACATTTCCTCGCAAATGTATATATTTGTCCTGTCTCATAATCAAATGTATCTCTGTTAAATTTGCGTGACTTTTTTAGAATTATTTCCTCCTCAATTTTGGCTAATCGTTCTTCCATAGCATTGTTTAATGACTCAACCAACTTCTTGTCAGGAAACGCCTCAATTTGTTTGGCAACGTTATCAATTTTCTCTATTACTGTCTCTCTCTCTATTTGAGCATACTTGATCAATATTTTCATCATTCCTGCAGAACTAGCTGCATTATGAGCTGCCCATTCTTTTTACAGATCAGGATTGGGATCATCATAGGTAGGCATAATAAAAATCCTTAATCCCCTGGGTACTCTTTCTACTTCCAAGTACTTATTAAGAGATTCACACTCCAGACATTTGTTTAATTCCTTCTTTCTTAATCTCTCTAATTCTTTAAATGTACCATAAATGTCCAAATTTCCTACTGTGGGTTCCCCCCTGGTTGTTTGATTCTTCTCATTGGTAACAGATTTAGCGAAAGCTAGTTCTGCTCTCAATTTTCTGTTTTCATAGACATTTGTGACTTTGTTAGCCATTTGTTGCTCTCAGCGTGTGCGCACAATATTGCTGAATCAGCGTGAACCTCAGTATCAACAAACTACTCCTTTCGCACTGTCTTGCTCTCAGCGCTTAGTAATAATGGTGCCAAAACCCCGTGAACAAAAATATCAACAAACTCTTCCTTTGTTCATTTACGCGCCGTTAATGTTTCATGAAGCTTTTCTGTCAGTTCAAATATATGCACGGCACTTAGCTCCGATTATGCTGAAATCACCATCAAAGGCAGATATGATTGTAAGAGTGAATACGTTATCTACATTTTGAAATGCAGTTGTCCCAAGTTACATGTAGGAAGTACCAAACTACAAGTACATAAAAGGATATTACAATATCTCAGGGCAATTGTCAACAAAGCTGAGTCCTACCCGGTTGCTCGACATGTGCACGAGTTCCATGGTGGACGAGTAGAAGATGTAAAATACAGTGTAATTGATGGGATAAGAAAAGATATTCGTGGAGGTGACAGGGAGAAAAATCTGAGAAAACTAGAGTCCAGATATACACTGGCATTAGATTCAAGAGAACCAGTTGGGTTAAATTCTAGTGAGGAACTATACATACATTTGAGATAACGTGTTTTTCATAAACGATTCAATAGATGTCTGCTATAATGTGACAACATAGCACTGAATTGTTGTAGTAATATCTAGCACACTTTAGTAATATGTTTCTCCTTCTATAAAGTTTGCATTAGATTAGCACAATCTCCACAGACCAGATATTCGATAAATTTCATTACCTTTTATTTATCGTAGTCTTGTTATCAGTTCTTATTGTTGGTAAACAGATTAAGTATATGACTCAGTGTGAACCATTGAATATAAATGGACATATATTTCTTTACACTTTAATAGATTTACTTATTTTTTCTACTGAGTTCAAATCAGGTGACAAATATGTTACATAGACATTGTTTACTTATCAATTGGCATTCATGCAGTGTTTTTTTGTAATTTATTCATTTGCCGTCTTTTCACATACTATATTTTACATTTACTGTGTTGCTTTAAGTGAACTGATTGTAGCCAAACACACACGGTATATAAAGGGGGCCAAAATGGCGGCCCGCAGGTTGATGAAGGCGGTAACGCCGAAACGCGTTCCTGTTTTGTTTAAATAAACCTTTGTTTTTCCATTTGCGGAGTGCTGATTGCCTTAATGATCCTTAAGGTATCGTTTTCATATATATATATATATATATATATATATATATATATATATATATATATATATATACATATCCTAGAGGTATTTGTAATACCTTTAATTGAGTTTATCTAGGGAAAGACTAATTATATTCCAATAGTTACTATTGTTGTATTTAACTTCTTTTTAATAGAGCATTTTTGATGCTTTATCTATAGGAGATGGACCTTTCTATGTGTTTTTTAAATAGCAGTTCTGGCTAAGATAGAACTTCATATGGCAAAGAGGTATTGCTCAGTGGCACTGCCAGTTGATCCATATTTCTCAAGTACTGAATACACAATTCAGGTCTGAATATACGAGCAAATGATTTTATATTCATTGGGTCATTTGGCAGAATTGTCCCACTGTCATGGGTAACCTTATCCCCACGCTTTCAATGTCTTTGTGCTTTTATTACTGTGTGAATTTTCACCTGTTCTTATGGGGAGATCATGCATGGGTTCGGATCCCATTTAGGGTGCAAAACGTTTTATATTCATATTGTTTGTTTGTTTCTGACACAGATTTGTCATACTAACATGGATAATTTTATTATTTATTTAGTTATTATGTTTTTAATGTCTTAGGACTTTATTTACCTGTGGTTCATTTCACAGGTTTTAATATTGTATAGTATGTTATTGCGCACCTAAATTATTATGAATATGCAGTCTTTTTCTCTTGTTCTAGACTAGTTTTGTTCAATTTAGAGACTTTTAATGGCCTCTGCTTAAAGATCCTCCTCTGGGAAGGGTATGACCATGGTATCTGCTTCTAAAGTAAGGAATCTGCGGCTTGAAGACTCTATCAGATGAACAAGTTACTTACCTTCCATAACGCATTATCTGGTAGAGAGAGGATCTAGCCACAAATTCCTTAATAACCCTCCCATCCACCCAGCTCTGTTAACTGAGTCCTCCTTTGTCTCAAAGATTTGGTTATGGAAATTCATAACCTGAATTGAGAATTCAGTGACTGTTGGACCTGGCCCTTTTACAGGGTAATTCCCAAGACTTTTTGCTTTTTGCCTCCTTATTTTTCTGACCTTTGTTGGCTGACGTTTTGACTCTGAACAATTTTCCACTGCTAACCAGTGCTAAAGTGCATGTGCTCTCTCTTACAAATTTGGTATGATTGGATTATACCTGATTGGCATATTTAATTTACCTATAAGTCCCTTGTAAAGTGGTATACCTATAAGTGGTACACCCACTGAAGAAGCCTGTCAAACCTATCTAAGGCCTGCTAGCGCAGAGCCTGTGTGCACAGTTTCCTGCCACAGGGACCTGGCATCTAAATTTACTTGCCAGGCCCAGAACTCCCCTTCTACTACATGTAAGTCACCCCTAAGGTACGCCCTAGCTAGCCCTTTGGGCAGGGTGCCATGTATGTAGAGGGCAGGACATGTGCCATGTTGCATGGCCTGTCCTGGTAGTGACAAACAGCCTAACTTGGTGTCTCACTGCTGTGAGTGCTGCCCTCTCATAGGATTGCATTGGAAATGCCCTGACTTAGGTGTAAGGGGTATTGTCTGATTTATGAGGGGTAGTGTAAGCATGTTTGGTATGGTTGTGACAGTGGTAAGAAATGCTGCTTACTGGGGTAGGTGTATTTTTTATTACTATCATAGAAATGCCACTTCTAGAAAGTGCGCATTTATCTGTGCTTATAACTTTGGTGTTTTGCAGCTTATCTCCAATCAACGTCTGGGCAGAATGACAGTTGGGGCTTTGTGCATACTTCTCAGACAGCCTGAACACAGGGAGGGTGGAGGTGACACAAAGGTACCTCTACATATTGTAAAGCCTTCCTGGGCTGAGAGAAGGGAGAGGCGGGGCACACCTGCATTTGTAAAGACTGTGCCCTGGCCTCACACAATAGGGTCTTTAAGCCCCCACTGATGTTTGGAGCCTGTGCTGAAAGGAGAGAGGGGGCACTCTCAGAACCAGTTGTAAGTGGCTGGAACCTCCTCTCCCTACCATTGTGAAACACTGTAAGAACTGACTATAAGTACAGGGGAATTTTCCCCACAATTTGAACACTCTTGGAACTTGAAACTGGACATGAATGGACTCACCAGGAAACCACCTTGGACTGTTGCTGCTGTGCTCACCTGTGACCTGCCTGTTCACCAGAAGGACTGTCACCCTCTGCAAACCTTGTGCTGGCCTGTAGCTGGGCCCACCAGCTTGTGCTCCCCTTGTCTCCTTGTTGCTCCCAGGGGCAGGGTGCTATGGCCCCTCACCCCTGCCAAACCTCCTACAGACTTTGGCCTCAAGCGCTTTTCAAAAGGTGCTCTTCTTGCTGCTAGAAACAGATCACCGCCGCAGCCCGGGCTTCAGATTGGCCGTAGCTCCTTAAAAAGCACTTTGTTTCTGTTCCCGGAATCACCGACGCAACCCGAGCTTGGAAGAGAACCTTCGCGCCTTCTTAAGCGCTTCGTTGTTGGGAAAAATCACCGCCGCGACCCAGACGCCGCATCTGTGACTAGCGCAAGGACCGCGCTGTTCGTTGTGCCCCCAGGGCACTTGCTGAGGCTAAGAAAGGAGCTGGGCCGCTCCTATTGTGCCCCCGGGTGACGCGCGCTTTATGGAGCACCCCCGGGGCACACGACGGGACCAACTCCCTGGGCTGCCTCCCTCGTGGACGAGGGACGGCAGCAGAGCGGCTCGTGTACCAGACCGGGTGCGGCCGCCTCGGGAAGCAGGCGAGGAGCCTCAACGGAGGCCCCTGCTTCCTTTACCTCCTTTGGGCAGCCGCACCGCAGACAAGGTCGGCTGGCCCCTTGCACGCAGGACACGGGGAGAAACAAGAGTTCCCTTCTCCCCGGTCACTGCCCTAGGGGCACGATCGCCCCCCCCTTTAATCTTTGTGGTACTTTGGCCCTCCCCCTTCGGAGAAGGCCATTAGAGGCCAGGGGGGGCCCACAAGGATCGCGGGTCCCCGGAGGGGCCTGTTCTTCCTTTTGTTACGGTAGGGAGGGTGCAGATCACCCCTCTCTCCCAGGAGACCAGCGAGGCCCCCGTTTTCCGTGCATTGGAGCGCCGGGGGCCCCCATACTCCTCCTTAGGCACAGGAAGTGCCTCTTCATCCAACCAGGTACTTTTTCTAAGGGACCAGTAATAGTGATAATCCAAAGTTCTTTGGTTCATATATTACCTACCTGTATTTGATGTTCTTTTTACATATATGTGCTAATGTTCCTGTTATGGGCATGTCTAGCTGATATGTATATATATGACTTGTGATATATTCTCCAAGGGTTCTTTTATTCAGGAATTGTTCATAACAAGTGCATATATCTTTTATTCTAATTCCTGACTACTGCTTATGTTGCAGAATCCTGAGTACTTATGTGTTCTAATGTGACAACTGCATATTCTTGCAGAGTATTAGTAACAACTTGTGTAACCTTCTGACAACTGCTAAGGTAGCAGGGTATTACTTACGTGTAATGTTGGTCTAATTACGTTTTGTGCAATACAGATTATTTTTACATAGCTCAGTGTTGTGTTTATTCTGTGGTGTACATTTTGCCTCACGTGTGTTGTGTGTTGTGCAAATGCTTTACACATTGCCTCCAGGTTAAGCCTGACTGCTCGTGCCAAGCTACCAAGGGGGTGAGCAGGGGTTATCTTGGACGTGTAACTCCCAAGCCCTGACTAGAGTGGGTAGGTTCTGCCTGGCTGAGGTGCATACCCTGACTATTTGACACAAGGGTGTCTTTTGTTTTAGCACACTATTTTTAGTTTCTGTATGTGGCTCCACGTTTAAAGCGCGTAAAAATAGTCACAGAAAAAGCTGACATTGGTGCATCGGAGAGGAGGTTATATGGACTCCGTTGATGTCACATCCAGTGGACAACATTCGTATGGAGTCACACAATGCCCTCTTCCGATGAGCAGAAGGGGGGAAAAAAGTTTCCAGATCCAGTGTCCTGCCTGGGGAAGATTCTAAAGTAAGGAAAGTGTGGGTAGATCCTGTCTCTACCATATAATGCGTTACTGAAGGTAAATAAGTTGTTCATCAATGCGGATGGAGAATCAGTCAGCACACATCTAAATAGGGCGGGTGGATCTCCGTCAGCTTGACAGAGTACTTGTAAATGCCACCACAAAGGGGTGACAGGAATTCCCACCAAGATCTAAATCAGGCTCTTTGACTGGGAGGCCGCTGTAATGCATTGATGTGAGGTAGTAATTTCATTGAGGTTTCAAATAATACAGTTAAAGATCCTACACTGAATATGTTATAGGAAGATTAGATTGCATTGCATGGGAAAAGTACCGGCCGCTGAGTGCTTGATATGCAACATCTCAAAAGGGACATTCCTCCAATTCAAGTGTCCTCAACTGGGCAACAATTGGGCGGAAGTGATAGAGAAACTAGAATCTATTATGGAGATCGAAATACCTCACACTACCCAGTTGGTGATACTGAGAATTTCAGGCCAAGTGGATCTCCCTAGGACTACGTTGCTGTTTTGTGGGATGGGATCTCTTGAGCCTAAGGAGATATACCAGGAAGTAGTGACAACAAAGGTCCTGGCGAAATTGCTGCGGCAAACAGGCATAAGTATGTGCATGAAGGCATAAAGGGTGGTATACAAAGGAAAAAGATGAAAAGTGAGAAGGTTTGGGGGTAACTGAAGAACTCACAATGGGTTATGTGGAAAGGAACTAGCACCATCTATTAGTGGAACACCAATATTCTGACCCCCATCCTTCCACCACCTCATATAAACTGCAAAATAAAGCAATTCAAAGTACAGGGATTGGGGTGGATACAGAGAAAGAGAGTGAAGAAGACCCATGATTAACCAGGAAGTGAGCACAAAGAAGTCCAGGGCCTTGGAAATCAGGGACACAGCAAAAAGAATGCAGAAATGGAAGTTATATTTAGAAGTTGCCAGCTGTAACTAAGGATGATTCCATTTCCTACCAATCATTTGAGATTTACTAAGCAGTGTCTGAGTGAAAAAGGAAAGTGAGCCCTCACCCACACAAGGTAGTATGCTTCCTCATTGGGTCCTCTTCTCGCCCTAAATGATAGCATTAGCCTAGGCTGATCTCTATTGACACAGAGCCTTTTTGGGATGGAACCTCTGTTGCAAATCTCCACACCTAGTCTACAAGTAGGTAAATTAATCCAACTTGTTTAGGTATGCTGAACTTATTCTCTAGCATGATACTGTGGTGAGTAGACTCCTTGTTGCAGATTATCACAGCTATCCTACGGTGAGGTGATTTTTAAAATGTGGTTATTGTGCACTAAACTAGTGGCAGTAATGCTGCGCTGGGACCTAATCTGTTAACATTTCCTCAGGTAGACTAAGGCTTGTTTTATTTGTGGCAACCTGTCATATTAGTGAATAGTTGGGAAACCTAGATGGCAGAACCTCCAACAATAATCCTCCAATCCTCCTCACTAAGGAGACATGAAACTGAGGCCCTCATTACGAGTTTGGTGGTCTTCAGGCAAGACCGCCATGAAAAATCCCACCACCATCCTACGAGTGTTGGCGGTACAGCGGCTGCCATATTACTAGTCACAAGCACCAAGCTGACGAAACACAGCCAGGAATCCAACACCGCCAGTGCCACTGACGGCGAAAGGGCAACTGTCCACCGGCTGCGCCCACCACACGGACACCATTCTGGCCGCCATATTATGAGTCACATTTCAGCACAGCGGAACATGCACGGTGGGAAACCATTGGCGGTGCGCACTGCGGCGGTCTAGAAAATCACCACCAATAGAAGGCAACACCAGGTTGGACAGGTTGAATATCCCACACCTGAAACACATACACATACCACACACATCTTTTCACCGCATCATAATACACCCCCCCCCTCAACTTGTGAATACTACCATGACCCACAAACCACTGCACATTGAGCATTTATGTTACACATTGCACGCACTCCCACAACATGTCACGCCGCAAGCACCCACGCTTCACCGACAGTGAGTTGCGGGTCATGGTGGACGAGATCGTCAGAGTTGAGCCACAACTGATGGGAGCACAACTCCAGCAAACATCTATGGCCAGGAAAACCGAGCTTTGGCAGAGGATCGTCGACAAGGTAAATGCAGTCAGCAGCTACCTACGCACAAGGGAGGACATCAGAAAGAGGTGGAACAACCTCAGGGGGAAGATCCGTTCTATGGCGTCGAGGCACAACATCGCCCTCAACAAGACTGGCGGTGGACCCCCACCTCCTCCCCTTGATTTGACATCCTGGGAAAAGGTCTTGGCCATCATCCATCCTGAGGGCCTGACTGAAATCATCAGAGGGATTAACTCTGGTAAGGAAGCAACACACCCCTGAGCACTAAACACTCCAGTCCTGCATGCCTCCCCAGCACCCACCACTCCCCATTCCATCACAAACCACAAGACTGCACCCCCCACTATCATCCCACCTTCCTACTCTGCATGCCACACTACCCCTCTCCCACCATCCCCACACCCACCCCGCACAATGCACACCTAACCTTCACAATCTCCTCAATTACCACTCCCACAATCCATCACTATGCACGCCCGATCCGAGTCATTCACACCTCACAGTGGATTACCTGTATGGACAATCATCGCACAGACCACCCCAACTGGTAGCCAACAACGCCTCACTACCTATGGCAATTAAAGCAATGTCAAACAGCAAACCCAAGACTACACATGATATGAAAAGCATGGCCCAAAGCCCATTCACCATGCAGTGTCTGCATTGCTGCAAATGCCATTGCCATCCCTGGTTAACGAATCTACCCACTGCAAGCAGCACACCATGACACTACAACGACATAGCCATGTACTAACTCTCACCCTTTCCATCCACAGCTAACCCTGCTACTGCCATCCAGCAAAGGATGGCAGGGCCAGACAGCCCTTCCAGGATGAAGGCCCCAGTGGATGTCTGGAGGACGACGAATTGCCTGGGCCATCTGGGGCAACTGGCCAGTCCAGCCCCAGCAGCCCCAACCTGGACACCCCGGACTCACCCTCCCCTGTGGCTACAGCACCTCAGCTAGCCCCTCCTCCCCAAACCTGCACCTCAGGGGCCACTCAATTAGAGGTGTGCCCCACAGTACAGGGGCCTGAGTCAAGGGCACCCGCCCCAGACAATGAAGGCCCTGGTGCTACTGGGAGTGGGCACACTGTGCCAGGGGCACAGGGGCCAGGGGTAGTGGGAGGGGATCTGCGGTCTAAGGGAGGGGGCATCACACTGGCCAGGAGCCCCTCACCCAAGTTCTTGGTGCATACCACCAAACTCAGGACACCATGGCCCAGATCCTCGCTACCCTGCAGGAGACCCAGAGGCTTCAGAGGGAGAACCATAAGTAGGCCATGCACCGGTGGCCAACCCACAATGCCACCATGGCCTCCAAAGCAGGGGTGCTGACGGAACTTACCATCATCCTGCGTCACTCCACCTCCCACCAGCAGGCCCCTTCTATTAGCCAGATCACATCTGAGCCCTCCACATCTGCCGCAGCCATTGGAATGGAGGTCCTGCCACAGGACACGCAGGACACCAGCACCCCTTCCCCTGTAGCTCAGGAGCCCCCATGCAAGCGAGGACGTCCAACCAGGCATCCAGCCTCCACTTGTGCCAAGACCAAGACCCCCACCAGGAAGTGAGGCACTTCAGAACATACCCCCTTGTGTGTCACAGCAACACCCTGTTGACTGTCCACTGTCATAACTCAGTTTTCACATGGCCATCATACTGGACTTCGACTCCCCACAGGTGGGCTAAGTACTCTGATGATCCCACTCGCCATGACCCCAATCATCAGCCCTTGCACTTGTCTTATAAAAATAAACACCTTTGAGCACAGTTACTGCCTACGTCTTTATCTACCATGATTACAAAATAGACAGTCATGACATGTGTAACAGGCAGACTATTGTCCTATCAATGTATGTGACAGTGCCAGAAAGGGGAGCAATTATTTATAAGTGCTGAAAAACAGATAAACGCACGACATCTAAAGTTATGGGTTCACCCAAAACCCACATTGAACACACAACCCTGGTGGCAGCCGTGCTACTGGTTACATAGCATGGCTTTTACAAATATTTGTATGTCAGTGGAAGTATTGTTTTATCAGCTCTGCTCTGGAATCAGCTGCATCCTCGTCATCCTCCTCCTCATCACTCCCCATGTCCCCTTCATCAGCCACTGGCACAGCTGAACCCTCCTCAGCATCCGGTAATGGGATGTGACGTCTGGGAGCAAAATTCTGTAACATGCAGCACGATACAATGATCTGGCACACTTTCGCTGGTCTGTACAGTAGGGCCCCTCCAGTAAGGTTCAGGCACCGGACCCTGGCTTTCAGCACCCCAAAGGTGCGTTCGATGACCCGTTGAGTCCTACTATGGGTCTCATTGAAACAGTTTTCAGCTGCTGTAGTTGGATGCCTGAGAGGAGTCAGTAGCCATGGCAGGTTGGGATAACCAGTCACCTGTGTGCACAGAGGTAATAGGCATATTGAAAATTGTAAGTAAATCGGGCAGGTGGTGTAGAGTGTTCAGAATACAGATTCACACATGATACGATACATACCGATGAGCCAGGCACGATCCCTTTGCAGGGGTGCCAATATGTGTGGGATGCTGCTGTTCCGCAGAATGTAGGCATCATGCACTGAACCTGAGAACCGGGCAGTCACTTGTGTGATGTAGAGGTCTACAAGACATACCACCTGCACATTGGTTGAGTATACGTTTTTACGGTTCCTGAACACCTGTTCACTCCTCCTGTGTGGCTCCAGGGCAATGTGGGTCCCATCAAAATCCCCGATCACATGTGGCACATGTGCTACAGCGTAGAAGGCTGCTTTCACAATGGGCAGATTGTCACATTGGGGGAATCTGATATAGCTGCCTATATGTATGAGTAGGGAACATAGGACGTTCTTCAAGACATGGCTGAACATGGGCTGGGACATTCCGGCAGCCCAGCCCAATGTAATTTGGAGGGACCCTGAGACAAGGAAGTGGAGAACTGCCAAAACCTGTACTGTGGGTGTGATGGCATTGGGATGACGAATACCAGGCCGCAGATCCAGCTCCAACAGCCTCACAAGCTCTGTGATGGTCTGACGGTTCAGCCAATAGCACTGGATGATGTGCTCCTCTTCAATGGTGGCAAGATCGACCAGGTGCCTGTAGACAGGAGCATTCCTCACTATCATTCTTCCACTGTACCTGGGAATAGGAGGGAGTAGCAATCATTATGTGCATAAACAACTGTGTGGACGCAGTGGAGCTGTGCATAGGTCACTGTAAAACATCCATGACGCACCTCATAAACCCCTCTATACACATTGTAGATGTAAAATGGCAGCCACCTGTCCTACATGCACATGACAGATGGAAGTGAACAAATCCCGTTGGCGTAAGACGTCACAGAAGTAGGCGGTCGCAACCGCTGTGCAACTCCTCATTGGTTAACATGGTTGCCTATGAGAGACATGAGGCAATGGTGATCACCATCGGCGGTGACGGTGATGTCCGCGGCGGCCGTGACCGCCATTTCATGTGTTCATGTTCACTTGACTCCTGGCACTCGTGCTGAGAAGACCTCCACTGCGTGTGCTGCTGTGTTCTGACTCTGGTAGCCAAGATGCCATGTGCTACAGGGGATAGAGCCCCAGCCTTCTCACACGAAAAACAAGAGAATCTTGTGGAGGGGTCCTACCCCAGTATGCTCAGTTGTATGGAGCACGAGGGCAGCAGGTTAAGCCACGGTGATTGTACTGTCTGTGAGTGTTACGAATGTGGACGGGGTCCTTGGGAAGATGATGAGTGACTTGTGGAAGGACCTGTCTGAGGGCTGTGAGGACAACTGGAATGTTGAAATATGTGTATGTTCATGAGATGTGTTGTGTCCAATGCAGTCCCTAAAATGCCACTCTACATGACTGTCTCCTTTTCTCCGTGTCATCCATGCAGGTAAGCGCCCATCAGAAGAAGGGGATTTGGCGTGCCTTCGCCAAGCAAGTGCTGACCCTGAGGGTCCATGCCCGGTGGAGCAACCACTGCAGGAAGCGGTGGGAGCACCTGAGATGCTGGGCCAGGAAGACCGGTGAAGCCTAGCTGGGGACGTCCTCCCGACAAGGGATGGGTGCCCATTAGCCCCTGACCCCCTTTATGTCCCACATTTTGGCAATGACGTACCCTGAGGTGGATGGGTGCTTGAGGGCAGCACAGCAGCCACAAGGGGGTGAGTACACATTCGTACTTAGGTTGTGTGGTGACTGATAGGTGCAGTCTGTGCAGTGTGTGAAGGCTGTGGAATGTGTGCTAGGTAGCAACTGTCGGACTAGGCTTGGGACACGTAGAGGCCGGGTGCGCTGCATACATGTGTTAAAATGCCATGCAGGATGTGAGTTGAGGTTAACTTAACTGCTAAGTAGTATCAATGACATGGCAACTGTGTAGTAGATGAGCAGGGTATTTGATGTGGATAGGGTCCCTGCTTCTGGAGTTCACACACATTGTACTCCCAACTATCTAAACAGTGTGGCTGGGCCATATCCCTATCTGCTGTCTGCTGGCATGTGGTGTATGTGTAGTCTGCAAAGTCTGATGTTTCACATCACACAGCTATATGTGCATGGGTTATGAGGCTGTGCAAGTATGCCTCTAAACGCCTGTAGAGTATTTAGTTTGGGTCTTGTGATCGTAAAGAGCTATGACCCAATGGGCTGGTTCAACCATGAGTTGAGGGTATGGCTTTAATCCTGTACAGGATTGAATGTGTGTCAACACAAGTGGAACATATGTGCATGACTGTGGTGGCACGCATGGTCTGTTATTGGAGTGGCATGTGTGAGTGAAGGCATGGCAAGTAATGATATGGCATTAGAGTATGTTGTAGTGACTTGCGTGTGGCTGTTGTGCTGGCATTGATCAATTGCTCCCTGTCTCTCTCTCTCTCTCCCTGTCTCTCACTGGCCCACCCTCCCTCCTCCTCTGTCTTTGTGTGCATCAGCATCATCTGGCGAAGGAGAAGAGGCACCGGCGAGTGGGGAAGCTGCATCCCACGGAATCCAGGAGGCTGATACCAGCGGAGCCGAGGGAACCAGTGGGAGGGAGGGCGAGTGGAGCACCACAGGGGAGACAGGAACAACTACATCATCATCAGATTCTTCCTCCGATGGCGACTCCCTGGTGGTGGAGGAACCTTCAGGCCCTATGCCTGACCTATCCTTGTCCGCCACCCCCCTTACCAGCACTGCCCTTCTTGTAGCTCGCCACCCAGTTGCCTGTGCCCGCTCACTCAGGAGGATGGGCATCTCCTTCGCCCCAAGCACCTGTGCTCCTGCCCCAGTCTGGTCTGCTGCGGAGGAGGCTATTGACATCATGAGGTCCATCTCTGTTGGGCAGGCAACCATAGTGAATGCCATCCATACATTCTAGTGTATATACTGTATATATAACTTACCTCCTAAGGGAGTATAGTCTCTAATGTATTTTTGGCATTTGTGTCACCAAAATAAAGTACCTTTATTTTTGTAACACTGAGTATTTTCTTTCATGTGTGTGATTACAATGGTATTGTATGAGCTTTGCCTGACCCCTAGTTAGGCCTTGGTTGCTCATCCACACTACCCCTAGCGAGTCTAGCTTGTAGACACTGACTACATTTCACTAATAAGGGATAACTGGACCTGGTATAAGGTGTAAGTACCTTTGGTACCCGATACAAACCAGGCCAGCCTTCCACAGCTTTGTTTTTGATTTTGTTCGCTTTTGTTTTTATATTTTTTATTTTTCTCCTCTGATCCTACAGATGCCATGAATCCTTGACAAGACAAACAATAGGTGTAAATGTGTGTGCATAGGTTTATTTATAGTGTGTATGATTGTGTGCATTTTATTGATTGCAGGAATGAGTTTTTAATTGAAAGGAGAGAAGCAAAGCACAGCAATTCTGGTGCAAAAATGACAACATCTAAGCAGGATAAGTTTTATAAGGATGAGGTATTGCTCACTTAGATGACACAAAGGGAGATTTATCTTCCAATGTATATTATAGTTTGCTGTATGAGAATGTGGTCACAATGAATGTGTGTGATTATGTGTGTACAGAAATTCCTTCAACAGTACATGGCTTTAGTTGCAGTCTATTATTAACATGTCTGTACAATTAAGAGTACATTCAGTATTTCTATTCTCACTATGATTTAGTTTTCTCTTTTGTTCCCATTAATCAGCATTTGAGCAGCATTGCAAAGGTTAGAAACAAAGATATAATAGGAGGATTATTCGAGCCTACACTGACATTTGGCACAGCATAGGCACACCGGAATAACTTAACATGTCTTCTTACACAAGTAGAAAAGGAGTTCATTAATCAAGTAGATGATAAAAGAAAGGCAATGAAAGAAAAAGAAAGAAAAGATAGATAAGGGTATAGTTAGCAAGAAGAAAACAGTTCACAAACACCTGATCACAGGGATGCTTAGCTTTAGATAGGCCACATGCAGGAAAGCTATGTATATATATGCCGCAATCGAAAGTGAATGCAATGTGAGGCAATGAAGAGAACTGACAATTATCGCAGACCTAGATCTATGCGTTATCAAACTACAAAGTTTTGATTTTGTCTCACTACAAATGAGAAAGGTTCTTTTGTGGTGGCATAGATTGCCGTCAGAGGAGGGACTGATCAAATTTTATCGATATATTAGTGACATAGAATTTAGCATATGCTGAAAAAATTACCTACATTTAAAAGCCTATCAGAGAAAATAACACAAGTTGTAAAATGTGGAGTTGACAATGCATTTTTGCTGAGAAGATTTGGAATATTAACATAATTGGTGGTGCCATCTGCAGCGATTGGATGCAGAATCTGACGACTGAACCGTGCCCACCTGAAGGACCAATGAATGGATTGTGCATACTTCTAATTAGTAAGAAACTTTGAATTTGGGTTCAGCACTGTCCTGATGCTGCTGTCAACTGACGCCAGAAGAAGGTGCCCGTCTTGTCTGATGAATCATCGCTGTACGCTGTCCCATGAGGGGAGGTATAACTAAATGTGGTTTCTTGTTTTCTTTTCAGTTAGGCACTCGCACCAGCATCTTTGTATAGTTATTTGCCTTAGTTAGATGTTTTTCCAAATTACTTTTGTCTTTCTTTTATTTTTTGCTTTTGCCTGCATGCATTAGCCCATTCCCACACATGCAAGTCCAAATTTCTGTTAGTGACAGGAATGGCCTAGCTCTGAAACCTGAAATCTGAAATTTTATGTTAAACTGTATTTACAGTGATTTACTGATGTCACCATCATCTGCTTTGAATTGTATTAATAATGTGCATATTGTATTGTTGCTAATCTATATTATTCTTTTGGAGTGTTTAACAGTATTGATTTTTAGTAGGTTAAATGGTTTCAGACATTTCGGTCAGCCTATGGTATTCATGTATGTTTACAACTTAGTTTTGCACACCATATACCTGACATTGATTAGGGATTGTAATAAAGCTTTGAAACTTTATTCGGTTTGGAGTTTGATTTCTTGTTAAATTGATTATGGTGTCTAGAATTCTTTATGGTATAGTGTCATTGACTTGTTATTGAATGATTCTGACTACTACACTCTTTGCCAAGTCCAAAGATTCAGTCGACCTCAATAGGTGAGAATAGTGATGGTGTCTCATCTGCACGCTGGTGGTTTATGAACCAGAAGCGGGGGAAAATTCTTCTTGGCCAGAGAGCACCCTCCTGATTAACTACCTATTAGAGTTGTTCGCTTCAGGTTTGTTTTACAGGACAGTTAATGTATACAGATCTGCTATGGCAGCCGGTGGATGGCGTATCTGTTGGTCAAAATTTAGTGACTAGAAAAATCATACAAATTATGTGGGTTTTGAACCCAACTACTGCTAAATACACTTTTAAGGGGTGTCAGGGATGTCTTACCAGTACTGATAGGATGGGGTCAGAAGCCTAACTTATCGTTAAAACATATTCCTTACAAACTAACAAGTTTACTTTGCCTGGTGTGATTAAGATGGACATTGGACGTAAGAGCCTTAGATGTCACTAGCAAAGCCTACCAACCTGAGGGAGTCTGTTTCTATATTAAAAGAAGAACAAAGACTCTTTCAACCTCAATTTTCTACTCTTAGTTTGTTTCGAATTAAAAGCTTTGTGAATGTTTGAAAAAGTATGAGAAAAGAACAGCTAGTTTGAGACAGAATGTGGTGCTATTGTTTGGTTTCACATAGATAGCCTCATAAGGCTGTTTCTTCTCCTACATTGGCGAGATGGGTGAAAGAGGGTGATGAGTTAGGCTGGTGTGGATATCACTAGATTTGGGGCTCACTCTCTTTGGCGTGTGTTGGCCTCAAAGGCTTTTGTTTTGGGAAGTGGTTTGCAAGATATCCTTAGAGCTGTGGATTGGTTTTACGAAATTATGCTTAGAAGTTGCTCCTTCAGACCTGTCTCAAATGCAATTGATAATGTGTTAGCAACATTTTGAACTTGCATAATGTTAGCCTCTGTGTCATGACATAAGTGTAGATTTTTCACAGCCTGGTGGGCAGAAAATTTGGATTTTATTTATGACGCGGAGGCTAAGATTATTCTTCCACTTTAATACCCTCTCTAGAGTAATGGAAGTCTGTCTCCGTTTTTGTTTTTTCTTTCAGATTAATTGCATGTCTCTGTTTCTGGATTCCACTGGTGAAGACTTTGTTGTTGAAGATTAGCTCTTTGTTGGAGTTATCTTGTTAGCAGCGCTGAAGAAGGAATACTGCAGCATGTGGATAGACTTTATGCCTTACTAGAATGTTGTTAAAGTTCTGAATTTCTTCAATTGTTGCTGCTGTGAGTGGGCAAAAAAGAAAGTTTTGCATAATCTTAGGCACTGTGTCATTAATAAAATCCAGATTTTCTTTCCACCAGGCTGTGAAAAATCTGCATTATCCCCGTACAATTGGCAATAGCCTGGTAACTAGTGGAGACAACATGAAGTACCCACTTGCCGGGGTTGAGGTAGAAGCCAATAGCAAGACCATCATGGGTGAGTCAGACACGGGCTGCTCTGTGCTTGGTGGGAAATCACCTGATTGTGCCCAGGCTAGCTAGAGGCCTACATGGCCTTGAAAATGTCAGCTGCTGCACATCAGCCCATCAGCCTCAGGAGAAGAGTGGAAGGACAAGGACAGTGTAGTACAGTGTGGACCAAGACAGGCTCTGATATTGATTCCCATCGACCCTGCTCAAGGCAAAGAAGGATAAGGCCGTCGGACCAGACTATGAGTTGGAATCTTGGTCACTGCCAGTGCTGCAGCACTTGCTAGCTGCTAGCTGCTGGAGGACCATCTCAGTTGTCAATCTGCTAACTTTTGCAATAATCATTAGATCAAAATAATAAGCAACAGCAGTTGAATAAAAGAACAATTTATTGTGAGATTACTTAAAATCATTGCAATACAAACAAGGATAAAATACACTAAAATTTCATTAAAGAAGAGATCAGTTAAAACAGCAACAGCAGTTTTCATCATTGCTATATAAACAGGGATAAAATACACTTAGATTTCTTTTAACAAGAGATCAGTTAAAACAGCAACAGCAGTTTACATTACTAGTGACCTTTAGATGTTGGTTATACCTATTATCAAAATGTCAAACTCTTGATTTCTAACCTGTTGCATGTCCAAATGATTAAGATTTCATTTAGCTGTGCCTGACTTTGGTATTTTTTTTTTTAGGGGTTTAATCTTGCATACCCACAGTGCCTCAAACCAAAGGAAACAGATATTTACTGGTGTAGAGATGGTGCAACAGCCAATAGAAGTGCTGCACACCTTATGATAGAAGTTATTTTAAAATCTGAAGAAAATGTATTTGAGCACCAGCTCAGGTAGATCAGTGATGAAGAAGGGGGGTATCACAAGGGTCCACTCATTGGTTCTGAGCATCCCTTCCACTACTCTAAGTGTCCTTGAGTAAAACAAGTGCATATTTAGGGTCTCAACAATTGATTGCATAACTGGGACAAAAGGTTCCAACAGGAAGCTGAAGTCTGTCACAATGGCTGGCCTATAGTTGGTCTCCTATCCTGAGGAATCTTCGGGCGAATGTAGAAATGGAAAATGACAAGGTGACCTACCACCACAATATCTGCTTTTTGTTAAGACAAATGAGGGTCAGGAGCTAAAGACCATGAGAAGAAAGACATTTGAGGAAGAGTAGGAGAACGAGGACTAGGAGCAGAAGACTGAAGACCATTAGGATGAAGACGAAAAGAATGAGGACCTGAGTCACCTGAATGTCTATTTCCACCAGGAGGACTATGAAGACAGGGAGGACCAGGGCTAGCAGAACAAAGGGTAAGCACTACTATACTGTGGAAAACGCAATATAGAATTGAACTAAAACCAAAAGAGGTAATCAAAATAACCAGTGAGAATGCTGAGTACTGAAAATTTCTACTGCAACATCGACTAATGCATGAGCAGGACTGGGAGAAAATTATATTGGCTATATAGAGCCTGAACTTAAAATGAAGACCTCTGGGCTTCTTGCTGCCTCTCAGAATGACCCTGGGCAAACTCATACACATGATCTGTTACGTCTAAACAAGTAAGCAGCAGGGACAGTGTAATGGGGGGGTAGGTCTGCTTTCAAAGGTATCACACAGGCGCATCTTTTTATTACCAATCTGTCCTTTGAGGCCTGAGCATGCAAGATAGCTCTGCTGTACTCAGCATTTAGATTATACGGGGCATATTTACAAGTCCCTTGCACCACCGTAGAGTCACTTTTTGTGATGCTCCGGTGGGCGGCATTAAGCTACTTTTTGTGGCTTAACGTCACCTTGTAAATACGACCCCTTCACATGCAGCACTTTGCGTGGAAGGGGTGTGCAATGGATGTTGCTGTGGGTGTTTCACAACAATAATCATTGCATTTTGACACTGCCACAGATTTACAAGTAATCCTAAATCTGTGGCAGTGCCAAAATCTAACGCCATTTCGGGGGTGGCATTAGCATGGCGCAACAAGGAGAAATGCTTTCATTTCTCCTTGTTTTTTTCTCTTTCTATGTGTGCTGCATTCTGCACAAAAACAATCTCCGTTGACAACGCAGCCATCCTTGCACCATGGCGCAAGGGTGGCTTCTTTGGCCCAAGGCAGCTATTTTAGCACCGGCACAGGAGGAAACACAGGGCTGCGCCATATTTTTGTAAATATGGTGCATTCCTGCGATTCAGAACTGATGCAGTTTTGGTGCACCACCGCACTGCACTAGTTCTTTGTAAACATGCCCCTATGTTCTGTGGATGAATATTCTGGTTTTTGAGGTAGAAACTTGTAAATTCTTATAGCCAGAGCAATAGCAGGCTATAGCATTAGGCCACAATGCTATTGCTACAGCCTATATATTTTTAATGTACAACTACAAGCTGCTCTGTTGTTTAAAGGAAACTCCTGTGAGATCTACCTAACTGAGAGACAATTCAGCTGTTTGAAGCCAATGCTTCATGTTATGAGGCATACCTCTGCTGTGTGAGCCTTAAGCTCATAAGGTTTTTGGAAGTTGTAAAATACCTCTTCTGTCTAGTTCAGAGCTTGCCTTCTTTGTCACTGGAGGTATACCATTGCTGTGTAAAGAGCTATAGCTCTGCTGCCTTAAACCTAATATGTACAATTTGTGTAACCTAATTCTATGATGCGTGGCTTGAGCCTATAATTTCAATAATATACACCCTTCATAAAAGCAACCTGCCTCCACAAACTGCCTTAAGGTCACCCTCTCTGTAAACTTGCATTGTCCTCCAAAACATATTTCTTTTATTCACTTCAATGAAAGCACCTTAAACATCTAGCCTCAACCACATTTGAGAGACAACTGGTTGACAGACGTGCTGCTGCTAATGACATAATTACCAAAGCATTCTCTATGCAGAACTCTACATTTCCTGGGTTTGTTTGTAAGCAACTCTCCCAGTCTCGATTTTCCTTCGCAATCTTTGACTTCTAGAAGTGATTTACTAAAAATATGAAGAGGATTACAAAGCTTAGAATGCAAAATAAATATTCTGAATGAGTTACTCGTGCTTGGAACTGGGAGCTCTGTCTTCAGGGCATAAAATAGCACAGATACCGGTCTCATGGACGTCACGTCTGGCAGACACCAGGAGGTACACACATTTTGCAAATCGCATTATAAAAAAAGAGAGAGTTAACTAGTTAGGGTAATTAAATATATAGGTAAATCATAGCAAACGGTTTAGCAACATAGGATTGCATGTCCTGATCTCTTCCTTGTTAGTGGAGAAGAGGGGTGTCCCTCACTGTTGTGTTGTCTATGGACAGGTGTTGGCCACACAGATATGCATTGACACTGAAACCTGGTGTTGCCGTGTCCCATGGCAGAACTAACTTGTGGAGGCGTTCAGTACCTTTATTTAACCCTTATCCCACATCACATGGATCATACCAAATACAGGTTATGTGGGGGAGCCACACCCACCACGCAATGTTTCTCCACCTCCCGTACTTATTTATGCATGTGTGCCTCATGGACATAAATCTCCTCCCCAAAACGCAAATCAAGACAACAAAGCTGTAAATGTACAGAATAATAAACAATAAACATTGATGAGGCTGAAGTTAGCTTTTTATTCGACCAGCATCTTATTTGCAGGCTAAAGTTAGCTTCTTATTTAGCCAGTGTAGGGAAGTACCCTCTTTTTGGCATGGTAACCCCCACGTTTTGCCTGCTGTCAGTATTTTGACTGTGTTCACTGGGATTCTGCTAACCAGGATCCCAGTGACTGTGCTCTTTCCCCCTAAATGTGGTTGTTCCTGACTTGGTTGTTTCCCTTCTTGTCTAACCACTCTGTCACTAGGTACTTTCCATACTTTCCACAGGAAAGACCTTTAGTTAACTAATAATTACAAACTGCACTTGGTGTCAGGGATCTAGTCTCCTACATTTTGGTAAGCTAGGGGTCTAGCATAGCCCTTGCTCCAAACGTCTTTTGGGAGCCTAATAGTTTGAGTAGTTAGGGTCACCTACACCACTCTAGCTAGACATCATGACCTCTATAGAGTACACCTCTCAGGCCCTGGACTCCCAATATGGGGGGGGGTCTAACTTTCCAGGAGTTGAGGGAGATGTGTGCTGAGAGAAAACTGAAGACAGGGAGAAATCCCAATAAGAGTCTGCTTCTAGGCCTACTTCTCCAGGCCTAACAGGACCATGCTGGCAACCAGGAGGAGGAGGAGAAAGAAGCAGAATCTGCCCCCCCCCCTGTACTACAGAGAGTAGATTTAGACACTGAGGGGGGTCAGGAAGTACCCAGGGAGGATCCGAGGGACTCTGGGGGCCATCTCACCCCTGTTAGAAGCACTACAGGTAGTGGGAGGGGAGGTCATACAAATAGGCCCACCTTTGTCCCTAGAGGGTCCCCCATAGGAGAAACAGATCCTCCTCTGCCCATTCTCATGTCTCCTAAGTATCTGAGGGGACCCACTGCTCCACTTCAGGGGAGGATTCCCTAGATAGGGAACTCAGGCAACTGAAGCTGGAGGAGGCCAAGCTGAGGCTACAGCAGCAACAGTTGGCCCTAGAAGGGGAAGCCTTGGCAGTGGAGAGAGAAAGGCAGGGTATGGGGTTAGCTCCCTATGGTGGCAGCAGTTTCCGTTTCAGGGACACTAGAGCTAGGGAGGACTCTGCCTCTAGAAACTTAAACAAAGTAGCCTCATCTTACAAGGTGGGTGATGACATATACAAGTGGTTCACTGCTTTGGAGAGGGCCTGTAAGGTACAGAGGATCCCCAAAAGGAAGTGCGCAGCAATTCTGTAGCTCTCCTTCTCTGACAAGGATAGGGACAGACTCCTTACTTTCAGAGCAGAAGATGCAGACAACTGCACATTTCTAAAGACAGCACTGTTAGAGGGATTTGGTGGGACTACTGAACAGTATAGGATCAAGTTGAGAGAGACCAGGAAAAAGTCCTTCCAAGATTGGGTAGATTTTGTAGACTGCTCTGGAAAGGTTCTGGAAGGCTGGTTGCATGGGAGCAAAGTTAGTGACTACCAGGGCTTGTATAACCTAATCCTAAGAGAACACATTATGAATAACTGTGTATCTCATCAGCTGCATCAATACCAAGTGGACTCTGATATGACCTCTCCCCAAGACTTCGGAAAGAAGGCAGACAAGTGGATCTGCACCACGGTGAATAGGAAGACTCACACAGGGGATGACCACACAAAAGAAGGTAGCAGGTAAGCATCAAGATAAAGGTACGGACAAAGGAAAATCGAAGAGTCTTTATTAGGCCCACAAAACTCCTCTAGGGGTGGGAACAAAACCTCTTCCTTCAAATTTAAAAAGCCTTGGTGCTATATTTGTAAAAACAAAGGCCATAAGCCAGAAGGCAGTTCCTGACCTAAGAAAAGCACATAGTTCTCCACCACTACTAACCCCACTTCTACTCCTAGTGCCCCTAGCAATAGCAGTAGTAGGACTACTAACAGTAGTCAGTCCAAGAGTGTAGCTAGGCTCACTTTAGGGACTGTAGTGGGGTCTGGAGTGATTAGAGAGACCACCGAGGCAGTGCTAGTCTTTGATGGGGGCAGTGACTTTCCACCCTTACTGCCTGTCACCTTAACATGAGTAAGTAAAGGCAGTATCCCTTGATAAATGATGTTGAGGCTGAAGCCTGCAGGGACACAGGTGCCAGTGTCACTATGGTGACTGAAAAACTGGTGTCCCCTGAACAACACCTACTTGGTCACACGTACCAAATGACTGATGCTCATAGTAACACTGCATGCCACCCCATGGCAGTTACGGATTTCAGCTGTGGGTTACTGGCCCTAAATAAGTTGTGGTATCCTCAGACTTACCTGTGAAGTGTCTACTTGGGAATGACTTGGAGACATCAGCTTGGGCTGTAATGGAAACTGGAGGCCCATTTAGCAATGCTGGGTATCCCAGCCAGGGCATATATTTGCCCTCACAAGAGCACAAGCAAAAAAACAAAAGGAGCAGGGAAACTGGAAGCCTGGAACAAAGGCCCAAGAGCTTCCTAAACCCAAGAGCAGAAAGGGTAAAAAAGTACCCCCTGCTCTAGGCTCCAGTGAGGATTCACCTCCAGAGGGAGATGAAGCCACTCTTTGGGTGAAACCTACACCCGAGGAGCTGAAAGCTGACACAGCTGAGCTCTAGAGTGCAGGGGGAGACGCCAGGGAGGAATTCAGTAGGGAACAACAGAGCTGTCCCACACTGGAGAGCTTGCAGCATCAAGCTGCAGCACAAAAGGCAGGGGATATCAGTGGCATCCATAAGGCGTACTGGGAAAACAGTCTCCTGTACTCAGAGTCAAGGGATCCCAAACCTGGAGCCACCAGGAGATTGGTGGTCCCTCTGAAGTACAGGGAGTTTCAGCTGAGTTTGGCCCATGATATTCCCCTGACCGGTCACGGGTAAAGCAAGACTTGGGGCAGGCTTGTCCTGCACTTTCACTGGCCTCACACGTCTGAAGAAACAAAGGAGTTTTGTCGCTCCTGTGTCACTTGTCAAGCGAGAGGCAGAACAGGTGGCACCCCAAAGGCCCCCTTTATGCCACTTCCAGTGGTTGGGGTACCCTTTGAGAAGGTTGGGGTGGATATTGTTGTCCCCCTGGACCCTCCAACAGCCTCTGGGAACAGATTCATAGTGGTGGTAGTGGACCATGCACCAGGTACCCAGAGACCATTCCTCTAAGGGCCACTACAGCTCTTACAGTGGCCAAAGCCCTTCTTGGTACCCTTTCAAGAGTGGGGTTTCCTAAAGAGGTGGTATCAAACAGGGGTGAAAGCCTCATGTCTGCTTACCTGAAAGCCGTGTGGAAGGAATGTGGTGTGACTTACAAGTTCACTACTCATTACCACCCCCAAACAAGTGGCTTAGTTGAGAGGTTTAATAAAAACTCTCAAGGGTATGATAATGGGACTCTCTGAAAAACTCAGAAGGAGGCGGGATGTCCTGTTACCATGCCTCCTCTTCGCCTACAGGGAGGTCCCACAGAAGGGTGTGGGCTACAGCCCATTTGAACTTCTGTTTGGACACCCTGTTAGGGGTCCCCTTGCTCTTGTTAGAGAAGGCTGGGAGCAACCACCCAAGCAAGACATTGTGAATTATGCGCTTGGCCTCAGATCAAGGATGGCCGAGTACATGAAGAGGGCCTCTAAAAACCTTCAGGCCAGCCAGGAGTTGCAGAAACAATGGCATGACCAGAAAGCTGTACTAACTGTGTACCAGCCAGGGCAGAAAGTATGGGTCCTGGAGCCTCTGGCTCCCAGGGTACTCCAGGACAAGTGGAGTGGTCCCCACACCATTGTGGAGAACAAGGGTGAGGTTACCTACCTGGTAGACCTAGGTACTCCCGGAAGCCCCCTGGGGTGCTTCATGTAAATCGCCTTAAACCCTACTATGACACTTCTGATATGACTCTGCTCATGGCAACTGATGAGGGACAGGAAGAAGAGAGTGACCCTCTCCCTGACCTCTTCTTCCACAGTGCAGCTGATGGCTCAGTTGACGGGGTAGTGCTTACTGACTGCCTCTCTGAGTCCTAAAGAGAGGACTGAAGGAACCTCCTAGTATAGTTTTCAGAACTGTTCTCCCTGATACCAGGCCACATGGTGTGGTCCAGAACATGCTATACCTGGGAGTCATAGAGCCCTTAGACAGCCCTTGGGCTAGTCCTGTAGTACTTGCCCCAAAACCCCACTCCCAGAATGGAATGGAAAAGGGGAAATGAGGGGTTGTGTAGACTACAGGGGTCTCAACACTGTTACTAAAACAGATGTTCATCCTATCCTTAGGGCAGATGCGCT
Source organism: Pleurodeles waltl (assembly GCF_031143425.1). Classification (NCBI taxonomy): domain Eukaryota; kingdom Metazoa; phylum Chordata; class Amphibia; order Caudata; family Salamandridae; genus Pleurodeles; species Pleurodeles waltl. The sequence continues at coordinate 664,200,004 of NC_090448.1, forward strand.
TATAGATACACTGGCATCTGCCAAGTATATAAGCACCTTTGATCTGACTGCTGGCTATTGGCAGAGCAAGTTATCAGAGGATGCTAAACCTAAAACAGCATTTTCTACCATTGGTAGGCACTATCACTTCACTGTGATGCCCTTTGGGTTGAAAAATGCACGTGCCATATTCCAAAGGCTAGTGAATACAGTTCTCTAAGGACTGGAAAACTTCAGTGCAGCTTATCTTGATGATATAGCTGTCTTAAGCTCCACCTGGGAGGATCACCATTGCTCCTTCCAGTTTGCAGGATTTTTACTGGGCAGCCCACGCTGCTGCCATCCTACAAACAGGTTTCTGCCCTCCTCCTGCTTGCCCAGCTCAAGCTCAGGAAGGCAGAACAAATGATTTTCTTTGGGAGAGAGAGGCACCACCCTCTCCCTTTGGAAATAGGTGTTACATGTCTTGGGAGGGGTAGCCTCCCCAAGCCACTGGTATGCATTGAAGGGCACATTTGGTGCCCTAGCATAAACTGGTTTGCACCAGTCCAGGGACCCCCAGCTACTGCTCTGGCGCGAAAATGGACAATGGAAAGGGGAGTAACTACTCCCCTTTCCATCAGCACCCCAGTGGTGGTGCCCAGAGCTCCTCCAGGTGGCCACTTGATTCTGTCATCACATCTTGAATCCAAGGTGGGCAGAGGCCCCTGGGAGTACCTAAGTGACCAGGTCAGACAGGTGACGTCACAGCGCCGTCCTGATAGGCGGTCGCCCTGCTAGGTGACCAATCCCCTTTCCTGGGCTATTTAGGGTCTCCCTCTTGGGTGGGTCCTCAGATTCGACGTGCAATATTCCAGCAGGACTCTTCTGCATCATTTACTTCAGCTTCAGACCACTGGAACTGCAACTGGACCTTCCAGGAACCGACAATCTGCATCCACAGCGACAGCTCTGCTTGCAACATTGTTTTCATGGCTCCTTCCAGCAACTGCAACATTTCCCCAGCTGTGCATCCTCTGAGGACGACAAGTCTTCAGTCTGCACGAGAAGTAAGAAGGAATCTCCCTTGGAGTGATGGAGTCACTCCCCTGCATCCGCAGGCACCCACTGCAACAATGACTGGCTGCGAGGATCTCCTCTTCTCCAGAGCTGCGTGGCTCCCGCATCACTGATGGTAGTCTGGAGTGGTTCCCTTGGTCCACTCTACCAGCTATCCAACATGAGAGATGGTAAGCCCTTGCCTCTCCACGCAGGACTGTACCACCAAGCACCACATCCCTTGCAGCAACCAAGGCATGATGGCATTTCCTCCAAGGGATCTCCAGGCTCCGTGTAGCCCCAGCCCTCAGCACTCTTCCCTGTGAAGCCCACCTCTCTTTGTGCTGCTCCTGCGACATGGGACTCCTTCAAAGGTGTGCTGCATGACCCTCAACGTGACTCCTGTGCTTGCTGTGGGGACTGCCTCCTCTTCCTGTGACTCTCCTGACTGCTGAGGGTCACACAGGACTCCCTTCTGTGGGTTGAGTCCTCCTGGTCCTGCAGGTCCCCAGCAGCTCCGCATTTCTTCTTCCACAACATTCGCCTTTGCCAAGGCTTGTTGGTGGTTTCTCCACACCACTGCCCGACTGCAATCCTTCTTCCGGCGTGGGACATCGACTGCATCTCTTCAGGAACTTTTCACCTGCTCCAGTACTGCACTGCTGAGTGTCTACATCCCCCATCCACCTGGTCCTACATCCACCAGACACACACCAACGTGAAGTGGTCTTGGTCCCCTTCTTTTACAGGTCTTTCTCTACCAGTATCCACCTTTGGTTTCTTGCAGTCTTGTTTGGGTCCTGCAAAATCCTCTTCTGAAGTCCTTTTGGTGGGTTTAGGAAGAACCAGGTACTTACCTCTCTTCTCCTGGTCGCTGGGGGGACACTATGGTACTTACTTTTTGGGGTTCTTAGTTTCTTCCAGCTCCCCTCTGCCGATTCCACTTCCTTGGGTGGGGGCCCGACTTTCGCATTTAACTTCCTTAGTATATGGTTCGGTTCCTTCCCCCAAGGCCTTCAGTACTTACTATTGTTTTCACTGTTTTATATTGCCTTTTATGCTAATTCCTGACTCCTAATGTGCATATGATTGTGTGTTTACTTACCTCCAGTTGGGTTATTGCCTATATAGTATTTTGGTGATTGTGTTACCATACTAAAGTACCCTTATTTTTGTAACATTGTGTGGTTCTTTCATGTGTGTAAGTGCAGTGTGACTACAGTGGTATTGCATAAGCTTTGCATTGCTCCTAGAAAAGCCTTGGCTGCTCATCCACAGCTACGTCTAGAGAGCCTAGCTTCCTAGACACTGACTACACTTCACTAATAGGGGATACCTGGATCTGATATAAGGTGACAACATCCTAGGTACTCCTTACACACCAGGCCAGCTTCCTACAGCCGGCATCTTATTTGCTGATGATAGTTAGCGACTTAGTCGGCCAGCATTTTATTTGCAGGCAATATTATATATATAAAATACAACCTTAAATAATTCAGCTAACTGCTGAGGTGCCCAGTGTCATTTTAATGACAGGCCTGCCTTGCCGGCTGCTTTTAAATTAAATGTATATGCATATTCGACTATGGAATTAAAAGTACTTCCAAAGCCTTAAACTACCTTATTTTTTCATATAAGCCACCACTAAGGTGTGCCCTAGGTGCCCCTAGGCTTGGGTGCCATGTATCTATAAGCAGGGACCTTATAAAAAGTATTTTATGAGGCCTGGTGAGGTAAAATAGCCAAATTCATTTTTCCCTCACTGGTGAATAGGCTTCATGGGCTAAAATGGGGAGGCTTTATTTTGATTAATAAAGTCTCCAAAGGATAAAGATATGACAAGTTTGGTCTCAAATGAATTGTTATAATTAATCCCACAACTTGCCGTTGTTGGATTTAATATAACTAGTTCAGGGAAAGAGTTTTAAAACTTTTCCTAAAAGTTACCACCTTCTCTGATTGGCCAGCCTCTGGCAGCCTGGCCAGGCTGCCTTGATTAGGTGTGAAGTGGCCTGGGCTGAACACAAAGAATGTGCCTCAGCAGATGGTGAAAGAGGATGGGGGGAGAGCAGCCAAACTGGTCTTCAAATGAGGGAAGAACATTTGGAGCAGCTCAGGACCTCCCCAATTTCCTGCAACCCCAGATAATTAGGTGCCCTCTTGCTTAGATTAGGAGAGGGCAGGAGAAAGGTATTTTAGGATTTTTAGCCAGACTAGTGGGTGGTCAGCCAGACCTAACCTCCAAAAATCAGTTTCAGCCATGTTGGATTTTTAAAGAATGTTGCTCCCTGGGATAGATTTTTGCCACACTTCCCAGGTAGTGGTCATCCAAGGGGGGAGTGGTCTGCCTGTGATTGGACAGTCGCCCCCTCCGCTTTCCACCCCAGAAGCAAGGATAAATATGGCAGAGCTACAACCACACCTCAGATCCCTACAAGCAAGAACATCAGAAGAAGAAGGACTGCCCTGCTAGACCCCTGACCTGCGCCTGGACACTGCACTCTGAAGGACTGCCCCAGCTGCACACTTGGGCTTCACCACTAAAAAGACCTTGCCTGTCTTCAACTGGTTCAAGAAGGGACTCGCTGCTTGCTACAGGTAACAAATAGCTAACCAGAGTCCCCTGCATCACAACCTGAAGGAACTGACCAGCTGACCAGTGGCTAATAGTCATTTTTGGATTTGAACCAGGTACATTCTGGGAGTTGGAGTCCTAGCCCTCAAGGAGCAACTCAGAGTTTCTGGAACCTTGGGGTGAGCTGTGGACTCCTGAAGGACCTTCAAAGACCTTCTGGAAGAAGATCCAGAAACTTGGAAGAAGATTGGAGAACTTTTGGAAAAAAGCTCCATAAGGGGACCGACCTGCCGTTGAGAGTCAAGCCGGCTTAAGTATACCGCAACCAGGCTTGACTTGCAGGTTTGTCCCGCTGAAAACCTCTGGAGCCCCAGACTTCCAGGATTTCATCAGGGATCCTGGAAAGACAAACCGACGACGTTGAGTCAAAATCGGCTTGCTGTGGAGGGTCCTCCGACATCGGAGAGAAAAAACTCCTATATAGTGACTGTAGGAATTTGGCTCTGTATATACTATCTCAAAGTAAGAGATAGTGTGCACAGAGTCCAAGGGTTCCCCTTAGAGGTAGGATAGTGGCAAAATTAGATCATTCTAATGCTCTAATTTGTGGTAGTGTGGCTGAGCAGTAGGCTTATGAGAGGGTAGTGTTAAGCATTTGTTGTACGCACACAAGCAATAAATGAGGAACACACACTCAAAGACGTAACTCCAGGCCAATGATTTTTATATAGAAAAATATATTTTCTTAATTTATTTTTAGAACCACAAGTTCAAGATTTGAAGTAAATACATAAAATGCAAGGTACTCCACACAGGTAAGTTAGGAACTTTGAATTAGAGCAATAACATATACATTTTTCGTAAAAATGGCAATAAGCTATTTTAAAAGTAGACACAGTGCAAAAAATCAACAGTTCCTGGGGGAGGTAAGTATTGGTTAGATTGTGAGGTAAGTAAGACACTTACAAGTCTCAGTTCCTGTGCATAGGCAGCCCACCTTTGGGGGTTCAAGGCAACCCCAAAATTACCACACCAGCAGCTCAGGGCCGATCAGGTGCAGAGGTCAAAGAGGTACCCAAAACATATAGGCGTCTATGGAGAACAGGGGTGCTCCGGTTCCAGTCTGCCAGCAGCTAAGTACCTGTGTCCTCGGGGGCAGACCAGGGGGGTTTTGTAGAGCAGTGGGGGGGACACAAGTAGGCACCCAAAACACACCCTCAGCGTCACAGGGACAGCCGGGTGCGGTGTGCAACGCAGGCGTCGGGTTTTGTATTGGTTTCAATGGAGGGACCCGGGGGTCACTCTAGCGGTGCAGGCAGGGCACAGGGGGCTTCTCGGGCCAGCCACCACCTGGGCTAGGCAGAGAGTCGCCTGGGGGTCACTCCTGCACTGAGGTTCGGTTCCTTCTGGCCCTGGGGGCTGCGGGTGCAGTGCTTGGTCCAGGCGTCGGGTCCCTTGTTACAGGCAGTCGCGGTCAGGGGGAGCCTCTGGATTCTCTCTGCAGGCGTCGCTGTGGGGGTCCAGGGGGGTCGTCTTGGGCTACTCACAGGGTCGCAGTCACCGGGGAGTCCTCCCTGTGGTGTTTGTTCTCTGGATCTCGAGCCGGGGGCGCCGGGTGCAGAGTGTGAAGTCTCACGCTTTCGGCGGGAAGAGTGAAGTCCTTTAAAGTTGCAACAAAGTTGCAAAGTTGTTGTTGAAGTTGAGCAGAGCTGCTGCTCACAGGAGTTTCTTGGTCCTTTGGTTCAGGGCAGTCCTCTGAGGCTTCAGAGGTCGCTGGTCCCTGTCGGATGCGTCGCTGGTTGTAGGTTTTCGAGTCAGGAGACAGGCCGGTAGGGCTGGGGCCAAAGCAGTTGTTGTCTTCCATCTTCACTGCAGGGCTTGTAGGTCAGCAGTCCTTCTTCTTTGTTAAGGTTGTAGGAATCTGATTTCCTGGGTTCAGGGTCGCCCCTAAATACTAAATTTAGGGGTGTGTTTAGGTCTGGGGGACAGTAGCCAATGGCTACTGTCCTTGAGGGTGGCTACACCCTCCTTGTGCCTCCTCCCTGAGGGTGACTCCTCCTTGTTTTTCTCATTATCTTCTGTGGACTTGCCGCCAAAAGTGGGGGCTGTGTCCAGGGGGCGGGCATCTCCACTAGCTGGAGTGCCCTGGGGCATTGTAACACGAAGCCTGAGCCTTTGAGGCCAACTGCTAGGTGTTACAGTTCCTGCAGAGGGGAGGTGTGAAGCACCTCCACCCAGAGCAGGCTTTGTTTCTGGCCTCAGAGGGCACAAAAGCCCTCACCCCAGGGGGTCAGAAACTCGTCTCTCAGCAGCAGGCTGGCACAGATCAGTCAGTCCTGCACTGAAGGATTGGGTAAAATACAGGGGCCTCTGTGTGCATTTTTTAATAAATCCAACACTGGCATCAGTGTGGGTTTATTATTCTGAGAAATTTGATACCAAACTTCCCAGTATTCAGTGTAGCCATTATGGAGCTGTGGAGTTTGCTTTTGACAAACTCCCAGACTATATACTTAATATGGCCACACTGTACTTACAATGTCTAAGAATAGACTTAGACACTGTAGGGGCATATTGCTTATGCAGCTTTGCCCTCACCTGTGGTATAGTGTACCCTGCCTTAGGGCTGTATAGCCTGCTAGAGGGGTGACTTACCGATGCCACAGGCAGTATTTTGTGATCATGGCATCCAGAGGGGGATGCCATGTCGACTTTGCCTTTTTCTCCCCAGACAACACACACAATCTGCAATGGCAGTGTGCAAGTGTTAGGTGAGGGGTCCCTTAGGGTGGCACAACACATGCTGCAGCCCTTAGGGACCTTCCCTGGTCACAGGGCCCTTGGTACCACTGGTACCTTTTACAAGGGACTAATCTATGTGCCAGCGGTGTGCCAATTGTGGAAACAATGGTACATTTTTAGTGAAAGAACACTGGTGCTGGGGGCTGGTTAGGAGGGTCCCAGCACACTTCTCAGTCAAGTCAGCATCTCTATCAGGCAAAAAGTGGTGGGTAACTGCAACGGGGAGCAATTTTCCTACAGTGACTAAGTCCAAAGGTAAAAGTTAACGGGACTTCCTATGCAGTGTATCCGAGGACGGCTCCAGCGATGTCGATTAAGATTCAGTTTTGGCCTGGACGAAGATTTCCGTCCCCAAAAAATCATCTCAGTCTGAAAGTAGAATTCTTCACCGAGGGAGGTCGGATCGGATTGGTGACTTCGTCCCGTTGAAGAAAATCTTCAAGCAAAAGACTAAGGGGGTCATTTTGACCCCGGCAGTGAGTGTTAATGTGGCGGTAGTACTGCCAACAAGCTGGCAGTACATACCACCACATTATGAGAATGGCGGGTTGGCTGCAGCCAACTGGCCACTTCTCCACTCATACCGCCATGGAGGTAATACCCGCCCGGCCAGAGATATCAATCTCCACCCCGGCGGCCAGCACAGTACCGGCGGCGGCATTATGAGCCTGCCTACCAACATGGTTTTCGTGTCGTTAGCCGCGCCACGAAAACCATGGCAGTAGCCCCTATGAATTCCTTCCCTGTCACAGGTAGGTGGCTCCCCCACCCCCAGCACACCCCTGATAATCCCCACCCCCCTCCATCCAAAGCCCCTCCACCACCCATACACACACTAACCCCCCCACCCCCATCATTCAAATACACCCCCACCCTGATCCAAACACACATACCCCTCCAATCATCACACATACACATCCATACACGCACACACCCGCAGACACGCACCATGCATACACCCAATCACTCACACTGGCATACATGCATTTATAGACGCATACTTCCAGACATACTCACACACATTCTTACATACAATCACACTGACATGCAGACATGCACTCACTTCACCATTCTTACACGCATTCATTCACATGCATATAACCACGCAAACAACACAACCCACACAGAAGCATTCACACACTCACTCACACATTCATGCACAGACTCAGACACACACACAGACAACAGCTCCCACCCTCCCACACCCATCCCCAGTCGGAAGCCCGACGTACCTTGAGCGAGGAGGTCTTCCGGCAGGGAATGAGATGGAGCGCTGCTACAGCCAGCAGCGCCCCGCCAGCAGAACCCCACCAGGCTGTATTACTTGTCATAATATGGCTGGTGGCCTTCTACTGGCATGTCGGTGCTTGTGGTAGCAGTGCCACCTTACCACCGCCCGCCACCATGAACACTGCCGGATTTCTTCTTGTGGCAGAATTCTGGCAGTGCTCATAATATGGCGGATGGATGGTAGCTGCGGTGGTGGTGTTTTGTCACCGTGGCAGTAGGCGGTTTTACTGCCAATGTCAAAATGACCACCTAAGTCCGAAGGTAAACTTTTGACCGAGGCCTCCCGCTTGCTGTACCTGAGCTGGGCTCCATCACAGACAGCCTCAACCTTTGACTTTGCCCCGGTCGAGGTGTGATCAGATGACCAGACTGGTGCTTTTAGGATATGATAGAGACTTCTAGCTGCAGATTCCTTACAAGAATTTCCTGGTGTCAGCTTGGAATCCGGATCTTTTGCAGAGCAATACCCTTGCACCCGCCGTCGGGTGGCGTTGATCGGATCCATGTGCTGTCGTCGGCGTTGTTGGAGCTGTTTGTGATGTCAAGGTCACCTATAAAGGCACCACCCAGGTGTGCGTACGTCAGTTCTTTTCCTTCTGCGCCGGTTAGCGCAGATCAGCAATTGAACTACCCTCTGTCTTTTATGAAAGGCCTTTTTCGACCTTTTTGTCAAAGATTTTTTCAAGTCTGTGCTCAGGTCTTGTCTGCTCTAGACTAAGGAGACTGAATGGTAGCACTGGACTTACAGGATGCGTATTTTCACATTCCCATCCTGCCTGCCAACAGGCGCTACCTGCGGTTCAAGGTAGGCCACAAGCACTTTCAGTTTACTACGCTACCCTTCGGTCTTACCAGTGCCCCTCTGGTGTTTACCAAGGTGATAGCGGTGGTCTCAGCTCATCTGCGCAGGTTGGGGATTTCAGTTTCCCCTACCTCGATGACTAACTGTTGAAGGCTCCTTTGCCCCAGGCTGTCGTCACCCACCTTCAGACAACAGCGAACCTCCTGCATTTGCTGGGATCACTATAAACGTGCCAAAGTCACAGCTGACTCCCTTTGAGAAGCTCCTTTTCATCAGAGCTGTTCTGGACACAGTGCAGTTTCTGGCTTCTCCTCCCAAGCAGCAAGTCCACAATATTCAGGTTATAATACTGATGTTTCAGCCTCTATCCTGGATTTCAGTGAGACAGACTCGGAGGCTGTTGGGCCTCATGGCCTCATGCATCCTGTTAGTCGAGTATGCCAGATGGCATATGAGGGCTCTGCATTGGGACCTGAAGTTCCAATGGGCACAGTATTAGGGGAATCTCACCAACAGTTCAGATCTTGGAGAGAACTGCAAAATACCTGCAATGGTGGTTAGTGAACTGTGATTGGGTCAGAGGCAGACTCCTCTCCCTTCCCCAACCAGATCTCACAGTAGTGACAGATGTGTCACTTCCGGAATGGGGTGGCCATCTGGAAGAAGTGTAGATCAGAGGCCTCTGGTCTCCGGCGGAATCCGGACTCTATATCAACTTGCTGGAGCTCCGGGCGATATGACTGGCATTGAAAGCATCTCTTCCTGTTGTAAAAGGGAAGATGGTGCAGGTGTTCACGGACAACACCACCGCAATGTGGTACTGCAACAAGCAGGGCGGTGTGGGGTCATGGACCCTTTGGCAAGAGGCCCTGCGACTCTGGACATGGCTGGAACAGCAGGGCATAATCCTGGCGGTTCAACACCTGGCAGGTTCTCTGAAAGCCAAGGCAGACAAACTCAGCTGTCAATGCCTACCAGATCATGAGTGGTGTCTCCATCCGGAGGTGGCAAGAGGACTCTTTCAGCAGTGGTGAGAGCCTTGGTTAGATCTGTTCACCTCCACCGAGAATGTGCAATGTCAGCAGTATTGCGCATTGGAGTCTCCCAGGCGGCACTCGCTCGGCAACACTTTTCTCCGCAAGTGGAGTTCAGGCCTCCTGTATGCCATTCCGCCCACACCACTTTTGCCCAGAGTTCTTAAGAAGATCAAGAACAACTGGGCCCAAGTAATCCTGGTGGCTCTGGACTGGGCACAGACAGTCTAGTATCCTGAGCTTCTGAAAATAAGCATCGATCCTCCGATCAGGCTGCCTCTTCGGGAAGATCTTCTGTCACAGCAGCACCACACGAACCTGTCAACTCTGGGCCTTCATGGGTGGAGATTGTGCAGTGACAGTTGACATATTTCGACCTTCCTCCAGATGTCTGTAAAGTTATTCTGAAAGCCAGGCATCCCTCCACTAAGACGGTATACGCCTGACGTTGGAAACGCTTTATATATTATTGTACAGAAAGATCTATTGATCCTCTTTCTGCTTCTATCTCTGACATCCTTCTCTTTATATTATCCCTTGCCCAAAAGGGTTTTGCCTTGGGCACTCTCTAAGGCTATATTTCTGCCCTATCAGCTGCCGATCAGCCTTTATTATTCAAATCTCCAATTGTAAATAGATTTCTTAAAGGGCTTGTACATATGTATCCTCCTACGCCCTTTATCATGTCTCAGTGGGGCTTGAATCTGTTCCTCACTTTTCGCATGTGCGCTCCCTTTGGGCCACTGCACAACTGTCCCCTCCGGCTGCTCACCATCAAGACAGCCTTTTAAGTGGCAATAACATCTGCCAGGAGAGTGAGTGAGATGCAGGGTCTTTCATCCAAGCTGCCGTATCTCACCATGTTTTCAGACAAGGTGGTACTCAGAACTTGTGACTCTTTCCTCCCCAAGGTGGTGAACCCTTTTCACATGGGTCAAAGCATCAGCCTACCCACCTTGTTTGCTCCATAGCATCCCTCTAAAGAAGATGAGCGACTCCACCGACTGGACCCAAAAAGAGGGTTGTTGTTCTACATTGACTGCACAAAAGAGTTCCGGGTGGATGACCAACTCTTTGTGGGGCACACGCGGGCAAAGATGGGTCGGGCAGTGCAGAAACAAACCATTTTGCGCTGGGTCATTCTCTGCATTAATATCTGCTATGCACTGGCCAAGAAGCAGCCTCCTGAGGGCTTGAGGCTTCATTCTACCAGGGGCAAAGCTGCTACCACTGTGCTAGCATGAGGTGTTCTAGTCATGGATATCTGTCAGGTAGCAATGTGGGCATCATTGCACACGTTTGCAAGAGATTACTGCCTGGACAATCAGGTCAGTAGAGATGGACACCTTGCCCGTTCGGTTCTGCAGGAATTTTTAGTGTAAAGAAGATCTGTCTGCAGCCTACCGCCAGAAGGTTATGGCTTGGGTGACTATTTTAAGGTAAGGAATCTGCAGCTAAAAGTGTGTTATCAGATGAACAAGTTACTTAACTTCGGTAACACACTATCTGGTAGAGACTCTATCTAGCTGCAAATTCCTTACACCCACCCTTTCCTCCCTGCTCTGTGGACACGTCTAATAGGATCAGGGATTGTCCCGTTCAGGGCCCTTGTTTTTGCACAGACAAACTGTTGGTTCTTTCCATGGCTCTGCGCTACTGGTGTGGACGTTCGTGGAAACGGAACAGACGTACGCACGCCTGGGTGGTGCCTTTCTAGGCAACCGTAACATCACAAATGGCCCAAATGATGCCGACAACGGCACGCGGATCCAAACAAAGCCACCTGACGGTGCGTGCAGGGATATTGCTCTGCAAACGTTCCGTATTCCGAGCTGATGCCAGGAAATTGTAAGGTAAGGAATCTGCAGCTAGCTAGAATCTCTACCAGATAATGCGTTACCGAAGGTAAGTAACTTATTATGCGCTAGAAAACATTAATTCTTTAAAAAATCATAGCTCTGGTTCCCCTTATCCAATTTAAAGATAAAAATATACTCTATATTTATAAATTGGTGTTGGAGTTTTATTGTGTTTCGTGTTTTACTTATTTACTGTTTTGTGATTTTTACATGCTTTACACACCTGTCTCCTAAGTTAAGCCTTGTCGTTTGTGGAGGTTAGTGGCCTATTGCTAAGTGTAGGTACTTACCTGCCCGTACCAATAATCCACTTTCCAACACATTTTATCGGACTTTGCATTACCATACTACAAATCTGTTGTTTTTCAATCAAACACATACAACTATTACTCCTATTAGGATTTAGGGCCAGATGTACAACTCTCAGTGTTTGTGACTTGCAATTTGCATCTTTTTGCGAGTCGCAAACACTGATGTATAACAGTGTCTGAGACACTGTTTGCGATTCCCAAATGGGTTGCGAAGGACCTGCCTCATTAATATTCATGAGGATGGACCACCCTGCCTGGGACTGCTTTTTAAATAAAGTTTTTTGTTTTGTTTTTTGTTTTAATGCAGCCTGTTTTCCTTAAAAGAAAATGGGATGCAAAAAAATGAAAAGGCTCCTTTGCATTTTTTAAGAGGAGACAGTGTCCCCTGGGACCACTGCCTGCTCTTAAAAAATGTGGCCTCCATTCACAAAAGGGAAGGGGTCCATCTGGGACCCCTCCCCATTTGGGAATGGCTTACCGCCTCCTTCCCGGAGTTGGTAAAGTATGAATGTTTTGAAACCGCATTCCAGTCGCAAAACATTCATGCATCCCAGTGCGATTCAGTATTAGGAAGGGATGCCCTAAACATGTCCCTTCCAAATATCGAATTCCATAAGCAAAATACAAATTGATAACAAGTTACCGACTTGCATTTTGCCTTTGGTACATGCCAAAACGCATTTTACCGGTTGCAAACAGCATGATGTGGCATTTGCAACTGGTAAAATGCATTGCACATCTGGCTCTTAGTCTGACACAAGTCAGCTTTCCCCCCAAAACCTGGGACAACTTTGTCACACTCAAAATTCATATTGATGTTAAGAAATGGAGCACCACTTTGCAATACTTGTATGCAAATTGGCTGAGCCGATAATAATTTGTGGCACCATAAGGGTTGCCCTGACCTCAAGATATGCTCAAATAAGTAATCATAATTGTCCTTTAGGAAATTCACATTGGCTCTCAAACATTTTAAACACACTACATTTCCCTGCAAGCTCCATAAGGACTTAAACTGAGCCAAGCAATATTTCCACCTGTACCTATTGTGCCACTCTCAAGCCAATGCATTCCAATGGTGTTATAGACTAATATGTAATCATCCTTTCTCCCATCAAGATCAAAATGGCTCACCAATTTCTTATTGATTCTAATGAAAAGATCTCCCCTACTTGTACGAAAATTGCCGGAGCCGAGCAAAATTTGTCACAACAGGTGCCACCAAACTGCAGGTCCTCACTTCAATGCATTCCTAAGGACTTACATCTGAATAAGTAATTGTAGATTTCTTACGTGAAAAACACATTGTCTCACAAATAAGTAGGATATTTTTTCAACACACCACATCTTTCTACAAGGTCCCTAAGGATTTAGCCTCACCCAAGCAACATTTCCACCTGTGCCCACTGTGCCACTCTGGGGGCAGTGCATTTTGATAGAGTTATAGGCAAATATGTAACCATCCTTTCTCCCATCAAGATCAACTGGGCTCACCTATTTTCAGATTGATTCTAAAAAAGGGATCACCCATCAATAACCTCTATAGTACTTGCGTGTAAATTGTCTGAGCTGAGCAACATGTATCACAACAGGTGGCACCAAACAGAGTGCCCTCACCTCACTGTATTCCTATGCAATTATGCCCAAAGTAATTGCAGTTCACTTATAGAAAAATCTCACTGTCTCCCAAATATGTATTTTCTTTTTCAAACACACCACACACTCTTACAACATCCATTAGGATTTAGACTGAGTCAAACATCGTTTCCACCAAAACATGGGTCCACTGTGCTACCCACCAGTCAGTGGAATTCCTAAGGAGCTTTAGGCAAATAAGAAACCATCCTTTCTCCCATGAAGATCATGTTGGCTCACCAATGTTCATGTCAACCCTAAGAAAGGAGAGCATCCCTCTATACTGGGCTTACCAATTTTCATATTGATCCTAATAAAGATAGCACCCCTCTATTCTACCTGTATGTAAACTGCCTGAGCCATGCAAAATTTGTCACAACAGATGGCACTAAACTGATTGCTCTCACCACAATGCATTCCTAAAGAGTTCCATCTGAATAGGTAATTGTAGTCACCTTATAGGAAAAACAAGTGGCTCACAAATTTGTATGATGTTTTTGAAATACACCACATCCTCCTACAAGCTCAGTAAGAATTTAACCTGAGCCAAGTAATATTTCTACCTGTGCTCACTGTGCCACCCTCAAGCCAATGCATTCTCATGGAGTAGTAGGCAAAAAGTACCATATTTTCTTCTATCAATATCAACTTGACTCACCAATTTTCATACTGATCCTAATGAAGGAAGCATCTTCCTTTAGTATTTGTACGTAAATTGTCTGAGCCAAGCAGAATTTGCCACAACAGGTGGCAGCAAACTGGCTGGACTCACCTGAATGCATTCCTAAGGAGTTACATCCAAATCAGTAATTGTAATTCTCTTATAGAAAAAAACATTGGCACACAAATATGTGGGGTGTTTTTAAATACACCACATTCCTCTACAATCTCCATAAGGATCTAGCCTCAATCAAGCAACATTTACACCTGTGCCTACTGTGCCACCCTCAAGCCAGTGCATTCCGATATAATTATAGGTGAATAAGTAACCATCCTTTCTCCCATCAAGATTAACTTGCCTCATCAATTTTCATATGGATTCCAATAAAGGGAGAACCCCTCTTATGTAAATTGCCCGAGCCAAGCAAAGTTTGTCACAACAGGTGGCACAAAACAGAGGGGATAGATTTAGATATTGGCGGAAGAGTTACTCCGTCACACTGGTGACGAATATCCCAATGCCAAAATCTAAATCCCATTGTATCCAATGGAATTTAGATTTCAGCGAAAAGGATATCTGTAACCGTTGTGATGGAGTAACTTGTCTGCCAATATTTAAATCAGGCCCAGAATGCCCTCACCTCAATGTATTCCTAAGCAATTATGTCCAAAGTAATTGCATTCTCTTACAGGGAAATCACATTGTCTCACAAATATGTATTTTCCTTTTCAAACACATACACATCCCTACAATATCCATAAGGGTTTAGCCTGAGCCAAGCAACATTTCCACCAAAACATGGGCACACTGTACCACCCACCAGTAAATGGAATTCCTAAGGCGGTATAGGCAAAAATGAAACCATAATTTCTCCCATGAAAATCATCTTGGCTCACCAATTTTCATCTTGACCCGAATAAAGAGAGCACCCGTCTATATTACCTATATGTAAACTGCCTTAGCTGACCAAAATGTGTCACAGCAGGTGGCATCAAACTGGTTGACCTCACCTCAATGTGTTCCTGTGAAGTTACATCTGAATTAGTAACTGCAGTTCTCTTATAGGAAAAACACATTGGCTCACAAATATTTATGATGTTTTTCAAACAGAGCACATCATCCCCTTACAAGCTCCATAAGGATTTAGCCTGAGCCAAGCACTGTTTCTACCTGTGCCCACTATGCCACTTTTAAACCAATGCATTCCTATGGATTTATAGACAAATCGGAAAAAATCCTTTCTCCCACGAAGATCAACTTGGCTCACCAATTTTCACATTGATACTAATAAAGAGAACATCCCTCTCCACTACAAAGACTGAAACCTCCAATGACAAACTCAACGAAAAGAGTGAGGTCCTACAACAACATATCCTACCATTCAAAGTCAAGATGTCCTCTTGCAAGGGAAGTGGAAACACTTTGAGAATAAATTTCGACATAACACTATTCGTATCAGAAGAATACCGACCACCATCACTCATATTGACCTCTCAAAATATCGCTCAGACCAGTTGGACCGTATCTTCGAGAGAAGCGAAGGAAGCCCTATGCACATAGATATAGCCAATATGGTTAAGAGGTTCGAAGAGCTGGGACTGGTCCTCCAGATGTTCTCCCAGGTTGCCAGGAATGAGGAGGTCCCAAGAGTCTTAGTGGCACACACTGCCCGAGCGATCTAAGCAGAACAGACCCAGCCTGCAGCAATCGAAACCAGCAAAGTTCAGCTCTTTCAACACCTATGTCGCTCTGCCACTACTGATTATTCCCAGGACAATGGCTAAGTGATGGATCTTCTTGGCAAAGGTCTCCTTTTTTCAATCCAAGTTACCCTGCCCTGCTGCAGGACTGGTCCTGCATCACCTTTTTTCTTTCTTGTGAGGACCGGAGAGAGAACCAGGGATTGGACCAACATCTACATAGCCATTAACCCCTCTCCAGGGTAGAGGATGATAGCCCGTAACAAGGGTGGTCTGCACTGCTTGGTGTTTTGCTTCAATCTTCTTATTGATGTTTCTTACATATTCTTGTATTACACATTCGGGATTATGGAGCAGAGTGGGAGGGTAGGCACAGAAGACCATACTCCACTGAAGCTACATGCCAGGTCCAGGGCTGGGGAGAAAATAGCAAATTTTCCCTCCCTATCAGTCTTCAATGATCACTAATCCTTTAACAATAAATGTTATGACATAACATTTGAGGTCTAAATAACCCCTCCTGGTATCTTGGGAGCACTTCACTCGATCAATGCCGCCATCTGCCTACATGAGGAGAACCATCTCTTGAGGATGGATACATGTTGACTCCATTTACATATGTTCCAACTCCAATGCCATGCATTTTGGTGCTCCAACGAAATAGGAGTGGCGATTCTTATTACTACACCCACACATGAGGATGCATTACAGACCATTATAGCCTCGTGGAGGGCCCTTTGATAATTGAAAGAGACTTTAATATGGTTGTTAGCGCAATGCAAGATACGTCACAGCAGCGGCACGGTAGGACCCCCACATTATCTCCTGAGGGACAAGCATGTCTTGCTGATCTAGACCTAATAGATGCATGGCACACACAGCACCCTCTCTCAATCGCACAAATGCAGCTTCCTCTTTTTAGATACAAGACTCAAGCACTCTCTCTTGGAGGCTGAACAACTCCCCCAGACTCTTTCAGATCGTGGCCCTGTAGCTATCGCACTTCATTGGAAATGACTCCCACCCACGTGCTCCAGGAACTCCTAGGGGCTGAATGACTCCTTCCTCTGGAATCAGGTGGTCCCAGATGATTTTCCGGAGAAGGTCAGAGAATATCTAACCTCAATGATATGAGGGAAATGGAACAACAGGTGCTATGGGATGCTATGGGGGTTATATGGAAAAGATTTATACAGGAAGGGACATGCCTCAAACTCATGCACAAGCTTACTAGGACCCACAAAGGTATGGAGTTGGTGGACCTCGATCAGCAGCACAAGTGCACTCTCTCTAATAAACTGTGTCGGAAGGTGCTTGTGGTAAGAGGTCAATTTCACACACTTTAATTGGATAAGACCAATTAAATTTTTGCCAGACTAGGGGATCATTTTAATGAGAGGGGCAACAAACCAAGCAACATGTTAGTGCACAACTACAGGCTCAGAGACTTAAAAAGGAAGATCAAAGACAGCAAGGGCACTACACACATTGCCACTGAAGGTAAACTACAGGTCTTCCATTCCTTCATCCAGTCCCTATAAGTGGCACATCACACTCCCGGAGCCTCAAGACATGCCTATTCCAATTTAATCTCTCCCTTCTCTGCTTCAACTGCAACAGAACTTGATAATACTATTCCTGCTATGTAGGTGCTGGGGGGCATTAAGCCACTTAAACCCACAAAAGCCTTCGGACTAGATTGGAGTACTAC
This sequence comes from Pleurodeles waltl, assembly GCF_031143425.1. Lineage (NCBI taxonomy): Eukaryota > Metazoa > Chordata > Amphibia > Caudata > Salamandridae > Pleurodeles > Pleurodeles waltl. The sequence goes on from NC_090448.1 coordinate 664,217,401, forward strand.
ACTATTCCACAAGAGATTTGCCCTTTACCTTCTTCCCATCCTAAGTGCTCTTTGTATTGACTGAGCTACCACAGAAGTGCCACCCGTAGCCTGATTGAGTCCTCTAATACATTGATCCGTAAACCATGCAAGAATCAGGCACTTTGCTCTTCCTATCATCCAATCTCCTTGCGTAATTTGGACCTCAAGCTTCTAACTAAGCTACTGGCCAAAAGACTGGATAGCCTTCTTTCTGACTTGATCCATTCTGACCAAGATGGTTGTGTCTGCCACAGAGCTACCAGTGACACAACCAAAACATGGCTTGCACTCGATTAATATAGCCAGTAAAAAGGATAGAGTGTGCAATCCTCATCCCTTGACGCTGAAAAAGCATTTGATGAGGTGGACTAAGGTATGCTCTTTGATGTCTTGTAGAAGTTTCGACCAGGTGCCCGATTTCAGGGCTGATCTCAGCTCCTTATCCCCCATTCAACACAGCTAGGACCAGAGGTGGTGTCCAGTCTTTGTACCCCATATCCACACATTGAGACATCTGGTAAGATTGTCCCACGTCCCCAGTCCTGTTTGACCTTTTTCGAGAACCGCTCCTTTAGATTGGTGACCACCCACAAATTCATGGTGTCTCATTCTGCTGCAAAACCTTTAAAGTGTTTACTTTAGCGGATGACCTCCTTCTTACCCTCAACAAGCCCAGAACGTCCCTACAGACCCTCACCTCCCTGTTGGAGGAGTTTCGAGAAGTGGTGGGCCTCCAAGAATATATGAATGAGTAGGAGGATCTAGTCCTAATTAGAGGCTGTGCGTTAGACAACTTGCTAAACCATGTTACACCATTTTGCTGGTCCACTGACTTTCTTCAGTATTTGGGTCTCCAACTGACACCCAACCTTCAAACCTGCACACAAATTCACTTTGACCTTCTCATGCGTGAGGACGGATCCTAATTTGCAGCATGGACAAATCCTACTCTTTACTGGGTAGGGTGCACATCTGCACCCAAAATGACATTGATAGTCACATTCCGTATTTATTCTAAGTCATGCACTCTCCTCTCAGGAAAGAAGACATCTCCCGCCTACAGGCAATTCCTGTGAACTACATTTCGGTGGGTGGCCAATCAGGATTTGATGCAAAAATATCTATGCAGCATACTAAGGAGGGTAGGCTGGAGCATTCAAAATTCTACTCTCTACTATTAAGCCACACAGTTACGCTATTTGATTGTACAGTTGCAAGGAGAAACTGATAAGCAGTGGTATTATATTGACCAAAATCTGGCTTCTAGACCTATTGGTCTCCAAAATTATGCAGGGTCGGCTATTGTAAGTCTCCCCTATTACTCAGGTCACAGTTTCTGTGTTGGGCTTCGCTGCATTCACAAAAGGCCTAATTTCTTTCCCCTCCCACTCTTGCTCATTGTAGATCATACAGACTTCCTGCCTACAATGTTTACTTGTGACTTTCAAGTCTGAAGATGGCTGTTTCTGGCTTTGAGACTTTTGCACACAGATGGTGCTCTGAAGTTCTTAGAGGATTTCAAGCACAATTATAGGATCAGCGAGTCTGAACGATTCCATTTCTTCCAAATGGGGCACTGGGTTGCGCAACCTTACAACAAGGCTAGTGCCTCTAAGACCCTCACACCTTTTGAAAAATTCCTCCAGCCCCTATGTCAACCAACTGCCTGGTTTCTTCAATCTACAACATCCTCAATTCCACAACACCCACATGCAAAGCATCCTTCCAAAAGCAAGGGGAAATATAACTCAACATCTCACTGGAACCCACACAATGGCATGAGAATTTACTCACCACCAATAACTTTGCACCTCATACTCAAGTAATGAAGATCCTGCTTAAAGTACTATTTTGCTGGCACCTCCCCCCGTCTGGCTTCACATCATTGATCCCACTCGCTCTGATGCTTGCTGGCAGATTTGCGGGTACCCAGGCACCCTCCTACAGATCATGTGGTCTTACCCTCTTCTAGGGGGTTTCTGGGATAAAGTATTTCTTGCTTTCGTCAGATCCAAGGTCAAGGGATTGATAAACTTACACAGCTGGCTCTGCTTGGAAGGCCATCAAAGGATTTCTATCAACTCCACTCGACAGCTGGTAAACCCATTTCTCACCTTCTATTGGTGGCTAAACACGCCATCCTCTCCTTATGTTTGAAATCCCTTAGACCAAATTACGATATTTGGCTCCATATGGTTTGTTATTTCTTAGGGCATGAGAAGGTGACCTATGACCTCTCTGATAAATCCTCCCTCTTTCTCAAATTATGGTGCCCTGATATATTTTGACCACGGACTTCAGATGCCAGACTTGCCCCCAGATGCTGTGGGCTCTGGGTCTGCATGATTCTTCATTGCACTGATGATTTGACCTTTCAATGGCCTCAGAGACCTGATGAGTAACGATGAGGGTGGTCCGATATGGGGAGGTGGAAATTTCTGGGAGTAATATGCAGGATTTGTTAAGGGGCTTACCTTTTCTCTGCCTCATTTCGGGAAAATGCACTAAAAACCCACCATATTGTGACGCATGAATCACCACGGTGGACATTCAATGGCAGTAAACCTTTGGCGGTACATACCGCCGCGCTCAAAATACACACACACATACAAAACACTACCACATTGGACAATTCAAACTACACACACCTGACACCCTTACACACAACACACACACGCACCCACACCACTATAAAACAGACACCCACAGTACCCACAACACTTTACGAATACAAACAATTGCCATGAGATAGACACCACAACCACAGACAAGACCACAGCCACACACTATTCAGACCTATACACCACCCAGGCACCTTACAACACACGCCCCACCCACACTACTCACACAACACCCATGGCACCACAAAGACACCCCAGATTCTCTGAGGAGGAGCTAAGGGTCATGGTGGAGAAAATCATCAGGGTAGAGCCACAGCTATTTGGAGCACAGGTGCAGCAGATATCCATTGCTAGGAAGATGGACCTATGGCAGAGGATCGTGGACAGGGTCAACGCCGTGGGACAGCACCCAAGAACAAGGGATGACAACAGGAAGAGGTGGACATTGCAGCAAGACACCAACTCGCTGTACAAAGGACTGGCGGTGGACCCCCACCTCCTCCCCCACAACTAACAACATGGGAGGAGCAAGTCTTTGCAATCATGCATCCTGAGGGCCTGGCCGGAGTCGGAGGAGGACTGAACTCTGGTAAGCCAACTCTATACTATTATCACCCCCCTAACTGCATGCCGTCACATAACCCCACCCTCACCCTCACTCCCCTCACTCCACCACTTCCCACACACCCCACCATCACATCTCACTCATCCCAATGCCAAGCCCTGCATGCCATACCAATGCATGGACACCACTCACAGACATGCATGGACACCTATCACTAAAGCATGCACACTAGAGGAAACTATTCATCCCACCATACACCAAGGTACACAAGTGAGCTGCCAGGGCAAATACAAACAAACAGGGCAACCCACTGATATCCAAAAGTCACACACACAAACAATAACACAGCATTTACATCCACAGGTATCCCAGCTAATGTCGGCGGAGAGGAGGTGCCACCACTATCGAGTCCCCCAACAGAAGAGGCCCACAGTGATGACAGCAACTCTGGTCGCCTGGATCTGGATGACCAACCTGGCCCATCAGGGACCTCTGGACAGTCGGTTCCTCAGCCACAGTCACACACCACCACAGAGCCTCCCCCCTCAGGAAACACCACCACAGCACCCACCCAGGGTACCCATGCCTCTGTCCCCAGGACACCTCAATCAGCAGTGTGTCCACCCCTACAGGGACCCCAGGGCACACCTTGCACCCAAGAAAATCAGGGACTTGGGGGTCAGTGGCAGTGGGCACACGGTTCAGGAGACAGAGGCACAGGACAACAGGGACACTGGGAGGACTGCTGTGCACCAGGGGGAGGACAAGCCCAGGGAACCTACTCTCCAGGAGGCACTCACGGAGATCCTGGGAGCATACCAACATTCCCAGGATAAGCTGGGCCAGATCCTGGCCAACGTGCAGGGAACAGGTGGCTGCAGGAGGGACAGTACCAGGGGATCAAGGAGGACTTGCAGGCCCTCAACACCACCATGGTCTCCATTGCAGGGGTGCTGGCAGACATGGCCAACATTATGAGGGAGGCAGCCTCACAACAGCGGGCCCCTGCCACTAGCCAGACATCTGAACTGCCTTCCACTTCCGCTAGTGGCCAGGAGGCCCCGCCACAGGACCAACAGGCCACCAGCACCCCTCCCCCTGCAGAAGGTGAACCACCCCGCAAACATTCCCTGCGATCCAGGCAGAAGCCAGAGGCTATTGCCAAAACCCCCTCCAGGAAATGTGACTTTCCTGATTGTCACCCTTGTGTCCCACTCTGTCACCCTGTCCACCGCGAACTGCCATTGCTCCCTATCCTATGTCCCCTTGGACAATGCACCTGTGCTACAAATAGACTTGAACTATACCCTGGACTTTTCTCCACATTCACCCCATCCCATTGCACTTCCCCCTCTTCTTCTTAGCACTTAAATAAACACACTTTGTAATAAATACAAGTATGGAGTATGTGAAATGATTTAAGTATGTATTTGTTTAACAAGGTTCAAACATTGCAAATCAACTGTACAGTAATGCTCACATAGGATTGACCTGTAGTTGGTTGCAGTGAACACATCGGGAGCGATAGTGGGGCATCAACATCTACAAAAAGAGTTGCCAAAGGGTGAGTGGGCATAGAAGTGGGAAATCACAGCCTGCCAGTGACAATGTAAAACAAAAAAATGACAATGATATGTGAAGCTATACTCTCTTTTGCTTGTTTGTCATTGCAAGTATTGACAAATCACTGCAGTTCTGTTATCCTCATCCTCTGCCTCCTCATCCTCACTGTCCACAGGGTCCGCTGCTACCACACAGCCACCTCCAGCCTCCTCCTCCTGCAGAAAAGGCACATGGCGTCTCAAGGCAAGGTTATGCAATATGCAGCATGCCACGATTATCTGGCAGACCTTCTTGGGTGAGTAGCACAGGGATCCACCTGTCAGATGGAGTTTCCATTCAATTATTCTTCTTGTTCGCCCATGTGCCTCATTGTAATGTTCCTCTGCCCTTGTCCTGGGATTCCTCACAGGGGTCACTAGCTGGGGTAACCTGAGTCACCTGCAAATATGGAGGGACAACATTTAACCACACACTTTGCCATATGGCCCACACCATACCCATACACCGACATCCACTGGGTGGGAACCAGGGCTCACCTATTAGCCACACCCTGTGCCTCTGTAGTTGGACCATCACATTTGGGATGCTGCTGTTCCTCAGGATAAAGGCATCATGCACTGACCCAGGATACTTAGCATTGACATGGGAGATATACTGGTCCGCCAAGCACACCATCTGGACATTCATTGAGTGAAAACTCTTTCGATTTCTGAACAGCTGTTCATTTTGCCGTGGCGGGGGACAAATGCAATATGTGTTGCATCAATTGCCCCAATGATGTTGGGGATATGTCCCATTGCATAGAAGTCAGCCTTCACAGTGGCCAAATCCTCCACATGGGGGAAAACAATGTAGCTGCAAATGTGTTTAATCAGGGCAGACAACACTCTTGTCAGCACTATTGAGAACATTGCCTGTGACATTCCTGCTGCCAAGCCCACTGTCATTTGGAAAGAACCAGTTGCCAAGAAATGGAGTACAGACAGGATTTGCACAAGAGGGGGGATCCCATTGGGGTGACGGATAGCAGATACTAGGTCAGGCTCCAGTTGGGCACACAGCGCCACGACTTTGGCTCTGTCAAGTCTGTAGGTGAGGATAATGTCCCTGTCCTCCATTGTTGCCAAGTCTACCAGGGTGTACACAGGAGTATGTCTCCATCTTCTATTCATCTGCAACAGTAGCAATCTATGGGGCAAAAGAGAGAGGAGCCAGTCACAAACTGTACATTGGAGCCACAACAGTACAATGCATGATGATATTTTGAAATGTATAAGTGGCATTTGTCCTGTATGTCCAAATGTGAAATGAGATGCAGTTATAATCCAGGGCCTGCCCCCAACCCCTGAAATGGCATCCGCCTGCCCTGTGTGGAGGGACAGGTGAAAGTGAGGTAATTCTTCTGATGTTGTGTGCCGTTGCAGGAGGCGGTCTGGAACCGCTGTGCAACGCCTCATTGGATAATATCGGGCCCTATGGGGTACAGTGGCCAATGGTGATGTATGCCGGCGGTGACGGTATGCACCGCCGCTGACATCACTGCCATTTTCCATTTGTTCACTCACTTGCTACCTGACCTTCAACAGGAGAGGACCTACACTGCATGTGCTGCTGTGACCTGTGTCTAGAACCTACTGTGGACCCTGTGACTGGGGAAAGGGCCCCTGCCTTCACCTCAGCGGAGTTGGAGAGACTGGTGGATGGGGTCCTACCCCAGTACGGACTGCTGTGTGGGCCTCCAGACCAACAGGTGAGTACACTGTGACCACGATGCATGGGGCATGAATGCATGAAGTGGTGTGTGTGAATGCCTTGTGTGGGGGGGGTTGGTGGCATTAGCATCATCTGGCGGAGGAGCAGAGGCACAGGCGACGGAGGGAAAGGCATCCCACAGGACCCAGGAGGCAGAGTCCACCGACGGTGAGGGCACCAGTGGGACAGAGGGCGAGGGGAGCACCAGGGCGGAGACTAGAGGGGACAGTTCGGACACAGATACCTCTTCCAATGGAAGCTCCCTGGTGGTGGCGGACACCTCTGTGACCACCCCAGCTACAGGTACATTTACCACCCCGTACCAGCACTGCCCTACCAGCAGCCCCTCATCTAGTTGCCCGTGCCTGCTCACCCAGGAGGGTGGGCATCTCCTTTGTCCCAGGCACCTCAGGCTCTGCCCCAGTTAGCCCTGCTGCCCTGAGTGAGGAGACTATTGACCTCCTGAGATCCATCTCTGTTGGGCAGTCAACCATTGTGAATGCCATTCAGGGGCTGGCAGCCCAAATGCAACAGACCAATGCATTTCTGGAGGGCATTCACACTGGTTTGGCAGCCCAACAGAGATCAATCCAGGCTCCTGCCTCCTCTCTGATGGCAGCCATTGTCCCTGTTTCCAACCTCCCCCCTCCAACTTCCTCTTTCCAGTCCCATTTCCCTCAACTCCAACCTATCCCAAGCACACACACAGACCAGCATGCACACAAGACAACACACAAGAGTGGCAATGGCAAACACAAGCGCCACACATCATCCCACTGGCACAAACACCATCCAGATGCAGACATACCAATATCCACTGCCTCCACTGTGTCCCCCTCCTCTGCCTCCTCCACCTCCCTCCCAGTTGCGTCTACACACACACCTGTATGCACTACATCCTTATCCACTAACGCCATCACCAGCACACCTATCATTACACACACCTCACTGGCAGACACCACCCGAACAGCCATGCACATGTTCCCTGTGTCCTCTCCCACTCTGTCTGCCCCCCACCTTCCCAAGGTACACAAAAATGCAAGCACTCAGACACCCAACAGCCATCCACCTCACAACAGCATCCAGCCCATGCACCTGCACCCAAACACAGCAGACAGACACCTCCTACAACCACTCCCTCTTCCTCCACTCCCAAACCTTCTCCCTCTTCCCGCCCCAATGTCCCTAAGCAGCTTTTCTTTTCCACCACTGACCTCTTCCCTACCCCTCCCCCGACCGTCCTTCACATCTGGCCAGGGTGTCTAAAACCCAGGCAAGCACCTCAGCCACCCAGTCCACGTGCCCAGTAGTGTCCGCAGCAACTTGTGGTGGTAAAGGATCCAGGGCACCAGGAAGCCTCACTGAAAGGGTCCCAGCTCCTGCCAGGAAGGGCAAGGAGCCTGCCCCAAGTGCTGCCAGAAAGGGCAAGGAGCCTGAACCAAGTGATGCCAGGAAGGGCCAGGGGCCTGCACCAGGAGGCAGGAAGGACACGAGGCCTGCACAAGCAGGCAGGAAGGACAAAGGGCCTGGTGCTGGGACTCAGTAGGAGCCCCCACCACCAACCATGGTTGTGCAGCCGTCCGAGGCTGCAGGGGATGGGCTGGAGCCTCCCCCCACCACTACCAGCAGCAGCAGCACCACCACCGCCACCAGTGGGCAGCGGTCCGAGGCTGCAGGGGATGGGCTGGAGCCCCCCCCCCCACCACTACCAGCAGCAGCACCACTGCCACCTCTGAGCATCCGTCCGAGGCTGCAGGGGATGGGCAGGAGCCTCCCCCCACCACCACCAGCAGCAGCAGCACCACCACAGAGCAGCCGTCCGAGGCTGCAGGGGATGGGCAGGATCTTCTCCCACAACCACCAGCACCACCACCACTAGCAGCAGCACCACTGCTACCACTGAGCAGCCGTCACCGCCGGCGGACATTCTGTAGACCTGCCTCCATGGGCTGTTGTGTGGTCTGCCACCTGCAAATCCTGTGGGTATGACACCCAGCTGAGAGACTGTGACCTTGCACTCCTCAAGATCTGCTTCAGGGGAAGACACCCATTCACCCTATCCTTCCAAGGATGAAGAGCACAGGGCACAATTCACCCTTCAGAGCCAGTGGGCAAGTCACCCACTTGAGAGACTGTGGCCTTGCACTCGCCAGGACAGAGCCTAGGGCATGCTGCCCCCTCCAGAGCATGTGGGCAAGTCACCCACTTGAGAGACTGTGGCCTTGCACTCCCCCTGACTAAGCAGAGGGCATGTTGCCCCCTCCAGGACCAGTGGTGTTGTTCCATCTGCAGGCTGAGGTGGCCCCCCATTCCCCTCCCCGAGGTGCCTGCCTATTTTCCAACTGATGCCCCTGCAGTGTTCTCTCCGTGTTGTTGCAGGAGACAAGTGGGGCCTTGGACTTTGTCATGTGGCCCTGTGGCCCACGCACATTGAGGACTGGGCAGTGTCCCTTGAATTGTACATATGTAAATACTTTTACATTGGATGTTCGTAATTTTACTGTCTTTATATCATAACACTAACTTTCATCTATTCGTGTTGTCCTTGCATTTTTCCTGAGTGGTACGGGGTAAATATGTTTTATTACTGCATCTGAATGTGTGTATGGTGTTGGGGGGGTGCGTGTGTGTGTCACTCTCTTTTTCCTTCCCTCCCTCCCCTGTGTGCTAAGTGGCTGTACTCACTGTGGTCGTCTTGGCCGTCGTTGGTGTTCGTGGTGGAGCAGGACGTAAAATATAATTGGAAATATTTGCAGCTCGGGCTCCATGGCGGCATGGTTGTTCCCTGTGTCTCCAATGGTGAGTCCTTTCCCTTCTGTGCAGTGTTTCCGCCAGGCTTTTGATGTCGTTGGTACCGCCCCGGAAAAGGTGGCGGATTGGGTTGTCATAATACGGTGGGCAGAACATTGTCTTCCGCCTGGGTGTAGGTAGCTCCTGTTGTTTCTTCCTTGGCGGTCGGTGTGGTAAAGTCTCCTTCCGCCATGGTCATAATTTGGCAGTATTTACCGCCAGCCTGTTGGCGGTATTACCGCCACTTTATCACCGACCACCAGGGTTGTAATGAGGGCCTTAGTCTCCATTACACAGTGGGATAAGTTGCATATGTTATAAGTAGAGGTCACCTTGTCTAGTAGTATGCTATGTTCAATGGGGCTACTGTCTTCCAATGTCTTTCACTCTATTGCTTCCGCTTGGAAAGCATGCTTCATTTGTAAGTACATGAATGTTTGGCATGGTTGTAGCTGCTATTCATCTTGTAGGGGCTGAAAGGATTTCTTTCACCCCATCCCACCTAGCCAGGTCCCTCATGGTTGAGACAATGATCAGATCCCAGGGCCTCATTCTTGTCTTTCCCCAGTTCCCTCAGCTGGTTACCCAAACACAAGAGAGTCACCAGGGAAAGTCGGCCCACCCATCCCACATAGCTTGTGGCCCTATCCCAGTCTTCCAAGAAGGCTTTGGTGGCCCTCTACAGTGACAATCTAAAATACTTGCCATATATTTAGTGAGCGTGAGAGTTCGCTTCCATCAGGGATCTTTTCAGTCTTGTTGCTAGGCCATTCCTGGGTGCAAACCCTCATTTGCTAACAGCCTAAAGCTGGGAGGCCCAGTAATATACCTTAATATCCAGTAATGAAATTGCCACCATTCTATACGGATCTTTGCAATGTTCAGAGTGTATTCAACGGAAAACGTCATCCCATAAAAGGGTCCGAAATGTGCTGTCTACCTTATTGAAGGTCTCAGTTACAGGCCATGGAGTGTTCTGAAGTACATAGAAGAATCTGGGCAGCAGGATCGTCTTACAAACTGAGGCCCTGTCCATGACTGAAAATGCCACCTTTCTCAACCGTTCAACATCAGCTTGGAATTCCTGATACACTGACTCCAGGTTCAGTTACAGGAAGTGGGACTGACATGATGTGATCTCAATGCCCAAGCTACAGAAGCCCTAGGTCATGACCTCAACCACTGGGGGGATTGGAATAATGGTGGACCACTGTCCCATTTTGAATAGTATGGATTTATCCTAGTACATTTTGTATCACATGCACTTTTTGAAATTGTAAACTACCAACAGCACCACATGCAGTGAAGTCACTGGCTCAGTGAGATAGAATAAAATATTGTTGGCGTAGAGGTACACTTTCTCCAGCTCACCTGACACCTCCGGGAAGCCTACCATGTCCACTCTAATATGCAGTCAACATGCCAAGGGCTCTATGCAAAAGGAATATAACAGCAGAGCAATCTTACATCGATCAGCCTCTCAAGCTGAAATTCTTCTGACAACGTTCCGTTCACTTTCACCCTCACTGTCAAGTTTTTATGTAATAACCCCACCCAGCTACAAAAGACTGGGCCAAACCCAAATTTCCTCAGGACCTGGAAGAGGTACAGACAGTTTATAGTTTTGAACGGCTTCTCCTTGTATAAGGCCATAAGGGCCAAGGGTTCGTGTGTGTTCCAGTGGTGATCAAGCCAACTATGGAGGCATCGGAGATTAAGCTGTGTGGCATGGTGGGCATGAAGCTCCTCTGGTTGCTCTGTACTGGGATGGGAATAGCTTTCACCAACTGGGGCATCAGGATTTCTGCAAACATCTTGACCTCTGTGTTCCACAAGGTGATCAGTCTGTACGATGCACACTGATTGCAGGTTTCCTAGCTTTTGGTATTGCAACAACTGTTGCAAGCCTCAGGTCGGATGATAGTTTACCAGTTCTCACACTCCTCGATATACATGGCGGGGAGGTGTGGCCTCAGGATAAAAAGAGTGTGCCTGTAGAACCCCACCGGTATGTCGTTGGGCCATGTGGTCTACCTCCTTGAGGAAAGCTGTAATGTCTTCTTCTGCAGCAGAGCGACTCTCAGTGCACAGGTATTGTGCAAACACCTCTGCAATGTCTTGGTCACTGCCAATCCATGACCCATGTGGTGATCCGTGACCTATCTGGCGCCTTGAGTTCAACCACCTATCTGGCAGCTTCCTCCCTCCTACTTAGCCAGGCCAACAAGCGGCCCGCCTTGTCTTCCACCTCCTAGTTTCCTCTGCATTGCCAGAAACCACTGTCTGGCAATATTGTGGCTCAGAGTGAAGTAGGCCTGATCCAGGGCCTCCATGGTACGGTTTGCTGTCTGAGCCCCCATGTTCTCAAAGGCTGGATCAGTCTCTCTGATTTCATGTTCAAGCAAAGTTAATTTTGCCTCTTTCCTCTTTTTTTTAGACGAATATGAAATTCTGGGTCCTTTCACACAGGACTGTCTTGTAAGCTTCCCAAAGCACACCTGGCGAAGACACTGATGGCCTTATTATGAGTTTGGTGGTCTTTTGGCAAGACCGCCGCCATGGAAGCCGCCACAAGATGGCCATGTTGGCGGTAATGCAACCGCATATTAAGACTCACACAGCAAAGCCCGCCAAAATACAGCCAAAAATCCAAAACCGCCAGGACACTGGAGGGCAGAAAAAAGAAGTGGTCCCATCACCAGCACCTCCAATGTTATTACAACCCACAAATCACGAGAGCAGTTCTTCCATGGCGAAAAACCAATGGCGCTGCGAACAGCGGCAGTTGGCGGCCACATCAGTAATACACCACACCACACCACATTGGATAGGTTGAAAACCCCACAACCGAAACACATACACACACCTGACACACTGCACTATAAAACACACCCGTCACATCTCACAATCATTTGCAACGCTATGCACTGACAGATAGAGGCTGTACAAAAAACATTAGTGACCATAGAATAGGCACCCCTACACACTTCACATAGCACTCATCCTACACCTTCACAACATACCCAACACATACATTAGTACCCCACACAGTCAACACCACCGGTCAACAACTCACATCACAGCACCCACACCTCTTCACCAATTGATTTTTCTTATAATTTTTTTCTTCCTCACCGTCTCATCCACCACTACCATGTCCTGACAAAAACATCCCCCTTTCACAGATGATAAATTGAGGGTCATGGTGGACGAAATCATCAGAGTAGAACAACACCTGTTTGGAGCACAAGTTGAGCAAACATCAATAGCCATGAAAACTGAGCTGTGGCAAAGAATAGATGAAAGGGTGAACTCTGTGAGTAACTATCCACGCACAAGGGAGGACATCAGGAAGAAGTGGAACATCCTCAAGGGGGAAGGTGCGTCCCATGGCCATCAGGCACCAGCTGGCGGTCCTCAAGACTAGCGGTGGACCACACCACCTCCCCCAAGGTTCACATCATTGGAGGAGGTCTTGAACATCATGCATCCCGAGGGCCTGACAGGAATACCTGGGGGAGTAGAGTCTGGTAGCAATCCTGCAGCAATCGAAACCAGCAAAGTTCAGCTCTTTCAACACCTATGTCGCTCTGCCACTACTGATTATTCCCAGGACAATGGCTAAGTGATGGATCTTCTTGGCAAAGGTCTCCTTTTTTCAATCCAAGTTACCCTACCCTGCTGCAGGACTGGTCCTGCATCACCTTTTTTCTTTCTTGTGAGGACCGGAGAGAGAACCAGGGATTGGACCAACATCTACATAGCCATTAACCCCTCTCCAGGGTAGAGGATGATAGCCCGTAACAAGGGTGGTCTGCACTGCTTGGTGTTTTGCTTCAATCTTCTTATTGATGTTTCTTACATATTCTTGTATTACACATTCGGGATTATGGAGCAGAGTGGGAGGGTAGGCACAGAAGACCATACTCCACTGAAGCTACATGCCAGGTCCAGGGCTGGGGAGAAAATAGCAAATTTTCCCTCCCTATCAGTCTTCAATGATCACTAATCCTTTAACAATAAATGTTATGACATAACATTTGAGGTCTAAATAACCCCTCCTGGTATCTTGGGAGCACTTCACTCGATCAATGCTGCCATCTGCCTACATGAGGAGAACCATCTCTTGAGGATGGATACATGTTGACTCCATTTACATATGTTCCAACTCCAATGCCATGCATTTTGGTGCTCCAACGAAATAGGATTGGCGATTCTTATTACTACACCCACACATGAGGATGCATTACAGACCATTATAGCCTCGTGGAGGGCCCTTTGATAATTGAAAGAGACTTTAATATGGTTGTTAGCGCAATGCAAGATACGTCACAGCAGCGGCACGGTAGGACCCCCACATTATCTCCTGAGGGACAAGCATGTCTTGCTGATCTAGACCTAATAGATGCATGGCACACACAGCACCCTCTCTCAATCGCACAAATGCAGCTTCCTCTTTTTAGATACAAGACTCAAGCACTCTCTCTTGGAGGCTGAACAACTCCCCCAGACTCTTTCAGATCGTGGCCCTGTAGCTATCGCACTTCATTGGAAATGACTCCCACCCATGTGCTCCAGGAACTCCTAGGGGCTGAATGACTCCTTCCTCTGGAATCAGGTGGTCCCAGATGATTTTCCGGAGAAGGTCAGAGAATATCTAACCTCAATGATATGAGGAAAATGGAACAACAGGTGCTATGGGATGCTATGGGGGTTATATGGAAAAGATTTATACAGGAAGGGGCATGCCTCAAACTCATGCACAAGCTTACTAGGACCCACAAAGGTATGGAGTTGGTGGACCTCGATCAGCAGCACAAGTGCACTCTCTCTAATAAACTGTGTCGGAAGGTGCTTGTGGTAAGAGGTCAATTTCACACACTTTAATTGGATAAGACCAATTAAATTTTTGCCAGACTAGGGGATCATTTTAATGAGAGGGGCAACAAACCAAGCAACATGTTAGTGCACAACTACAGGCTCAGAGACTTAAAAAGGAAGATCAAAGACAGCAAGGGCACTACACACATTGCCACTGAAGGTAAACTACAGGTCTTCCATTCCTTCATCCAGTCCCTATAAGTGGCACATCACACTCCCGGAGCCTCAAGACATGCCTATTCCAATTTAATCTCTCCCTTCTCTGCTTCAACTGCAACAGAACTTGATAATACTATTCCTGCTATGTAGGTGCTGGGGGGCATTAAGCCACTTAAACCCACAAAAGCCTTCGGACTAGATTGGAGTACTACACTATTCCACAAGAGATTTGCCCTTTACCTTCTTCCCATCCTAAGTGCTCTTTGTATTGACTGAGCCACCACAGAAGTGCCACCCGTAGCCTGACTGAGTCCTCTAATACATTGATCCGTAAACCAGGCAAGAATCAGGCACTTTGCTCTTCCTATCATCCAATCTCCTTGCGTAATTTGGACCTCAAGCTTCTAACTAAACTACTGGCCAAAAGACTGGATAGCCTTCTTTCTGACTTGATCCATTCTGACCAAGATGGTTGTGTCTGCCACAGAGCTACCAGTGACACAACCAAAACATGGCTTGCACTCGATTAATATAGCCAGTAAAAAGGATAGAGTGTGCAATCCTCATCCCTTGACGCTGAAAAAGCATTTGATGAGGTGGACTAAGGTATGCTCTTTGATGTCTTGTAGAAGTTTCAACCAGGTGCCCGATTTCAGGGCTGATCTCAGCTCCTTATCCCCCATTCATCACAGCTAGGACCAGAGGTGGTGACCAGTCTTTGTACCCCATATCCACACATTGAGACATCTGGTAAGATTGTCCCACGTCCCCAGTCCTGTTTGACCTTTTTCGAGAACCTCTCCTTCAGATTGGTGACCACCCACAAATTCATGGTGTCTCATTCTGCTGCAAAACCTTTAAAGTGTTTAATTTAGCGGATGACCTCCTTCTTACCCTCAACAAGCCCAGAACGTCCCTACAGACCCTCACCTCCCTGTTGGAGGAGTTTCGAGAAGTGGTAGGCCTCCAAAAATATATGAATGAGTAGGAGGATCTAGTCCTAATTAGAGGCTGTGTGTTAGACGACATGCTAAACCATGTTACACCATTTTGCTGTTTCACTGACTTCCTTCAGTATTTGGGTCTCCAACTGACACCCAACCTTCAAACCTGCACACAAATTCACTTTGACCTTCTCATGCGTGAGGACGGATCCTAATTTGCAGCATGGACAAATCCTACTCTTTACTGGGTAGGGTGCACATCTGCACCCAAAATGACATTGATAGTCACATTCCGTATTTATTCTAAGTCATGCACTCTCCTCTAAGGAAAGAAGACATCTCCCGCCTACAGGCAATTCCTGTGAACTACATTTCGGTGGGTGGCCAATCAGGATTTGATGCAAAAATATCTATGCAGCATACTAAGGAGGGTAGGCTGGAGCATTCCAAATTCTACTCTCTACTATTAAGCCTCACAGTTACGCTATTTGATTGTACAGTTGCAAGGAGAAACTGATAAGCAGTGGTGTTATATTGACCAAAATCTGGCTTCTAGACCTATTGGTCTCCAAAATTATGCAGGGTCGGCTATTGTAAGTCTCCCCTATTACTCAGGTCACAGTTTCTGTGTTGGGCTTCGCTGCATTCACAAAAGGCCTCGTTTCTTTCCCCTCCCACTCTTGCTCATTGTAGATCATACAGACTTCCTGCCTACAATGTTTACTTGTGACATTCAAGTCTGAAGATGGCTGTTTCTGGCTTGAGACTGCTGTGCACACAGATGGTGCTCTGAAGTTCTTAGAGGATTTCAAGCACAATTATAGGATCAGCGAGTCTGAACGATTCCATTACTTCCAAATGGGGCACTGGGTTGCGCAACCTTACAACAAGGCTAGTGCCTCTAAGACCCTCACACCTTTTGAAAAATTCCTCCAGCCCCTATGTCAACCAATTGCCTGTTTTCTTCAATCTACAACATCCTCAATTCCACAACACCCACATACAAAGCATCCTTCCAAAAGCAAGGGGAAATATAACTCAACATCTCACTGGAACCCACACAATGGCATGAGAATTTACTCACCACCAATAACTTTGCACCTCATACTCAAGTAATGAAGATCCTGCTTAAAGTACTATTTTGCTGGCACCTCCCCCCGTCTGGCTTCACATCATTGATCCCACTCGCTCTGATGCTTGCTGGCAGATTTGCGGGTACCCAGGCACCCTCCTACAGATCATGTGGTCTTACCCTCTTCTAGGGGGTTTCTGGGATAAAGTATTTCTTGCTTTCGTCAGATCCAAGGTCAAGGGATTGATAAACTTACACGGCTGGCTCTGCTTGGAAGGCCATCAAAGGATTTCTATCAACTCCACTCGACAGCTGGTAAACCCATTTCTCACCTTCTATTGGTGGCTAAACACGCCATCCTCTCCTTATGTTTGAAATCCCTTAGACCAAATTACGATATTTGGCTCCATATGGTTTGTTATTTCTTAGGGCATGAGAAGGTGACCTATGACCTCTCTGATAAATCCTCCCTCTTTCTCAAATTATGGTGCCCTGATATATTTTGACCACGGACTTCAGATGCCAGACTTGCCCCCAGATGCTGTGGGCTCTGGGTCTGCATGATTCTTCATTGCACTGATGATTTGACCTTTCAATGGCCTCAGAGACCTGATGAGTAACGATGAGGGTGGTCCGATATGGGGAGGTGGAAATTTCTGGGAGTAATATGCAGGATTTGTTAAGGGGCTTACCTTTTCTCTGCCTCATTTCGGGAAAATGCACTAAAAACTATTGAATCTTGAATATAACGATGAAAAAAGAGTGGAACAGGTGAAAACAGAGAGCATTTATGGGCATCATTAAAGTGTAATTCAGCCATAGGAATGTTTTAAGAGAAGAAAATCTGTCTAGTTATGCACTTAACCTAGTAAGACACTGTCTCCTATGGTATGACACCAATGCCCGTTGATGCTTTTTCTAATGGGAGTTGGAGAACAGATTATTGGAGCTATGATACTAAATTATATCCTTCTTTATCAATATCAGTATTTTCTAAAATATTTATTGGACTGTAGAATAGAAATCTGAACCCCTCCTCCTGAAATGTATGCACTATCCATGTTGTTTATGGGACTGCAGGTGAAATAGTAAGTTAGTTCCCCCAAATAATATATGTACTATCCCCAAAATTTGTGGCAGAAGAAACGTGCTGCCACTTCCTCCTCAAAAAAGTGTATTTTCCCAATGTTTAATGGAAGGGAGGTAGAATAGTACATTTTAGCAATGCATTTTTTTTAATACTTTTATTGCCCTAATCAACAACTCACAATATACCACCTTCCCATGCACAAAAACAATATGCCATTGGCATTTAGGCCCTCATTATGACATTAGCAGTAAATCCCACTTACCGCCACGCTGACTGCCGCCAACATACTGCCGCCGCAGAGGATATCCGTTTACCATGTTATGACACACACACACACCAATCCGTCACTATTCAGCCACATATACAATTCTGCCACACCAAAGGTCAGTAATAAACTGGCGGTATCAAAACCCACACCATTACGCCAACAGAACTACACCCACCATATTATGACCCATGAATCACCACGGTGGACATTCAATGGCAGTAAACCTTTGGCAGTACATACCGCCGCGCTCAACATACACACACACATACAAAACACCACCACATTGGACAATTGCTGGTAGTGGTGGGGGGGGCAACTACACACACCTGACACCCTTACACACAACACACACACGCACCCACACCACTATAAAACAGACACCCACAGTACCCACAACACTTTACGAATACAAACAATTGCCATGAGATAGACACCACAACCACAGACAAGACCACAGCCACACACTATTCAGACCTATACACCACCCAGGCACCTTACAACACACGCCCCACCCACACTACTCACACAACACCCATGGCACCACAAAGACACCCCAGATTCTCTGAGGAGGAGCTAAGGGTCATGGTGGAGAAAATCATCAGGGTAGAGCCACAGCTATTTGGAGCACAGGTGCAGCAGATATCCATTGCTAGGAAGATGGACCTATGGCAGAGGATCGTGGACAGGGTCAACGCCGTGGGACAGCACCCAAGAACAAGGGATGACAACAGGAAGAGGTGGACATTGCAGCAAGACACCAACTCGCTGTACAAAGGACTGGCGGTGGACCCCCACCTCCTCCCCCACAACTAACAACATGGGAGGAGCAAGTCTTTGCAATCATGCATCCTGAGGGCCTGGCCGGAGTCGGAGGAGGACTGAACTCTGGTAAGCCAACTCTATACTATTATCACCCCCCTAACTGCGTGCTATCACATAATCCCACCCTCACCCTCACTCCCATCACTCCACCACTTCCCACACACCCCACCATCACATCTCACTCATCCCAATGCCAAGCCCTGCATGCCATACCAATGCATGGACACCACTCACAGACATGCATGGACACCTATCACTAAAGCATGCACACTAGAGGAAACTATTCATCCCACCATACACCAAGGTACACAAGTGAGCTGCCAGGGCAAATACAAACAAACAGGGCAACCCACTGATACCCAAAAGTCACACACACAAACAATAACACAGCATTTACATCCACAGGTATCCCAGCCAATGTCGGCGGAGAGGAGGTGCCACCACTATCGAGTCCCCCAACAGAAGAGGCCCACAGTGATGACAGCAACTCTGGTCGCCTGGATCTGGATGACCAACCTGGCCCATCAGGGACCTCTGGACAGTCGGTTCCTCAGCCACAGTCACACACCACCACAGAGCCTCCCCCCTCAGGAAACACCACCACAGCACCCACCCAGGGTACCCATGCCTCTGTCCCCAGGACACCTCAATCAGCAGTGTGTCCACCCCTACAGGGACCCCAGGGCACACCTTGCACCCAAGAAAATCAGGGACTTGGGGGTCAGTGGCAGTGGGCACACGGTTCAGGAGACAGAGGCACAGGACAACAGGGACACTGGGAGGACTGCTGTGCACCAGGGGGAGGACAAGCCCAGGGAACCTACTCTCCAGGAGGCACTCACGGAGATCCTGGGAGCATACCAACATTCCCAGGATAAGCTGGGCCAGATCCTGGCCAACGTGCAGGGAACAGGTGGCTGCAGGAGGGACAGTACCAGGGGATCAAGGAGGACTTGCAGGCCCTCAACACCACCATGGTCTCCATTGCAGGGGTGCTGGCAGACATGGCCAACATTATGAGGGAGGCAGCCTCACAACAGCGGGCCCCTGCCACTAGCCAGACATCTGAACTGCCTTCCACTTCCGCTAGTGGCCAGGAGGCCCCGCCACAGGACCAACAGGCCACCAGCACCCCTCCCCCTGCAGAAGGTGAACCACCCCGCAAACATTCCCTGCGATCCAGGCAGAAGCCAGAGGCTATTGCCAAAACCCCCTCCAGGAAATGTGACTTTCCTGATTGTCACCCTTGTGTCCCACTCTGTCACCCTGTCCACCGCGAACTGCCATTGCTCCCTATCCTATGTCCCCTTGGACAATGCACCTGTGCTACAAATAGACTTGAACTATACCCTGGACTTTTCTCCACATTCACCCCATCCCATTGCACTTCCCCCTCTTCTTCTTAGCACTTAAATAAACACACTTTGTAATAAATACAAGTATGGAGTATGTGAAATGATTTAAGTATGTATTTGTTTAACAAGGTTCAAACATTGCAAATCAACTGTACAGTAATGCTCACATAGGATTGACCTGTAGTTGGTTGCAGTGAACACATCGGGAGCGATAGTGGGGCATCAACATCTGCAAAAAGAGTTGCCAAAGGGTCAAGTGAGTGGGCATAGAAGTGGGAAATCACAGCCTGCCAGTGACAATGTAAAACAAAAAAATGACAATGAAATGTGAAGCTACACTCTCTTTTGCTTGTTTGTCATTGCAAGTATTGACAAATCACTGCAGTTCTGTTATCCTCATCCTCTGCCTCCTCATCTTCACTGTCCACAGGGTCCACTGCTACCACACAGCCACCTCCAACCTCCTCCTCCTGCAGAAAAGGCACATGGCGTCTCAAGGCAAGGTTATGCAACATGCAGCATGCCACGATTATCTGGCAGACCTTCTTGGGTGAGTAGCACAGGGATCCACCTGTCAGATGGAGTTTCCATTCAATTATTCTTCTTGTTCGCCCATGTGCCTCATTGTAATGTTCCTCTGCCCTTGTCCTGGGATTCCTCACAGGGGTCGCTAGCTGGGGTAACCTGAGTCACCTGCAAATATGGAGGGACAACATTTAACCACACACTTTGCCATATGGCCCACACCATACCCATACACCGACATCCACTGGGTGGGAACCAGGGCTCACCTAATAGCCACACCCTGTGCCTCTGTAGTTGGACCATCACAATTGGGATGCTGCTATTCCTCAGGATAAAGGCATCATGCACCGACCCAGGACTCTTAGCATTGACATGGGAGATATACTGGTCCGCCAACACACCATCTGGACATTCATTGAGTGAAAACTCTTTCGATTTCTGAACAGCTGTTCATTTTGCCGTGGCGGGGGACAAATGCAATATGTGTTGCATCAATTGCCCCAATGATGTTGGGGATATGTCCCATTGCATAGAAGTCAGCCTTCACAGTGGCCAAATCCTCCACATGGGGGAAAACAATGTAGCTGCAAATGTGTTTAATCAGGGCAGACAACACTCTTGTCAGCACTACTGAGAACATTGCCTGTGACATTCCTGCTGCCAAGCCCACTGTCATTTGGAAAGAACCAGTTGCCAAGAAATGGAGTACAGACAGGATTTGCACAAGAGGGGGGATCCCATTAGGGTGACGGATAGCAGACACTAGGTCAGGCTCCAGTTGGGCACACAGCGCCACGACTTTGGCTCTGTCAAGTCTGTAGGTGAGGATAATGTGCCTGCCCTATGGGGTACAGGGGCCAATAGTGATGTATGCCGGCGGTGACGGTATGCACCGCGCTGACATCACTGCCATTTTCCATTTGTTCACTCACTTGCTACCTGACCTTCAACAGGAGAGGACCTACACTGCATGTGCTGCTGTGACCTGTGTCTAGAACCTACTGTGGACCCTGTGACTGGGGAAAGGGCCCCTGCCTTCACCTCAGCGGAGTTGGAGAGACTGGTGGATGGGGTCCTACCCCAGTACGGACTGCTGTGTGGGCCTCCAGACCAACAGGTGAGTACACTGTGACCACGATGCATGGGGCATGAATGCATGAAGTGGTGTGTGTGAAGGCCTCGTGTGGGGGGGGGTTGGTGGCATTAGCATCATCTGGCGGAGGAGCAGAGGCACAGGCGACGGAGGGAAAGGCATCCCACAGGACCCAGGAGGCAGAGTCCACCGACGGTGAGGGCACCAGTGGGACAGAGGGCGAGGGGAGCACCAGGGCGGAGACTAGAGGGGACAGTTCGGACACAGATACCTCTTCCAAAGGAAGCTCCCTGGTGGTGGCGGACACCTCTGTGACCACCCCAGCTACAGGTACATTTACCACCCTGTACCAGCACTGCCCTACCAGCAGCCCCTCATCTAGTTGCCCGTGCCTGCTCACCCAGGAGGGTGGGCATCTCCTTTGTCCCAGGCACCTCAGGCTCTTCCCCAGTTAGCCCTGCTGCCCTGAGTGAGAAGACTATTGACCTCCTGAGATCCATCTCTGTTGGGCAGTCAACCATTGTGAATGCCATTCAGGGGCTGGCAGCCCAAATGCAACAGACCAATGCATTTCTGGAGGGCATTCACACTGGTTTGGCAGCCCAACAGACATCAATCCAGGCTCCTGCCTCCTCTCTGATGGCAGGCATTGTCCCTGTTTCCAACCTCCCCCCTCCAACTTCCTCTTTCCAGTCCCATTTCCCTCAACTCCAACCTATCCCAAGCACACACACAGACCAGCATGCACACAAGACAACACACAAGAGTGGCAATGGCAAACACAAGCGCCACACATCATCCCACTGGCACAAACACCATCCAGATGCAGACATACCAACATCCACTGCCTCCACTGTGTCCCCCTCCTCTGCCTCCTCCACCTCCCTCCCATATTGCGTCTACACTCACACCTGCATGCACTACATCCTTATCCACTAACGCCATCACCAGCACACCTATCAGTACACACACCTCACTGGCAGACACCACCTGAACAGCCATGCACATGTTCCCTGTGTCCTCTCCCACTCTGTCTGCCCCCCACCTTCCCAAGGTACACAAAAATGCAAGCACTCAGACACCCAACAGCCATCCACCTCACAACAGCATCCAGCCCATGCACCTGCACCCAAACACAGCAGACAGACACCTCCTACAACCACTCCCTCTTCCTCCACTCCCAAACCTTCTCCCTCTTCCCGCCCCAATGTCCCTAAGCAGCTTTTCTTTTCCACCACTGACCTCTTCCCTCCCCCTCCCCCCACCATCCTTCACATCTGGCCAGGGTGTCTAAAACCCAGGCAAGCACCTCAGCCACCCAGTCCACGTGCCCAGTAGTGTCCGCAGCAACTTGTGGTGGTAAAGGATCCAGGGCACCAGGAAGCCTCACTGAAAGGGTCCCAGCTCCTGCCAGGAAGGGCAAGGAGCCTGCCCCAAGTGCTGCCAGAAAGGACAAGGAGCCTGAACCAAGTGCTGCCAGGAAGGGCCAGGGGCCTGCACCAGGAGGCAGGAAGGACAAGAGGCCTGCACAAGCAGGCAGGAAGGACAAAGGGCCTGGTGCTGGGACTCAGTAGGAGTCCCCACCACCAACCATGGTTGTGCAGCCGTCCGAGCATGCTGGGGATGGGCTGGAGCCTCCCCCCACCACTACCAGCAGCAGCAGCAGCACCACCACCGCCACCAGTGGGCAGCGGTCCGCTGCAGGGGATGGGCTGGAGCCCCCCCCACCACTACCAGCAGCAGCACCACCGCCACCTCTGAGCATCCGTCCGAGGCTGCAGGGGATGGGCAGGAGCCTCCCCCCACCACTACCAGCAGCAGCAGCACCACCACAGAGCAGCCGTCCGAGGCTGCAGGGGATGGGCAGGATCTTCTCCCCACAACCACCAGCATCACCACCACTAGCAGCAGCACCACTGCTACCACTGAGCAGCCGTCACCGCCGGCGGACATTCAGTAGACCTGCCTCCATGGGCTGTTGTGTGGTCTGCCACCTGCAAATCCTGTGGGTATGACACCCAGCTGAGAGACTGTGACCTTGCACTCCTCAAGATCTGCTTCAGGGGAAGACACCCATTCACCCTATCCTTCCAAGGATGAAGAGCACAGGGCACGATGCACCCTCCAGAGCCAGTGGGCAAGTCACCCACTTGAGAGACTGTGGCCTTGCACTCCCCAGGACAGAGCACAGGGCATGCTGTCCCCTCCAGAGCATGTGGGCAAGTCACCCACTTGAGAGACTGTGGCCTTGCACTCCCCCTGACCAAGCACAGGGCATGTTGCCCCCTCCAGGACCAGTGGTGTTGTTCCATCTGCAGGCTGAGGTGCCCCCCCATTCCCCTCCCCGAGGTGCCTGCCTATTTTCCAACTGATGCCCCTGCAGTGTTCTCTCCGTGTTGTTGCAGGAGACAAGTGGGGCCTTGGACTTTGTCATGTGGCCCTGTGGCCCACGCACATTGAGGACTGGGCAGTGTCCCTTGAATTGTACATATGTAAATACTTTTACATTGGATGTTCGTAATTTTACTGTCTTTATATTATAACACTAACTTTCATCTATTCGTGTTGTCCTTGCATTTTTCCTGAGGGGTACGGGGTAAATATGTTTTATTACTGCATCTGAATGTGTGTATGGTGTTGGGGGGGTGCGTGTGTGTGTCACTCTCTTTTTCCTTCCCCCCCTCCCCTGTGTGCTAGGTGCCTGTACTCACTGTGGTCGTCTTGGCCGTCGTTGGTGTTCGTGGTGGAGCAGGACGTAAAATATCATTGGAAATATTTGCAGCTCGGGTTCCATGGCGGCATGGTTGTTCCCTGTGTCTCCAATGGTGAGTCCTTTCCCTTCTGTGCAGTGTTTCCGCCAGGCTTTTGATGTCGTTGGTACCGCCCCGGAAAAGGTGGCGGATTGGGTTGTCATAATACGGTGGGCAGAACATTGTCTTCCACCTGGCTGTAGGTAGCTCCTGTTGTTTCTTCCTTGGCGGTCGGTGTGGTAAAGTCTCCTTCCGCCATGGTCATAATTTGGCAGTATTTACCGCCAGCCTGTTGGGGGTATTACCGCCACTTTATCACCGACCACCAGGGTTGTAATGAGGGCCTTAGTCTCTATTACACAGTGGGATAAGTTGCATATGTTATAAGTAGAGGCACAAACTCTTCTAGCAGTGTAATGCTACGTGACCGCAGGACTCAATTAGTCTGTCTCACGGTCTGGCCTCTCAACTTGCAAGTCTCCCATCCCCAAAGTTGTGTCAGAGGCTGTCGGACTCTCATTCCAGTCCATAGAATTCCCTCCATGCACCCCATATCTTCCAAAACGTCCCTGAGCAGCACCTTGCCTTGTAGATCGCCCATTCTCCCACCCATGCAATGGGTCAGGCCAATAATCCACAGGATTTTAGCCGGTGGAATTGGGCTCCCACACTCTCTAGCTCTGTTTTGCTTTGCCAGGATAAAACCCAGTGTGCAGAAGAGGAGGTGCCTGCTGGGTGGGTCCACATATTTTTATATTCCCAGTATAAAGGACTGGGGGGTATCTGGGATCGAAACACCTGGCAAACACATAAGCTCAGAAAGCACTTCTTGTCAGTACAGCTGTATCTTTGGGATTACCAAATCGTATTACAGAAAGAGCCCTTCCCCTCCCCACAGCACAATCAAGACTGTGCCCTACCCATCTTGAATAATTTGCTTCTATTATAGTAAACTCTGTATAAGATCTTTAGTTGAATGAGCCGCACTCTTGTTTTTTTATTACCACTCTAAAGGAGTGCATCAAAGCTGCCTCCCAATCTGTAACCTGCATATGACCCATATCGTCCTTCTACCAGGCTCTGAGAATGTGAAGGATATCCAGTCCATTATTTATAAGTGTGCGGTAAGTTTGGGAAACAGTCTTACAGGTCACCTTGTCTAGTAGTATGCTATGTTCAATGGGGCTACTGTCTTCCAATGTCTTTCACTCTATTGCTTCCGCTTGGAAAGCATGCTTCACTTGTAAGTACATGAATGTTTGGCATGGTTGTAGCTGCTATTCATCTTGTAGGGGCTGAAAGGATTTCTTTCACCCCATCCCACCTAGCCAGGTCCCTCATGGTTGAGACAATGATCAGATCCCAGGGCCTCATTCTTGTCTTTCCCCAGTTCCCTCAGCTGGTTACCCAAACACAAGAGAGTCACCAGGGAAAGTCGGCCCACCCATCCCACATAGCTTGTGGCCCTATCCCAGTCTTCCAAGAAGGCTTTGGTGGCCCTCTACAGTGACAATCTAAAATACTTGCCATATATGTAGTGAGCGTGAGAGTTCGCTTCCATCAGGGATCTTTTCAGTCTTGTTGCTAGGCCATTCCTGGGTGCAAACCCTCACTTGCTAACAGCCTGAAGCTGGGAGGCCCAGTAATATACCTTAATATCCAGTAATGAAATTGCCACCATTCTATACGGATCTTTGCAATGTTCAGAGTGTATTCGATGGAAAACGTCATCCCATAAAAGGGTCCGAAATGTGCTGTCCACCTTATTGAAGGTCTCAGTTACAGGCCATGGAGTGTTCTGAAGTACATAGAGGAATCTGGGCAGCAGGATCGTCTTACAAACTGAGGCCCTGTCCATGACTGAAAATGCCACCTTTCTCAACCGTTCAACATCAGCTTGGAATTCCTGATACACTGACTCCAGGTTCAGTTACAGAAACTGGGACTGACATGATGTGATCTCAATGCCCAAGCTACAGAAGCCCTAGGTCATGACCTCAACCACTGGGGGGATTGGAATAATGGTGGACCACTGTCCCATTTTGAATAGTATGGATTTATCCTAGTACATTTTGTATCACATGCACTTTTTGAAATTGTAAACTACCAACAGCACCACATGCAGTGAAGTCACTGGCTCAGTGAGATAGAATAAAATATTGTTGGCGTAGAGGTACACTTTCTCCAGCTCACCTGACACCTCCGGGAAGCCTACCATGTCCACTCTAATATGCAGTCAACATGCCAAGGGCTCTATGCAAAAGGAAAATAACAGCAGAGCAATCTTACATCGATCACCCTCTCAAGCTGAAATTCTTCCGACAACGTTCCGTTCACTTTCACCCTCACTGTCAAGTTTTTATGTAATAACCCCACCCAGCTACAAAAGACTGGGCCAAACCCAAATTTCCTCAGGACCTGGAAGAGGTACAGACAGTTTATAGTTTTGAACGGCTTCTCCTTGTATAAGGCCATAAGGGCCAAGGGTTCGTGTGTGTTCCAGTGGTGATCAAGCCAACTATGGAGGCATCGGAGATTAAGCTGTGTGGCATGGTGGGCATGAAGCTCCTCTGGTTGCTCTGTACTGGGATGGGAATAGCTTTCACCAACTGGGGCATCAGGATTTCTGCAAACATCTTGACCTCTGTGTTCCACAAGGTGATCAGTCTGTACGATGCACACTGATTGCAGGTTTCCTAGCTTTTGGTATTTGCAACAATTGTTGCAAGCCTCAGGTCGGATGATAGTTTACCAGTTCCCACACTCCTCGATATACATGGCAGGGAGGTGTGGCCTCAGGATAAAAAGAGTGTGCCTGTAGAACCCCACCGGTATGTTGTTGGGCCATGTGGTCTACCTCCTTGAGGAATGCTGTAATGTCTTCTTCTGCAGCAGAGCGACTCTCAGTGCACAGGTATTGTACAAACACCTCTGCAATGTCTTGGTCACTGCCAATCCATGACCCATGTGGTGATCCGTGACCTATCTGGCACCTTGAGTTCAACCACCTATCTGGCAGCTTCCTCCATCCTACTTAGCCAGGCCAACAAGCGGCCCGCCTTGTCTTCCACCTCCTAGTTTCCTCTGCATTGCCAGAAACCACTGTCTGGCAATATTGTGGCTCAGAGTGAAGTAGGCCTGATCCAGGGCCTCCATGGTACGGTTTGCTGTCTGAGCCCCCATGTTCTCAAAGGCTGGATCAGTCTCTCTGATTTCATGTTCAAGCAAAGTTAATTTAGCCTCTTTCCACTTTTTTTTAGACGAATATGACATTCTGGGTGCTTTCACACAGGACTGTCTTGTAAGCTTCCCAAAGCACACCTGGCGAAGACACTGATGGCCTTATTATGAGTTTGGTGGTCTTTTGGCAAGACCGCCGCCATGGAAGCCGCCACAAGATGGCCATGTTGGCGGTAATGCAACCTCATATTAAGACTCACACAGCGAAGCCCGCCAAAATACAGCCAAAAATCCAAAACCGCCAGGACACTGGAGGGCAGAAAAAAGAAGTGGTCCCATCACCAGCACCACCAGTCCACCGAAAAATCTCCAATGTTATTACAACCCACAAATCAGGAGAGCAGTTCTTCCATGGCGAAAAACCAATGGCGCTGCGAACAGCGGCAGTTGGCGGCCACATCAGTAATACACCACACCACACCACATTGGATAGGTTGAAAACCCCACAACCGAAACACATACACACACCTGACACACTGCACTATAAAACACACCCCGTCACATCTCACAATCATTTGCAACGCTATGCACTGACAGATAGAGGCTGTACAAAAAACATTAGTGACCATAGAATAGGCACTCCTACACACTTCACATAGCACTCATCCTACACCTTCACAACATACCCAACACATACATTAGTACCCCACACAGTCAACACCACCGGTCAACAACTCACATCACAGCACCCACACCTCTTCACCAATTGATTTTTCTTATAATTTTTTTCTTCCTCACCGTCTCATCCACCACTACCATGTCCTGACAAAAACATCCCCCTTTCACAGATGATAAATTGAGGGTCATGGTGGACGAAATCATCAGAGTAGAACCACACCTGTTTGGAGCACAAGTTGAGCAAACATCAATAGCCAGGAAAACTGAGCTGTGGCAAAGAATAGATGACAGGGTGAATTCTGTGAGCAACTATCCACGCACAAGGGAGGAGATCAGGAAGAAGTGGAACATCCTCAAGGGGGAAGGTGCGTCCCATGGCCACCAGGCACCAGCTGGCGGTCCTCAAGACTAGCGGTGGACCACACCACCTCCCCCAAGGTTCACATCATTGGAGGAGGTCTTGAACATCATGCATCCTGAGGGCCTGACAGGAATACCTGGGGGAGTAGAGTCTGGTAGGTCACTACACCAATAATGTCACCAAAAAGTTATGCCTTGCATGCTCACATATCACCTTTAGGTATATTAACAGGCAACCTACTCCCCTTCCCTAAGTCCAAAAGTCCAAATACCCACCTCTGGCATACCACATGTCAACTAAACTCACCCGGGGGCACACTGTCTGTGTATGGCATGGGTAGTACAGCACTACAACTCCCAGCCTGCACTGTTGCAACTGTAAGACAACCAGAACAATGTACAACAAGTTAAATAGCCTTGCATGTAAAACTATCAATCAATCCGACCCACATGAATTCTCCACTACTTTACACTCTATGGCAATAACATCAATGCCGTGGGCATCTGTCAGTACTATTACAAGCAACACACAACTACAGCTGTGTCCCCTTACAAACTGGCCTTTAAATCAATATCCAAACAATGTCAGGTACTCACCTGGGGGACACCAATATAGGAAGCTGGATATACTTGTGGGACACCCATACAGAGGCCCAGGTATAATGGTCACACCTATACTGTTTGCCTGCTCTGTTACCATAGTACATTGTGCAGCTGTTAGTTGACTCATTGGTGATATATACCTAACTAGGAGCTGACTTTACATTGTCAAGTCTTTATTCAGACAAGATATGAGTCAATAAAGAGTCATCTACCCACCAAGATACACCAATGTCTTGTAGCAAGGTCTATGCAGTTTGTAATCTCTGTGTCCCATATAGTACAAACCCAGAATTGGAAGCAAGTGTCATTGTCATATCTGGGAATCATGTAAAGGCTTTGTGTGCATGTCACACAGCATGTCTAGCAGTCAGACTTTGATATCACTTGTTGCGTTGCTTTCAGCAACTATGTGTTCCTCTTCTCCTACAGGTAACCTAGCCAGTGTCACCATGGAAAGGACGCCAGAGACTGCCACTAACCCTCTGGATGCAGGCATCAGTGAGGAATTCACCCCTGGACGTGTGGACACTGAAGACGAAGCTGGCCTATTTGGGACACCTGTTTCGTCAACAACTGTCAGCCTTACCCTGCCCAAATCGACTCCGTCCAGCCCAATGTTGCTTCAGCATCACAGGCAACCATTCACCCCCAAACCTGTGTTCCAAAGACAGTGTCTACCATCTTGTGCCCCACAGTACAGGTACCTGAGTCTCCTGTTGTAAACCCAGACAATGATGGACCTGGAACCAGCGGGAGTGGGCCAACTGTGCCAGAGACACAGGCATGTGGGAGTAGGGAGCTTGGGAGGGATGGTGTGGGCCAGAGGATGGAGGCTCCTAGGGTAAAAACTGGCCAGGACACCATCTCCCAAGTCTTGGGAGCTTACCAACAATCCCAAGGCATAATGAGCCAGTTACTTACCATGATGGGGGAGATCAAGCAGGTGCAAAGGGACAGCCACCAAGAAGTCTTGCAGCAGTGACAGGCCCAAAATGTCTACTTGGCTTCCATTGCAGGGGTGCTGAGACATGAATACCACCCTGAGTAGGTTTTGCACCCAACAGCTGACCCCTTCCGCTAGCAATGATACATCAGCCCCTTCTACATGTATGGCTGCTAGTGAAAAGGAGGCCTTGACAGGGTAAGGAAATGCCTCAGACACCCCTGCCTCTGTAGCTGAAGAACCCCCAGCAAACGTGAACATCTCCCCAAACATCTAGGAGGAGCAGATGCCAAGACCAAATCCACTGCCAGGAAGTGAACCTCTACTGATTGGTTTCCCTTGTGTGGCACAGATACACCTTGTTGACTGTTCTGAAACCCATCTCCATTTTCCCATGGCGCAAGGACACTGGACTTGCATCTCTAAATGTTGTAGCACCTACCCTGATGATTTCATCCACCATGACTGAACCCTTCACTGTTTACTTTGTGTTATATTGGATCCAATTCATGCATTTTGCTGTGCACTCCTCAATAAACGCAACTTAACCACAGATTATGTGTGAGAGTCATTGATCAACCATTAATCACTGTCATCTATAACAACTCTTGCACACGTACTGTTTAATCAGGCTAGAGTTTTCAGTGCCTAAGTATGATAGATATAACTCTAATAATCACTGTTATTGAACTGTCCCACATACAGGTTGGAAGAATGCCAATGATCCCACAGTGAAGTAATGCTGCTCACTTCAGTGTTACAGCAAAGGTTTCAATCATGAGCACCCCACAGACTTCTGAAGTTAGGGGCATGTCAGTCTTTCCCTATCCGAACAGGCAAAAATATTGGTTCAATGCATCATCAGATAAAGCCTTATCACATACCCATACCATAGATCCCAAATAACCATACCCCATGAAACAGACAGAGGACAGTACAAATGCCCGCAGTCATGGAACCTTCCACTTACCATGGTCAGGTATCAGTAGGAATGCTACTCACCTATGTCAGTCTTGATACACATGCAAAGTGGCCTGCAGTGAGGAAACACACTGAAGGCTACATACAAGTTAATTTTTACCAACACAAACCATTCTGATGGTTGAGGGTATGGATAGCGCAGGATGCCATGTGTCAGAGACATAAGACTACACACATGGCACCACTGGGCCCACCTCCCATGGCAAGCAGGTCTGTAGTGTGGAATAGGACAATACCATCCAACTGTCCTGACAGTCGGGGCATAGAACTCACAACCACAAATCACATGCCTGACAGTATCTGGTCCAATCCATGTCCACCTCATATGTCAATCTGCAAATCCCACCTGCCTGTTACACTGTCTGATATTGACAAATGAGGATGACCTTGTGAAGTAATCTGCAAAATATAAATGTCAAACATAAGGTATAGTCTGCATTGAAACAAAAACATTACACAGACAATTCCTATTTACAATGGTAACTCTGACGGTGCACTGTGACAAACAGACTATGTTGATCATAAATCTGCACACTACTCCATGTAATATTCTGCATGCACATCTATGTTATGGGCTTTGAAGCTACTTATGACTTCTCTGATGGTCATACTAAGAACATCATCAAGCATTCCCAACCTCACCAATACCACATTGAGTCACTTAAAGTATGAAACATCACAAACTTAAAGTCAGGTAAAGCACTGCATAATGAGATCAGCCCTGGTGTCTCCAGCTTCATCCTCATCATCCTCATCCTCACTTGGCAAATCTGCATTCTCACCCACAGGAACTGCTGGCTCCCCCTCATCTGGTACAAATGGGATTTGACATCTCAGGGCGAGGTTGTGGAGCATGCAGCAGGCCACAATATTTTGACATATTTTGGTGGGTGAGCAGAGGAGTGCTCCACCAAACTTATCAATGCTACAGATTCTTGAATTCAGGAGCCCAAAACTCCATCCCACAACATGCCTTGTCTTTCCGTGGGCCTCAGTTAAGCGGAGTCCCCCTGGCGTAGTTGGGTACCTCACTGGTGTCAACAAAAAGGGATCGTTAGGGTAACCTGAGTCCCTGTAAAGTAAAGTTTAGGAAGACAAACTTAAGTAATAGACATCCACACATTTGGTAGCAGGTAAATGTTACAGACACCCATGACATATGTGGCCTACCAACCAGCCATGCCCTCTCTGTGTATTGTTGTCTCATCAGCAGTGGGATATTGCTGTTCCATATGATGAAGGAATCATGGACTAACCCCGGGTACCTTACACAAACTTGTGAAATGTAGAGGTCAGCCAAACAGACCACTTGGACCTGAATGCAGTGGAAGTTTTTCCTGTTCCCATGCACCTGTTCACTGGCATTTGGGGGAACCAAGGTAACATGGATGCCATCTATGGCTACAACCACACGTGGAATGCGTCCAAAACATAAAAATCAGCCATCACATAGGCCAAATCTTCACATTGTGGAAATCTGATACAGCTGTCCAGGTGTTTCAACAATGCAGACAGTAGAGCCTTCAAGAGCAGACTGAACATAGGCTGGGAAATCCCTGCAGTTAGGGCCACTGTATTTTGAAAGGAGCCTGTGGCCAGGAAGTGCAGCACTGAACTTGTACAATGGGTGGTATGCTATAGGGATTACGATTGGCAGGCATCACATCTGGCTCCAACAGAGATCCTTAATTGTATGCCAATGAAGGCGGTCGATCTGTACCACATGTCGCTCCTCCATGGTCTGCAGGTCTGCCAGTGGACGGTACACTGGAGATTCTCTTGCTCTTCTCATGCCAGGGTAACTATGTCGGTGCAAATCAGAATATATGTGTATCACTCATTCTGTACTCATTCTGTACAGCATAAGTATGATTACACCTATGTCACATATAAAGCTGTAAAATGCCACATGAAACTGTTAAAACGTTGCCTTAGGTAAATAATAGCTTATTACTGAATTCACACCCCCTTTCCTCTATCATGTATTAGAAATGGAGAAGCATGTCACTGACAGTCTGTGACAATCACATTCTTAACATGTTGCACATGTATGGTACAAATATACCATATATCAGATAGTCACTGCTCTGCTGACTATGTTACAACATGTAAATTACTCACTACACATTCATTTTACACCCTGTACGTAATACATGCACTTTTCAACATGTATGCTCAAAGCCAGCAGTGAACACTATGTTGTAGATATGTTTCACAGCTTATGACACAACTTTTAAATACTATGTCGTTCATATATGAGCCTCAAAACCTACTGTACAGGACATTAGGAAGTGACCTAACTCCGCCAGCGTAAGTTGTCATGGTGGTAGGTGGATACAATGTGGTTGACATTGCCATTGGAACACATTGCTGCCTTTGGTGGTCTTGGGCCAATAGCGGTGTCTGCTGGCAGTGACGGTATTTTACGCGGTGAATGTGACCGCCAACACAGACTTCATCTCTCACTTGACTCCTGACACTGCTACCAGCAAGACCTCCACGACCTGTGCTGCTATATACTGCCTCTGGGAGCAAACATGCCATGTCCTACAGGTGACAGGGCCCCTGCCTTCTCCCTCGGAAGAGCTTGATAATCTTGTGGAGGAGGTCTTACCCCTGTATGGACAGCTCTACGGTGCACCAAAGGAACAGGTAATTGCAATGCAATTGCTATGTTTGAAAGTTTAAGTGTATGATTATGTCCAAGAAATTTGTCGCTATGATGGATTGTGGTAATAAGTGTGAGTAGATGGGCATGTGCATGTGTGTACAGATTGATTTTTAGTCCTGAGACATGGTAGAGAGTGTGTGAAGTATGTACTCTGACCTAGAAATACTTATGGTCTGGTCACATGTTTCAAGGTGACACCTGGTGCTAGATATGCATGTTGTATGACTGTCTCAACATAACGTATGGCCTGACTGCAGATGGTCATCCCTCATTGAAAGGGATGTTGAAGACAGTCTGAATATGGCTAGTTGTATTAACTTGTATTGTCACACTGCTTGTTTTGGTAATGTGTATGTGGACATGACAATCTCTTATTTTATGTGTCATCCATGATGGTCAATGCCCATCAGAAAAAGGGGATTTGGCATGCCATCACCAACAAAGTGCAGACCATGGGGGTCCACAGCCGGCGGAGCACCCACTGTAGGAAGCGCTGGGAGGAGCTGAGGCGCTGGGCCCAGCTTGGGATGTCCTCCCAAGGAGGACGGGGTGCCCGTCGGACCTTGACCCCCCTAATGTCCCGCATATTGGCGGTGGCCTGCCCAAACTTGGATGGGCATTTGAGGGCAGCACAGCAGCCACAAGGGGGTAAGTACAGACTTAACACATTTTCATCCCTTTACCAGGTTAGTGTGTGATGGGAAAGAGTCTAAGCTGTGACAATGTGGTATGTGCAAAGGGTCAAAGATCCCCAAGGAACACATTGATGTACAGTCCCCAACATTGGTACACAGATGTGCACATGGTAATTGGCATAGTGACAAATCACTCTCCTATGTTGTCCCTTCTGTACAGAAGCACATGATAATGCACATGTGACTGTGTCATCTGTATACCACTATTGAGCATTTTATACCCGGCCGGTTGTTTCTTTCCACCTACAGCTCTATGCTCTCAATATCATGATGGTAAGTTGTCCATGTCTCTGCCCTTTGCCCATGCCAATGTCCCTTGATCCACGTCTATGTGCAACACAGAGTCTGACAATTTGAAGTCATTCCTACTTTTCAAAAGAATTCTGATGACTGACAGCATCATGTGAGGCTGTAATGAATGTCCATTTGACATTTCACATGCCATCTATGTAAAACTTGTTCTGACCTGTTATAAGGTGAACCCTCTTGGTAAGTGAAGGTGTAAATAGGCCTCTGTAAGGTGTCATCTGAGTGGACATCCTACATGTTGGTAACCATATAGGTATTGCTAGACTCCTATTGAATCACCCACATTGGTGTCAGACCAATGAATGTTAGTACCATGTTCATGTTCTGTAGTTGGGAACTGGCATCATGGCTATTTCTTTAGACGTGGGGGTCATTCCTACATTGGCAGGCGGCGGTCGCCGCCCGCCAAGCGGGAAACGCCACTTGGCCGCTCCGCCGTCAAAAGACCGCGGAGGCCATTCTGGCTTTCTCGCTGGGCCGACACCCGTTCCCGCCATCCTGTTCCTGGCGGTAAAAACCGCCAGGAACAGGATGGCGGGAAGGGGGTCGGAATCTCCATAGGTTCAGCCCAGACAGGGGAAATCCGGCGGGAAACCGCTGGATCCCCTTTTCTGACCGCGGCTTTACCGCCACGGTCAGAATGGGCAGGGAAGCACCGCCAGCCTGTTGGTGGTGCTTCCGTCATTTTAGCGGTTAGAATGACCCCCATAGTGTTGTAGGCATGATAAATAGGCCCACATCTTATTCAAGGTTATAATCTTAACTGGTTTTTGCCAACATCATATCTACATTGAAAGGTTCTGTCATAAATGCAAATTGTCATGAGTTATCAACTTACTTACTGTTGCTCTTTTGGATATGTCTGGACTTCTTGTTGTATGGGAAACTATTGTTTGCACAGACACCAATGTGGTGCAGGTGTGGTAGTTGACATACACATGTGAGTGGAATGGTATATGTATTCTGGCATTTGGCTTGCATCATGGTGGGTGTAGCTATCATGGTAGCCTCATATGTAGTTTGTGTCTCTGAGTTTTTAACTAACACATGTAAGGCCGGTCATGTCTGATGTGTGGATAGTGACGTTGCCACTCAGTCTATGGGCTATTGATAGCATAATAGCATGATACATTGAACTGTATGTCACCTTCATGCACCCTCATGAACATGAAGGGGTCCACTGACATGAAAGAGTAGATATACTACCTGTAGTTGTGTGTGGGTACATGCTCTGTGATTATAAGGTCCTTTTATGAGTGCTATACTTTGTTTTCAGAAGGACAATGACTTAGATGACTTTGTCCACAAAGAATGTATCATCCTTTCCTACATCACTATTAGTACATGTAGGTTACATGTGTTCTGACACTTTCATGATCTGACATTTGGTTATGCCAAATAGAGTAATTGCATGTTTAGAAATTTCCATTGTGAAGGTTGTGGACATAGTGACGTGTAGCGGGTATGGCTTGTATGCAACATGGTGTCTTGTGTTTACAATACCATGCGTTTTCTTACCTGGTACATGATATCAGGCCAAATTGTTCTTATGTGTTGAGTTTGTGTATGTCATATGTGTATATCAATGTTACTCCTATTTCCCACAGCTTGCTTGTTGGATGACTATATTGCTGTGGATAGGGACCCAGTATTATGTGGCCAAGTCATCTTGTCATGGAATGGTTAGTGTGATAGCTCTACTGATATAATGGTATTGTAGGTATGAGATAGATTGCTTAGCTGGTGTGTGACAATGTTATTACTGAGGGGTGTACATTATAGCTTGTTGTGACATGATGCTGGCGCTAAACTGGTACTACCTGGGGGTGTTGTACAACTAGATGTGATGTTACTGATGTGTACAATGTGATGTAAGTGGTATGTAAAGAATGTGATGACCCTACCTCACTTTCTGTTTTCCAGCATCTGCATCGGCAGGTGGAGGAGACAGGGCACAGCCGAGTGGGGAAGGTGCTAGCCACGGAACCTCCAGTCATGAGAACACTGACAGCAAGGGCTCCAGTGGCCGGGAGGGCAATAGGAGTGCCATGGCGGAGACTGGATCCAGTTCATCATCTTCGGAATCTTCCTCCAGTGGACACTCCCTGGAGTTGGCAGACCCATCTGGGACCACCCCAGCACCATCTCTGTACGCTACCCCCTTTCTATTACCTCCCTCCCTATACTTCCCCACCCAGTTGGCCATGCCCGCTCACCCAAGAGGGTGGGCATCTCCTTTGCCACCGGCACCTCTTTCCCAGTCCCTGTTAGCCCTGCTGCCCTCAGTGAGGAGGTTATTGACCTCCTGAGATCTATCTCTGTGGGTCAGTCGACCATCATAAATGCCATCCAGGGACTGTCAACTCAGATACAATAGAGTAATGCCTTCCTGGAGGGCATTCACTGTGCACTGACTGGCCTACAGAGACCCTTTCAGGCTCTGGCCTCCACACTGACGGCAGCCAGTCACCCTTTCTCTACCGTCCCCTTGCACCTTCCTCTTCCCAATCCCAATAAACCCATCCCCGATCCAGCTAAAGCATACAAACAGACAGGCATGCATACACCTCAGCATCCAATGGTAGCACAGACAAACCAAAGCACCACAGGACTAACCACCGGCATACACACAAGCAACATACACCTGACCACACAGCAACAGTAACAACCTGCCCTGACACCCCCACCACCTCCAGCATCACAGACACCATTCCTGACACACCTGCAGATACCACACCAACATTCACAGATACAGCCACCACACCCATCATCACCCCAGCAAACCCTCAGACATCCACCACAGTCCCCACACCCGCAAACAACACAACCACTGACACGCCTACATGCAGCACATCCACCATACCTGCAGTCACCACCCCAACAGACAGCCACTCATGCACCACGGCATCCCCCAGAACCTCAAACACCCCTCAGCCCAAAACACATAAACACCCTCACTCACCCACCCAACAGACACCCACCACCCACAAGCATACCTCCCACAAACATGAATATGCACCCAACACATCCACACCAACACCTCATAAAAAACACTCTCTCTTCCTCCACACCCAAACCCTTTTGTTATGACCATTTCTGTGTCTGCAAAAAAGCTTTCCGCTCAGCGTTTGACCTTTCTCTACTCCTCCCTCCTCATGACACCCCTAAACTATCAGGTTCCCTCCGCAAGGCCATCCCTTCCACTTTCAATGCCTTTCCTACCCCCTGCCAGGACCCAGGCCCCTCCCCCTGCCAAGAAGTCAACCCCTCCCAAGAAGACCCAAAACTCCTCAAACCAAAAACAAATCCCCATTCCAAGCCAAAGCCCAAACTCCCCCTTCGCAAGCCTAAGCCCAAACCCCCCCAAGATCACCCCTAAGGTGCCTGGCTGCTCCCTTGATGCCCCTACCTGTGGCGGTTACAGGGCAGTAAGGCATCAAGTTGCGGCACCATATGGTGCCTTTGGTGCACCACTTTGTAATTATATTGGTTTGGCCAATGGCCTTGAACATTTCTATTTGATATTTATAATAATATACTCAGACCAACCAGTTGTTGGTTTCCTGGTTACATCTTTGTCCTGCTTTTCCTTTCCTAGGTTTGAGTCATTACTGCCTGACATTGGTTGTGTGTGTGTGTGTGTGTGTGTGTGTGGTGCTTGTTCTTTCTGTATTGTTTGGGCAGTATGTGAGGCTGTGTGCAGTGCTTTTGTTTCCCAGGGATAGGGTGTGTGTTGTGCGATGGGCATGTGTATGTTGCAGACATGTTGTAGTGATGGTATTGTTTGGTGTTTGTGTTGAATGTGTTTGTTACTGTGGTGTGTGGCTTTGTGTGCTTTGACTGTGTGAGTGTGCGTGTATTGGGCATGGTATGATAGGCATGATGTGCTGTGTGTGTGATGTGTTTGTTGATTACTAAGTTACATGATTGTGTAATTGTATGTGTGTGTTCCCTGTTAGTTGTACATTGTGTTGTGTGTGTGATGAGTCCCTGGCCAGTGTTGGTTGTGAGTGCGTGACAATGTGTTTTTTGATGTTGAGATTGTGGCGTTGTTGTGACGTGTTGGTATGTTGTGTGTGAGACTGGGCCTGTACTGTATTGTCAAGCGTTAGTGTGTGTTCTTGACGTGTGGGGTGTGTGTGTGCTGGCCACAGTGTGTGTGCTGTGTATGTGTGGGTGTATTTAATGTTGTATGTGCGCATCGGTGTACTGTCACGTGTGAGTGTTGCCCTCGCAACCTACTCCTTATGGTATGTTGTGTAACTGTACAAAATTGTCACAACACACAACTGTAACAGGTGAGTGTGTGAACTTACGGTTGCTCTTGTTGGCGTCAGTGAAGATTCTGTTGTTTTTCGGCAAGCAGGAGCAGCAGGATGTCTAGATGTGGGTCCACGACGGCTCCAGATGGCTTCCTGGAGATGTGTGTCTCCTTTTATCCAGTTAGTTTCCACCTGGATTTCCGTGGTGGTCAAACCGTGGCGGAAATGTTGGAGGTGTGCAACCTCGTCATAAATCTGACAGAAACTTGATCTCTGCCAGCCTGCTGGTGCCTTCAATCGTCCGCGGCGGTCTGACCGCACTTGAGGTGCTTTGGCTGTATTCTGTGTGCATCACCGCCAAAGTCATAATTTAGCAGTCCTCTCCGCCAGCCTGTTGGCGGTCTGACCGCTACCACCAAGATGGCAGTCCTTGGACCGCCAAACTCGTAATGAGCCCCTGAGTCCTTATTTTCTTCAAAGTAGAGAGAGATGAGTCTCTTTGGATCTCTTATACAACTTTGCTGTCTTGGTGCTCCCACCTTTTCAGTCACTAACTGCCTCTCTGATCCCAGCCTTAAGACCCAATGTTACCCTCAGCAAAGTGTGGTCCGAGATTCC
This sequence comes from Pleurodeles waltl, assembly GCF_031143425.1. Lineage (NCBI taxonomy): Eukaryota > Metazoa > Chordata > Amphibia > Caudata > Salamandridae > Pleurodeles > Pleurodeles waltl. The sequence continues at coordinate 664,256,972 of NC_090448.1, forward strand.
CCTCTGTAAGTATTCAGCATCTACAGTGTTGGGGCATTCTGCAGTCAGGATGACCACAAAGTCAAGTCTAGAAAATGACCTGTGAGCGTTGAAGAAAAAGGAGTAGTTACTGGCAGTGGGATGTTTATTTGTTACACATCAAAAAGACGCAGCAAGTATGTGAATTGTGGCAGTGGTGACGGGTGGTGGGCAGGTGTCTCTCCTGGGGAGGACCTTTCCCTTAATTGGTCAATGGTATTGTTGAAATCTCCTCCTATGATATGGATTTTGGATGCCGAGTCCGGCAGCACTGGGCTCAATACCTCAAACACCTGCTGGTGAAGCCAGGGTAGGGCGTAGACAATCACTAAACTTCTAAACTTGGACTCCAATACCCCTGCAAACCTGCACAGTGAGTCCAGGCATGTTTTCTCAATTTGAAACGGGGGATTGCTTTTCACCAGGACTCAACTTCTCACGCCCCTCTGGCATATCCAGCATGAGGCAAGGCTATGTATGGACCTCTGTTCAGAAAAGGACATTGATTCACGGCTAAATGGGATCCCTGCAGCAATACCAAGTCTGGAGCATGCCTTTTTTATATATTGTGTGTCTACTCCCCTCTTAAGCTTGCTAATCAGCCTTTTAACGTTTCACAATAGGATTTTCAGTTGGTCTGTATTACCGGGAACTGTGATGCTTGTAGACGTTCACAGAAATGGTGTTCTTGTGTTTTTCACCAGTCAGGATGAATCCTCACTATGGGGAAGCAGGAATTCTGTGGCTAGGCCTATTACAGACTGCTTGATCCTTACCATCTTCTGAGACATTCCCTCTGCCTGCTTCAAGGCAATGACTGCAGTGGTTCCCACCTACCGGGGATCCCCACAGTTGTACAGTCTGTGGCATAATGAACATTAAAAGTGAAACTTCCCCAACTGCTGGGTGCAACTCGCTGCCCAACTCTGAACTGCCCCGCCCCACACTTCTAGAAAGGAAGTATGTCACCCCTCAAACTCCCATAAGCATGCCAGGAAAACAAAAACCACAGTGGCCTAGCGCCCTTCCCCGTACCCCAGCTATAGACTCTGAATAGCTGAAGGCCTTTAATTTTTTACAGAATATGCCACCAGAAAACCCTCAGACATCCACCCCAGTCACCACACCCACAAACACCACAATCATTGACACGCCTACATGCAGCACAGACATCCATACCTGCAGTCACCACTCCAACAGACAGCCAACCCACGGCATCCCCCAGCACCTCCACTCCCCCTCAGCTCAAGACACAAACGCCCACACTCACCGACCCAACAGACACCCACCATCCACAAGCATACCTCCCACAAACACACACCCAAGACATCCAAACCTACACCTAGCCGAGCCCAGGGCTATCCCCAATGTCATGTCTCATTATTTCTAGTTGCTATCTGCTGTTCTTAGTGCCGCATGTGCTGCCATGTAGAACCGGTCTCTACTCCGAAGCAAGCATGTATTCAATGCAAAACCCTCAAAGAATCCAGGGGCTCTCTTGCCTGCAGACAGAGCTGCCAGGTAGCGCCCTCATGTTCATTCCTCGATAGGGATGAGTCCCTTTTACCATCTGTGTCCAGTCTAGTTTGCGTCAATGTGGCATGACGGCAATGCCTCCGTCTTCTGGTCCTGGGTGAATGGACTGTCCTCCAGGAGTCTGTTTCCCGGTGGGTCTGCCACCAGTGGGGCTCATCGGCAGAGGTTTCTATTCCACCCACATCCATGTTTTCTGTGGATCACTGAAGAAGTACATTTTACCTTGAAAGATGACCTTGAGTCGGGCCAGGTGGAGGAGCATGTATTTGACCTGCACTGCACATAGTTATTCACTGCCAGGAATTTTCATCTTTGCTGCTGAACCCTCGCTGTGTAGTCATAAAAAATCATGATGGTATGCAATACAGCTGCAAGTTTGCCAACCGTGAGCCGCTTTAAGGATGGCATTCCTGTTGGAATAATTAAGCAATCAAAGGCTTTGCAGGGCCACCTGGTGGTGATCAGAAGGGGGCTAGGGACAAAACAGGAGGAAAGTGTGTCCATCGGAACCTAGGACAGGAACAATACGTTTTTTGGTTTTTTTTGGGCAGGGGCCTTCCATACCTTCTGGGATTCCCAGCAAAAGCAGGTTGTTTTCCATGGACCTACCTACTGCATCTTCCGCTCACATCTTGAATTGGAGAATCTCCTCTGAGGGTTTCATGAAATCAGCCTTTAGGGAATGCAGTTCATCCTCAGCAGAGGAAATTCAGGTCTCTACTTCCATCATTCAGTCCATCATTTCTATCTTGGCAAGGGAGGGAAACCTCTATCCCCTCTCCATCTATTTGCTCCTCCAGGGCCTCTCTTGACTCGCGTATGGCTAGGTGAACTTATCTATAGTCCCTTGTGAAGGCTGCAACACCCCCTCCCCCTGTTTCACCATCTTGCACCAGACTGGAGTCCACCACGCACCCTGCTGTCATCCCCCACTCCCTGGCTGTTGAGTGTTGGCTGGGTCTTCGAGGCACTGCTGTCACAGAGGTTAGGTTGGAGAGGGAGAGAAAGCAGTTGTTCCTCGTCTCTTCTCTTCTGTTTAGGGGCTTTCCGGGAGTCCAAGGTCCCTCCTCTCTCTGGCCCCAGGCAGGAGCGGGCCTTCTTTTTACCTGCCTCACACATGGATGCTGCCGGTTTGCCATCTCTCCATTCTGCGCTGCCATATTCTGTGTTTTATGGGCCTCAGTACTCAGGGAACAAGGGCTCCTTATGCCTTATTCCTGGGCCTTCATCTCACTGTGTGGAGAGAGCCAGTGCTCCATACCCTCGACGGGCCTCTAGCATCACTGCACCCATAGATCTGGCTCCTGGTGCCACTGCGTGCTCAGAGAAAATCCATCCAGTTCGGATCAGCGCACAACCACTCATCGAGGGGCCTGCCCCTCCTCACTTCCCAGTAGTTTGGAGGGGCATGAGCGAGCTGGTGCTCCAGAGCATCTCTTGTCTATGTCAGCCCCGGTATGGGCCCTGAGATTTGGACTAGCCTACAATCTGCTGGAATCGCTGTGCAGCCCAGCCAGTGCAGTCTCCTGCTGTCACATCTCAGCCTGTCTGGCCTCCTGGTTACTGGAGGGACACATGTTGCTTAAACAGTGCCGTGGGGAACTCCCATCCTCTAGGCACCACTCCTGGTCAGGTCCAGCCTTCTTCACAATATGGTCTACGCTCTATGCATTGCGGCGGTATGGGCCCCAGTCCAGGGGGGCATGCAGTCCCTTAGGATCCCACTGGTCAGCAGGTGACTCTCAGCCGGTGATCTCACACCTACTCCCTCGGTCTTGTTGAGCTCAGTGGGGCTGATCTTGCAGGTTGAGAATGGATTCATGGGTTCTCAGTGGGAGCTTTAGAAACAATCCACCACCATATTCTTCAGCTTGGCCACACACTGTAAAATGTTTACGAATGTTATTTATGCAGCTTCATCAATGAATGTAGAGAAGGAGGTAGTATAATAAATATAATTTTATTTTTTTAATTAAAAATAATATAATTTATTTTGAATTAATACATTTGAGTGCTCCATATTTTCACATTTTTACCATTCCTGTAGACATCGAGATAATATGCTAAATGTAATATATCTTCAATTTCAAAAGATTTTTTTTTTTTTTAATGTTTTACTTTAGAAAATGAATGCATATGTTTTCAATTCATAAATGTATTAAAACAAGTTGTAATTTTGTTTAACTATATGGATACTGAATTTAGAAATATTCGTAAAGTTAATGTAGAATTTGATTGAAAATATAATTTAAGGAAAGTATTCAATATTTTAAAATGCAGCTACATTGTTTAGTACACTGTTTTTATAAAAATTATTTTAACATTTATATTTTACTTTAGACTGATTGTTTAGAAAATACATTACATTGTTTACTTAAAATCAGAATTACTTTTTTTTATATCAGAACTATTTGTGTGAATATTGTTAACTATATTTTTAAAAACAATGTTATGGTTAAATCTATTTATTTTTTATACAATACTGTATTTTTATACTTTATATTTCACAGCTGATTTTAGACATTTTTACATTCCTAACTATATTTTTGTGGCTATATTTCTAATATTTTTTATTTGCAGTACATCAAATGTTTTTGTTAATATTTTGAACAGTATCTTTTTATGTCATATTTGTGTTATCGATATTCCACTATACAACCATAGGTAGGCAATGCCAATTTTTTGAAGAAATGTGGTAAGGTAAGATGTCTAAATTTGGTCTTATTTATATTTTTTCCATGCTTGTCTGTTTTTCAGATCTAATACTCCGCACAGAGCTGTGAATGTTATATGTTGGTTTTCCTCTTTCTTATCTGTCTTTCACATTCCTTCTTTCTCCCTTGTAACTGTGGTCCATCTATCACAGGGATCACGTTAAGGGCACCTATTTCACACACTTATATGATGTGTGTTCTTCCAGGGGTTGGGAGAAGAGCAGGTTAGGGGAAAAATGAAATCTGTCCATACGTTATGGCTAAATGTGACAGCAAGATTTAAGGTCTGGATTACTGCAGTTACTGCTTTATGATGATGACCTACTTTGGGGAAATTAAGCTTGCTACTGTAACAATAGGTTGGAAGGACATTAGAAATGAGAGATTGTTTTATGCTTATAGAGAGATTGGCACAGTTTATTCTCCTTCAGGTCATAAATATCTCATATGGCTAAAGGATACTTTTTAACCCTGTATGGATAGAGAAGTTAATTGACTCCTTCCAAGCCTTAACATTCCAGAGGGTGGCTACAGTGGGTTTTAAAAAGGGAGTGTGATCTTAACTATTAACAAGGGCAACAGCCATACTGGAAGATATGTATGGTGTAAAAACCTTTGCTGCTAGCTTTTAGGGTTCCAAAACCGTAATTCCTGCATCTTAATATGAGCTTCGCTCTTTTCTGGTGGAAGTAGAGGGCCTTATGTAATCTCTAGAAGCAGTGCATTATTAGGAAAAGACTGGTCTGCAATTTTTTCTGTTCGAAAGCCATGTATTCTATCAGCAATTTATTGAATGCCAGAGTTAACACAAGTTCACGCAAGGCAGCAAGTTATTGCACTGTGTTGCGTAAATGGGGAATGCCCCCCTTGCATACATTATGCCTGGCACAGTCATAATGTGGCACAAGGGTTTACAAAGTGGTACAATGCATGCATTTGTAAAATTGGCGCAGGGAGTTTGGCCATCTAACGAGCATTAGCGTAAAAAAAAATTACGCTAATGTGTCAGTAGATGGCCATAGGGGCTCTTAAATATGCACCTAACTGCTACATTTGTGCTTGAAAATTACTCAATAACCAATATTGCATGGATGGGTTTTCATTAAGGATTGCCTTACTCTTCTATGGCAATGTAGGGTCAGCTGTCGCTAACATAAAGATAAGTCTCTCAGTTTGGATTGTGAAGATATATAGTTCAGAAAACTTGGATGTAAAGAATGATAGAGTTGCTGTCTCGGCTAGAAAGGGAAGACTAGGTATTGAATTCTGCAGGTGTAAGAAAGGGTTTGTAAGCAAAACAATTCATGCCTGTAAAAATGAAACTTAGACAATATAAGGTGGAAGCAACTACTCACACAAGAATAATGGAGGCTTGAAGTATTACAAGAACTTATATGACACTCACCTCTATGAACTCAGATAAACTGGTATCACAGGGAGTTACAGAATTGCAGCTGGGAGATAGAGATATAATTTATTTGATAAAAACATTGTCTCACGCTATATTCTCCTAAACTTTGTAGGGTAATGGGGTGTATGTGAAAAATAATGCAAATATGTATGAGCCCATATGATTTTCCTATGACGGAACTATGATCAATTATTCTGCCGTCGCCTCGTAGGAATGATTTGTGATCAGCGCGACCTGTTTGGTGCTACATGTTGTGACAATGTTTGTTCTGCTCTGTCAATTTACATACAGGTAGTGTAGATGGGTGCTCCCTTTACTAGGATCACTATTAATATTGGTGAGCCAAGATAATCTTCATATGATAAAGGATGGTAACTTATTCACCTATAGCTCCACTGGAATGCTTTGGCCTGAGGGTGGCAAAGCGGGCACAGGTGGAAACTTTGCTTGCCTCAGGTTAAATCCTTATGGAGCTTGTAGGGGGTTCAAAAAACATCATACATATTTGTGAGCAAATGTGTTTGTTATATGAAAGAACTACAATTACCTGTTTGGCTGTAACTCCAGAGGAATGCATTGAGGTGAGGGCAACCAGTCTGGTGCCACCGGCTGTAACAAACTTTGCTCAGCTCAGGGAATTTACATACGAGTAGTGTGGGGGCGGGCAGGATCAATATGAATATTGGTGAGCCAAGTTGATCTTCATGGTAGAAAGGATGGTTACTTATTCGCCTATAGCATCCTAGGAATGTATTGGCTGGTGGGTGGAACAGTGGGCCCACATTTTGGCGGAAGCATTGCTTGGCTCAGATTAAATCTTTATGGACGTTGTAGGGGCTTGTGATATGCTTGAAAAACAAACTACATATTTGTAAGCCAATGTGATTTTCCTACAGGAGAACTGCAATGACCTATTCAGACATAATTAAATAGGAATACATTGAGGTTAGGGCATCCAGTTTGGTACCACCTGTTGTGACAGATTCGGTTTGCTTCAGACATTATAAAAACAAGTACTATAGCAGGATTCTCCCCTTATTAGAATCAATAAGAAAACTGGTGAGCCAAGTTTATCTTGATGGGAGAAAGGAGGGTCACTTATTCGCCTTTAGGAATGCATTGGCTTGAGGGTGGCACATTGGGCAAATGTGAAAACATTGTTTGGCTTAGACTACATCCGTATGGAGCTTGTAGGGGATGTGGTGTGCTTGAAAAACATCATATATATGTTTGTGAGCCAATGTGTTTTTAGGGTCGAGCCTTCAAAAGCATGCGCTAGCAAGATGAAGTTGCAGTTAGAAAAGGGTGTGGACGCTGCCTATGGCTTACCATTTGTTAGCTGCAGTGTCCCTCTTCTCTGTAGCCTTCTTAATTGGCCAATGCTGGCCAAACATCACTTCCAGTTCTGCTAGTGGAGCAGGAACCAAGCACAGATTAATTCAAATTAATTATTGTCCGTCCGCTGATCACACTGTGATTGAGGTACTATTTCTTGTCCTTCCTCCCATTCCCCTGTTTGATTATTTTTGCATCGCGGCACGCCGCACTTTTCTTTTGTTCTGCACAGCACAGCTCGCCCACCCTATTTTTAATTTTGAAGCGACTTTAACATAATATATTTTCATATGATGCTTTACGCACGATTTACAAGGCTATATATTTTCTTGGCTTGCTTTGTGTATCACAGGCTGTTAAAGCCAGAGATTGGTTCTGGCTCATTTAGTAAACCGTCAGTATGATTATTCTTACCATTCTTGACTATTACCAGTAGTTTGTTCTTTGTTAATATTAGGTTCTGGTTGCTGCTTGCACGTTTTCTGAAGCCGCTCTTTCCCCCGCTTTTTGCGCTTCTGCGTCATTACAACAGAGACATCTATGTTACTGAATTGTCCTTGACTGCTTTCAATGTCTCTGCTCGTGGTGATTAGGTGCTCAGGGACACTTTAGTGCAGCTGGTTTGAAACCTGCTCATTTGGCAGCATCTACAGTGTGGAAGGAGGTGTGTATTTCAGGTAAAGGCTAATGTATATCCTTGAGTATGTGCAATAATGGCGGACTGTAAAGTGCTTTAGAGTCACTAGTGCTGGAAAATGAAGGTAGTGGGCCTTTTACTAAGGTTAGGGGGTGCTGGATGCCCCCATTTGTATGCTCAAAGAGCCAGCTGTGTGTGGCTGCTCCCTGTGGTGGTGTCTGCCATTCACATGTACTGTGTTCCAAGGAGCTTCTGCATGGCCCAGGCGATGTTGCTGCTGCTTTGTGATCAGGACCAGTCTCTAGAGATGCTTTGTATTGCATTTACCACACTGCAAAGGGGTGAACTGTGCTGTGATATGAGGCAGTGTGCTCCCATTCGCCTTCTGTTTGAAAAGGCTCACCTTGAGACAACAAGTTGACGAGCGTTTGGAGAGGCACCTGTGAGCCAGTGAGAGGTACTGAGACCTGAGAGGACTGTGGCAGCATTCTCAGGACCCCTTAATGAATTTGTTTTTTTGATGAAGGATAAAATCTAGAAACACATGTACCGAGATGTACAGCAGTATCTGCACTAATTCCGGCAAAAAAACTGCTAATATACAAGTAAGTGCAAACTTTGTACTGCATTTACCACAAGGCAAAAGGGTGAACTGTGCTGTGATATGAGACAGTGTGCTCCCATCCCCCTTCTGTTTGGAAAAGCTCCAGTGAGCCAACAAGCTGATGAGCTTTTAGAGATGCACCTGTGCACCAGTGAGAGGCACTGAGACCTGAGAGGACTGTGGCAGCATTCTCAGAAACCCTTGAAGAAATTTGTTTTTGGATCTTGACTGATGGAGGATAAAATCCAGAAACACATCTGTCTAGAGATGTACAGCACTATCTGCACGAACTCTGGTGTAAAATTAAGGCTTATATTCAAGTAAGCAGAATCTTTGTATTGCATGTACCACAATGCAAAGGGGGAAACTGTGATGTGATGTGAGGCAGTGGGCTCCTATCCACCTTCTGTTTAACAAGGCTCCATTGAGCTAACAAGCTGACGAGCTTTTGGAGATATGCCTGTTCGTCAGTGAGAGGTACTGAGACCTAAGAGGGCTGTGAAAGCATTCTCAGCAACCTCTAATCAAATTTGTTTTTTGATCGCTACTAATGAAGGATAAAATTCAGAAACAAATGTGTCTAGAGATCTACAGCACTATCTATCTAATATGAAGAATAAAATCCAGAAACACGTGTCTAGCAAAGTACAGCACTATCTGCACCAACTCTAGAGAAAAAAATACAGGTAATATACAAGTAAGAGCAAACCTTGTATTGCATTTACCACAATGCAAAGGAGGTGAACTGTGCTGTGATGTGAGGCAGTGTGCTCCCATCTCCCTTCTGTTTAAAAAGGCTCCTCTGAGCCGACAAGCTGACAAGCTTTTGGAGAGGCACCTGTCCGCCAGTGAGAGGTACTGAGACAAGTGAGGACTATGGCAGCATTATCAGCAACCCCTGATGTTGTTTGTTTTTGGATCTCTACTGATGAAGGATAAAATCCAGAAAGACAGGTGTTTAGAGATGTAGAGCACTATCTGCACCAACTCTTGTGAAAAACCACAGCTAATTTTCAAATAAGAGCAAACCTTGTATTGCATTTACCACAATGCAAGAGGATGAACTGTGCTGTGATGTGAGGCAGTATACTCCTATCCCCCTTCTGTTTAAAAAAGCTCCCTTGAGGCAACAAGCTGACGAGCATTTGTAGGGGCACCTGTGTGCCAGTGAGAGGTACTGAGATCTGAGAGGACTGTGGCAGCATTCTCAGCAACCCCTAATGAAATTCGTTTTTTGATCTGCACTGATGAAGGATAAAATCTAGAAACATGTGTCTAGAGATGTACAGCACTAGCTGCACAAATTCTGGTGAAAAAACGCAGCTAATATTCAAGTAAGTTTAAACTTTGTACAAATATACCACAATGCAAATAGGTGAACTGTGCTGTGATGGGAGGCAGTGTGCTCCATCCCCCTTCTGTTTAAAAAGGCTCCATTAAGCCAACAAGCTGACCTACGTTTGAAGATACCATATGCGCCAGTGAGAGGTACTGAGACCTGAGAGGACTGTGGCAGCATTCTCAGCAACCCCTGAAGAAATGTGTTTTTTTGATCTCCACTGATGAAGGATAAAATCCAGAAACACTGTCTAGAGATCTACAGCACTATCTGCACCATTCTGGTGAAAAACTACAGCTAATATTCAGGTAAGCTCACATTTTGTATTGCATTTACCACAATGCAAAGGGGTCAACTCTCCTGTGATGCGAGGCAGTGTATTCCCATCCCCCTTCTGTTTAAAAAGGTTCCATTGAGCTAACAAGCTGACAAGCTTTTGGAGCTACACCTGTGCGCCAGTGAGAGGTACTTAGACTTGAGAAGACTGCGTCAGCATTCTTAGCAACTTCTGATGAAATTAGTTTTATGAACTCTACTGATGAAGGATAAAATCCAGAAACACGTCTCTAAAGATGTATAGCACTATCTGCACCAACTCTACTGAAAAGATACTGCTAATATTCAAGTAAGTGCAAACCTTATATTGCATTTACCACAGTGCAAATGGGTAAACTGTGCTGTGATGCGAGGCAGTGTGATCCCATCCCCCTTCTGTTTAAAAAGGCTCTGTTGAGACAACAAGCTAACGAACGTTTGGAGATGTACCTGTGCGCCAGTGAGAGCTACTGAGACCTGAGAAGACTATAACACCATTCTCAGCAACTCCCGATTAAGTTAGTTTTCCGATCTATACCGATGAAGGATAAAATCCAGATGTGTCTAGCAAGGTACTGCACTATGTGCACCAACTCTGGTGAAAAACTACAGCTAATATACAAGTAAGCGCAAAGTTTGTACTGAATTTACCACAATGCAAAGGGGTGAACTGAGCTGTGGTGTGAGGCAGTGTGCTTCTATCTCTCCTGTGTTTAGAAAGGCTCCATTGAGCCAACAAGCTGACAAGCTTTTAAAGATGCGGCTCTGTGCCAGTGACAGTGACTGAGATATGAGAGGACTGTGGCAGCATTCTTATCAACCCCTGATAAAATGTGTTTTTTGATCTCTACTGATATAGAATAAAATCCAGAAACGTGTATCTAGAGATGTACAGCACTATCTGTACCAACTCTGGTCAAAAACTACAGCTAATATTCAAGTAAGTGCAAACTTTGTACTGCATTTACCACAATGCAAAGGTGTGAACTGTGTTTTTTTTTGTGCAAATTTGTTTATTTGCATTTCGAACAGTACAACTCAACAGTACTGCATAATACATTCAGCAGTAACAACAACAACAAAATAGCTGGTTAGTAGTGCATAATCACATAATCCCATATCGAGAGAGGTATCCGGAAACCCCTGGTGACCCGAGCAGCAGATAGTAAAGAGTACGGGTGGGCACCCGGGTGCCCCAGGGGAGAGCTGTAGGGACACCTCACAAGTTAGCACAGTAGTTTGGTGAGGCAGGAGGAGGTGGATGGGACAGTAAACAAGAAGCTGCAACACCCACCTCCCCCATACGAGCCACAAGCCTGCATCCCCCTACACTTCCGTGGATCCCGCTCAAATAATTACAGAATCAATGTGGTCAAGCCTCGGTAAATGCCATCATAGTCCGTCCACTCATTCCACTTTCCAGCTCAATTTTTTATGCAGCATTCCCAATCCTCACCCTCATTCCTCTTGCGCAGGCCCGTAAACTGTATCACCCGGAGGGCAATCATCGTAATCACAGGAGCTCTCAGTAACTGGGTCATCCGCGTCCCCCCCTTGACCTCTCCTCCCCAACACTCAATCATACCACTCCAGGTCTCCAAATCTCGCTCAGCATGTGCAAATACACGGACCCTGCGGAGTCTATATTCCTCGGCCGTTGTCCATTCCAGGAGATGTCAGCCATTTGTCGCAGGTCAGGGGAGTCGGGCTGGCCCAATGGATAGCAATGCGCCTTTTCGCAAGTATCAACCCCAGCTGTGGAAACCGGTATGCCATTTTGCAATCTTTTTTAGGAGAAGGCAACAATCCCAGCAAACAGTGCCGCATTGGTAACTCCTCTTTCACTGCTGTTGTAGCTGTTAGCACTTGAACAATCTCACACCAAAAGGGCTGTAAGGACCTGCATGTCCATGTGACGTGTCCAGAAGTGGCTGGTGATGCAGGCCATACACATACAATTGTCAGATCGTGCTGGGAAATTTCTATGGAGGTGTTGCGCTCTATGTAAATAGTAAAATTGCGTAAATTTGAGTCTGGCATTACTGGACCCATACTGCACCAGCACACATGCCCTACTCCATTAGCCATCCGCAGGCAGCATCTCCAGGTCTGCATCCCACATTGCACGTGCCGCAGACGCGTTTATCCGCCTAGCTCTTTTAAAAACAGCAAACAAACGGGAGAGGAGACCTCGGTCAGAGCCCGAATCCAGTAGCGCCCTTATCAGATGGGACTCGGTGGGTTCCTCCGGAAAGACGGTCCAAATTTTCCCAATATACTGGCATAGCGTAGGAATTGTCCTTGTCCAGTTCCAAATCGGGTCCCAGCCTCCTCCGGGGTTACAAAGAAGCAATTTTGATATAAATCTCCTGCTCTGTTATAGCCGCCTGCACTCCATCTCGAAAACTCAAGTGCATCTGCAATGCACACAAAGGGGCGCAGCCACCAGACTGGAAGAAGGGGCGCATGAGGCACCCGTCATATCACTTGGGTGACTGCCTGCTCCCATATCAGGGCCACTTGTGAGATCATGAAAGGGGTGTCCTCTGGGAATCTAGAGCCACACATAAGTAGTGTTGGGAGCTCAGGCATGCGCACCAAAGCTTCCAGTTGTTTTTTCTCCCAATTAGAAGCATCATCCCAGCATAGTGTTGCATACTGTAACAAGCTTGCCATATAGTATACATGGAGATCTGGTACCCCCAGCCCACTGTCCGCCAAATCCAGCTTCAGTACCTTGAGATGGACTCTGCAACTCTTCCCCACCCAGATCAGGGACAACAGCAGCTTATCTATCTGGCAAAATAACGCCAGTGGCAGCTCACAGAACGAGTTCTGCATGAAACAGGCAGGAAGGAAGCAGCACCATTTTAGTGAGTGCCACCCTGCCTATGACAGACAATGGGAGCGTGGTCCAGAATCGGACAGCGGCCTGGAGTCCATCCATCACTCTGCCCATATTCAAATCATATTGCAACCGAGGGGAGTGCGTCACCCGCATACCCAAATATTGAAACGTCCCGGTCTCCCATGCCGGAGTTCTGGCACTGCAAAGTTAGACAGGGAAGCCATAAGATAAAGTACTGTCTTATGCCTGTTGACACAGAGGGCTGAGTCTGTTCCAAAGTCTTCCATAAAGCTCATTAGGAGAGGAATCAAGCACTCCGGGTCAGTTACATACACCAGGGCGTCATCCACGTATAAAGATACGGTATGTGCTCCAGCCCCCACCCTTATACTCACGCTTGGAGTCCTGCCCTGAGCTGCACCACCAATGGCTCCATGTCAAGCGCGATTAGGAGCAGCGACAACGGATAACCCTGCCTTGTCCCACATTCGATATTAAAGGATACAGACACCACAGCCCTAGTGTGCACCCTCGCTCCCGGCACCACATACAATAGGCAGTTCAGTCCAATCCACATTCGGTGCATCACTTCCCATAGGTAATTACAAGACAGGGTATCAAACGCCTTTTCCATGTCCACAGCAACCAGTGCGGCCCACATTGCAGAATCTCGGGTTTCATGAATCACATGAGAGAGCCTCCACAGGTTCATATGCATACCCCCTCCGAGGCACAAACCCACACTGATCTTCATGCACCAGTTGCGTAATCATGTGGCTTGATTGCATTGCCAATACTTTAGCAAGTAATTTTACATCTCCATTAAGCATGGACAATGGTCGATAAGAGCTGGGGTCAGCAGGGTCCTTCCCCGTCTTTGGTATCATGACTATCAAAGCCTCCCTCATATGCACTGGTAATGCACTCTCTCTAGGTGCCTCACAGAGCGTCTCCAATCGGTCCAGGAGAGAGGCTGACTACGCCTGAAAAAACTCAGCCGGAAGACCACCTGGTCCCGGAGATTTTCCGCGGGACCTTGCTCACAGTGCCTCCTGCACCTCTTCCAATTGTATGTCACCCTCAAGACCTCCAGTCTGCGCCTTCGTCAACCTTTGGGAGCTGGAATCTAGCCAGGTAATCATCCACCAAGGAACCATCGGCGCGCACCGGTGAGGCATATACGCTCCTTAAGTGGTCTTGTGACTCATGTTAGTCCCAGTATCATGTCCCCAGCCGGCCCGCGAATCGACAGGATCAATGGCGGGGGTCTATCGCACTTGAGCAACCAAGCCAACATGCATCCCGAGCGGTCGACCTCCTAGTGCAGCCACTGTGTACAGTCCTTACGTACATAGCTATCTAGTCTATTCCAAATTACCTCTATCCGCCTATGCACCTCTAGAAGTCCTGCTTCATCAGCGGCACCATCCCCTCCTTGATTCTGCAACAGAGTGAGGGCCTTCTCCTGCTGTGTGAGCTCTTCCTCCAGTTTCTTCCTAATACCAGATGCCTTGCAAAGGCTCCCTCCTCACATAACTACCTTTATGACCTCCCATTCCATTCCGCGCATCTGGGACGTTTTCTAGTTCTCCCTGATGTATCCGTGCAGCGCTGCCAGTATATCTACCCTATACTCGGGATCTCCAAGCATCTCAGGCTGTAGGCGCCAGAGGGGGATAGCCGACCTAGGAGAGCGGGTCTCACACTCCAGCACCAAAGGGCATGATCCAACAGGAATCTCACCTGATAGGCTGCCCGCTGGACATCCAAGGTGCCATCATTTGCAAACAGAAAGGGGTCTAGTCTGCTATATGCTCCGTGGGCAGGTGTTTAACAAGAGTATGTTTTGGACACAGGGCGTAGCTCCCTCCACACATCTACAAAGTGCAGCCTAGTCATGATCTCCCAAAGTCTAGCAGTTATGCGGGGCTTAGTGCCCTGTTTAGGCAGACATCTATCCAATGCACCTTCTAGGATGCAGTTGAAGGCACCAGCCCATATAATAGGCATACCAACGGAGGGCACTAATTCTTGCTCCAAGTCCTTAAAGAACTCATCATCATCAGAGTTAGAGGCATATATGTTTAATATTCAGAGTTCACGCCCATCTAGATTCCCATGAAGGAGCACATAGCGGCCCGCCACATCTGCCACCTGATCCCTTAGTTGGAGCGGCACCCCCAGGGCCACCCATTTTGAGACCCCTCTAACCTAAGACGGATAAGTGGACGAATAGAGATGTCCCCTCCATTTTTTTGCAATGTTTCTACTTCTGCATCCATTAAGTGCATCTCCTGCAGGAGGGCAATGTGTACACCAACTCTATTGAGATATGTGTGTACTCTATAGCGTGTTACAAAGGAGTTCAGTTCCCTCACATTCCATGTAAGAAAGCGTACCGAATCACCCATCTTGATCTATTCCAATCCATAAATGCAGTAGTCCCCCCGCCATTCCTCCCTCCCAACCCCGCCCCCCTCACACAGTCTCTCAACACCCACTTGTTGGTCAAATAAGCATAAGTGGATATGGCTCTCTCCATAATCCACTGTAATATCTGCAACTGCATGCATACAACCCACCATTTTTGTAAAACAAAACCCCAATGCAACAAGGAACAACATCCAATCTGCCCCATCCCTCCCCGGGTAAACACCACAAAACAACTAGTGTCTCCCCAAGCTGTGTGTGTATCCTAATAACCCCCCCAGGTGGACACCTAGAAGGGGAAGCAGCATGCTAGTTACTTCCACCTTACTGCAGAAGGCACAAGGTATCACAGGATAGTGTGCAATAGAGCATTCTATCACACTCCCACTATCACCCAAATCGCACACACACCCTGTCCCCAATTAGCGCAACAATATCAATACCGTAAAAAAGTATAGAGAAGAGAGGAAAAATGGAAGCATAGAGTATCAAGAAGCAATAAGAAAACAGAAAAGAGAAGAAAAGATATGATAGTAGGGGGGAAGTAAGCCACCTCACAGTGCCATATCCCCGTTCATTATTGCTGTCCCGAAACCCAGCATCCCCCAAGGCTAAAAAGAGAGGAGCCAGGAGGAAACGGGCAAGGGGTGGGGGGGGGGTGAGAGTGAGGTCGCCAGGCTCAGTTAAGAGACCAAGAGTGCAACAGTTTTCCTCCGAGGATGGAGTGTCAGAGCACAGAAAAAACAATGCATCATATATAATCCTTTTAAGCATCGTTCAAGCTTCCCCAACAATCGCCCATGTGCTCCAGAGGCATGTCCCACCTATTGCAACAAATTTCCACAATTACATCTCACTTCTTGGGTGGGTATCGTCCAAGTCTTAGGCTGGGCCCTCTTCTCTTTGTAATGACACAGAGAGCAAGGACGTCACAGAGGTGACAGACTCCACCAGAATCCTGGCCTCCTCCCCTTTCTGTTGCTGCTGTTCCAGACTCAAGGAGCCACCCGGGCGCACTATCACTCTGGCATCTGAGCTGGTACGTCGTTGCCTGCTTTTCCTCCGGGTAGTGGCTGCTTCTGACGTTTGGAAAAAGTGAGAGCAGTCAGCATGCAGAACTTACAACTTGGCTGGACCCCAGTGCCTTCAACTTTTGTTTAACTCCACTGAAGGATTGTCTTTGGAGCTAAACAGCCCTCGTGTAGTCACATATGTTATGATTCGCATATGATGGGTAACCATGTTTGCGTACTTCCTGTAGTATAGTGTCCCTGTTTTTGTAATTGATGATGTAATTGATGATCTTATCAATGACCATCCTCGAGGGGGCACCAGGCGGCGGCAGAGGGGTCAGGGCTCTATGTGTCCGCTCTACCACAAACACAAGCGACAAGTGGGCAACACCTTCTTGATCCAGTCTTCCAAGAATACTTTCGGGGTGGTGCCCTCCACTCCCTCCGAGAATCCCCAAACTCTCAGACTGCACCCACAGGACCGTCTTTCCGCATCCTCCACCATCATCTCCAGCTTACACGTCTTGGCCTCTAAGGTAGCCACAGTGTCCTTCAGGGCATCTAGGTCCGTCTGCATAGTGTTCACTTGTTTCTCAGTGGCCAGTGACCTCTCCGCCACCGCTCGCAGATCCTTTCTCAACAAATTGAAATCACCGCTATAGCTGCAATCTGCGCCTGCACCGCCTGCACCGCCTGCCCAGAAGCCTCAATGGCCGCCAGGATCTGGGCCCCAAAGGCTCGCACGCATCCCGTGGCGGTCCGCTAGTTTCATGCTGTGACCCTCCTCCAGCATGCTGAGCCGTGAGTTGGTCCATTTTAGTCTGCTGCGCACCCTTTGCTGCTCTGTCCTTGCCCATGGTGCATAGAGCGCGACATATCAATAATGGACAGGCACCCTAATTAACTGGGTTATGGGGGAGTAGGCAGGAAGTGAGAACCTCACTCCATGTGTATACCCCACTTTTTCATGCGAAAGCTGGCCTCAGTTCAATACACTCACCAGGCACGTGCAATTTCAGCAGTCACCGCCAGGTGGGTCTACAGTTACAATCGTCCACCATGCACATAATAAGTGCAGAAAGGAGAACAAGTAAGTGCAGTCCGTATTAGCTATCAATCATCCGTCATTGTCTCCTCAGTACTCACTGTTTGGCACTTTCTAACGTTGCTCCCAGAAAACATGCAGCCCTGCAGCCTCAAATCATTCTCGGATGGCACCCCAGGCAGCCGACGGGCGACTGTCACCGGGATCACTCCATGCAGCCCGGTCTAAACCACTATTCCATAGACCACGTCTCCCACTAGACAGCCTCCAGCCCAGGTGCCTCCATGTGTCCAAGGGTGAAGCTCGTCCACGCTGTTCCCCCCCCCCGCACCAGGGCAGAAAAGGGGGGGAGGAAGTCGCCTGCCACCCTCAGAGCGGCCCGTACACTCATCGCAATCTCCTTCGTCTCGATCCTCCTAGCTCGTGCAGCACAATCTAATTCACTCTGACGTAGTGCCAAGCCTCCCTCTACAGTGGCCCCCGTTCCCCACTGAGAGCAGGCAGGCAGCAGCCACTATAATCAGCAGGTGGGGGCCCAGCGACACAACCTCGCAAGCAGTCACGAGCCACCAGCATCGCCCACCCCCAATGGCTCCAAAGATCCCCAATTTCTGTGTCCGGAAGACTGCTGGTGTCTGTCGCCAAGGCCCACACACGCTCTGGGCCTAGTGTGCTCCATCCGCCGTGCCGGTCATCTTGGAAGTGAGGTCTGCTACCTCCTCCTGTATCGGAGCTGCAGCAACGCTCCAGTCACCGCTGCCCGCCGCCTATCAACACTCCAGCTTCCCCATCCTCTGCATGTGTTTTGCTGGGTCCAAGGAGCCTCAGAACAGCAGGATTATGAAGGAGTCTGTATCCAGGGCCGGGAGCACTGGCTCAGTGCTGCTGGTCGGCCATCTTGTTGGCCACACCCCTGTCACAAAGGGGTGAACTGTGCTGTTATGTGGGGCAGTGTGCTTCTATCCACCTTCTGTTAAAAAAGGCTAATGTATATCTTTCAGCATGTGCAATATTTGTAGACTTTTAAGTGCTTTAGAGCGGCTACTGCCTGGAAATACAGGTAGTGGGCCTTTGAGAAGGTTAAGGAGTGCTGGATGCACCCATTTCACCTGCTCAAAGAGCCAATTTTCTGTGCTCGCTCCCTGTGGTGTAATCTGCCCTTCACATTTATTGTGTTCCAAGGCACTTCTGCATAACTCAGGTGACGTTGCTGCTGCTTTGTGATCCAGACCATTCTCCAGAGATGGTTTCTAGCTGTATCTTCTTTGCATTTAAAAAAATCATTTCCCCATTCATGTTGGGTCCACTGTAATATTGAATATTGTTCAAACCAGTTGAATGAAATTGATGTACAACTACGCTTCCCATAAGGTGTGCCTGATAACCTCAAGTTATGTGGTACATTAATTTGAGTATGTCACTACTTTTTAATGGTCGCCGCTTCGTGCGCATGCTCTGTTTGCGGTGTCAGTCTCTTGATTATTAATGCAATGACTATACCTTAAGGACAGCTTTCATGCAGCTGCCTATTCCATAAATGTATTTAAGATAAGCGTGCACTGTGCTATATTCATTGTCTGCGGAGGAAATTATCATTCTCCTGAATGAATGATCATAAATGAAATTGTATATTTTATTGTCGTGTTGGGCTGGTTCATTTTAGATAGCTTATTAGTAATGTATTTTGAATACAACCGGCATATGTTCACTGTGCAAATATGTAGGTTTGTGATAACTGTGTCGTTTTTTTTGTACAATATGAATTGTGTTTTTGTTTTATAAATGCTGGCTACCAAAATACTGAATTTTAGCCTAATTAAAAACTATGGTGGTCATTACAACCCTGGCGGTCGGTGTTAAAGCGGTGGTAAAAACGCCAACAGGCTGGCGGTAAAAAAATTGAATTACGACCATGGCTGAAACCGCCAACATAGACAGCCACTTTAACACTCCGACCGCCAAGGCGGTAACCGCCAACAGACAGGCGGAGGACAATGTACTGCCCACAGAATTACAACAGTCCAATCCGCCACCTTTTCCGGGGCGGATTCACCGCGAACAAAAACGCGGCAGAAACAGGACTTGGAAGGGAAAACGCTCACCTCTACACATCCCACGAGGAACCAGGACGCCATGGAACCGGAACTTCAGATACTCCCAGCCTTCATCTTCCTGCTCCTCTACCAGGAGCACGAACGCCGGCGGCGAAGACCACGGTGAGTACTGCACCTACGACACAGGGGAGGGGGAGGGAAAAAACAGTGACACACACACGCAATACGCAACACCCCCACCCTCACCCACTACAACACACACACAAATACAGCATGATACATTACAGTTACACCCCCAACCCCCCTGGAAGAAAGCAAGGACAAAAGGAAATGAGTCGGATAATTGTAATACATTCAATTACATAAATCAAAAATATTTACATATATATACATTTACACTATAAACAATTATATACACCAAGAACACAAGTCCAAGGGATTCTACCATCATAGTCTGTGGACCACTGGGCCCAAAAGGCATGGGCGAGGCCCACACTCAATACCCGAACAAGACGGAGAGAACACTGCTGGGGCATCAGATAGAAATAAAACAGGCACCTCAGGGGGAAGGGAAGGGGGGGGCATCTCAGCCTGATCAGTGCACGACGCCAGATCCACGAGAGGGCTCCATGCCCACTGTTCAATCCTGGGGAGTGCAAAGCCACAGTCTCTCAAGTCTCTACAGTGGGTGGGTTGCCCACTGTTCAATCCTGGGGAGTGCAAAGCCACAGTCTCTCAAGTGGATAACAGTCTCCGCTGGTTCTGGAGGGGGCTTGGTGCCCAGAGTGCTTCATCCTGCCAAGGACAGAGGTAGTGGATGCCTTTCTCCACTGGTTCTGGAGGGGGCTTGGTGCCCAGAGTGCTTCATCCTGCCAAGGACAGAGGTAGTGGATGTAACTCTCCACTGGTTCTGGAGGGGGCTTGGTGCCCAGAGTGCTTCATCCTGCCTGTGGTGGCCTCAGTAGCATTGTAATCATTGGCGCTCACTGTCCTGCGGTGGTGCTGGCGGTCTTGTCCTGGGCAGTGGTGCTGCTGGCGGTCTTGTCCTGGGCAGCGGAGCTGCTGGCGGCAGAGTCCTGTGCAGCGGGGCTGGTGGTGGTCTTGTCCTGGGCAGCGGTGCTGGTGGTGGTGGGGTCCTGTGTAGCGGGGCTGGTGGCGGTCTTATCCTGGGCAGTGGTGCTACTGGTGGCGGTCTTGTCCTGGGCAACGGTGCTGCTGGCGGCGGGGTCCTGTGCAGCGGGACTGGTGGCGGTCTTGTCCTGGGCAGCGGTGCTGCTGGCGGCGGGTTCCTGTGCAACGGGGCTGCTGGTGGCGGTCTTGTCCTGGGCAGCGGTGCTGGTGGCGGCGGGGTCCTGGGCAGCGGGGCTGGTGGCAGTCTTGTCCTGGGCAGCGGTGCTGCTGGTGGCGGTCTTGTCCTGGGCAGCGGTGCTGCTGGCTGCGGGGTCGTGGGCAGCGGGGCTGGTGGCAGTCTTGTCCTGGGCAGCGTGGCTGGTGGCGGTCTTGTCCGCCGTGCTAATCTTCCCAGACTTGCCGGTTTTACTGTGCCCCTTCCCCACCTTGGATGGTGTCGCAGCTGTCTCCACACTCCCAACTGTACCCCTGGGAGCGGCTTTGGTGGCTGATTTCTTTCCCCTCTCCCGCCGGGCACTGGCCAACTTTTTATGCTTGACAGGTGGGGGACTGTCCATGCTCTGGCTCCTGCTGCCTGGTGCACTCCAGAATCCGGTGACTACTGGCATGTTGTGGCTGAGGTGCTAGGTTGGGACCTGGAGAGTCGGGCCCAAGGAGACTGAAGGGGTGGGGGAGATGAGGGAAAGAGGTCAAGGTTGGCCAGGAAAAGTTTCTTCGGAACACTGGGACGGGTAGCTGGAGGGGGTTCGGAAGTGGAGGAAGAGGTAGTGGTTGTAGGAGGTGTACGTTTGGTGACTTTGGGTGAAGGTGCATGGGCTGGAGGCTGTCGTGAGGTGGATGGCTGTTGGGTGGGTGTGTGCCTGTGTTTGTGTACCTTGGGTCACAGACACACTGGGAGAGGACGTGTGCATGGTAGTGGGGGTCGTGACTGCACGTGAGCAGGGTGTGGTGGTGGATGTGCTGGTGATGGACATAGTGGCTGAGGATGTAGTGCATGCAGGTGTGAGTGGAGACGAGACAGGGAGGGAGGAGGGAGATGAGGAGGAGGGGGACACAGTGGAGGCAGTGGATGTTGGTGTGTCTGCATGTGTCTGATGCTTGCGTGAGTGCCTGTGGGATGTGTGGTGCTTATGTTTGCCAGAGCTTCCCTTGTGTGTTGAGGTGTGTGCATGCTGGTCTGATCGTGTGCTTGGGATAGGCTGAGGTAGAGGGGTGTGTGTCTGAGTGGAGGAAGTTGGAGGGGGGAGGCTAGAGACAGGGACAATGGCTGCCATCAGTGCTGAGGCCAGAGTCTGAAAAGCTCGCTGAAGGGCTGCCTGACCAGAGTGAATGCCCTCCAGGTATGCATTGGTCTGTTGCAACTGCCTCTCTACACCCTGGGTGGCATTCAAAATGGTAGACTGCCCAACAGTGAGGGACCTGAGGAGGTCAATGGCCACCTCACTGAGGGCAGCAGGGGTGACTGGGGCAGAGCCTGAGGTGCCTGGGGCGAAGGTGATGCCCACCCTCCTGGGTGAGCGGGCACGGGCAAACGCTGAGGGGCTGCTGGGAGGACGGAGCTGGTAGGGGTGGGTGGCGGCTGTACCTGTAGATGCGGGGGGCAAAGATGGGCCCGCCACCGCAAGGAAGCTCCCATCAGAGGAGGAGTCTGTATCGCTGGTGTCATCTCCTGTCCCCGCCGTGGAGCTCCCCTCACCCTCCGTCCCACTGGTGAATTCAGACTCCGTAGTGTCGCCCTCCAGGGCCATGTGGGATGCAGCTCCCTCCTGCTCCGGTGCCACTGCTCCTCCACCTGATGATGCTAATGCACACAAGAACAGGGAGACCACAAAAAGGGGGGGAAGACAGAAGAAAGACATGTTGAGTGCATGCAATACCGCTACCGTTGGTGGACACGACAGACACAGAAGCCCCCTGCACTACGCAGCGCACTTGGAGTTCCCTTTTCAATCCCAGGGACATGGGTTACAAGGCTATGCCCGATTTCTGCACACATGGATGTCACAGGAGCCTGACTAGGTGTAGTTGGCACTGTACACAGGTGGGGTGGGGTGCCACAGGGCCTGCCTCAAGAAGGGTCCTTGCCTACTAAACTTGCCGTGGCCTAGGGGAACCCACAGCCCACCTCCCCCACCCAGACATCTACAATGCGCGCTGAATCAGCAGAATGAGAGTGTACTCACCCCCTTGTGTCTGCTGTGATGCCCTCAAGCGCCCATCCAACTCCGGGTACGCCACCGCCAGGATCCTGAACATCAGGGGGGTCATGGTGCGACGGGCACCCCTCCCACGTTGGGAGGCCATCCCCAGCTGGGCCTCCGCCGTCTTCTTGCTCCAGCGGCGAATGTCCTCCCATCTTTTCCGGCAGTGGGTGCTCCATCTGTGGTAGACCCCCAGGGTCCGGACTTCCTTGGCGATGGCACGCCAAATGTCCTTCTTCTGGTGGGCGCTGACCTACAGGAATTGTACAGGGGAAAAAGAGAAGTAATTACCATCTGCACCGTCACAGTAATTGGCCCGCATCCCTACCCTTGCCATGATGCACATGCACTCACCGTCGTTTCATGCATGCCTCATTCTCACCCCCCCCCCCTTTCATCAACCCCACTCCACAGAGGCATTGCCCATACAGCATGCTCACAGTGTACTTATCTGTTTGTCTGGAGGACCGTAGAGTAGCGTGTACTGGGGGAGGACCCCATCCACGAGTTTCTTCAACTACTCCGTGCTGAAGGCAGGGTCCCTTTCCCCAGACACACAAGCCATTGTCTCTTTCAGACTGAGGTCACAGCAGCACTTGCAGTGTAGGTCCTCTCCTGTGGAAGATCAGGTATCAAGTGATTGAACAGAGAGAAAATGGCGGTCACGTCCGCGGCGGTGCGTACCGTCACCGCTGGCGTACATCGTCATTGGCTCCTAGGACCCATAGGGTCCAATGTTAACCAATGCCGGATTGCACGCGCAATTCTCAACCGCGACGGTGTACAACGCCAGTGCAGTTACCTCATATCCCCCTGTCCCACTTTACAGGTCAGGCAGCCGCCATTTCATGGGCCCACATGGCATTTTTTGGACTGCGTAACACATATCGAGGCCTTGCCTAAACACACAGCTCGCCCACTACCTTGAAGACAACTCCATCCTAGACCCCTCCCAATCCGGGTTCAGACGAAACCACAGCACAGAGACTGCACTCCTCGCCGCCACAGATGACATCAGACTACAAATGGACAACGGCGAAACCTCAGCCCTGATCCTCTTAGACCTATCAGCCGCCTTCGATACAGTCTGCCACCGCACCCTACTAACCCGTCTACACGAAGCCGGCATCCAAGACAAAGCCCTCAACTGGATCTCCTCCTTTCTCTCCGGCAGAACCCAGAGGGTCCGACTCTCACCTTTCCACTCCAAAGCCACCAACCTCATCTGCGGCGTCCCCCAAGGCTCCTCACTAAGCCCAACGCTATTCAACGTCTACATGGCCCCCCTCGCACAACTGGCCCGCCAGCACAACCTCAGCATCCTCTCCTACGCCGACGACACCCAGCTCGTCCTCTCCCTGACCAAAGATCCTCACACCGCCAAAGCCAACCTTCACGAGGGACTGAAATCCATCGCCGAATGGATGAGCAACAGCCGCCTAAAACTTAACTCCGACAAGACGGAAGTCCTCATCCTCGGGTGCACCCCCTCGGCCTGGAACGACTCGTGGTGGCCCACCGCACTGGGCCCTCCACCCACCCCAGCGAACCACGCACAAAATCTCGGCTTCATCCTCGACTCCGCCCTCACCATGTCCAAACAGGTCAACGCAGTCTCATCCTCCTGTTTTAACACCCTCCGTATGCTCCGCAGGATCTTCAAGTGGATTCCAACAGGAACCAGAAAGACGGTAACCCAAGCCCTCGTCAGTAGCACTCGACTACGGCAACGCACTCTACACAGGCATCCCAACAAAAGACATCAAACGACTCCAACGCATCCAGAACGCATCCGCCCGCCTGATCCTCAACATACCCCGCCGATGTCACATCTCCCCTCACCTGAGGGACCTCCACTGGCTCCCCGTGGACAAGAGGATCACCTTTAAACTCCTCACCCACGCACACAAGGCTCTACACGACACCGGACCCACCTATCTGAACACCAGACTCAACTTCTATATTCCCTCACGTCAACTACGCTCTGCCAACCTTGCCCTCGTCATCGTCCCCCGAATCCAGTGCAAGACCTCTGGCGGCAGAGCCTTCTCCTACCTCGCCACCAAGACCTGGAACGCACTCCCAACCTCACTACGCCAGACCCAGGACCTCCTCACCTTCAGGAGACTCCTCAAGACATGGCTCTTCGAACGATAGCAGCACCCCCCCCCACCCCTAGCGCCTCGAAACCCTAACTGGTACATAGCGCACTTTATAAATTATTGATTGATTGATTGATTGATACAGGCAAATTTTGATTTGCTAATATTTTCAGAGTAAGCTGTGTTTACGTACCTCAGAGTTGGTTGACTCTCTGCTCGCTGTTCTCTTCCATAGGCACCGTCCGCTGGGGCATGTGAGGAGATGGCAGCATCCTCCGATGTACAGACCGCTGGTGGACCTTTCGACAATGGAGGAGCGACATGTGATCATCACCTACAGGCTTGATCGTGCCACAATCCAGGAACTGTGTGCCCAGTTGGAGCCAGACCTGATGTCAGCTATCCGCCATCCCACAGGAATCCCCTCTCAAGTGCAGGTGCTGTCAGTACTCCATTTCCTAGCAAGAGGGTCTTTTCAAACAACAGTGGCCATAGCATCAGGGATGTCCCAACCTATGTTTTCCAACGTGTTGTCCAGAGTGTTGTCTGCCCTGCTGAAACACATGCGGAGCTACATCGTTTTCCCTCAGGTGGAGGATTTGCCTACAGTGAAAGGTGATTTCTATGCCCTGGGACATATCCCCAACATCATAGGTGCCATTGATGGGACACATGTGGCCTTAGTACCCCCCGCAGGACTGAAGAGGTGTACCGAAACCGGAAGAGTTACCATTCCATGAATGTGCAGATGGTGTGTTTGGCAGGCCAGTACATCTCCCATATTAATGCAAAATTCCCTGGCTCAGTGCGTGACGCTTACATCCTGCAGAATAGCAGCATCCCTTATGTGATGGGATAACTCCAGAGGCACCGGGTGTGGCTATTAGGTGAGGACATGGACCCAATACAGTGGGAATATTTGTCTGGGTCTGTGGATGTCCCTATGAGTTAGTGTGTGTCTAACGGTTGTCCCTCACCATTTGCAGGTGACTCTGGTTACCCCAACCTGTCATGGCTACTGCCCCAGTGAGGAATCCCAGGACAAGGGCAGAGGAACGCTACAATGAGGCACATGGGTGAACTAGGAGGATTACAGAGTGGACCTTCGGCCTCCTTAAGGCCAGGTTCCGGTGCCTCCATATGACATGTGGTTCCCTATTCTACTCACCAAAGAAGGTATGCCAGATCATCGTGGCCTGCTGTATGCTTCACAACTTGGCTTTGCGACGTCAGGTGCCTTTTCTGCAGGAGGATGGTCCAGATGGAGGTCTTGTGGCAGCTCTGGACCCTGTGGACAGTGAAGACGAGGAAGCAGAAGAAGAGGACATCGACAACAGGAACACGGTGATCCAGCAATACTTCCAGTGAGACACAGGTAAGAAGACAACACTGCCTGCTACATCTGATTTTAATCTACTACCTCTCTACTGTCTGTCATTTTCGCCCAGTGTATGGTCACTGAGTTGTCACTTTCCCTTACGATTTCACAGATGTGGGTCCCACTGTGTGACATCTGATTTGTATCCTCAAGGACTAGAGCTGTGTGACATAGGTATGTTGACATTACATTTGAAAGAGCATTTTGCCACTGTAATTGCTAATACACTATTTCGAAATCACAGACAGACTCCTGATTGTTTTGTGCTTTAAGGGTGTTTATTTAAGTGCTCAATATTGGAGGGGGTTGTGAAATGGTGAGGGTTGATGGTGGAGGAATGTCCATGGCAGAGTCCAGTCTATTAGTCTCACAGGTGCATTGTCCAAAGGGGCATAGGAAGTGGTGCTAGGGCAGTTTAAGGATGGACAGGGTGACAAGGTGGGACAAAAGGATGACAATCAGGGTGGTCTCATTTTTTGGCGGGGGTCTTGGCATCGTTCTCTGTCTTTTTCCTGGATCTCAGGGACCGTTTGCGGGGTGGTTCTCCCTCTGCAGGGGGTGGGGTGCTGGTGTGGTGGTCCTGTGGCGGTGCCTCCTGTCCACTAGCGCCGGCGGAGGTGGTGGGCAGTTCATTGTCCAGGCTACTGTCAGGGGCCCCTTGTTGTGCCACAGTGTCCCTCCCGGTGTACGCGAGTTCCTTCAGCACCCCTACAATGGTGCCCAGGGTGGAATTGATGGATTTGAGTTCCTTCCTGAAGCCCAAATACTGTTCCTCCTGCAGCCGCTGGGACTCCTGAAACTTGGCCAGTACCGTTGCCATCATCTCCTGGGAATGGTGGTAGGCGCCCATGATGTTGGAGAGGGCCTCGTGGAGAGTGGGTTCCCTGGGCCTGTCCTCCCCCTGTTGCACAGTAGCCCTCCCAGTTACCCTGTTTTCCTGGGCCTCTGTCCCCTGAACCGTGTGCCCACTGCCCCCAGGTCCCTGTTGTTGTTGGGGTGGCGGGTTCCCTGTAGTGGTGGACACACTGCTGCTTGACGTGTCCCGGGCACAGAGGTATGGGCCCGCTGGGTGGGTGCTGAGCTGGTGTTTCCAGAGGGGGGAAGCTCTGTGGTGGCTTGTGCTACTGTGAGGGGAACCGACTGTCCCGAGGTCCCAGATGGGCCGGGCTGGTCATCTAGATCCAGTTGGACAGAGCTGCTGTCATCACTGTGGGCCTCTTCTGTGGGTAGAGTGGACATATACCCTCCTCTCCGGTGACGTTGGTTAGGTTTCCTGCAGGGGTGTAAAAGCATGATTATTGCATCTGTGTGTGCCATGGTGTGCAATGGGTGGGTGACCGTGTACCCCAGTGCTTGCATTCCTGTGTAGGACCTTGTGTGATGATGGTTTAAGGGGGTGTATGAGTATGTGCAGTGGCCATGCTTTGGTGATGGGTGTCCATGCTTTGGTGTTGCATGCAGGGCTTGGGTTTGGGATGTGTGGTTTGTAATATTGGGACATGTGTGTGGAGTTGGAGTGATGGGGGTGAGGGCGAGGGTGGGGGTATGTGATTCATGCAGGTTGGGTGGGGGATGAAGTAGTAAAGATTTGACTTACCAGAGTCAAATCCACCAGCTACTCCTGCGAGGCCCTCAGGATGCAGTATAGCCAAGACTTGCTCCTCCCATGTTGTTAGATGTGGGGGAGGAGGTGGGGGTCCGTCGCCAGTCTTCTGAACCGCGATGTGGTGTCTTGAGACCACGGAACGCACCTTCCCCCGTAGGTCGTTCCACCTCTTCCTGATGTCATCCCTAGTTCTTGGGTGCTGTCCCACTGCGTTGACCCTGTCCACGATTCTTCACCATAGCTCCATCTTCCTAGCTATGGAGGTGTGCTGCACCTGTGATCCGAATAGCTGTGGCTCTACCCGGATGATTTCCTCCACCATGACCCTGAGCTCTTCCTCAGAGAACCTGGGGTGTCTTTGCGGTGCCTTGGGGTGGTGTAGGTGATGTGTGGGGTGGGGTGTGTTGTGATGTGTGGGGTGATATTTAGAGGTGTGTTGTGTGAGGTGCGTGGATGTTATGTGAGTGATGGTGTTGAGTGCCTGTGGATGCTAGTTTGTAGATGGTGGTGTCTCTCTCTGGCCTGCAGTCACAATTGTGGTCGTAGGGGTTTGTGGGTGATGTGGGTGTGTGTTTCATATTGTATTGAGTGTGTGGGAGTGGTGTGTGTATGTGTATCAGGTGTGTGTATTTTGATTTGTCCAATGTGGTGGTGTTTTGTAAATGTGTGTGTATTTTGAGCGCAGTGGTGTGTACCGCCAATGGAGTACCGCGGTTGAAAGACTGCTATGTCGATTCGTGATAGTGTGGGCGTATTCCTGTTGGCGTGACGTGGAGGTTTTGTTATCGCCAGTTTATCACGGACCTTTGGTGTGGCAGACTTGTGTGGGTGTCTAGATTTTGGCGGATTCCGGGCTTTGAATCATAATGACCGTGGCGGAATTCCGCTGCCGCGGCGGTGTGTTGGCGGTCTTCTGCACGGCGGTAAGCGGCATTTACCGCCAATGTTGTAATGACCCCCTATATCACTAGGGTGGTATGCTTCTTCCACTGTCAGGAATCTCAATTTGGTAAATAACGTCTTAGGAAAACAGTTTCTTTGGAACTGAGTGGATATTTATGGAGCATTTGTAAAAACATGTACGTGTTGAGATCTGTGTGTGTGTGTGAAAGCAAAAGCCTAGTTTTGATTTAAACATTAACAAGCTCCATGTTGTGCCATTACAGATGTTGAGCTGCAAATGAAGAAAAGCAGGGTAGAATGTACCAGCAGGGGTGATGGGTAAAGCCTGTGGGATCGCATCAAGGAAGTCTTGCGGAGAGGAGTGGCGGCCTCTGGTGAACAGAGTTACACAATACATACTCCAAACACATAGAAGCACTGCTAGCAACAGCCATTCAGCAGATAAAAGCAGACTTCTTATTCTTAATAACGATAACAGACAACAACACAGACATTTTGATTACATATCGCAGGGTGCATATAAAGCATCAAAGGTTTTGCCACAAAAACATCAAACAGTTAATATCATCATAAGAAAGGTGACCAGATTAGAACTGCCCTGACAACCTCTGCCTGCAGTGCTATGGAACATGTTAAAGTAAACACAAATGGGCTATGGAGGGAGCAGCAGTCAAGAGCTTTTCTAACAACTGAATGCATTCTGGGAGTTGTAGTATTGGTTTTGATATCCAAGAGGAGAGGCCAGTATTGGAACACGGTGCCCCTGTCTCTCAATCCCACGCACTCCTCCTCTTCTTTGGGTGTCTTCTGTGTACACATGCACTCCCTCTTTATGTGTCTGTCGCATACTCTTCCCTTCCTACTCACTTTCTCACACACTCTTTCTGTCCTCTGTCTGAAGTTCATTCACCACTTTGTGCACAAACTACTGATCCTATCTGTTCTGTGCAGCTCTCACCCCTATCTATCCACCATGCCACATAGTTCCACTAGACAAATCCACTCCACACCACACAATTCTACCCCACACAATTCCACAACTAACAATTCCAATCCAACCCACATATTTCCACTCCACACCACATACATCCACTCCAAATCAAAACACATGGGAAAAATACATTCTCATGTACAACACTAATAGATCTAGCTCTTGCAGATGCAAGAACAATTGGCATTGCCAATCTTTGTTCTTATAAGAGAACTGCAACTACTTATTGGGATGAAACTCCATAGGAACGCATTGAGGTTAGGGCAACCAGTTTGGTTCCATCTTTTGTGACAAATTTTGCTTGGCTCAGGCAAGTTACATTTACATAGTGTAGAGGGATGCTCTCTTTGTTAGGATCAAGATAAAAATTGGTAAGATAAGTCGCACTTTATGGGGGAAAGGATGGTTACTTATTTGTCTATAACCCCACAGGAATGCATTGGCTTAAGAGTGGCATAGTGGAAACATTGTTTGGCTCAAGATAAATTCCCATGGAGCTTGTAAGGGAATGTGGTATGTTTGAAAAACATCATACATATTTGTGAGCCAATGCGTTTTTCTCATCAGAGAACTACAATTACTAATTCAGATATAACTTCATGAGAATACATTGAAGTGACGGTGCCCAGTTTAGTGCTATCTGCTCAGCTAGGACAATTTACATACAAGTAGTATAGAGGGATGCTCCCTTTATTAGAAATAATATGAACATTGGTGAACCAAGTTGATCTTGATCAGAGAAAGTGTGGTTACTTATTCGCCTATATCTCCACTGGAATGCATTGGCTTGAGGGTGGCACAGTGGGCACATGTGGAAACATTGCTTGGCTCAGATTAAATTCTTGTGGAACTTGTAGGGGGGTGTGGTGTATTTGAAAAACATCATACATATTTCTGAGCCAGTATGTTTTTTTCTACAAAAGAACTGCAGTTACTTATTTGAATGTAACCCGATAGGAAATCATTGAGTTTAGGGCAAATGTTTGGTGCCACCTGGTGTGACAAATTTTGCTTGGCTCAGGCAATTTACATCTAGGTAGTATAGAGGACGTATATGGAAATTGGTGAGCCAAGTTGATCTTGAAAGGATGGTTACTTATTCGTCTACAACTCCGTAGGAATGCATCGGCTTGAGGGTGTCACAGTGGGCACAGGTGAAAACATTGCTTGGCTCAGTCCAAGTCCTTATGGAGCATGTAGGGAGACGTAGTATGTTTAAAATATGTGCGAGCCAATGTAAATTTCCTATAAGTAAACTATTATTACTTATTTGGGGAGAACTCCTTACGGACACCTTGAGGTCAGGGTCACCTATACAGTGCCACAAATTATGATTGGCCCAGACAATTTACATACATTGTAAAGAAACTATCTTTTTGCAGGCTTCCCCCTACTTTTTTTTGCCCCAATTCGGACTACTTGCTGATTGTTTTTTCGACTCTGAGAGTGCACTGAGGCCCGCTAACCACACCTCAGTGCCAGTGTTTTCACCCCACACAAATTGCATGTTGAATTGGATATACCCAACTGGCAAGGCCTAGCTTACTTATAAGTCCCTAGTATATGGTTCCCAGGGTATGTAAGACAGAGCGCCTAAAATAGAGTTTGAAGAATGGGTGACTCTGTCACAAAAGTGGCGGATATCCCGTTGCCGTATTACGATTCCCATAGGATATAATGGGATCACAATATGGTAGACAGGATATCCATCACGTTTGTGATAGAGTAACCTCTCTGCCACACTCTAAACCAGGCCCTGAGTGTCCACTCAGGGCTGCAGCAGTGTTTGTGCCACCATCTGTGTGAGAAGATGCAAGATGGTTCCCAGCCTGCCACTGCAGACTGGAAGGGCAGTGTTTTTGCTGGCAGTTCGACTTTGCCATTTAAATTTAAGGCATAGCGATCATATCCTTTAACATTATATGTAAGTCTCTCCTAAGGAAGGCCTATATAGACATACTGCAGGGAGCACTGTTTTATTAAGTATTACATACATTTTATGATATGTCTTAGCAGCAACACTTCCAACTTGTCATTTATTTTGCTGCAGGTTAATGTTGGTAGCCCCACTGGCTAATGCAGAGTGACCAGGTGGCATCCCAACGCGGCTAATTTTTGACTTGGACTATCAAACTGGGTCATGTGAGGTATGAAATTATTTGTGGCATTATATGGGACCTGATGCCCAGGTCGAAATTAATGTCACTATTAATGGTTGGCAACTTTTAGAAAGTTGCCACTTTTTGCTGTGCTCGGCCAGTAGCCTCACAAAGGCATGCACACACACACAGTTTTCTGACTGCCTGTGAACAACTACCCGGCCCATGATTAAGACAGTGCAGCAGCAGCAAGGACTTGGAAGAATGACTAGAAGAAGACCACTTTGTACCCGTTGGAAGCACACAAAGAAAGGCTGCGATGCCGGAGTGACTGCACCTGCTGGACTTTGTGCTAGCGTAGTTTGGATGCTGTTCGGAGTGCCTGGCTCAGGAAAAAGCGGATTCCTGACCCCAGTCTGAAGCAGAGACTCCAGGGGTTAGGTGGCTGGCCCCCAGAGCAGCACTGAGATATCAAAGCTGAAAGAGCTGAGATGCACCTCTGGTGGCCAACGCAGACATTTTGCCACTGTGAGATGCCGGGCACCCAAAAGGACAATCTGTGGGTAGCCACAAGGTGGCCCTGGGTCTGCTGTACCAGTGAGTGTTGGTTGTGACCGCTTTCGTTGCCCAAGAAATACACCACCTCCACCAAAGATCTGCACCATGACCGCTGTGTTGCAAAACCGCAAGGTCTGCATCTGCAACCCTTGGAGCCCTGCAAGGACGACTTTGTGGGATCCCGAGATCCGTGGACAGAGTCGACCCCACTCATCTTTGGACTGAGGACTCGACCTGACTTCACCCTTGTAGCCCGCACAGCATCAGGAGGATCCTTGAGCATCTCTGAGCCTGCATCTCTTAGCATCAGGATCACACCATTGTCGTCTATGGCAGTCATCCTGTAAAGTTTGGATCTTGCTCTAAAAACGCTCTGGTGGTCAGCTACCTGTCCAAAGTATTGTTTCTGGCCCCCTAGACCTCTGTCCTGTTGGATTTGGTCTCCCAACTCTGGCCTGAATTGCTGAAATAACTTTTACAAACTTCCCAAAAGTTTCTAAACTTTTTGTTGGCCAATGCTTGTTTTCTGTTGATATAAAAATTATTTATTACTTCTAAAATTTGTATCTGCGAAATCCTCCAGTGGATTTTGATAATTAAACTCTTTAAACATGTATAAAAATCTTCTCTATTTTAAAAAGTTGGTCTCTTGTTTCTTTCGTGTCGTGTGACTTTCTTAATCTGTTTTTTTTGGTGCTGTTAAATGCTTTACATATTGTTCCTTAGCTAAGCCTTACTGCTTGCAGCCACAGCTATCCAGAGTTCAGCCTAAGGTTGAGTAAACATACCTGACTGGACCCACAACAGTATGTGTGAGTGTACCACCCGGTAGGGCTTTGCAGCCATTTCATGCAGTACACTAAAATCCTCACATAGAAGTATTGAAAAGTGGGGCTCCATTTCTTAACATAAAAATTAATTTTGCGTGTGGCAAAGTTGTCCCATGTTCGGGTGGCAACTTGGCTTATGTTAGACTAAATCCTTCCAGGCATAATAGTGACATGTGCTGTGTGTTAAAAACAATGTATTCATAGTATGGTAATGCAAAGTGCGATAAAATGGAGTTCGCTGAATTTTTTGAGGTTGTACTTTATATAAAATATTGCCTGCAAATAAAATGCTGGCTGAGTAAAATGCTGGCTGAATAAGATGCTAACCTTCCCCAGCGAATAAGATGCTGGCCGTATAAGAAGCTAACTTCAGCTTGTGAATAAGATGCTGGCCGAATAACAATCTAACTTCAGCCTCATTAAACATTTCAAGTCGCTTTTCTTCCTTCCTCAACTACATCGGCTCCTAGAAAATCAGCATACAAAGTCTATGTACCTTTGTGATGGATCAGGGTTCGGCCTCAGAGCATAATGATCCTCACTTCACTGGTTTTTGCCCTCCAAAGGGGTGGATGGCTGGGCCTGAGAGTTTTGGGACAATTCCGGATGATCTGGAACTTGCTGCGAGTCCACGCCACTGTCATCAACCATATCACAATCACGCTATTACCAGTGAAACAACTTGGCATATCAATTTCAGATCTCAAATACCCCATTCTTGATTCACTACAGTTTCCTCTGAATATCTTAAGCCAGGATACAATCAGTTCACGACTGTCAGGAATCCCCAAGGTGCCTCCTGCGTTATCTGTCAGCATCCCCAGGGATTAGGGTTAAATCGTATCTCTGTTCTTGGTTAAACCCTCATGTTTCTAAGTAAACATAATGTGCTGTGTTACACAATTGGTTTTTATCAATGCTTGTTTGCTAATGTGAGCAGGTGTACACATGTGCTTCTAATTAGGTGTGGTGACTCATCCACATGTGGAAACAACTACTTTCCTGATTGGCTATAAATAGCAGAGTGAAGCATGCCTCCCTGCTTGGCTTTGTTTTGCTTCCTGATCTTAGCATCTGATTTAGCAGTCCAGCCCCTGCTGTCATCCTTGTATTCAGGACTTTTGAGGCACTTCTTTTCTTAGTTCCTGTACCAGCTGACACCAGGCATTCCTCCAGCACTCCAGAAAAGACTGCAGCTAAGTGACTAGTATTCTCCAGGGAGTTTGTTCTTTGAGCGCCACGCTTTCCTAGAACAGCTGGTGTATTTCAGACCTCGTATTTTGGCAGATTGTATTTTGGCAGATTGCATCTTGAAGAGACAAATGCATTTCTGAACTTCTACATTATTATTGTAGTTACTTGCCTAAATGTGCTTCAGGAAATCTGCTTGAGCTCAAGTACTACAAAAAGTGACAGTGCAATTTTAAAAGAGCATTTACGTGAATTTTCTTTCTCTAATAGCATAACTCTTGGATTTAAATTGTGTCATTCATGCCTGTGTTTCAGGTTTGAGGCATTTGCTTTTGAAGGGTTTTTCACACACACAGTGAAACCAAACCAAACTGTGCCACCCTAACTGTTTAAACCCAGAGTGGACATTTGTATTTCTTGGATTGTTTTTGTTCCTTTTAGTTTAACCCAATGCATGCAGGAACGTTATATGTGATATAATTAATGCCCTTGTTTGTCTTTCTTATGCATGATAAGTGCAACCACAGTTCTAATTGTAGTGTGCAACAGTGAATCTCTGTGAAGCCAGCCCTAGTGTCGCAGTACTTATTGTTCTTGTACTTAGTTTGGGTGTTTGGTAATGCAGTGTTAGTAATTGTGCCAACAGTTATTATTATCCAAGAAAAGTGATGGAGCATCCCGGTGTTCTTCTACCGCTCCAGTGCCCATATCAGAAAGAGAGACTCAGTTTCAAGGCAGTTGAGTGCACTAACTTTACTATCACTCTGTCAACAACGACCTGCCCCCCAAAGATACAGGGTGCCTGGCTGGACTGGCAAGACGTGGCAGTGTTTTATCTCTTTCTCTTCCATTCCCCTTTCCTTTTGGGACACCTGCCGGTGTTTCTGTGTCCACCCGGAAGTGCCGAGAGGTTTTCCAGGAGGTCGGGGGCATACCATCGCCCCTGCAGACATCCTGCTTTTCAGGTAAGACGCCCCGCCTCGACAATGACTGAGTTGCCCCTTTAACAGTGATCATTGTTCTTTTCAGTCCAAGGACTACTCAGGCACAGAATCAAACATGTTTAAATTTACTCCAGATGAACGGTCAAAAAGGAGGGTGGAGTCCCTAGTCCCCAATCCTCAGCTCTCTGTTCCTCATCCTCAGTTGTTTGCTCACTTGGGGCCAGATTCACAATGGTAAACTTAGACCTGAAGTCTAAGTTTTGACTTCAGTTCTAAACATAGATTTCAGGTCTAAACTTGGATTTCAGGTCTAAACTTGGATTTCAGGTCTAAACTTAGACTTCATGTCTAATTTTACCTTTGTGAATCAGGGCCATTGTCATTCATTTGTCGTTTCCGTTCCTGGTCCACATCATGAAAACAGATGGCAGATATTTTTTAAGGGACTGTCGAGTATTGCAGTGTGGAGTACTGCAATACACTCTATACACGGCCCACTCCAGGTTGTTATTCTGCGTTCTAAAGAACCCATTTTGTATTTCCACCGCCCTGTCCCCAGCCTGTGATACTCAATGATAAATAGGTCTGCAAAACATATGCAAAAGGTAGGTTGACATTTATTAAACTAATGTACTCTGCTGAAACCGCTTATAATGCAAGGCTTGATCAAAAACACATCATGCGATATGCAGGTGCCTTGCTTACACAGCAACAGCCAGTTAGATCTACAACCAAATATAGATGGATTTTTAAGGCTCGCACGTGACTGGTCAAGGGTGATGGAGAAACTGTTTTTGTGAACTCTGGAAAGTACCAGTCATTAGGACACGTTTTCGTGAATGCTCATTGGTTGGGTACATATTGTTTGAGTAATGTGCGCATCTCCTGATCAACATCACACCATGCATTGATGAAGAAATCCCATTTCTCTTATTCTGACTGGACAATGTATTTTCACACCTTTGTGGTTTTCATGTATAAAAGACCTGATGGAACTTCTCCAAATTGGTCATGTTGTTCAAGGACACATGGCTCCGTGATCACGAGTACATTGCATATGAATTTGACTTTGTCTGTGTCGCCCTATCTGAAGGTGGGAACCTTTATTTGAAGGCACTTCGACACTCCTACAGATGATATTCTAATCACCTAGTTTGATGGGCGCATGAAACACTCTGCTTCACCATTTATTTGAGGCCGTATCTGCTTTCTTTTTAAATCTGTTTTATTCTCAGAGATTGCACGCACTGGTGAGCTCCTAACTCTGAAATGTTTCTATCATCTTTTCCAGTTTAGGTATCATATTTTGTGCCTCAATGGACTTGACAAACTTGACCTCGATTTTAGGGTACTTGCTGAAGTCATTCATTACTATTGGTAGGAATCGTCCATCCAGCAAACTTGCAAAGTTTGTGCTGAGCCTTGACCACGGCTCTTTCATGTTGATTCTATTACTATGGAAGGCGGTTTTCTGGAGGCCCTATGACTTGTCAGGACAGACAGATTGATACAATCCATCAATGTGAGAGTCTATCTCGGGAAACCACACTTTTGTCAGATCGGCATTTTTGTTTTCACTGTTCCTTGGTGAATGCTATGCATCAGCACTCTTGGTATGAATAGGTGCTTCCCTCACAGTGGTAGCCCATCGTCAGTTGTCAACAGTTCATATTTTACTTGATACACCACCTAGAGCCATGTATGTGCTTCTGCTGCTGCCTGTGAGGCAGCATGTCCATCAGATAAACTCCATGCTCTGCCCACTGATACTTGCATCAATAAGGCCAGACATTTATCTGTTTGAATTGTTGTTACAATCCCATTGGATCTTTACAGGCTGAAGTCGAGATGCACTGCTCACTGGTCAGATATCTTCTGTCTCTTAAACTTGAGCTATTTCTGCTTTTGTGTCGTCTCTTGAGTGCATGTGAGGTAATCACCAGAATTCTTCTGTCCAGGGCAACATGCAACCAGGGCAATACACAACGTTAAAGGCATACTCCTGAAGCTGGAGTATATATTTTCTAGCCTGGTAAGTGGCTTCAATGTGGTTTTTTTAACCAGTGGGATTAGTGGACAGTGGTTGGTGAACACTCTGAAATGGCTGCAACAAAGGAATATGAGGAAAAACCCGGGAACCAAGAGGATGGTGATAGCCTCTTTCTCCAGTTTAGAATATCTTTGTTCAGTTAAAGCTTGGCAGACATATGCCTCAGGTGCCCACTAGTCAGTCTTTTATTGCTGGAGCAAGATGACTCCCAGCTGTATTGGGCTGGCATCCACTACTAACTCTGTTACTAGGGTCATAGTACTGTATTGTAATGTGTACTGTACTGTATGGTGGTGTTCAGCCCTATCCAGGACATGTCTGTTTTGAGCAGGTCATGCAGTGGCTTTGTGTGGGCTGTCTGGTTCTGGATGAACCATCCACCTTATGTTGCCATACCAAAGAAACTTCAAACTTAGATGACACTCTTGGGTGCAGCAGTTACTCGACATCTTGTACCTGCTTGAGATCTGGTGTGACTCCTACTGCTATGAATCTGTACCCAAAGAAGTTAATGACCTGTTTCTGAAACTCACACTTTTCTCTGTGGAGGGTTAACCCACTCTCTTTATCCAACGGCATTCCAGTGGATATGGTGCTCTCACTCTATGGCGGTGTTAATCGGGATACCATTGCTTACATTCAATTCTCCAGGCAAATCAGATACACTGCTGGAATACTCATGCCGCATTGTATATTTTGAAGGCGTCAGTATCTCTGAAGTCCTATGTGCGTTGAAAAGGTTGTAAGGCGTCCCTTAAGCTGGTGGTATCCAGATTTTAAGTGTATTTAACAGAACTATCTGGCTCAGTTCACTTCTGTTATTATTTTGTCTACAGTCTGGGTGAGGTATTGCCCTTTCTCCATTGATTTGTTGGCCAACCCTGTGACCACATGAATCCTTGTCTCTCCTAGTTGCTTTGGCTTCCGTGCTACTAGGACAGGTGAGGCCCATGGTGTGGGCCACGCTACCTTTTTGATTATGCACACTGCTTTCAGTGTGTTTGACCTTTGCCATTACATGGAACGAAATGCATATGTGGCACAGTGACATGTACTGAATTGTCAATATGAAGTTTTATACTTCTCCCTTTCATGCAGCTGATCCCTTAGAAGATGTCAGGAAAGTCTTGAAGCATGTTGTCAATGGCGTTTTCCAGCATCCCAAAGAGGAAAGCAACAAGGTGCAATAATTCTGCTACTCTGCAACAGGTCAGTGTAGTGCCATCTGTCACAATCACATGGAAATGGGCCATGACGGACTGTGCATTATGGGTTGTGATGTTGAAAATACCAGCAATGTCAAGCGTTTTTTATTGCCAAAGGCATATGCTTTGGTGTATGTTGCTTTCAGTGCCTGGTTGCATAGTGATATATTCTTTACTTGACTTCATGCATACACTGGTGCCATTGTTAAAGAGGCAGTCAACATGGTCCCATTGGTGAGTAGTTGGCACTTTGGTTGAGTTTGCCTCTTTTGCTTGCCATTACTCATGAGAACTGAGGTGAGATGTCAGTGCTCTTCTGACAGGGTTTCTTCTTCCAACCCATTTGCCTGATCTTGTTGTTAACTCTCCACAAGGTACTTTAACCATCTCCTTGGTTTGGTGATCCAGGGCACATTTTAGTATTTTGTTAGTGCTTGTAGACCAGCATACTTTGGTGAAATGGTCTACCATGGACCAAGACGAGTGGGTCAAAATTTACCTTGTCATGAATTTGGTATGACCTAATTATGAATTGTCCTTGGGTGATGAAGTTTTGTTTGACTTCTTTAGGTTCAAATATGTTTTATTGGTATTTAAGCTAAACAGCGCAACTAGTATGAACTCTTGTGGAATAAAGTAAATTGAAAAACAGAAGAAAAAAAATCCCTTCCCAACCCTTACACATGCTTGACTTCTTGAGAGGCAGTTGACATACAGCTCCACTGAGTTCTGATGCTGAATTGTTAGGTTTGGTCTTAATTTGTGTGGTGGCTATGGATGCCTCCATATGGAGCTTCTGAAAACAAGTGTCCTGCTTCAACATTTTCCTTTTCAGTTGGGGTGCGTGACGCCCTTAAATGATGGGGACTCTGGTTTCTTAATCAATGTTGTCAAACTCACGGGTGTCCGCTAAGCATCAGACTCAGGAGTGAAAAATGTTAATTGGTTATTTGGAAACCTGCTTGGCGGGTGAAGTATGACTCTCTTATACCCTGTATGATAGCATGAGTTCTTAATTGTGCTTTCAATGCAGTTATTGCAACATTATAGTCATACTCTTGCCCTGTGCTGGGCAGTGTGAGGAACATTTTGTTGACATCCTCCCCTGTTAGGTGGAGCAACAAAGCATGTTTAGTTTTGGACTCAGTTTCTTTGGTTGCAGACAAATAATTCCAAAACTGGCAAAACTGTGCCACTCATGATCTCTAGCTGGTAGCCACTGATGAAGGGGCAGACAGAATGGTGGAGGATTGTTTGTCAGTATAGGCGCTAGGCAGTATGGTGAATTTTCCTTCATAAGTCTGTGAAACGCACTGAACTTCATGTGAGGTAAGAAATGTTGTGGGTGCAACACCCACTCAGGTTTAAATATACACAGTGTGACATGCACCCCATAAATCAAACAGGGGACTTGGGGTATGAGTTAGGAGTAGGAGGAGATTTTTCAAGCATCCTGCCACAGCCCTCTCAGGTTCTGATCTTTCCATCACAGAGCTCAACATTTTAGAACATTCTGATAGGAGGAGTCCATCATTTAACAGTAGGTGGGAAATGATTGGAAGATATCAGACTCAGCTTGTGATTTGTTTATTATGTCTGTACTTGCGTAGGTGGATAGAGCTAGATGTCTCAGGTTATTGTAGTTCTGTCACTAGAGACTGCTGGGTGTAGGAAGGTTGAGAACCCCTGTCAGTGAAAAGGTGTCACTGCAGGCTTGGAAGCATTCATGCCAAAAGACCCAATTCAAGTAAGTCTGTGAAACGCACTGAACTTCATGTGAGGTAAGAAATGTTGTGGGTGCAACACCCACTCAGGTTTAAATATACACAGTGTGACATGCACCCCATAAAATCAAACAGGGGACTTGGGGTATGAGTTAGGAGTAGGAGGAGATTTTTCAAGCATCCTGCCACAGCCCTCTCAGGTTCTGATCTTTCCATCACAGAGCTCAACATTTTAGAACATTCTGATAGGAGGAGTCCATCATTTAACAGTAGGTGGGAAATGATTGGAAGATATCAGACTCAGCTTGTGATTTGTTTATTATGTCTGTACTTGCGTAGGTGGATAGAGCTAGATGTCTCAGGTTATTGTAGTTCTGTCACTAGAGACTGCTGGGTGTAGGAAGGTTGAGAACCCCTGTCAGTGAAAAGGTGTCACTGCAGGCTTGGAAGCATTCATGCCAAAAGACCCAATTCAAGTAGGAGACTCCTGTTTTTTAAGCCAAAAATAGCTTTTTTAGTCTCCCATCTGAAATTGCCTCTTCAATATATTTCACTGTGGAAAATACGTTCCCCTGATCTTTTAACAAAACTGCCCACTTCCCAGATTGAAAATGATGGTATGTAAGTGGAAGCAAGTCTCGCACATGGTTTGAGAAAGTAGCCTCTTTCTAGCATCGGTACTCCCACCTTTGGCCTGTTTGTGAGTGTGTGTCAGTGAGTTTTTACAGTCTCACTGGGATCCTCCCAGCCAGGACCCCAGTGCTCATAGTTAAAACCTGTTTGTCAGTATGTTTTGCCTGTCTCCCTGGGACCCCAGTGCTCAAAGTTTGTGGCCTAATGTGAGTGTTGTCAGTAGTGCTTAACTGTGTCACTGAAGTTCTGTAACCAGAACTTCAGTGCTTATGCTCTCACTGCTTCCAAATTAGTCACTATAGTTTAGTGATTTCATATTCCAATTCCAATTGGCACACTGGACGCCCCCTTATAAGAGCCTAGTATATGGTACCTAGGTACTCAGGGCATTGGGAGTTCCAGGACATCCTTCACAGGAATGCCACTGCAGCCCGTGTGAAATGGTGCACTCACTATTTCACAGCAATTTTCACTGCACTTAAGTAACTTATAAATCCCCTATATGTCTAACCTTTGTTTACTGAAGGCTAGGTGCAAAGTTACTAAGGGGGTCATTCTGACCCTGGCGGTCACCGACCGCCAGGGCCAACGACCGCGGAAGCACCGCCATCAGGCTGGCGGTGCTTCCATGGGCATTCTGACCGCGGCGGTACAGCCGCGGTCAGAAACGGGAAACCGGCGGTGTCCCACCGGTTTCCCACCGGTTTCCCGCTGCCCCAGGGAATCCTCCACGGCAGCGCTGCTTGCAGCGCCGCCATGGGGATTCCGACCCCCTTACCGCCATCCTGTTCCTGGCGGTTTTCACCGCCGGGAACAGGATGGCGGTAGCGGGTGTCGTGGGGACCCTGGGGGACCCTGCAGTGCCCATGCCATCATCGTGCGGTCATTCGGCGGCTCCCGCCGGGCGTGCGGTTACCGACGCCGGCGGGAGTCAGAATGACCCCCTAAGTGTGAGGGTACCCTTGCACTAGAAAAGGTGCCCCCATGATGTCCAGAGCCAATTCCCATAACTTTGTGAGGGCGGGGATACCATTACACGTGTGCACTACATATAGGTCAATACCTATATGTAGCTTCACAATGGTAACTCCGCATATGGTCATGTAAGGTGTCTAAGATCATGGAATTGTCCCCCCATTCCAAATCTGGTATTGGAGGGCCAATCCCATGCATCCTGGGGGCTCCACCATGGACCCCCAGTACTTCCAAACCAGCTCCCTGAGGCTTGCACTGCAGCTCCAGCTGCTGCCACCTCACAGGCAGGGTTCTGCCCTCCTGGGGTCTGAGCAGCACCGTCCCAGGAAGGCAGAACAACGCATTTCCTTTGGGAGGAGGGTGTTACACCCTATCCCTTTGAAAATAGGTGTTACAGGCATGGGAGGGGTAGCCTCCCAGAACCTCAGGAAATGCTTTGAAGGGCACAGATGGTGCCTTCCTTGCATAAGCCAGACTACACCGGTTCAGGGACCCCCAGTCCCTGCTCTGGCACAAAACTGGACAAAGGAAAGGGGAGTGACCACTCCCCTGTCCATCACCACCCCAGGGGTGGTGCCCAGAGCTCCTCCAGTGTGTCCTTGGCGCTGGCCATCTTGTTTTCCAAGGTGTGGGACACTCTGGAGATCTCTGAGTGGCCAGTGCCAGCAGGTGACATCAAAGACCCCTACTGATAGGTGCATACCTGGTTAGGTAGCCAATCCCCCTCTCAGGGCTATTGAGGGTTCCTCTTCAGATTCAGATTGCAAGTTTCCTCCAGGAATCCTCTGCAACCTCTGCTTCAGCTTCTGGCCATCAGATCATCCGCAGACTACTCCAGGAACAGCTGTAACTGCAACAAAGTATCCAGAAAGGCTACTGTGACCCTGCAACTTCAGCTCCAGCCAGCAACAGTGTCCAAGATGTGCACGCTCTGAGGACTCCCTGCCTTCACCCTGCACCAGAAGAACCAAAGAAATATCCTGTGGAGTGACGGAGTCACTTCCCTGCTCCAGCAGGCACCTTCCAAGACGACGACCGGTTCTCTGGAAATCCTCTCCTGGCGGCGAGCGTGCTCCCTGGAACACAGGTGGTGAATCCCTTTGACCCAGACTGTCCTAAGGTCCAGCTGTCCAAATTTGGCGGAAGTAAGAGCTTGCCTTCCCGTTTGCGACAGTACCCCGGTGCACCATGTCATCTCTAGCTCCTGGGCCTCTGTGCACTTTTTGCAAGAATCCTTTGTGCACAGTGTGGCCCAGGTCCCCAGCACTCCATCCTTCGACGCACAACTCGCTGAGTTGTTTTCCGGCGACGTGGGACCTTCTTTTGTTGTGCTGCATCAACCGCAATTTGCACCTACTTTGTCCCCGTGTCCTGGGACTCCCGTGGGTGCTGCCTGGTCATCTGTGGGCTCTTTCCAGTGTTGGGAGCCCTCTCTGCCTCCTAAGTCCGAGTTGAGCCCCCCAGGGCCCTCCTGGGCCCAGACAGCGCCATTTTGATGCAAAATGCAACCTTGTTTGAACCAAGGCTTGTTGGACGAATCCAGAGCTGCAAACTGCCTGTATCCGACATCCTGACGTTGGACATCTCCTGCACCACGCAGGCATCTTTGGTGCTCTTCTGCAGACTTCTTCTAATCGTAGAATCCTCTTTTGCACCATCTTCTAGGTTGGCTGGGGTTCCTGTCCTTCCTGGAATCTTCTGTGACTTCTGGACTTGGTCTCCTCTCTTGACAGATCTTCAGGTCCAGGACTCCACCATTTGTTGCTTGCAGTCTTGCTTGGTTCTTGCAATAACTCTTATCACAGCTTGTAGTGTGTCCTGAGGAAATTTGCAGTACTTTTCTCCTACTTCCCTGGGCTCTGGGGTGGGGTATTTTACTTACCTTTGTGATTTTCTTACATTCCGAGCGCCCCTCTACACACTACACTTGCCTAGGGGGGGAATTTGTGATTCGCATTCCACTTTCTTAGTATATGGTTTGTGTTGCCCCTAGGCCTATTGCATTCTATATTGTATTTTCTACTGTTTGCACTATTCTGTGACTATTTACTTACCTGATTTTGGTCTCTAGTGTATATATTGTGTATAATACTTAGCTCCAGAAGGAGTATTACCTCTAAGATATTTTTGGCCTTGTGTCACTAAAATAAAGTACCTTTATTTTTAGGCAATCCAAAAAGGGAGCTCCCTGTCTTACATTTCAGCCCGTATAGCCTCAAAGCATCATGGCAAATGCAGTCATTAGAATGAATTAGAATAATATTTCAAAAGTCTTTCACCATAAATGGGTGCAGTAGGTGCTGTAACGTTGTAGAACGTTTTTCACCATAAGTTGGTGCGGCAAAAAGCAGTATCTCTGGACACGTGTTTCTGTCTTTCGTCCGTCATCAGCGGAGAGCAGAGTGTGGCAGACGGGGTTGCTTGAAATGCCGCCTAAACGTATTCTCGGGTTTTTGTACCACTCAGTAGGCGCACAGGTGTGTATTTAACGGCTCCCGTGAGCCTTTGAGCTGATGAGCTCTGGTGAAGCACCTGTGCGCCTACTGAGTGGTACAAAAACCTGAGAATACGCTTAGGCGCCATTTCAAGCAACCCCGTCTGCCACAGCTCTGCTACAGCTACCTCTAGACAGCCTAAGCTGCTAGAACACTGACTACATTTCACTAATAAGGGATAACTGGACCTGGTATAAGGTGTAAGTACCTAGGGTACCCACTACAAACAAGGCCAGCCTCCTAGACATGGGTGCAGAAAACAGGTAGTGCTGTATCTGCAGGTCAATCAGTCTAACAAGCACCCTTTAGTGGTGGGTGCCAGACATAGCGCCTGAGCGCACTTCACATCGATGGGTGTACCAAGAAAAGTGAACATTCTGTGTTTTGTCTTGATACTTTAAGTACTGTACGCTTCTATTTCTTATTCCATAATGTGAGAGAGACAGCAGGAATCAGAACAGATGGCAGAGTTGTGAGAGGTTATAGGCCCTCTTCTATTCCTGGTGTTTTGG
Source organism: Pleurodeles waltl (assembly GCF_031143425.1). Taxonomy (NCBI): domain Eukaryota; kingdom Metazoa; phylum Chordata; class Amphibia; order Caudata; family Salamandridae; genus Pleurodeles; species Pleurodeles waltl. Next base: position 664,301,799 of record NC_090448.1, read on the forward strand.
CATGGAATAAACTTTCAGCTTTGAGAAGGCTAGATTGTGTCATTACTTCATGGCGACAAGATAGGCCAAAACACCATATGGACCTGCGTGTTGTATGAGGATTCCTTTGATTGTATTGCCTGCAGTTTGCTGCATGGGGAACTATTATGCTGGCAGCATTGCTTTCTGCAGTTAGTTAGAGTGTATTTAACAACCCGTATTGTGGTAAGCTGTCCTAAGGAATCCATTTTTGGTAACTGGATTATCGTGGCTGTTAGAACTATGAGGAGGGCAGCGACTGTTGCAATTGTGAAGAGTGCAGCGTTTGGATGCTCCGCACAGCATCATTCTCTGGCATTGGAGTGTAATTTGCCTTTTCGAGACATTGAGTTCCGCTCTCTGCATGACACTCTGTCCGCATCTGTTGTGATGCATGCTGCTTTCCAGAGGACGACGGGAAGAATATGGAGAGCAGTGTTCGAAAGGCACAACGGCAAAGGTCATGTATCGTGACATAAAATGCAGCCATTTCTGATTGGGTTCAGTGTTAACAACATTTGAAGTGTGTGGCGGTCCTTGCCCGTAAACGTTATTTGGAAAGGCCTGTTCTCTGTACTTTTATCTATGTGTCAGGGGCATTTCAAGAACTAATTCGAAAGGAATTCTGACAGTAAGATTGGACTATGTTTTATTTTTTATTTAAAATAAACTTCTGTTTCCCATTTCGGGAAGTTATCTTGTGGAAGATTTTCACTTTATCTCCTCCACAAGCATTTTGGCCGACTGACAGGTGGCAATTCTTGCGTGAAATGTTTGGAATGGAAGGCATATTTTTAGGATACATTACCCCCCAATGATAAAATGGGAATAATGTCAGCAGAACAGAAAAGAAGGATATTTTTTACATTATGTTGTTCCAGAAGGATTAAGTGTATGAACATATAGCTAAGGATACTGCGGGGCGGGGGCGGCAAGGAGTTACTAATGTTTTTGACAAGGCTTTTAGTGATTCTGATTTGTGTATTGGTATAATAAGACATAAGTTCTTCCAAAGAAAACAGGAACCGAATGCAACTATTGATGAATATGTAGCAGCACTTAAAAGGCTAAAGGCCTGATTTAGAGTTTGGGGAGCAGGTTGCTCTATCTCAAACGTGAAGGATATCCCATCTGACGTATCACGATTCCCATAGGATTTAATGGGATCATAATACAGAGAACGGGATATCTGTCACGTTTGTGATGGAGTAACCCCATCTGCCAAACTCTAAATTAGGCCCTAGCTCTGGATTGCAAGTTTGGAAATTTACACAGAAGATTTATTAAGGAATCAAGTAGTCAAGTGTGTCAGAGATCGTGTTATTCAAGAAGAATTGTGGGCAAATGGTGACCCTGAACTAAAAGACATATTGGCTATAGTTAAAAAGGCAGAATTGCCATGTAGAAGTGCAAAAGCAAATAATGCAGATGTCAACAATAGATATGATTAAATGGTCGGTAAAGTAAAGGGCAAGGCGAGTGCAAAGATGACTAATTTTCAAAGAAATTACTCGAAGTTCAGAGGAAAAAATAGAGAGGAGCTAAGATGTTACTGTTGGGACAGCAATGCTCATTTGGCACACAGCAAGATGTGTCCAGCATTAAGGCAAAAATGCTCAACATGTGGTAATATCAGTAATTTTTCCAAAGTGTGTAGGAAAAAGAAAGGCAATAAGGTTAAGCACATGGATGAAAGAAGTTCAAGTGAGGAGGAGTCTACGCAAATTAACAATATGCAAATTAACAATGTAAATGATGGTCCAGGCACTTTTTGTTTTGACCATTAGTGACGAAATGCTGAGAAAAAAAAGCTATTTGTACAATGTCCATGGATGGCACTGGTTTACAAATTTACACCGATTCAGGTTCACTGTTTATGATCATAAATGAACATTTTTGGAACAACAAATTAGTCAACAAATTAGATCCTAAATTGGATACACCACATATAAAACCACAAAGGTGCACTGGTAAAAGAATAGGTTTGTTACGTTTTAGAACACTACTCTTCATATTCAAAAATCATAAAATAACAGGAAACATATATGTAGCAAAAAAGGAAACTCAGTGTTAGGGTGGTATGACCAGGGCAATCGACATATATAATTTTTAAACCAAACAGCCTAGAACCAGTCATGATAGTTGATGATGGGGAAAGCACTGGAACAAGTATGCCAGACAAATTCCACAGCGTTTTTAGTGGCAGGATAGTTTTTTAAATCAGATTTCAAACACCAAATTGTGCTAAAACATGATGCTTGTCCCAAAATACAAAAGCTAAGGAACATTCCCATCCTCCTTAAGGATGACGTTGAGAAAGAACTGGAGAAACTGGTATAGGCAGGGATGTAGAAGCAGTGGAGTAATCGCAGTGGATCTCCCCCAATGGTGTAGCAAGGCACAGCAACTGCAAAACTAAATTGTGCGTTAACCTACGCCATTTTAACAACATCCTTATTGACAAGTGTCTGCTACCCAAGACATCAGAAATGTTAGCTCTTGTGAAAGATGTCAAGGTTCTCTGCAATAGATCTATTTTATTGGCAGCATACCATCACATTTCTTTACATGAGGATAGCAAAAAGGTATACAGCATTCACTACCCCTATGGGGTGTTATCGATATGGGAGAATGCCATTTGGGTTGGCTTCAGCAACGGCTGTTTTTCAGCAAATAGTTTACCAATTATTTGGGAAAATGGACTAACGTGAAGTGCTTTCAGGGCGATATATTAATTTATGGGAAGGACAAAAACTGACATAATTAAATTTCAGAAAATGCTTTGAGTATCTTGAATGAGAAGGGTTTGACAGTGGAATATACCAAATGCAAGTTTGTGTTGTATTCAGTAACTTATTAAGGTAATGTTCTAAGTGGGGAGGGAGTTACCCCCAAGCCCATGTAAGTTAAGGTTATTCACATGGCTCCAGCAACTTAGAACAAGGAAGAAGTGAGGTCTTTTGTAGGGCTGGTGGAATATTATGCAGAGTATGTTAAGAATTGTGCATGTAAAACCTTCAATACCAATCGGTTGCTAAAGAATGAGTGTGAATTTGTGTGGAGTGGTAATTTACAAAGGGACTTTGAAGAGGTAAAGTCAGCTATAACTAATGCTTCCGCACTGAGTGATTTTGATCCCAATTTGTTAAGTATTGTAACTACTAATGCGAGCTGTAAATGTTTGGATGTTTGGATGCAGTATTATCACAGGAAACAGGAAATGGCAGGGAGGTAATAATTACTATGCATCTTGTGCATTATCACCTTCAGAAGAAAAATATTTGGTGATAGTAAAGGAAACCCTTGCTTGTGTACGGGCATTAGACCACTTTGGATCATTAGTGTGGGGCAAATCGTGTTTGCTAAGGAGCGGTCACAAACCGTTGGTCAAACTACTTACAATGGAAGGAATGTCTAATGAATCTGCAAATATTGCTAGAATGTCCATGAGATTGCAGGCCTTTATATTCAAAATAGTTTATGTTCCAAGAAGGAAAAAAGTAACTGCAGATTTTCTTTCAAGAATGCCATTGTAGATTAAGGAGGATATGAATGATGAATAATGTTTGGAAGATTTCTAACTAGCTCTAATTCATGGTCATGGGATTCCTGACATTGAAGAAAGAATGTGGGTAGAAGAATATGAAAAAGACAACAATTTACAAAACATCTTGCATTATGTAATGGGCGGTGGCCTATGAGAAGTGCACTTAATTCAGATTTGAGGAGCTTTTGGGATGTTAGGAAGTCATTGTCATTTAGTAAAGTAAGACAGAGCTATTTCTCCAGTTTCCTTGAGACAAGCTATTACCAAACAAGTTATCACAGATAATGGGGTACCATTTGTTCCTAACAAGGTGAAGTTGGGGCGCGGCCAGCGGCTGATGGAGCCGCACGCTTAGGGCAGAGCTCCGGGGCGGTAAACGGGGCCCGGCCCGCTTAATTCCGCTGACTGGCACTCAGAAATCGGAGCTGATCACAGGCAACGGCAATGCAGGACCCTTGGATCGTAAGGGGCCCTTGCGGACTTTAATCCGGCTCGGAGAACTGTACAGGGAGTGCAGAATTATTAGGCAAATTAGTATTTTGACCACATCATCCTCTTTATGCATGTTGTCTTACTCCAAGCTGTATAGGCTCGAAAGCCTACTACCAATTAAGCATATTAGGTGATGTGCATCTCTGTAATGAGAAGGGGTGTGGTCTAATGACATCACCACCCTATATCAGGTGTGCATAATTATTAGGCAACTTCCTTTCCTTTGGCAAAATGGGTCAAAAGAAGGACTTGACAGGCTCAGAAAAGTCAAAAATAGTGAGATATCTTGCAGAGGGATGCAGCATTCTTAAAATTGCAAAGCTTCTGAAGCGTGATCATCGAACAATCAAGCGTTTCATTCAAAATAGTCAACAGGGTCGCAAGAAGCGTGTGGAAAAACCAAGGCGCAAAATAACTGCCCATGAACTGAGAAAAGTCAAGCGTGCAGCTGCCACGATGCCACTTGCCACCAGTTTGGCCATATTTCAGAGCTGCAACATCACTGGAGTGCCCAAAAGCACAAGGTGTGCAATACTCAGAGACATGGCCAAGGTAAGAAAGGCTGAAAGACGACCACCACTGAACAAGACACACAAGCTGAAACGTCAAGACTGGGCCAAGAAATATCTCAAGACTGATTTTCTAAGGTTTTATGGACTGATGAAATGAGAGTGAGTCTTGATGGGCCAGATGGATGGGCCCGTGGCTGGATTGGTAAAGGGCAGAGAGCTCCAGTCCGACTCAGACGCCAGCAAGGTGGAGGTGGAGTACTGGTTTGGGCTGGTATCATCAAAGATGAGCTTGTGGGGCCTTTTCGGGTTGAGGATGGAGTCAAGCTCAACTCCCAGTCCTGCTGCCAGTTCCTGGTAGACACCTTCTTCAAGCAGTGGTACAGGAAGAAGTCTGCATCCTTCAAGAAAAACATGATTTTCATGCAGGACAATGCTCCATCACACGCGTCCAAGTACTCCACAGCGTGGCTGGCAAGAAAGGGTATAAAAGAAGGAAATCTAATGACATGGCCTCCTTGTTCACCTGATCTGAACCCCATTGAGAACCTGTGGTCCATCATCAAATGTGAGATTTACAAGGAGGGAAAACAGTACACCTCTCTGAACAGTGTCTGGGAGGCTGTGGTTGCTGCTGCACGCAATGTTGATGGTGAACAGATCAAAACACTGACAGAATCCATGGATGGCAGGCTTTTGAGTGTCCTTGCAAAGAAAGGTGGCTATATTGGTCACTGATTTGTTTTTGTTTTGTTTTTGAATGTCAGACATGTATATTTGTGAATGTTGAGATGTTATATTGGTTTCACTGGTAATAATAAATAATTGAAATGGGTATATATTTGTTTTTTGTTAAGTTGCCTAATAATTATGCACAGTAATAGTCACCTGCACACACAGATATCCCCCTAATATAGCTAAAACTAAAAACAAACTAAAAACTACTTCCAAAAATATTCAGCTTTGATATTAATGAGTTTTTTGGGTTCATTGAGAACATGGTTGTTGTTCAATAATAAAATTAATCCTCAAAAATACAACTTGCCTAATAATTCTGCACTCCCTGTATTAAAAGTTTTACTACACCGCGGCCGCCAGAAACAAAATGGCGACCGCGATCATCTGAGCGAGCGGCGGACCTGTGGCGAGGTACGGAGGAGCCAGAGCGAGGGCCGTGGGGGCCGGAGAACTGACGCTGATCGGCGGAGCCGCATGAGACGAGCGATCCGCCCGGCCGGACAGAGGAGGGGCCGGTGAGTGGTGGGGTGGCCAGACAGAGAGGGCCTCGGCCCCTTGCCCGGTAGCGGTGCGGGCTCAGGCCCGGTGGCCCCGCTGGGGATGGTGAGTGAGGCAGGTGGGCCCCTGGCGAGTGAGGAGTGACGGGAGGGGTGCGTGGCCCCTCCCCCCTGCCCGCGCAGAGGTGCATCTTTGTGGGGGGCCGAGGCCTGAGCCCCTCGACAGCTAGGGACCGCTGGATGGTGCGAGGAGTCGGGGCGGCCTGGCTGTTGGCCCCCCCGCCGGACGACGCGGCCGATAGGTCCCCACCCCAGTGGCGCTGAATTTCAAGAGAGGAGGGAAAAGAAGCGAGGTAATCGTACATTGTGATCTGCGGAGGTGTGGCAGTACCGGTCCAACACCATAAAGGCGCTAGCCTGGACCACGAGAAGGGCCGCTCCGGCGCTGGGGGCCCCCCCCGCCGAACTTGGGGATAGTTGATGAAAGGAGGAATGGGTGCGGGCGTGCCCCCCTGAAGCCTTTGAAAAGCCTTGGACTGCCTGAAGGGGCCCCCAAACAAAATGATACAGCAGGCCACAAATAAGAATCGGAGAGGCACCACCTTGACAGCCCCAGTAACATAAAAACAGCTAGAGCGAAGAATCCCTGCAGCTAGGAAGGACACAAGACCCTCGCACTCCCGGCTGGGGGGGGGGGAAAGTGATCGGGCGCGCCCCTGCGGCGGCTCCGGGGCCCCTTGCCTCCCCGCTGCGCCCGCTCCGTGGGAGAGGGCGACGAGTCATAAAGACCCCCCAGCACAATAATTTTTAAAAAAACAACGTCTAATCTAACGACCCTTCCAACAATGGGGAAAACCAAAAAACAGGAGGAACAGTGCCAGGGCGAAACAGTAAGCGCTAAACCTTCGCACCCCTCAGAAGATTAGTCATTACAGGAAACAACGCTGGACACGGTCCTCCTGGCCATCAAAGACTCGCGCGAAGCGCTAGAGAAGAAAATAGATAATTTAGCATCGGATCTTACTCTACTGAGAGACGACCATCGCAAATTAAAGGAGAGAGTAGGAACCAACAAAACGTCACTCACGGCACTGACTTTGACACAAAAATCAACGGCCGCCGAACTCATGGTCCTCTCCTCCCGCATCAAAACCTTAGAAATTAGAGCAGAAGATGGCGAAAATCGTGCACGCAGGAGCAACCTCAGAATAGTTGGGATACCAGAGAAAATCGAAATGTCTGCAGAAAGTATGGAATCCTTTCTAGAAAACGGGATTAAGACCACAGTAGCCCCTGAGGGCCTATCAGCATTCTTTGCAATAGAAAGAGCACATAGGGTACCTGGCAGACGGCCAACCCCAGGAGCTAGACCGCGACCAATATTGGCCAAATTACTACATTACAAAGACAGAGATTACATCCTTTCACAAACACGTCAACTCGGACAGATCACATGCAACAACCAACAGATAATGATCTTCCCAGACTTCACTAAGGAAACGCAAGCACAAAGGGCCTCCTTTAATGACTCCAAACGTGCACTACGTGAGAACGGCATAAAATATGCAATGCTATTTCCAGCCAAGCTCAGGGTGGAACACGAAGGCAAAACGCACTTCTTTACATCACTGCAACTAGCCCGCGAATGGCTGGAATCTCGGAATATAGCTACTCTGGCCCATCCCTCTGAAACCTCATGCAAACCAGATGGGAAACGCAGCAGACCCTCCAAAAGAATTATGGAGGCGGCCCCCCCGAGACACCAATCCCTCCGCGAGAGGCGGAACGCGGTGGAAGCAGCGGCGGGGGCCTTGAGCGGAGGAACGATCCATCCTCCTCAAACCCCGGAAGATGCATCGGACCTTGATTCAGACTGTGGGAGCTCCTCAACTTCGCGTGATACCTTAACAGGTCTGCCTAAAATCACGCCAGGCACCGCGGATTAGATTATCTAACCACTAGAGTTAAAGATTTAGATCTATGTGAGTACTAACATGACAGTTGCCGACACTTATAAGACGCCAATCAGAGTCCCCTTAAAATCTGTCGACGAACTAAAACTTATTACGTATACCTTCTGGGAACTAGATATAACATAGCAAGGCCCCGGGAGCAGCTCGGAGCGGGGGCACGCGGCCTCTGTCACGCCACCCACCTACAGGTTTCTAAATTAAGATTGTTTATGGTTTGGACGGGAATAGTAATGTCTACCGGTCCTGGGGAATGGGAGTTGGGTTTCAAAGTTGTTCTTATAGTTAGAGGGGTTTACATCGCACCGGTCATCCACAAACCTAATAACTCTAGTCACCAATCATTGACAAATTCATATAACAGAAGATTTGACCAGTGGTCTGCACCCAACAATAGCCACCAATTTAAAACTCATAGGTCATGGCTGTAGTCTACAAAATGATAACATGGAACGTTAGAGGGTTAAATAACATGTCCAAGTGGTATAAAGTATACAACTACCTCAAACGTAGAGGGGCACATATAGCTCTACTACAAGAAACTCATCTACTAGAACAAGAGGTCACGGCACTCAAAAAAAGATGGAGGGGCCAAATATTTGCCACGAACTACTCAGCATATGCTAGGGGGGTACTATTATGGATCCGACCAGGGGTGCCGTTCCAGGCACTGCTAACAATGATAGATAAGGAGGGGAGGTATGTGGTGGTGAAGGGAAGGCTGGATGGAAAAGAAGTAACTGTTGGAGGCCTATATGCGCCGAACTCAGACCCAAAAAAATGTCTTAGATAAACTATCTCGGCAAATAGGCCCGACCCCCACAGGCCCAAAAATACGTGGCGGGGACTTCAATTGTATAGCTAACATGCACTTGGATAGATCCCACCCCCCTTACAACACACGCAAACTCAAAAAACTGCTAAATATTTCACGGAATGGCAGCAACACTGGCAATTAGAAGACTGCTGGAGACAACTCAACCCTCTAGGCAGAGACTACTCCTATTACTCGACAATACACGATCTACACACTGGAATAGATACCTTTCTGGTCTCCCAGGAACTACAACACACCGTAGTAACAGCATAATACCTAAGTCGCACCTTGTCTGATAACCCACTGGTGGTCTCGCTGGCGTGGGGCGGGGAAAAAACGGCAATCCCCACCTGGCGAATGAGAACAATGGCACTCGAAGACGAGGCCTTCAAACTCACTTTACACCAAAATATTGAGGAATTTTTCTCACTAAACGCAGGGACAACATCCTCTAGAGCCCTAGAATGGGAAACCTTCAAAATAGTAACAAGGGGTAACTGTACAGGCGAGAGTATTGGGGTCCGAAAATCAATTGAGACTGAATTTTAAAAAACTGGAGGACTCCCTCAGAGAGACTGAGCGCAACCTCCCAACACATCCCGTACTGCTGCCCCTCCTAAACTAAACAAAAACTAAAATAATTGAAGCTAACTCAAGATTATCCTGCTTTGACTATAAGCAGCATTTGAACAAGCAGCACGCAGAGGGTGACAAAGCAGGGGCCCTGCTGGCATGGCTTACTAGATCCTATAAACAACAAACTGCCATAGTTGAGATCAGGACACCCACAAGTGGTAGTATACATGGTCAAAGGGAAATAAACACCTGTTTCCTTGAATACTACTCAACCCTTTACGCCCCACCTGAGGATACTAGCAGTAACACCCAGCTCCAAGAATTAGAGACACTCCCCCTCCCCAAATTAAATATAGAAGAAAGTCAGGCACTAGCCGCGCCTATCTCAATCATAGAAATTAAAACAGCAATACAAGGCATGGCCAGAGGTAAAGTCCCAGGAACGGATGGACTCCCAATGGAGTTCTACGCTTTGTACCAAGACCTTTTGGCCCCAAGACTATGCTTATTATATGCTAAGGCATGGCATAACAATAAACTGCCCCAATCTACTAACAAGGCCATAATGATCCCCCTGCTAAAACCTGATAAACCACCCACGGACGTTCGCTCCTACCGTCCACTATCCATGTTAAACCTGGATTATAAAATATTAAGCCGAATACTGGCAAACAGACTGCTACCCTACATGACGTCACTAATCCACCAAGACCAGGCAGGATTCATTCCGCAACGTAGCACAGCACAAAATATTAGACATTTCGTCTCAATCCTACACGCCATGCCCTCAACTACAACAATACCACAAGCAGCAATAATATCAGTAGACATAGAAAAAGCCTTCGATAGCCTACGATGAGAAAGTTTGTTTGCAGGACAGTGGATAGCGGTTCGTTTGCCGTTCGATTGGGAAGGCAGTCCATTGATAACCATTTACTGTGGGTTCGCAGTCTGTCGAAATTTACTAACTTTTTTGATATGGTGCTTTTGGAGGTAAAGTGCTAATGGATTTAATATACTGGGCTATTATTTTGGGGGGTTTTCAGCTATAACATGACAGTAAAAGAGCTATATCATAATCTTTTTCTCGTTGATCTATATCTAAGTTCTTGTATTTAACTTATCAACATTTCTGACTCACGTAGTCACACTAGGGTGATTTTGATTGTATGATAAGGATTGTCACCACTTTGGGTATCTGCACGGATTAATAGGGTGATCTTCTGAATTATGATTGGGCTGTTGGACACTAATCCACCTAGTAGGTTTTGGAACACTGGGCTCCACTATGGACTAATGATATATATTTGGAGTGATTTTAATATGATTACATTGAATGTATCTCTGTTTTTTTATGATTCTTGGGATTTAGATAAATATGTTATAAGAAGCTACTACATTCCAGCGCTGAAGAAGTCAAGTGACGAAACACGTGTTGGCTGTGAGGTCGTTGTAAGGAATTTGGATATTTTGTTTAAGTTTTGATATTTTGCTCAAACTTAAGGCTGTAAAAAGCCTTGGAGGAACAACCAAGATTAAACATAATGGACTTTGGAGATTTTATGGATCACCATTAGACTGTTTGGTGAACTTGGAAGGAAATTAACCTATACTTCTAGACTTTTGTGGGAAAGAATAATGAATTATAAGGGGGAGTTTTGATGTATTTGTTTGAGAATTAAAGAATTAGGAAATTCATGACCTCTAACACTTTTGATTTACTGCTTTTCATCTAGCCATCTATTGTGTAATATTTGTTGTAATCTGTATATACATAGGAACTCATTCGAAAGGTGAAAGCCCTTATATTTAGGATAATTGTATACTTGGTCAACGGGTGCCTCAGCATTCTCATAAGTATACTGACTGTTTTTTCAGTTAACATTTGGGGTTTTAGGGTGTATTCCCCATCGTAGTGCACCGTTGCAGATATTAATGCTGGATTAATTTAATTTAAGCTAGTTCTCCTTGGTGCGCCATTTCTCCCCTCATAATACACCCCCTCTGGTAGAAATCATATAATACTGGCCTACAACACTGTCCAGGTCTCATATCACACACAGTGATGGCGAGGGTGCACCATTCAAAATCTGTGAATTTTATTCCAAGGATTCTTTGCCGTGGTCTGTGGTGGCCAGTCCATATATATTCAACGGACCTCATGAATATGCTCCTTACTTGCAAGGAGAAATGATGATGAGCCCTTTAAATGAGGATCATATGAAAACTGTGGTGCAGAAGGTGGGGTGGACATGACTGCACAGGTATGAATTGGTGCTACCTGGATCAGCAAACAATTTGGGATAGCAGTGATGGGTGACTGTGTGTGTTGAAACTGCTCTGGAGAAGCTGCACTCTCAATCTCCTTCTATGTCAGGGAAGATAGGGGAAAGGACCATGACCACTCATATTATAGACCGTACTGTGTACATGGCAACATATTATGAATACCTAATAATTTTAGAGACATATATATTGTAGAAACTGTATTTTCTTCTTAGCTTTCATCAGAATGAAGGCAGCACAAGAACGTTAAAATATAATTTTAACTTCCCAGGCACCACCATGAGGTTTTGCATGCATGCCATTAGGAACTAATTGCTGCTCACCCTAATATTTTCATCATCTGTCCTCTGTGGGAGCAAAGAACTGAACAAAGATCTAAAGTGACTGAGCCACGATCAGACACGGCTGAGCAAAGACCCCACACCACTGGCACAAGATAGCACATCCATAGTTCAGTATTAGTACTGGTCTAAATCACACCAATGGCTCAAGTTCAGATGATGACTTAAAACAAACTGATTTGAGCCATGTTCACTTGTTACTAGCCATGGACAACATACCATGGGTCAAGTTCACACACTGTTGAGCCAAATTCACAAACTGTTGGGCCAAACTACTCACTTGCCCTGGATCGTACAATACTGGAGCAACATAACACAGAGCTAAGCCAAGATCATATACTGGTGGCTAGCAATCATCGTCAAGATCCTGCTGACCATTGTGCACCATTTTAAACCTGGTAGATTGATACTGAAACTCTTGAGGAAACGAAATTATCATTCAGCCGAACCTTTCCCCTTGAATGCAATGGACTGTATACCTATTTCTGAGGGCCATGACATCATACTAGCTGTTAATTACTATGTATGTTGTGTGCCCCATGTGCACAGGGACTCTGCACATATGGGACATTTAAGAATACTGTCATAAGCAAGGTAAGAGCAATACGAATACTGGATAGAAGTGTCTCAAGCATAGGGTGACCAGGCATCCTGGATTTCCCGGGACAATCCTGGTTTTTCACCAGCTGTCCCGGGACGTTTCGGGAAATTCAGCTGATGTCCCGGTTTTTGAGAGGGTCACCAGAAAACAGTGGGAGTTGATTTTTTTTGTTTTCCAAAGAAGAGATAGTTAGCAGGTGTTCTCAGAAAGCAATTAAATTAACGGGTAATACAATGGCTTTAAAAATTGCTTTTTATTTATGTTCTTAGTGCCTCTGCTGTAATTCTGTGCTGATGAGCACTGTCATTTTGTGCGCTCGCTTGAAGTAAAATTTGAGTCCTTCTTCTATTTTTGTGAAATGTCCCGGTTTTTGGCTTTAAAAATCTGGTCACCGTACTCAGGTATCATCAGGTCTCATCCTTAGCCCCGCCCCTATCCCTTCCCACCAGCCACACCCACACCTGCATTTATGTTTTTCCGTTTAAAGCATTGGACTGCTCCAAATAGCAATGAACTGGCAGGTAGGGGTGAGGTCAATTTACATGACCTGCAATAGTATTGTGTTGTCTCTGGACAGGTATCTATGAGGCCAGACAAAGCTAGTGGCTTTGTGTGGCCTCATAGATATGATTGAGAGGTTTGCGCCGCCAATGCGACACAAAAAGTGACTCAATGACGGCGCAAGATTCCCATAAATATGCTCCCTAGTTTTTAGCGTTAAAGTGTGCATGGAAAATTAGCTTGTTCTTGCTTCCAGCTATTTTTAGTTAGCTCTTCTATGCCACACGAGTTATACCAAATAAACACGTCACATAGGGAAAACCTCTCCTATCTCATTCACACTGTTCCCTTTCTCTATTCCATAGAATTTCCTTTGCCTCGGATCATGGGACCTCCCATTTCCCCCCCCCCCCCCCCCCCCGATTTCCCATTCCCCCTTCTTCCCCCCGATTAAGCGCCATCCAAAGGAGCAGTAATGCAAGTTTGCAGTTATGGCCCCCCTAACAGTACTGCTTTTGAAAAGAGCATTTATCATTTACCAAATGCTTATGCTGTCAGTCACTCTAGCGCTCGTACTACTGCTTTGCCGCGGTCACGCCCATTTGTCGAAGAGGGAGCATTGCTCTGTTGCTAGGCTGCAGCCGCTCATTTTCCGGCGCTGTAGTTGAAAGGTCGGAGGTTGAGGGTTGTTAGTTCCGGGGTAAGATGGCGGCGGCGGAGGGGGCCGCGGGGAAGGAGTTCCCGGAGATCAAAAGCCAGTTCCGGACCCGGGAGGGCTTCTACAAGCTACTGGCAGGGGGGCCGGAGGGTGCGCGGCGGGGGGCCGGAAGCGGCGCCTCCTCCGGAGCCCAGCCCTCCGCGCCCCCCCTCCCTCCAGGATCTGCCACCCCTCTGCCGGGAGGAGGGTCAACCGGTGGGGGCCTAGGCTCAGGCGCTTTGCCCCCTGTCCGTCTGTCTCTAGTTCGTCTTTTGCCCCCTGAGTCCGCCGCTGAGGAACAGCCACCCACCCCGCCCTCTGGACCCGCTCGGGAGGAGCCTGACCGTGCCTGTTTCAACCTCGGCCGAGAGCTTTATTTCTACCAATGCCGGGGAAGTCGCCGGGTAAGAGAAGTGGAGTTGTATATAATGATACGCCCTAATAGTCCAACCGAACTGTCTCCAGTATGCAGACGCAGGGAGCACAGAACCATTGGCACCCAGGGAGTACCTTAACAGATAGATACAGACGAACCGCAGCACACCCTTGCAGGTGACATCAGAAGACCTACCTGTATAATATAGAAGCCGGCCACCAGTGTATATAGTTGGCGAGGCCAATCCCCCTAGCATCATTAAGCTAAAGTGGTTAACCTTTTGAGGTAAACCTAGATCTGTTATTTTAATAAGCCGAGACGGTCAGATATTTTGAACACGTGTAACAATTTCTTTAGTTCACGTCGTTAAGTTAACGCATGCATACACCACTGGAATATTTCGAGGTACGCTTACGTGGTCAAATAAATGTTATATTGACATCACCCTTGATGTCACTGATGCGATCCATGTGAACTGTGGGTGAAACCAGTGATCGATTTTGGCTAGGTACGTTGTCCTACTGCCCGAATTCACCACCATAGCCCTCGACTAGAACTTGCACAATTTACGCATAGCTTAACGTCGGTTGCAGATGATAACCAAGTTATCAACCTTGACTTGATTAACCCTCATTTTCGGCATTCTGCCATTACAAGATAGCATATTTGATTGTATCGCATGGTGCAGTTCTGTTTCAAGGTGGTGTCTTGTTTCGTTGTAAAACACCACAATAAAGTATACTGTCCGACTCCTTTCAGCAGGCTGGGGGTGTGGGGGAGTCACATGGCAAGCAGGGGCTACACAGCACACCTATTAGGCCTGAAGTCATTATTCTGATGTCTCTCGGTCTGTCCTACTATGGCTTCAAAACTGGGCCAAGTACAACTCCTTTGGCACCTGACTCTAATTGGCATCACACAAGAACTCATCTCCTAGATCAGCCTTACAACTGGCCTCATGGAGCATTTTTGGAGGGTTGTGTAACCTTATCAACTTCCTCTGATGAGCATTATTTTGTGTTTGCTTAAATTTCGCACTGAAAAAATCTCTGTGGTAATCGTGCTCTTAAGGTGGCGACTAAGAGCTTCTTAAAACTGAGTTAGATGCATTTTTGTTTTTGTATAAAGACATATTCACACTTTTGTAAATTCTTGACTCGAAAAATCATAAACATTTTACCAGACCTGTAGGTCTAGTGACTTGAATGATCTAGTCGACCTAACTGTAATGCACTTGACCCATAAAGTGGTCACAAGTCTTGTGATTATAGGAAAATATTTTATTTGATCAAGTCATCTTTTCTTCATGACCACTTATGAGAGCACCTCAAATATTAGTTCAGCTTGTCTGCTGTATAAAAACTCGTTGGTTTAAACTTTTGTTCCATGTATAAAAATAACCAAGCCCACATATAGGGTGCTCTTGACCCCTGACTTGCCTCTTAGCTCATTAATAGTAATGTCATCAGGGCGAGGCAGTAACGTTTCTCAGTTCATGTTTGGGGGGAAAAAAAAAACTTACTTTTCATCGATCTATTACTAAAGAATGATGTTGTAGCACATTTTACATTGATGTGGTTTCAAACTTTCCCATTGACATATAATTCCATTGATAAAACTATAAAGTGTACAGACAATAATGGGTTGAAATTGGGTATCAGCAAATACTTAGTATTTGCATGTCACCAAGTAAAATGTTCTGATTTGCTTTGATCCTTTTAAAATCCATCTTTCCATCTGAATTATATTAAAAAGTGCTTTATTAACTCCTGATCCATTTTTAAATATTTGTACAGCTCATTTACAGGCTATTTAAATGTTAGAAACACTGACACCCTACTGCCTTTTATTTCACACTATTTATACCTCCGCAAGATTGTCAGACAGTTAATTTTACAAAAGTCCCTAAAAAGTCAGTTGCAGAAATGTAAACTCAAATCTCCCGGATAAAATAAACAGTAATTTGTAAGAAGACATAAGCTTGCATTTGACCTTTCTTTGAACGCATAGCAAATGTGACTAGATAAAAATAAGTTTTAACAGCATCTTTATTGCTCGTTCACTTTCTGATTGAATAAAACACCTGTCCTTTGCCAGCTCGATTTCTCTCATCTGAATGGACCTGTGGCCATAAAATAGCTTGTTCTGATAATATCTGAATTACCATAACAGATGGGCAGGTAACATTTCTGAGGCCTGTAATGATTGAGCTTAAGGTGTAAACATTCTACTGAGATCCTGGAAATTGAACTAGCATATTTTAGCCCCCTTTGGTTTTTCTTGACTAAGTCAACAAATTGTAAAGGTCTGTCTCGAGTGGAACTCTAAGAAAAGGTCATCATGATACTTAACCCAATTATGGACATCCTTATAATATTCGAGAAGTAAGGACCCCAGACATATGTTTTTTTCTTTTCAAAATATCCTACAATTACATTGACATACACTGGAACAAATGATTGTCCTTTTGGCATCTTGGAAGTACCACAGAGTTGTAGAAAATACTCTCCACTAAATAAAAAGAAGCTATTTTCTAACATAATTGGTCCTTAATGAGTAATCTCTTTGTATGCCCCAGATAGTATATAGATTTGTCAGTAGGTAAGCACTGCAGAGCTTGTAAGCCATCCCTGTGTTTGGCAGAGGAACAGAATCCAAACAAACTATGCACTTATCTTCCTTTGTGGGTAAAGCCTCAACATTTCTAATAACATCTCCGGTGCCACTTACATATACTATGATAGGGGCATCACATGGTATAAGGGATTTGTCTAGGTATTGAGACTTTCTGTTAAATTACCAACACTGCTGAAAATTGACCCTTCTTTGGGTCACATTAAGCAAAAAATAAATGGTGGCAATAGATGGATACTTCTTTAATTGCAATTTCCCTTCGTCAATGGCAGGAATATCCTGTTTCCCCAATTCTTATAAGGTGCTTTATTTTTTTTATTTTTTGGGGGGGGGTATATTGGTTAAATCAATATCAAGTCTCAAACAGTTATATATTTTGTTCAGCATCCTGGACATTATCCATATCCACGTTGTTAGAAATTTGGTCTCTTAGTTAGCAGAGGTGTTATGCACTCTATCCAAGTAGCGACCACCATCCTAGTCAGGATAAGTCACAACACATCCTAAATTATCCTGTACTCGCCCCCCGGTAGCTTGACACAGAGCAGTCAGGTTTAACTTAAGAGGCAATGTGTAAGGTATTTGTGCAACACCCAAACAGTAACACAGTGAAGGCACCACAAAACACTCCACACTAGGTTAGAAAAATAATTATATTTTTAACAACAAAAATCCAATAGGTAGAAGTTAAGATATACATTTTCAAAGAATAAGGGAGACTGTAGTGCTTGGAAGCAGAAAGCGGCAACTGGGGCTATCTGGTCATGCTAGACCGGACCAAAGACAAAAGTTCAGGCCGACCACGATTGAGCACAGGCCGGCAACAAGACCCTTGTAGGGCCTGCTGAGCAAGAGTACCATGGTGTTGGGAATCTGGTGTCTAGTTGGCAGAGGTTTGCAATCTGTCAAAGTAGAGACCACAATTCTAGACCAAGCAAGTAAGTTACACAATAAAAGTTTACCTGTGGTAGCTTAGCACAGAGCCGTCAAGCTAAACTGAAGAGGCAATGTGTAAAGTATTTGTCCACACTCACAGTAACACAGTGGAAACGCCACAAAAGGACTTCACACCAGTTTAGAATAATAGCCAATATTTATCTGAGTGAAACAAAACCACAATGACAAAAATCAAAGACACAAGTCAGGCTCTGAGTTCTTAAAGATGAGATCAAAATGCAGTGCTGAGAAGACAATAGCTCCAACCGGAACTATCTAGTCGTGCTGGACAGAGGCAAATTGAAAAGTGCACTCTGACCTTGTTGTTGGGCAGGCTAGGTAAAGGAGTCACGCCGACCCGATGACATACCAAAGTCCAGAAGCAACGAATACTGGTTCTGAGGTGTTGGTGCTGTGTCAGCCAGGCTGGGTCTGTGTTGTAAGTTGGGGTCGTTGCGTTGGGCAGTCTGCGAGTGGTGTCCGCAGCTTCGCTGCAGGAAGCAGCAAAAGTGGTGTTTTTTGCAGTGGGGATGCATTGGTTCCAAGTGACTCGGTGGTGTTGCATCAGTCCTTCAGTTGCAGAACCACACTCCCCTCCAATGGCCCAAACTGGATTTGGCACCATTTGGCAAAGCAGGATACTCAGCAGAGGAGTCAAGGTGCTGGTAACAAGATGCAGGTGAAGTCTTTGATGTCCCTGAGACTTCAGAAACGGGAGGCAACCTCAGTCATGCCCTTGAAGAAACTTAAGATTCCAGGATTTAGAGGGTTGGATCCAGTCCTATCACTCCCAGGCAAGAAGTAGCAGGCTGCAGGCCAACCCAGCAGAGCAAACAGGAAAGGGGTGTAGGAAAGTACCATCTTGCCTGCCATGTTACCCCCATATTTCACTGTATATATGTTGTTTTAGTTGTATGTATCACTGGGACCCTGCCAGCCAGGGCCCCAGTGCTCATAAGTGTGCCCTGTATGTGTTCCCTGTGTGATGACTAACTGTCTCACTGAGGCTCTGCTAACCAGAACCTCAGTGGTTATGCTCTCTCTGCTTTCTAAATTGTCACTAACAGGCTAGTGACCAATTTCACCAATTCACATTGGCATACTGGAACACCCTTATAATTCCCTAGTATATGGTACTGAGGTATTGGGGTTCCAAGAGATCCCTATGGGCTGCAGCATTTCTTTTGCCACCCATAGGGAGATCTGACAATTCTTACACAGGCCTGCCAGTGCAGCCTGAGTGAAATAATGCCCACATTATTTCACAGCCATTTTACACTGCACATAAGTAACTTATAAGCCACCTATATGTCTAAACTTCACCTGGTGATGGTTGAGTGCAACGTTACTTAGTGTGTGGGCACCCTGGCACTAGCCAAGGTGCCCCCCACATTGTTCAGGGCAAATTCCCCGGACTTTGTGAGTGCGGGGACACCATTTCACGCGTGCACTATACATAGGTCACTACCTATGTATAGCGTTCCAATGGTAACTCCGAACATGGCCATGTAACATGTCTAAGATCATGGAATTGTCACCCCAATGCCATTTTGGCATTGGGGAGACAATTCCATGATCCCCTGGGTCTCTAGCACAGAACCCGGGTACTGCCAAACTGCCTTTCCCGGGGTTTCACTGCAGCTGCTGCTGCTGCTGCCAACCCCTCAGACAGGTTTCTGCCCTCCTGGGGTCCAGCCAGGCCTGGCCCAGGAAGTCAGAACAAAGGACTTCCTCAGAGAGATGGTGTTACACCCTCTCCCTTTGGAAATAGGTGTCAGGGCTGGGGAGGAGTAGCCTCCCCCAGCCTCTGGAAATGCTTTGATGGGCACAGATGGTGCCCATCTCTGCATAAGCCAGTCTACACCGGTTCATTGATCCCCCAGCCCTGCTCTGGCGCGAAACTGGACAAAGGAAAGGGGTGTGACCACTCCCCTGACCTGCACCTCCCAGGGGAGGTGCCCAGAGCTCCTCCAGTGTGCCCCAGACCTCTGCCATCTTGGATTCAGAGGTGTGGTGGCACACTGGACTGCTCTGAGTGGCCATGGCCAGCAGGTGACGTCAGAGACTCCTTCTGATAGGCTCTTACCTTCCTTACTAGCCTATCCTCCTTCCTAGGTAGCCAAACCTCCTTTTCTGGCTATTTAAGGTCTCTGCTTTGGGGAATTCTTCAGATACCGAATGCAAGAGCTCACCAGAGTTCCTCTGCATCTCCCTCTTCACCTTCTGCCAAAGGATCGACTGCTGACTGCTCAGGACGCCTGCAAAACCGCAACAACGTAGCAAAGACGACTGCTGCAACCTTGTATCGCTTCATCCTGCCGGCTTTCTCAACTGTTTCCAGGTGGTGCATGCTCTGGGGGTAGCCTGTCTCCTTCTTGCACCAGGAGCTCTGAAGAAATCTGTGGATCGACGGAATCTTCCCCCTGCAACCGCAGGCAACAAAAGACTGCATCACCGGTCCTCTGGGTCCCCTCTCAGCACGACGAGCCTGGCCCCTGGAACTCAGCAACTCTGTCCAAGTGACTCCCACAGTCCAGTGACTCTTCAGTCCAAGTTTGGTGGAGGTAAGTCCTTGCCTCCCCACGTTAGACTGCATTGCTGGGTACCGCGTGATTTGCAGCTGCTAAGGCTCCTGTGCACTCTTCCAGGATTTCCTTCGTGCACAGCCAAGCCTGGGTCCCCGACACTCTAACCTGCAGTGTACAACATTCTGAGTTGTCCTCTGGCGTCGTGGGACTCCCTTTTCTGACTTCGGGTGGACTCCGGTTCACTTTTCTTCTAAGTGCTTGTTCCGGTACTTCTTCGGGTGCTGCCTGCTTCTGTGAGGGCTCCCTGACTTGCTGGGCGCCCCCTCTCTCTCCTCATCCAAGTGGCGACATCCTGGTCCCTCCTGGGCCACAGCAGCATCCAAAAACCCTAACTGCGACCCTTGCAGCTAGCAAGGCTTGTTTGCGGTCTTTCTGCGTGGGAACACCTCTGCAAGCTTCTTCACGACGTGGGACATCCATCCTCCAAAGGGGAAGTTCCTAGTCCTCTTCGTTCTTGCAAAACACCAAGCTTCTTCCATCCGGTGGCAGCTTCTTTGCACCCTCAGCTGGCATTTCCTGGGCATCTGCCCACTCTCGACACTGTCGCGACTCTTGGACTTGGTCCCCTTGTCTTACAGGTACTCAGGTCTGGAAATCCACTGTTGTTGCTTTGCTTGTGTTGGTTTTCTTTGCAGAATCCCCCTATCATGACTTCTGTGCTCTCTGGGGGTTGTAGGTGCACTTTGCACTTACCTTACAGGGTCTTGGGGTGAGCTATTTTTCTTACCCTCACTGTTTTCTTACAGCCCCAGCGACCCTCTACAAGCTCACATAGGTTTGGGGTCCATTCGTGGTTCGCACTCCACTTTTGGAGTATATGGTTTGTGTTGCCCCTATACCTATGTGCTTCTTTTGCAATCTATTGTAACTTTACACTGCTTGCATTACTTCCTTTTGCTATTACTGCATATTTTTGGTATTGTGTACATATATCTTGTGTATATTTGGCTTTCTCATACTGAGGGTACTCACTGAGATACTTTTGGCATATTGTCATAAAAATAAAGTACCTTTATTTTTAGTAGATCTGTGTATTGTGTTTTCTTATATTGTGGATATGACACCAGTGGTATAGTAGGAGCTTTGCATGTCTCCTAGTTCAGCCTAAGCTGCTCTGCTATAGCTACCTTCTATCAGCCTAAGCTGCTAGAAATGCCTCTTCTACACTAATATGGGATAACTGGACCTGGTACAGAGTGTAAGTACCTCTGGTACCCACTACAAGCCAGGCCAGCCTCCTACAAGTGGCAGTCCCTCCTGACAACACTGCGATCCTTCTTCATGGTAGAATGTCCTCAGCCCAGAAGCGTTCCAAGTACATGGTGTCAGCGGCCCAGTGTCTATAACCAAATGTGCTTTTGAAGTGGGGGAAGACTTCAAAGAGTGGTTTTGAAGTTGCCCAGATCTCTTTAAGCAAAGCCCTGTGTGCCAGGAGGGCTGTGGGAGGTTATCATTCTTTTTTGTGTGGGGTCAAGTCACTATGGTTTGAAGTGAGAATCCCTCCAACCTTCCTGCCCAAGAAGACCCACCAGTATGCAGATGGAATGCAGGGGGGAGGAGTGTCCTGTCTTTTATGGCTTTGTGAATGGAATGCACAGATGTAGCTGTCACCTAACCCAACACAGATCATACGTGGTTTGAAGGCAGACTAAGGCACAGGATGGTCAATGTAAGAAAATGCCAACTTTACAAAAGTGTCATTTTCAGACCTGTAATTTAACCCCTATGGTGCCTTGGACATGGTGGTCTCGTCCCAGCACACGGTTCCCGTGTGCCTGGGACGAGACCACCTAGCCCTGCACCGGGCCCCCTGGGGAAGCGCTAGCACCCCCGTGGGTCCCCCACCCCGTCAGAGATGACAGGGGAATCGCTTCCCCTTTCACCCCTGATTCCCCCGTGACGTCTGACGTCAGCACGCAATCGCGTGCTGACCTCATCAGAGGTCGCCTCCCGTCGCGCTGGAAGCATGCTTCCAGCACGATGCGGAAGAGAAATGCTTAGCATTTCTCTTCCGCCCAGGAGGAGGGGGGCGGGAGGGACATCGGAAGAAAGGAAAGGCTTTTCCTTTCTTTCGATGTCATTCTGAGCATTTCTGCTGCCCAATCGCAATGCGATCGGGCAGCAGAAATGCCCACTAGACACCAGGGACTTTACCTTAAAAAATAATAATAATTTACATGAGGGGAGTGGCCCCCTGGGCAAGGGTCGCTCCCTAGGGGGTCAAATAATTTTTAGGTCATTTCTGGCCCCCCTGGGGGTAGATTGGCCTAATATAATTAGGCCGGTCTGCCCCCAGGGGGCAGAAATGCCCACTAGACACCAGGGATTTTTTTTTGTGTTTTCTAATAAAGGGAGCGGCCCCTTGGGCAAGGGTCGCTCCCTGGGGGGGCATATTATTTTTAGGCCATTTCCGCTCCCCCCTGGAGGCAGATCGGCCTAATATAATTAGGCTGATCTGCCTCCAGGTGGGGCAGAAACCTCTAGACACCCGGGATATATATATATTTTATTTACTTTGTTTTTATGTATGGGGAGCGACCCCTTAGGCAAGGGTCTCTCCCCTGGGGGGCAAATTGTACTTAGGCCATTTCTGCCCCCCTTGGGGGCAGATCGGCCTATTTTTGTTAGGCCAATCTGCCCCCAAGTGGGGCAGAAACCACTAGACACCAGGGATTGGTGTGTGTGTTTTTTGTTTGGGTGGGGCAGCCCCTTGGGCAAGGGTCGCTCCCCATGGGGACACATTACTGTTGGCCATATCTGCCCCCGTTGGGGGCAGATTGGCCTATATTTTGGAAGGCCCATCTGCCCCCAAGGGGGTCAGAAAGCTCACCAGAGACTGGGGAAGAATTTATTTTTCAAAATAAGAGGGTGGGGTTATGGCCATACTCCCACCCCAAATAAATGGGGCCAAAGTTGTTCTGCCCACCAGTGGGCAGATGGGGCAATTAACCTGATCCATACCCGGGGGGCAGAAAGTATACTAGATGCCATGTGAATAAAAAAATAAAAAAAGTTGTGGGGTGGTGACTACCAACCAGTATGGGCCTGGTCATGGCCTCACCTGAACTGAAGGGCTAAGTCATTCAACTCTTCCCTCCCCCCCCCCCCCCCCCCCCACACTAAAACATGTTATCCCATGGCAAGCAAGAGGACGTTTGTGTTTTTTTTTTTTTTTTGTTTGTTTTTTTGTTTCTCATTTGGGCCATGAGAGCTTGGTAACTCTCAAAATTGTCAAACTTGGAATGGTGAGGGCTGCACTTTTTTTTTTAACTTTGGGACGCTTCCATGTAGAAAAATCCACAAGACCTAGACACATCTGAAAACTAAATATCTAGTTGATTCCAGGGTGGTGTGCTTCACATGCACCCCGCACCATTTCCTTACCCGCAAGGCCCTGCAAACCTGCAACTTTGCTGGACAGCACACATTTTTCCCACATTGTTGTGATGGAACCTTCCGGAATCTGCAGGAATCCACAAAATACCTACCTCCCAGCATTGTCTCATCTATACCGCTAAAATTTCTGCTGCATTTGTCAGCCTAAAAATGTTTAGTTTCAAACTGCCCTTTTGGACCCACTTTGGTTTCCCCTCAATTTCGACGTGTTTTTGGCTCTTCCCTGTCACAAACACTTGGCCTACCTACACAAGTGAGGTATCATTTTTACCGGGAGACTAAGGGTAACGCTGGGTGGTCGAAAATTTGTCCTGGTGCAGTGATCCCATACAGAAATGTGGGAAAAATGTGAAACATTGGGGAATCCACGCAAGTCACACCTCCCTTGAATCTCTGGGGTGTCTAGTTTTCAGAAATGTCTGGGTTTTGTAGGTTTCACTAGATGGCTGCTGAGCCCAGGACCAAAAACGCAGGTGCTTCCCCCCCCCAGGTAGTTTTCTATTTGGTAATTTTGATGTGTCTAGAGAGTGTTTTGGGGCATTTCCTGTTGCGAGCAGAAGGCCTACCCACTCAAGTGAGGTACCATTTTTATCATGAGA
Organism: Pleurodeles waltl; assembly: GCF_031143425.1. Taxonomy (NCBI): domain Eukaryota; kingdom Metazoa; phylum Chordata; class Amphibia; order Caudata; family Salamandridae; genus Pleurodeles; species Pleurodeles waltl. Next base: position 664,325,918 of record NC_090448.1, read on the forward strand.
CTTTGGGGAACACTGGGTGGAAGGAAATTTGTGGCTCCTCTCAGATTCCAGAGCTTTCTGTCACCGAAATGTGAGGAAAACGTGTTTCTTTTAGCCAAAGTTTGAGGTTTGCAAAGGATTCTGGGTAACAGAACCTGGTAAGAGCCCCACAAGTCACCCCATCCTGGATTCCCCTAGGTGTCTAGTTTTAAAAAATGCACAGGTTTGGTAGGTTTCCCTAGGTGCCAACTGAGCTAGAGGCCAAAATCCACAGGTAGGCACTTTGCGAAAAACACCTCCTGTTTTCTTTGGGAAATTATGATGTGTCCACGTTGTGCTTTGGGTCATTTCCTGTTGCGGGCGCTAGGCCTACCCACACAAGTGAGGTACCATTTTTATCAGGAGACTTGGGGGAACATAGAATAACAAAACAAGTGTTATTGCCACTTGTCTTTCTCGACATTTTTTCATCCCAAATATGACCGTGTGTAAAAATGTCTATTTGAGAAATACCCTGTAATTCACATGCTAGCATGGCGTGGGCACCCCAGAATTCAGAGATGTGCAAATAACCACTGCTTCTCAACACCTTATCTTGTGCCCATTTTAGATATACAAAGGTTTTCTTGATACCTATTTTTGACTCTCTATATATTTCAGCAAATGAATTGCTGCATACCCGGTATAGAATGAAAACCCACTGCAAGGTGCAGCTCATTTATTTGCTCTGGGTACCTAGGGTTCTTGATGAACCTACAAGCCCTATATATCCCCGCAACCAGAAGAGTCCAGCAGACGTAACGGTATATTGCTTTAAAAAATCTGACATTGCAGGAAAAAGTTAGAGTAAAACATAGAGATAAATGGCTGTTTTTTCACCTCCGTTTCAATTTTTTTTATTTCAGTTATTTTCTGTAGGAAACCCTTGTAGGATCTACACAAATTACCCATTCCTGAATTCAGAATTTTTGACCACTTTTCAGAAATGTTTAGGTTTCTGGGATCCAGCATTGGTTTCACACCCATTTCTGTCACTGACTGGAAGGAAGCTGAAAGCACAAAAAATCGTAAAAATGGGGTATGTCCCAGTAAAATGCCAAAATTGTGTTGAAAAATTGGGTTTTCTGATTTAAGTCTGCCTGTTCCTGAAAGCTGGGAAGCTGGTGATTTTAGCACTGCAAACCCTTTGTTGATGGCATTTTCAGGGAAAAAAACACAAGCCTTCTTCTGCATCCCTTTTTTCCTTTTTTTTTTTTTTTTTTTTTTTTTTTACGGTATTTTGGCTAATTCCTTGGTCTCCTTCAGGGGAACCCACAAAGTCTGGGTACCTCTAGAATCCCTAGGATGTTGGGGGAAAAAAGGACACAAATTTGGTGTGGGTCGCTTATGTGGACAAAAAGTTATGAGGGCCTAAGCGCTCCCTGCCCCAGATAGCCCAAAAAAAGGCCTGGCACCTGAGGGGGAAAAGGCCTGGCAGCGAAGGGGTTAAGAACCACCTTTACCAAAATATGCATTATTTTTTGTTTGTTTTTTAAATTGAGTCCAGAGACACCAAACTTCATATTTCTTTGTTTTCCCAATTGGAAATTAAACTTAAAAGATGTTTTAAATCAATCCCCATACTAGCCTATGGGAGAAATAGTCCTTGCAATAGTGAAAACTGAATGTAGGAAGCTGGCTCTGTATATAATATCTCAAAGTGAAGGATATTGTGCACAGAGTCCAGGGGTTCCCCCAAGAGGTTTGACCGAGGCAATAATAGATAATACTAATGCTCTATTTGTTGTAGTGTGGTCGAGCAGTTAGGTTTATCAGAGGGTAGTGTTAAGCATTTGTTGTACACACACAAGCAATAAATTAAAACACACACTCAGTGACTTAACTCTAGATCAATAGGTTTTTATATAGAAAAATATTATTTTGTTACTTTATTTCTAGAACCACAAGATTAATTTAGCAGGTAAGTACATTAAATGCAAGGTAACTTACACAGTAATACTTAAAGCTTTTTATGGAATCAACAATGTACACAGTTTTCTTTCATATGGCAAAAAGCTATTTTAAAAGTGGACACAGTGCAATTTTCAACAATTCCTGGGGAAGGTAAGTAAAGCACAGTTTTTGAGGTAACAAACTTACAGGTTCAATCTCCTGGGCATAGGTAGCCCACAGTTGGGGGTTCAATTTAACACCAAACACCCAGCACCAGCAACACAGGGCTGGTTAGGTGCAGAGGTCAAACAGGAGCCAAAATAACGTGGGCCCCTGTGGAGACAGGGGGTACTCCGGATCCGGTCTGCTGCAGGTAAGTACTGTGTTGTCGGAGGGCAGACCAGGGGGGTTTGGAGGAGTACTGAAGGGGCCCCAAATAGGCACAAAAACCATACCCCCAGCGGCATGGGGGTGGCTGTGTGCAGTGTGCAAACAGGGCATCTGGTTCTCAATAGAATTCTAAGGAGGGAATCAGTGGTCACTTAGGCGCTGCAGGCAGGGCACAGGGGGGCCTCTTGGGAAAGCCACCGACCGGGCAAGGGTGCAGGCCGCCTGCTAGTCATTGCTGCACATGTGGTCGGTTTCTCCCGGGCCTGGGGCTGCAGGTGCAGTGCTTCTCCAGGCGACGGATCTCTTTGTCCTGGGCAGTCGTGGTCAGGAGGGGCCTCGGGATTCCCTCTGCAGGTGTCTTCGTGCGAGTGCAGAGAGGTCAGCCCAGGGTGGACACGTTGTCAGAGTTGCCTGGGGGGTCCTCTCTCGATAGTTGGTTTCTCTGGACACGGGCCGGGGGTGTTGGGTGCCAAGCAGTTGGACTCACGCTTCTGGAGTGAGCTGTGAGTCCCTTTAAAGTTGTTTTTTAGGGTCGAGCCTGCGTTGCATGCGTATCGCAGCGAGACGCTTAAGTGTTTAGAAAAGGGCTCGGAGCCCTGTCGACGTCACCTCAGTGTTTTTCATTGGTTCGTGGGTTTGCCTAATAATATCCGCTTGCTTTCATTAGTCGAAGGCATGCATACGTCTTGCCTTTTCCGGTGGCTTGTGTGAGAAAGTAGCCTCTTTCTAGCCTTGTTACCCCCACTCTTGGCCTGTTTGTGAGTGTATGTCAGGGTGTTTTCACTGTCTCACTGGGATCCTGCTAGCCAGGGCCCAGTGCTCATAGTGAAAACCCTATGTTGTCAGTATGTTTGTTATGTGTCACTGGGACCCTGCTAGCCAGGACCCCAGTGCTCATAAGTTTGTGGCCTATATGTATGTGTTCCCTGTGTGATGCCTAACTGTCTCACTGAGGCTCTGCTAACCAGAACCTCAGTGGTTATGCTCTCTCTTTACAAATTGTCACTAACAGGCTAGTGACCAATTTTACCAATTTACATTGGCATACTGGAACACCCTTATAATTCCCTAGTGTATGGTACTGAGGTACCCAGGGTATTTGGGTTCCAGGAGATCCCTATGGGCTGCAGCATTTCTTTTGCCACCCATAGGGAGCTCTGACAATTCTTACACAGGCCTGCCACTGCAGCCTGAGTGAAATAACGTCCACGTTATTTCACAGCCATTTTACACTGCACTTAAGTAACTTATAAGTCACCTATATGTCTAACCTTTACCTGGTAAAGGTTGGGTGCAAAGTTACTTAGTGTGTGGGCACCCTAGCACTAGCCAAGGTGCCCCCACATTGTTCAGGGCCAATTCCCTGGACTTTGTAAGTGTGGGGACACCATTACACGCGTGCACTACATATAGGTCACTACCTATGTGTAGCTTCACAATGGTAACTCCGAATATGGCCATGTAACATGTCTAAGATCATGGAATTGCCCCCTCTATGCCATCCTGGCATTGTTGGCATGATCCCACGGGTCTCTAGCACAGACTGCCTTTCCCAGGGTTTCACTGCTGCTGGTGCTGCTGCCAACCCCTCGGACAGGTTTCTGCCCCCCTGGGGTCCAGCCAGGCCTGGCCCAGGATGGCAGAACAAAGGACTTCCTCTGAGAGAGGGTGTTACACCCTCTCCCTTTGGAAAATGGTGTGAAGGCAGGGGAGTAGTAGCCTCCCCCAGCCTCTGGAAATGCTTTCATGGGCACACATGGTGCCCATTTCTGCATAAGCCAGTCTACACCGGTTCAGGGACCCCTCAGCCCTGCTCTGGCGCGAAACTGGACAAAGGGAAGCGGAGTGACCACTCCCCTGACCTGCACCTCCCCTGAGAGGTGCCCATAGCTCCTCCAGTGTGCTCCAGACCTCTGCCATCTTGGAAACAGAGGTGCTGCTGGCACACTGGACTGCTCTGAGTGGCCAGTGCCAGCAGGTGACGTCAGAGACTCCTTCTGATAGGCTAGCAACACCTGAAGGAGCCTATCTTCTCTCCTAAGTAGCCAAACCCTCTTTTCTGGCTATTTAGGGTCTCTGCTTTGGGGATTTCCTTAGATAACGAATGCAAGAGCTCATCCGAGTTCCTCTGCATCTCTCTCTCTCTTCACCTTCTGCCAAGGAATCGACTGCTGACCGTGCTGGAAGCCTGCAAAACTGCAACAAAGTAGCGAAGACGACTACTGCAACTCTGTAACGCTGATCCTGCCGCCTTCTCGACTGCTTTCCTGGTGGTGCATGCTGTGGGGGTTGTCTGCCTCCTCTCTGCACTAGAAGCTCTGAAGAAATCTCCCGTGGGTCGACGGAATCGTCCCCCTGCAACCGCAGGCATCAAAGAACTGCATCATCGGTACCCTGGGTCTCCTCTCAGCACGACGAGCGAGGTCCCTTGAATCCAGCAACTCTGTCCAAGTGACTCCCACAGTCCAGTGACTCTTCAGTCCCAGTTTGGTGGAGGTAAGTCCTTGCCTCCCCACGCCAGACTGCATTGCTGGGAACCGCGTCTTTTTGCAGCTACTCCGGCCTCCGTGCACTTCCGGCGGAAATCCTTTGTGCACAGTCCAGCCTGGGTCCACGGCACTCTAACCTGCATTGCACGACCTCCTAAGTTGTCCTCCGGCGGCGTGGGACTCCTTTGTGCAACTTCGGGTGAGCACCGTTTCACTCCACTTCGTAGTGCCTGTTCCGGCACTTCTGCGGGTGCTGCCTGCTTCTGAGAGGGCTCCTTGTCTTGCTCGACGCCCCCTCTGTCCCCAGACGCAATTGGCGACATCCTGGTCCCTCCTGGGCCACAGCAGCATCCAAAAACCCTAACCACACGATTTTCAGCTAGCAAGGCTTGTTGGTGGTCTTTCTTCAGGAAAACACTTCTGCACGACTCTCCACGGCGTGAGGGATCCGTCCTCCAAAGGGGAAGTTCCTAGCCCTTGTCGTTCCTGCAGAATCTTCAGCTTCTACTGTCCAGTAGCAGCTTCTTTGCACCCACAGCTGGCATTTCCTGGGCATCTGCCCACTCCCGACTTGATCGTGACTTTTGGACTTGGTCCCCTTGTTCCACAGGTACTCTCGTCTGGAAATCCATTGTTGTTGCATTGCTGGTGTTGGTCTTTCCTGCAGAATTCCCCTATCACGACTTCTATGTCCTTTTGGGGAACTTTAGTGCACTTTGCACTCACTTTTCAGGGTCTTGGGGTGGGCTATTTTTCTAACCCTAACTGTTTTCTTACAGTCCCAGCGACCCTCTACAAGGTCACATAGGTTTGGGGTCCATTCGTGGTTCGCATTCCACTTTTGAGTATATGGTTTGTGTTGCCCCTATCCCTATGTGTCCCCATTGCATCCTATTGTGACTATACATTGTATGCACTGTTTTCTAATACTATACTGCATATTTTTGGTATTGTGTACATATATCTTGTGCATATTTGCTATCCTCCTACTGAGGGTACTCACTGAGATACTTTTGGCATATTGTCATAAAAATAAAGTACCTTTATTTTTAGTATATCTGTGTATTGTGTTTTCTTATGATATTGTGCATATGACACTAGTGGTACTGTAGGAGCTTCACTCGTCTCCTAGTTCAGCCTAAGCTGCTCTGCTAAGCTACCATTATCTATCAGCCTAAGCTGCTAGACACCCTATACACTAATAAGGGATAACTGGGCCTGGTGCAAGGTGTAAGTACCCCTAGGTACTCACTACAAGCCAGTCCAGCCTCCTACAGCTTGCCCTCCTCGAGTGCATCGACCAAGTACAGAAAACATGCGAGGCTTGCTGTTTTCTGTCCGGCTTGTCAACTACTTTTTTCTAATTTACTAGCGCGATTTCGCTTGGCAGAAGTGGAGCGCTTTACATAGTTATTTGCACTTTTTCGGGTTACGTACATAAATGCACTTTTGCCGATAGATGAAAAGTCGGGTTAGGAGTTTACAACGCTATCAGCTCTAACATGAGCAAACGCGAGACCCGTTGCATTGCAAATGCTTGTTTGGTCTTCTTTTTGGACAGGTCCGCTGTCCACGGGAGTTTCTTGGTCCTCGGTGAGGCAGGCAGTGCCCTGGAGGCTTTTCAGGGGTCGCTGGTCCTGCAGAACGCGTTGCTTCCCCTCTTGCAGCTTTTCAAAGCAGGAGACGGGCTGGTAGGGATGGGGCCGAGTCAGTTGGTGTCTCCTTCACTTCTCTGCGGGGTTTTCAGCTCAGCAGTCATTTTTTCTTGAGGTCATCAGGAATCTATGGAGCTGGTTTCAGGGTCGCCCCCCAAATACTAAATTTAGGGGTGTGGTAGGGTCAGAGGGCAGTAGCCAATGCCTACTGTCCGAGGGTGGCTTCACCCTCCTTGTGCCCACTCCCTCTGGGGAGGGGGGGGGACATCCCCATCCCTATTGGTCCTAATCCTCCTAAGCAAGATGGAGGATTTCCCAAGGAGGGGGTTCACTTCAGCTGTGGTCACCTTAGGGGTGGTCCTGGTTGAGGGGGTGACGACTCCTTGTTTTTCTCATTATCCTTCTGGACTTGCTGCCAAAAGTGGGGGCTTGTCTGGCGGCGGGCATCTCCACTAGCTCGAGTGCCCTGGGGCTCACTAACACCAGGCTTGAGCCTTTGAGGCTCACTGCTAGGTGTTACAGTTCCTGCAGGGGGGGATGTGTGAAGCACCTCCAACCAGGACAGGCTTTGTTTCTGACATCAGAGTGCACAAAGGCACTCACCCCATGTGGTCAGAAACTTGTTTGGAAGTGGCAGGCTGGCACAGACCGGTCAGCCTTGCACTTGCAGTTGGGCTAACACACAAGGGGCATCTCTAAGATACCCCGTGTGTGCATTTTTCAATGAATCCCAAACTGGCATCAATGTGGGTTTATTATGCTGAGAAGTCTGATACCAAGCTTCCTAGTATTCAGTGTAGCCATTATGGAACTGTGGAGTTGGTGTTTGACAATCTCCCAGACCATATACTCAGTATGGCTACCCTGCACTTACAATGTCTAAGAATTGACTTAGACACTGTAGGGGTATAGTGCTCATGCTGCTATGCCCTCACCCGTGGTATAGTGCACCCTGCCTTGGGGCTGTAAGGCCTGCTAGAGGGGTGACTTACCTATGCCACAGACAGTGGTTTGTGGGACTGGCACTGAGGGGAGTGCCATGTCGACTTTGTCTTTTATCCGCACTAGTACACACAAGCTGCTAAGCAGTGTGCTTGAACTGAGTGAGGGGTCCATGATGGAGGCATAATACATGCTCTAGCCCTTTGGGACCTTCCCTCTCCACAAGGGCCCTTGGTACTAGGGGTACCTTTTACAAGGGACTTAACTGTGTGCCAGGGCTGTGCCAATTGTGGAAACAAAGGTACAGTTTTAGGGGGAGAACACTGGTGCTAGGGCCTAGTTAGCAGAGTCCCTGTGCACTTCCAATCAAAGCTGGCATAGGCAAAGGTTGGGGGTGACCATGCCAACAGTGTTTTTCCTACACAAACACCCCCCCCCCCCCCAAAAAAAAAAAACAAGAGACTAACCTTTCCCAAGAGAGTTGTCATTTTCTAAGTGGAAGATTCTGAAAAGGTCACCTGCATTGGCATGGGCAGTCCCAGGTCTTTGTTCCACTATAAAGTCCATTCCCTGTAGGGATGTGGACCACCTCAAAAGTTTAGGGTTCTCTCCTTTCATTTTGCATGAGCACCTGAGAGGTCTGTGGTCAGATTGAACAATAAACTGAGTACCAAACAAGTGTGGTCCCAACAAATTCACTGACTAAATCACAGCAAATGCCTCCCTCTCAATGGCACTCCAACGCTGCTCCTAGGGCGTAAACTCATGCTAATGAAAGCAACAGGCAGGTCAAGGCCATCATGGTTGGTTTCGGATAGGACTGCTCCTATCCCAAGTTCAGAGGCATCTGTCTGCACAGTGAATTGATAATCTGGAGCTTTTAGAACCGGTGCTGAGCACATAGCTTCTTTTAGGGTGTCAAAGGCCTTTTGACAGTCTATGGTCCAGTTTACCTTCTTGGGCCTTTTCTTAAAGGTCCTTCACAAACCTCCTGTAATACCCAGTAAAGCTAAGAAATGCCCTTACTTGAGTCTGGGTTTTTGGAGCCTCCCAGTCCAGAATTGTCTGGATCTTGGGTTGTAAAGGTTGCACTTTGCCTCCACCTACAAGGTGGCCCAAGTACACAAATGTTCCCTGTCCTATCTGGCATTTGGATGCCCTGATAGAGAGGCCTACTGCTTGCAGGGCCTGCAAAACTTTGACCAGGTGATCCTGCCAGTTTAAGCTAAAGACTGCATTATCATCTAGATATGCTGCACTAAAGGACTCCAAATCAGTAAGGACTTGATTCACCAACCTTTGGAAGGTGGCAGGGACATTCTTTAAGCCAAAGGGCAAAACAGTAAACTGATAATGCCTATCAGATGTTGAGAATGCTGTCTTTTTTTTCTTTTGCTCCAGGTGCCATCCTAATTTGCCAGTACCGTGCAGTTAAGTCAAAGGTACTCAGAAATTTGGCTGCAACTAACTTGTCAATTAGCTCATCTGCTCTGGGTATGGGATCTGTCTTGGTGACAGAATTGAGTCCTCTGTAGTCCACACAAAACCTAAATTTTCTTTTTCTGTCCTTGGTATGAGGTTTGGGGACTAAGAACACTGGGCTAGCCCATGGACTGTCAGAGTGTTCTATTACCCCTAACTCCAGCATCTTGTGGACTTCCACTTTGATGCTCTCTTTGACTTCATCTGACTGAATATTTTGTTTTTGACAGGTAAACTGTCTCCTGTGTCCACATCATGGGTGCACAGATGTGTCGGACTAGGGGTGAAAGAAAAGAGCTCAGCATACTGTTTCAGGACGTGCCTGCAGTCAGCTTGCTGTTGGGCAGAGAGGGTGTCTGAATAGACCACTCCATCTACTGTCCCATCTTTAGGGTTAGTTGAGAGGAGGTCAGGGAGAGGTTCACTCGCTGCTTCCTGATCCTCATCAGTAACCAGCATAGTTATGTCCGCCTTATCATTATGGCGCTTAAGGCAGTTAACCTGGATCACTCTCTTGGGTGTCTTGTTGGTGCCCAGGTCCTCCAAATAAGTGACCTGACGCTTTTTCTCAAACACTGGGTAAGGGCCACTCTATCTGCCCTGGACATCCCTGGGAGCCACAGTCTCCAAAACCCAGACTTTCTGCCCTGGTTGGAATTCAACCATTGCAGCCTTTTGGTCATACCACAACTTCTGGAGTTGTTGGCTGGCCTCAAGGTTTTTGGATGCCTTTTCCATGTACTCGGCCATCCTCAAGCGGAGGCAAAGCACATAGTCCACTACATCTTGGGTAGGCTCATGGAGAGGTCTCTCCCAGCCGCCTTTAACAAGTACCAGTGGTCCCCTTACAGGATGGCCAAACCGAAGCTCAAAGTGTGAAAACCCTTCTCTCTTCTGTGGCACCTCTCTGTAGGTGATAAGCAGGCATGGCAGGAGGACATCCCACCCCCTTTTGAGTTTTTTTTTTTTTTTTTTTTTTTTTTTTTTTTTTTTTTTTTTTTTTTTCCAGGGAGCCCCATGATCATGCCCTTCAGTGTCTTGTTAAACCTTTCAATAAGGCCATTGGTTTGTGGAGGATATGGTGTGGTGATCTTATAAGTCACCCCCACGCTCCTTCCACATGTGTTTTAGGTAAGCTGACATGAAGTTGGTACCTCTGTCAGAATCCATCTCCTTGGGAAAACCCACTCTGATAAAAATACCAATTAGGGCCTTGGCTACCGCAGGGGCAGTAGTTGACCTAAAGAGAATCACTTCAGGGTATCTGGTAGCATGATCCACTACTACCAGTATGTATTGGTTCCCTGAGGCTGTGGGAGGTTCAAGTGGACACAGTGTCCACACCAACCCTTTCAAAGGGGACCCCCACCTCTGGAAGTGTAATAAGGGGGGCCTTTGAATGGCCACCTCTCTTGCCACTCGTTTGACAGATGACATAGGAGCTACAAAACTCCCTACTTTCTGTGACATATTGGCCCAATAGAAATGGTTCACTAATCTGTCCTTTGTTTTGGTTTGTTCCAAATGCCCAGCTAGGGGCATGTCATGGGCCAATGTGAGGATAAACTCTCTGAACTTCTGAGGCACTACCACTCTCCTAGTGGCACCAGGTTTGGGATCTCTTGCCTCAGTATAAAGGAATCCATCCTCCCAATAGACCCTGTGGGAGCCACTGATATCTCCTTTCTCCTGTTCAGCAGCTTGCTATCTCCGGCCTTCAAGAGTGGAACAAGTATTTTGTCCCTGGCACAGCTGTTCCCTTGAGGGCCCCCCCCCCCCCTGGGCCCAAGAGGTTTACCTGGTAAGGCTCCAGCTCCATGGACTTGGTTCCCTCAGGGGAGAGGGCATCTTCCTGGGAATGAGCTCCTGTTTCTTTTGCTGTACAGAGGCTGGTTCTTCTCCCCCCCCCCCCCCCCCACACACACACTCTCCCCTTTTCTCTTGGAAGGTTGGGCCATTATTCCAGGCTCCAACACTTCTTTTTCACCCTGTGCTCAGCTCTGTGCTCTTGTTTTTACAAACACCAGTTCAGGGATACCCAGCATGGCTGCATGGGTTTTGAGTTCTATCATGCAAAATCATTCCTTAGCAAATACTCTGCTGGGATTGTAGAAGTGACCACTACCTGTTTCAGGCCAGTAACCCCTCCCCATTCCAAAGTCACAATTGCCATGGGATGGACCTTAGTTTCATTGTCACTATAGGTAACTGGATATGTTTGTCCAGCCAAAAACTGTCCTGGGGAAACCAGCTTTTCTGTCACCTTGGTGACACTGGCATCTGTATCCCTCAGGGCTTCTACCTTTGTCCCATTTATCAAGAGCTGCTGCCTGTATTTTTCCATGTTAGGCAGCTAGTGTGGCTATATCCACCCCACCCTAGGCGACTAAAGTAGCTTCAATGTGAACCCTGATTTGCTCTGAGCGCACACTTGATCCCACCTGGAGACTAGCTATTCCAACGCTAACTGGAGCAGAAGTTGTGGGACTTTTTCTTTGGACAGGCCTTGTCTCCAGTTTGGTGTCCCTGCTGTTTACAGCACCAGGCCTTCTTGGGATCAAAGTTTTTATCCTTATACCCATTTGTAGACTGTGAAGAGGCTTGCGGCCCATGAGGGCGTGGCTTAATGCGATGGCGGTCGCAGCTTCTTTCTGAAGCTCCCGTCCTTCTCTCCTCACCCTCAGGGCTATAGCACCTCGAATGGCTCCGGGACCTACAATGTTGTGGCGGAGATTGCGGCCTGAGCTGGAGCTGCCGGGGGTCCTGCGGCCGATATTGGGGAACTAGCAGAAAACAAGAAGCCCTATGACCAATGTGACGTGGGGGATAAGAGACTAGTAACAAAGCAGAGACTGGGGTTATAACACCAGAGACGCCCGATCTGTTCCACTGAAGAGGCTGCATCGATACCCTGGCGCCTACGGCCCTGCTGCCCTTATTGGGGGGCCTTGGGAGACATACCCATGAACCTAGGGGATCTGAAGCCCTGAGTGCACAGTGCCCGGATGGCAACCACCACCTGGCAAACCTAGACAACCACGTCCTCTGAAGAATCTAGCCTGCGGCTCAAAAGGCGAAAGATCAACAGAATATTCACTAGGCCGGCTTAAAAACATGCATAAACGCTGACTGTTGGCTCATTAAAAGGTATAGCATCGCAGCCCTGACACTGGATCAAATTCAGTCTCCTTATTGGAACAACCACGGTCCCCCCCCCCCGCCCCCCCACACACACCAAAAGAAATTTTAAAAGGCAGAAAGATAAATACGAACATTGGTACCATACTGCTCTTCCTCTAACAAGTGGGCTGCGTCCTCTCAAAAACAAACAGCTGACAGCAAGCACACCTGCTATCTTCTGCAATTGGCAAAACAGGCAGACGGCGGGAAACGGACGGCACCAGGGGTCTTCCAGGCAATGCACCCCCAGAACAAGAGACTGAGGAAATCTCCCTCAAGAGAGGAAAGAACACCAAGGGAACCTACCCTGCAAGATGTAATGCAAGCCATCACTGCCTCCAGAACTGCTCTCGAGGAGAAAATAGACTCTTTAGCATCTGACTTTTCAGTGCTTAGAGACGACCATCGCCGCCTAGCAGAGAGGGTGGCCTCCACAGAAAAACAGATGGAGGAACTAGGACCTGAGATACAAGGCAATTCCAAAATATTGCGCCAGATGGAGAAACGAATAAAGGAATTAGAATTAAGGGTTGAAGATGCCGAAAATAGATCGCGGCGAAATAATATCAGGATCATAGGTCTACCGGAACGGGCAGAGGGAACCAACATGGTAGACTTCTTAGAAAAATGGCTGAAGGACAACGTAGCAGATGAAGGCCTTTCCCAGTTCTTCGCAGTGGAGAGGGCACAAAGAGTTCCTGCGCCCCCGCCGGGCGCCCCTTCCAGACCAATATTAGCCAAACTGCTACATTACAAAGACAGGGACCACCTACTCACCCAAAGCAGGAAAAAAGAGACTGCACGCTCGACAACCAAGTGATCCGAATTTTCCCGAGAGGTGCAGAGATGGAGAGCCTCCTTCAGGGAAGCCAAACAAAGGCTCCGCAACATGGGGATACAATACGGGATGCTATTCCCAGCCAAACTACGAATAATAACCGCAACAGGCATAAAGTTCTTCAACACGGCGGAAGAGGTTTGGAACTGGATGGATAAACAGCCACCCAGCCCAGAAAAGCACCATTTAAACCTCAAAGGAAAGACTAATTTCAGTAAATCTACTAGCTGTACCAATCCATCCCCACTAGAAGTTCTAAACGATTGTCAAAAAGCAGTGGAGGCAGCTGCATCCCTCAGCTGCTCAGAACAGAGTTCACCTAAGCAATCCCAAGGAGATATGAATCGATCGGGTTCAGAACATGAGTCAGACCTCTCACTCACACCTCACAAGAGGGGCCCAGAGGTGACTCCGGGAACGTCAGATAATATTATCTGAAGAACAAGCCTGAGCCGCAAACAGAGACTTGGGTTTTTACGAACACAACTTCAGTAAACAAGAATACGGCCTCAGCTCCTGAGACCGCACTAAAAAGTTGGAATGTGAAGTAAGCCTTCTGATATCCTATTGAACTAAGTCTTGGAGTCACGAAATCCCAGTTTGCCTACCGCCTGAGGGTCGAGGAGGGGTCACTTTGCTGAGCTTCAGTTTCCTATCTGGAGCATCCCCCACGTTGTTGGACAGTTAACGTTTTTACACAAGTTTTGGCGAGAGAGGTTTGACTTTTGTCCTGGGGATGGGAGTTGGGTAGTTATTTTGTTGGGGAACTTACTGGGGTTAAATACTGCACCGAGATTCATCACGAATAATTCAAAGCGGAGCAGGGAGCACGAGGGGGCATACTACGAAGCAGGGTCATCAGAAACCTTACCTGATTAGAGTAACAAAAGCGCCAGTATGACAACACCAAAACCATAAAAGTTCCTTACGTGGAACATCAGAGGTATGCATTCAATGGTCAAGAGATATAATATCATCATACTTGCAGAGGAGGGGTATTCAAATAGCCATGCTACAGGAAACACACTTAACATCAACAGAGGGCAAGGCTCTACAGAGAAGATGGAGAGGGCAGGCATTCTTCACTACATATTCGGCATACTCGAGGGGCACCCTGATCTGGATCCGGGCAGGGGTCCCTTTCCAATTGACGGATAGCCTCCTAGATCCCGAGGGGAGGTTTGTAGTGATTAAGGGCAGACTTGAGGGGAAAGAACTGGCTCTAATCAATGTTTATGCCCCCAACACAGGGCAGGGTGAATTCTTCACACGGCTATCCAACTTGCTAGCGTCATACTTACAATCGCCAGTGATAGTGGGGGGTGATTTTAATTGCGTAAGCGACCTTAATGCAGACAGATCACATCCTCCCCTACCACATTCCCCTCTAGTGAAAACTGCTCGACAGTTGTCTACCTGGCAAGCGAACTGGGACCTTATAGATGCCTGGCGTAAATTACACCCTAGTGCCAAAAACTACTCTTTTTTTTTTTTTTTTTCTTTTCTAGCCTCCATGAACTTCATGTTAAATTAGACTCCTTTTTATGCTCACCAGATATACACGCACTTATACCAAATATGGAATATTTGTCTCTCACAATATCAGACCATAATTCCCCTGTTGTTATCTTTGAAATGGGGGTCCTCCACCCCGCGTATACCCACGTGGAGACTCGGGCCCGAATTATTGGAGGATCTCCCCTTCTGAGATGATCTCCGTCAATGCATATTGCAATGACAGCACGGCAACTAGCGGTCTGATAGAGTGGGACGCCTTTAAGGCAGTAATAAGGGTGAAGTGCATAGCCCAAACAGTAGGAATTCGTAGGACTTTGCTGGGGGACACTGAGCAAGCTGAGGCTAAATTGAGTGAAGCAGAGAAAAACAGACAAAAAACACTGAACCCACAGCGCAAGCAATATGCACATATCTGACATCCTCAAATAACAAATCTAGGGCTATATCTATGCTGTATGCTTTAATACGATTACAGAACCTCTACCCTACCCTACCTCACAAGAGTACATGGTGAGAGAGATAAAGTGGGTAAACTGCTGGCCTGGGTCGTCTCGCAATCAGAAAAATCCCCCCCCCCCCCCCCCCCCCCCCCCCCCCCAAATAATGAGCCTGATCTCAAGGACAGGGACCCAACTGCATGACCCTGCACAGATTAATGCCCAGTTCTTTTCTTTCTATGAGAAACTATACCAAAAAAGACTCAACTTAAACAGGGACCTAATGAACATTATTTAACAACAATAAACCTGAAATTCTGGGAACCAACATCCACAGACACACTAGAGGAGAGTATCACACTAGAAGAGATCAGGGAAGCCATGAAGGGACTAGCAGGGGGAAAATCACCCAGTACAGACGGCCTTCCCGCCGAGTCTTACAAAGCCTTTGCTGAAATCCTCTCATCCAGACTAGAAAAAATGTTTAAATGTGCCATAGACCAAGGCCTCTTACTGAATTATAATCCCCCTTCTGAAGCCCGGCAAAGACCCAACAGGAGTGGGGGCATATAGACCCCTCTCTATGCTGAACCTCGATTTATAAAATCCTTAGCAAGATCCTGGCAACCAGACTCCTCCCACTGATGCCCTCTTTAATACACCCAGACCAAGCAGGTTTCATACCAGGACGTAATACAGCTAGGAATATTCGTAGATTAATTGCAGTTATGAGGGACTTAACTTCCACTGCTGAGTCCCTGGGTATCCTGGCAGTAGATATCGAAAAAGCCTTTGATAGCTTGTACTGGGACTTCCTTTATAAATGTATGTCCAAATTTGGAATAGGCCCAGGATACATTGCATGGGTGAAATTGCTATATACTGACCCCTCAGCTAGAGTCCGCACGGGGCGCATAATATCGCCCAGATACAAAGTGGAATGTGGGACGAGACAGGGTTGCCCCCCTTTCCCACCTGTTGTTTGCACTGGCAATGGAACCTCTGGCCACTGCGGCCAGGACAGGGCAGGGGGGGACCAGGTATCCTGGTCAGAAACGAGAGACATTGCATAGCCCTATACGCACACGACCTCCTAATTTTCTTAAACGACATCCAAAGGGATTTACCCCTAGCACAACTAATGCTATCCAACTTTGAAAGTCACTCAGGCCTAAAAGTAAATTGGGATAAAACAGGTCTATTCCCTCTTGTAAAACACCATCAACCCCCCCTGAATCTGGGACTGGTAAGATGGATACCCGATGGGTTCCCATATCTGGGAGTGAAAGTTTATCACAAGGCTAGGAATATTCTTGATGGAAATATAGGTGGCGCTGTCCGCTCCATAAAATCCTGCCTGACATTCTGGCAAACACTCCCAATATCCGTGACAGGGCGCATTGCGATTCTCAAAATGATTGTAGTGCTGAGATTATTATATCATTTCTCAGCTCTCCCGATCTGGATTCCTAAATCCTTCTTCAGAGATCTGAATACAACAGTAAACTCATTTATATGGGGTAACGGCAGGAAAAGAGTAGTTTTGACAAAACTTCAAAGACAGGTGTAAGGAAATGCCTCCTTGGCATGGTTGCCCCCTGACTTTTTGCCTTTGCTGATGCTATGTTTACAATTGAAAGTGTGCTGAGGCCTGCTAACCAGGCCCCAGCACCAGTGTTCTTTCCCTAACCTGTACTTTTTGTATCCACAATTGGCAGACCCTGGCATCCAGATAAGTCCCTTGTAACTGGTACTTCTAGTACCAAGGGCCCTGATGCCAAGGAAGGTCTCTAAGGGCTGCAGCATGTCTTATGCCACCCTGGAGGCCTCTCACTCAGCACAGACACACTGCTTGCCAGCTTGTGTGTGCTAGTGAGAACAAACCGAGTAAGTCGACATGGCACTCCCCTCAGGGTGCCATGCCAGCCTCTCACTGCCTATGCAGTATAGGTAAGACACCCCTCTAGCAGGCCTTACAGCCCTAAGGCAGGGTGCACTATACCATAGGTGAGGGTACCAGTGCATGAGCATGGTACCCCTACCGTGTCTAAACAAAACCTTAGACATTGTAAGTGCAGGGTAGCCATAAGAGTATATGGTCTGGGAGTCTGTCAAACACGAACTCCACAGCACCATAATGGCTACACTGAAAACTGGGAAGTTTGGTATCAAACTTCTCAGCACAATAAATGCACACTGATGCCAGTGTACATTTTATTGTAAAATACACCACAGAGGGCACCTTAGAGGTGCCCCCTGAAACTTAACCGACTGTCTGTGTAGGCTGACTAGTTCCAGCAGCCTGCCACACTAGAGACATGTTGCTGGCCCCATGGGGAGAGTGCCTTTGTCACTCTGAGGCCAGTAACAAAGCCTGCACTGGGTGGAGATGCTAACACCTCCCCCAGGCAGGAGCTGTAACACCTGGCGGTGAGCCTCAAAGGCTCACCCCTTTGTCACAGCCCAGCAGGGCACTCCAGCTTAGTGGAGTTGCCCGCCCCCTCCGGCCACGGCCCCCACTTTTGGCGGCAAGGCTGGAGGGAACAAAGAAAGCAACAAGGAGGAGTCACTGGCCAGTCAGGACAGCCCCTAAGGTGTCCTGAGCTGAAGTGACTCTAACTTTTAGAAATCCTCCATCTTGCAGATGGAGGATTCCCCCAATAGGGTTAGGATTGTGAGCCCCTCCCCTTGGGAGGAGGCACAAAGAGGGTGTACCCACCCTCAGGGCTAGTAGCCATTGGCTACTAAACCCCCAGACCTAAACACGCCCTTAAATTTAGTATTTAAGGGCTACCCTGAACCCTAGAAAATTAGATTCCTGCAACTACAAGAAGAAGGACTGCCTAGCTGAAAACCCCTGCAGAGGAAGACCAGAAGACGACAACTGCCTTGGCTCCAGAAACTCACCGGCCTGTCTCCTGCCTTCCAAAGATCCTGCTCCAGCGACGCCTTCCAAAGGGACCAGCGACCTCGACATCCTCTGAGGACTGCCCCTGCTTCGAAAAGACAAGAAACTCCCGAGGACAGCGGACCTGCTCCAAGAAAGGCTGCAACTTTGTTTCCAGCAGCCTTGAAAGAACCCTGCAAGCTCCCCGCAAGAAGCGTGAGACTTGCAACACTGCACCCGGCGACCCCGACTCGGCTGGTGTAGATCCAACACCTCAGGAGGGACCCCAGGACTACTCTGATACTGTGAGTACCAAAACCTGTCCCCCCTGAGCCCCCACAGCGCCGCCTGCAGAGGGAATCCCGAGGCTTCCCCTGACCGCGACTCTTTGAATCCAAAGTCCCGACGCCTGGGAGAGACCCTGCACCCGCAGCCCCCAGGACCTGAAGGACCGGACTTTCACTGGAGAAGTGACCCCCAGGAGTCCCTCTCCCTTGCCCAAGTGGAGGTTTCCCCGAGGAACCCCCCCCTTGCCTGCCTGCAGCGCTGAAGAGATCCCGAGATCTCTCATAGACTAACATTGCGAACCCGACGCTGGTTTCTACACTGCACCCGGCCGCCCCCGCGCTGCTGAGGGTGAAATTTCTGTGTGGGCTTGTGTCCCCCCCGGTGCCCTACAAAACCCCCCTGGTCTGCCCTCCGAAGACGCGGGTACTTACCTGCAAGCAGACCGGAACCGGGGCACCCCCTTCTCTCCATTCTAGCCTATGTGTTTTGGGCACCACTTTGAACTCTGCACCTGACCGGCCCTGAGCTGCTGGTGTGGTGACTTTGGGGTTGCTCTGAACCCCCAACGGTGGGCTACCTTGGACCAAGAACTGAACCCTGTAAGTGTCTTACTTACCTGGTAAAACTAACAAAAACTTACCTCCCCCAGGAACTGTGAAAATTGCACTAAGTGTCCACTTTTAAAACAGCTATTTGTCAATAACTTGAAAAGTATACATGCAATTTTTATGATTTAAAGTTCCTAAAGTACTTACCTGCAATACCTTTCGAATGAGATATTACATGTAGAATTTGAACCTGTGGTTCTTAAAATAAACTAAGAAAATATATTTTTCTATACAAAAACCTATTGGCTGGATTTGTCTCTGAGTGTGTGTACCTCATTTATTGTCTATGTGTATGTACAACAAATGCTTAACACTACTCCTTGGATAAGCCTACTGCTCGACCACACTACCACAAAATAGAGCATTAGTATTATCTATTTTTACCACTATTTTACCTCTAAGGGGAACCCTTGGACTCTGTGCATGCTATTCCTTACTTTGAAATAGCACATACAGAGCCAACTTCCTACAACAGGCGACAGATAGGGGCTTGGCAACACCAGATTTCGAGTCCTATTACCTTGCAGCACAATTACAGTGGCTGGCACTCTGGATCTCGAACAGTCTGTTGTTAAAACCAAATGCAAAAACCCCCACCCCACAGAAGGCCAGACTGTTTGAGATACTCTTGGGCTCTCCTAGAGATGAGGCAAGACAGCCCAGAACTGAAAATAATAACCAAGTGTTGGAAATCCTATCTACGTAAAATTATAACTAAGACTCCCTATTCTGCCGAACTCCCCCTTAGCTCATTGCAGGTAATAACGTGGAGGAAGACTCAACTCTAACTTAGAGACTGGGTGGACGCTGGAATTACCACAGTAGGCATGCTATTCGGGGACAATAAATTTATGTCCTTTGAGGCCATTAGAGCGGAATACGACATCCCGGCGAAACATTTTTTAACATACGGGACCATAAAAGCTAGTATATACAATCACTGGTGAACAAAAAACACTGAACCCACAGCGCAAGCAATATGCACATATCTGACATCCTCAAATAACAAATCTAGGGCTATATCTATGCTGTATGCTTTAATACGAGCAGACATTACAGAACCTCTACCCTGCCCTACCTTAAACAATAATGGGAAAAAACAGCCAATCGTGACATCCCAGAAGTAGAATGGGAACATATATTGCAGAACCTGCCCAAAGCTTCGCGGAATGCCAGATTTAAACTTAGCAATTTTTATATCCTACATCAAGCCTATTTAACACCTGCCTGCATTAATAAATACTTCCGTAAATCCACTGAGAGCTGCCCAAGATGCAGATTAATAGACGCAGAGTTTAATCACATGTTTTGGGAATGCCATATACTGGCATCCTATTGGACTGAGATTTGCCAAAAATGGTCCCAGCTACTGAATAAGACTGTGACATGTTCTGTGGATAACTGCCTCCTACACGCCTCTACTCATTCTACCCAACACAAAGCCTCAGATAGATTCCTAGACTTGGCCTTAACACTAGCGAAAAGAGAAATGGCAAGCAATTGGAAAAATCCTATGGGCCCTAGAGTAATAACCTGGAAAAATTAACTAATTAGGTGGGCAACCGCAGAAGCTACGCTACTGGAAAGAGGCCAAAAACGGGATCAGACCCCCGGAAGTATCAGAAGACTGGGGAAATAATTATGGATACACTCCGAACAGAGCTCATACAACAGAACCCTCCTAACACACTATAGCCGGGACCATGATATAAACAACAAAACGCAATAATATGCAATACTCAATCATAGGGCGAGACCCACTCCTAACCCTGAGCAGAAACCCCCACCATTACAGACTGCTGCCAAGGGCCCATAAGGTCTAACTAAAAGTGACTAGCTACCCTGTTGCAGAAATGGCATTGCTGAAACAGGGATCCCGGATGGAAGGGTTTGGGTGGGATTGGGGAGGGGGGAGTTGGAATTCATTTCTACAAAAGGTTACAATATATATACTAAATAAGAACCATTAACCAGACTATGTACATAGGTAACTAAGCTACAAAGTGATAAACGGAGAAATGTTAAGAGAATAAAAATGTATAAGTATTATTGAACTGATTTAAAACCAATAAAATCTGGTTTAAAAAAAAAAAAAAGAGGCTCGCGGCCCACCCTCCTGAACAGGTTTTTGGAGCCCTTGAGAAGACTTAGTTTTGTCCTTGGATGGCTCACCACACTTCCCCCTGGGAAGGCTTTGTGGCCCCTTTCTTTTGGTCACCCCTTGTAGAAGTCTTGGTCATCCTTGTCTTGACCCAGTGGTCTGCCTTCTTTCCCAATTCTTGCAAAGAAATTGGACCTAGGTCTACCAGATGTTGATGCAACTTGTCATTGAAGCAATATATAACAGATGTTCTTTCATAAATAAATTATACAGCCCCTCATAGTCATGCACTCCACTGCCAGTTATCCAACCATCTAGTGTTTTGACTGAGTAGTCAACAAAATCAACCCAGGACTGGCAAGAGGTTTTGTGAGCCCCACCTGAACCTAATTCTGTACTCCTCAGTTGAGAATCCAAAGCCCTCAATCGGGATAGCCTTCATGAGGTCATAGGATTCTGCATCCTTCCCAGAGGGTGTGAGGAGTCTATCCCTACACTTACCAGTAAACTGTTCCCAAAGGAGATTTCCCCAGTGAGATCTGTTTAGTTTTCTGGTTGCACAAGCTCTCTCAAAAGCTGTGAACCATTTGGTGATATCATCACCTTCTTCATATTCTGAAACAATCCCTTTGGGGATTTTTAGGATGTCAGTATTCTGTGACCCTATTTATTTTGCTGCCACCATGTATGGGTGCTAAACTCATTTCTGCTCTCTCCCTTTCTATAGCTAGGAGCTGTTTCTCCAACGCTAATCTTTTGGCCATCCTTGCTAAAAGGACACCCTCCTCATTGACGCTGTCCTCAATGTTACCAGAGGGACTGGACTCCCCTGTGGAAGAACCGCCATCTCTGAGTCTGATTTGTGGAGACAGGGGTCTTGGAACCCTGGTCTCCCTAGTTAGGGTAGGAGGGAGTGTTCTTCCTCCTGATCCCCCAACTTCTTCCCCCATCTGAGGGGAGGTCTTCCCCTTCAGTAGGGTGGTCCCTGCTGTACTCTGCCAAGAGCTCCTGGAGCTTGACCTTGATATGGTTGGAACCAGTTTGAATCTTTCTTAGCTTACAGAGGGACCTTAGCTCTGCTCTGTCATCCCTAGATGAAGGTAAGATAAGAGGTGAGTTTGAGTTCCATCACCATATCCTCTGAGATACTCATGTCTCCAAAAGTTGGGATTACTTTTTGAGAAACTAAAAACTACTTCTAGTACTTAAATCCTAACTTTTACAAATATTTGGAAGAATAGTCAAAATTCAAAAATCAATTGTCTAATGACAATTTTGGAATTTAGTCATGTGATCAGGGATTGGCTGAGTAGTCCAGCAAATGCAACGTCTTAGACCCCACCGCTGATCCGCCGTTGTAGGAAGCTGGCTCTGTATATACTATGTCAAAATGAGATGTAGTGTGCAGGGTCCAGGGGTTCCCCAAGAGGCTTGACAGAGGCAATAATAGATAATACTAATGCTCTATTTATGGTAGTGTGGTCGAGCAGTTAGGTTTATCAGAGGGTAGTGTTATGCATTTGTTGTACACATGCAAGCAATAAATGAAAACGCACACTCAATGACTTAACTCCAAGCCAATAGGTTTTTATATAGAAAAATATTAATTTGTTCATTTATTTCTAGAACCATAAGCTTCATTTATCAGGTAAGTACATCAAATGAAAGGTACTTTACACAGTAATACTTACAACTTTGAATGGAATCCACAAGATACACAGTTTTCTTTAAAATGGCAAAAAGCTATTTTAAAAGTGGACACTGCAATTTTCAACAGTTCCTGGGGGAGGAAAGTAAATTACAGTTTTTGAGGTAAGTAACAAACTTACGGTTTCAAACTCCTGGACATAGATAGCCCACTGTTGGGGGTTCAAGATAACCCCAAACACCTACCACCAGCAACACAGGGCCAGTTAGGTGCAGGGGTCAAACGGGAGCCAAAATAACGTGGGCCTCTATGGAGACAGGAGGTACTCTGGTTCCGGTCTGCTTGCAGGTAAGCACCTGCCTTGTCGGCGGGCAGACAAGGGGGGTTGGATGAGTACTGGAGGGGCCCCAAATAGGCACAAAAACCCCACACTCAGCGGCATGGGGGCGGCCAGGTGCAGGGTGCAAACAGGGCGTTGGGTTCTCAATAGAACTCTATGGAGGGTCCCGGGGGTCACGTAGGCGCTGCAGGCAGGGCACAGGGGGCCCTCTGGGGCAAGCCACCGACTGGGCAAGGGTGCAGGCCGCCTGCTGGTGGTTGCTGCACCGCTGGTCTGTTTCTCTCGGGCCTGGGGGCTGTGGGTGCAGTGCTTCTCCGGGCGGCAGATATCTTCATCCTGGGCAGTCCAGGCAGGGGGTCCTTGGGATTCCCTCTGCAGGTGTTGTCGTCGGGGTGCAGAGAGGTCAGCCGAGGGTGAACATGTCGCCTAGGGATCATCTCTGGATAGTTGGTTCCTCTGGACACGGGCCGGGGGCGTTTGGTGTAGAGTAGTTGGACTCGGGCTTCTGGAGTGATGTGAGAGTCCCTTTAAAGTTGTTTTTTGGTCTTCTTTTTGGGCAGGTCCGCTGTCCACAGGAGTTTCATGGTCCTCGGTGAGGCAGGAAGTCCCTTGGAGGCTTTTCAGGGGTTGCTGGTCCTACAGAACGCGTTGCTGCTTTTCTTACAGCTTTTGGAAGCAGGAGACGGGCCGGTAGGGCTGGGGCCGAGTCAGTTGGTGTCTCCTCTTTGCTGCAGGGTTTTCAGCTCAGCAGTCCTTCTATTTTTTTTTTTTTTTTTTTTTCTTGAGGTAATCAGGAATCTATAGAGCTGGGTTCAGGGTCGCCCCTAAATACTAAGTTCTAAATACTAAATTCAGCCAATGGCTACTGTCCCTGAGGGTGGCTACACCCTCCTCGTGTCCACTCCCTCGGAGAACATCCCTGTCCCTATTGGTCCTGATCCTCCAAAGCAAGATGGATTTCTCAATGAGGGGGGTCACTTCAGCTGTCGTCACCTTACAGGTGGTCCTGGCTGAGGGGGTGACTCCTCCTTGTTTTTCTTATTATCCCTCTGGACTTGCTGCCAAAAGTGGGGGCTCGTCCTGGTGGCAGGCATCTCCACTAGCTGGTGTGCTGTGGGGCACTGTAACACCAGGCTTGAGCCTTTGACGCTCACCGCCAGGTGTTACAGTTCCTGCGGGGGTGGGGGGGTGAAGCACCTCCACCCAGGACAGGCTTTGTTTCTGACCACAGAGTGCACAAAGGCACTCTCCCCATGTGGTCAGAAACTTGTCTGGAAGTGGCAGGCTGGTGCATACTGGTGAGCCTTGCACTAGCAGTTGGGTTAACATACAGGGGGCATCTCTAATATGCCCTCTGTGTGCATTTTCCAATAAATCACACACTGGCATCAGTGTGGGTTTATTGTACTGAGAAGTCTGATACCAAACCTCCCAGTATTCAGTGTAGCCTTTATGGTGCTGTGGAGTTCTTACTGACCAACTCCCAGACCATATACTCAGTATGGCTACCCTGCACTTACAATGTCTAAGAATTGATTTAGACTCTGTAGGGGCATAGCTACATGAGCACTATGCCCTCACCTATGGTATAGTGCACCCTGCCTTAGGGGTGTAAGGTCTGCTAGAGGGTTGACTTACTTATGCCACAGGCAGTGGTTTTGTGGGCATGGCACTCTGAGGGGAGTGCCATGTCGACTTTGTCTTTTCTCCCCACTAGTACTTTCAAGCTGCCAAGCAGCAACGTCGATGCATCAGTTCTGTCCACTTTGCTGACGAAAGCAGTGAATCGTCGGTGTCGAACCAGAGGATGAAGGCAATGCATCGGTTCTGGGCCATGCAGCGAGACTGATGTGTGTCACAGTTGGCAATACTGTGCTAAAATTCTCACAGCAGTGGTGCGTTGTCGACAGTGATGCAGTGTCCTCAATCCTCCCACCACCGGTGATGAAGTAGTGAAGCCACGGTGATTGTGATATGTCGGTTCTGATTAGCGCAACAAGCTTGATGCATGTTTTTTTGCAGGAGCTGCCAGAAAAACCCAATTCCAAGGGCCCAGGACTGGGTTGGCATAACTTGGCAGGGAAGACTCACAGTTGGCAGAGTCGCCAGGCTATAGCAGGATTGTTTGAAGATTTCAGTCTCCCTGAGACTTCAGAAAACAGGAGGCAAGCCCTTGGAGTCACTCTGGGTTTACTATTGCAGGTCCAGTCTTTCTCACGCAGGCAGGGGTACAGCAGGCAGCAGGTCAGCTCAGCAAGACAACACTCCAGGAAGGCAGGGATCCAGCAGAGTAGCAGTACTTTAAGCTGCACAGCAGTCCTTCTTCCTGGCAGAGTCCAGAAGTCTACTGTTTTGGTGGGTTAAGAGACTCATTACTTACACCCATTTATGCCTTTTTGAAGTAGGTGTGACTTCAAAGAAGGGTCTTTGACGTGCACAGAGGTAATTTCTTCCTAACTCTTGCTGCAGACTATCAGTAGGGGGTAATTAGCTGTTTTGTGTGGGCACAGGCACCGCCTGTTCAAGTTGGTCGGCCGTCCCCTCCTTTCCTTCCCAAGGAGAGCCATCAGAATGCAGATTAGTGATCAGACATACCTAACCTTCCTGTGTTTGTAGCTGTCTAGAGGGAATGCACAAAGTAAAGCTGTCACCCATCACAGAGAAGTATTAGAGGCAGGCTGCTGGCACACAGAGCTGTAAGAGCAGAGAAATGTCTATTTGTTTTAATAGTGGCATTTCTAAAATAGAAATGTTAAATCCAATCTTACCAGTAAAGAGGATTTCTTTCATATCATTCCAATGATATGAAACATTACATAGCTACTCTTTCTCAATCAGGAATTACAGTTTAAAAATGTAATCAGGAATTCTCAATGTCTGCCTATGAGAGGGGTAGGCCTCACAGTAAAGAAAAAATAAATTTGGGAGTTTTTCACTACTAGGGCACGTCAAACTTAAAAAGTACATGCCCTACCTTTTGCCTACACGGCACTCTGCCCTATGGGCTACACAAAGTAGGGAGAAACATTCTCTGTACCAGTCCAAGCAAAATTATAAATACAAGGATGGGGGTACTATTAACTCTCCATGGAATTGATTTCAGAGTTACCTAACATCCTATAAAATTCTTGTACAAAGTTTCAAAAAGTGGGTTCAGTTCAGTTGTTCTTTATTTCTTGATTGAATGTTTACAGGAACTAGTACACGTCTCAATTTGTATATGTGTTCTTAAAACCTTTTTCAGTGAACCTTCCATTGCTTGTAAGAGATATAACTGACATCTTGAGTAAATTTGAAGAAGTCAATCAATCAACACAAGCTTTATTCGGTCATAAGTAACCATCAAAGCATAAAACCGCAGCAATCCAAAAATTACATATATAATAAATAAATGAATAAGGAAGATTAAAAACATCAGCCACTAATAAGATTTTAAAAGACTGGTGCGTGTGTGCCATGCGGCCACAAGGAACTTGCTAACCGCACACATTAAGACAAGTGAAGTATCGCTCCTCAGTACCCTGAGGGTGACATTGCATTGTCTTATGCCCATATTCCGGCAAGCTGGATGTATCCATTTACGCCGGGGAAGGACATACGCTGGACAGAAAAACATAAAATGTGCAACAGATTCGGAAACATGATTACAGCCAGGACATAGTTCAGATATCGGTAGTGGTCTCCTACTACTGATTAAGGACATTAACGGTAAACACCCGAATCTAAAACGAGCATACAGACTCTTGCCCAAAAGGTCAGGCATAAAATCTAAATAAGATTCAAACTGAGGATAACTTTTAAAATCAAGGAATTGAGTGGTCAGTCGTCCATGTTATGTACATAGACAATAATTATTTCTAACATAAGACCAATAAACAGATTTCAGAAATTGTTTCTGGGCTTTTCCCAAGTTCTGGGGATTCTTCCAACAGTTCCCAAGTCCCAGGGTACAAAACCATTTAGACACATACCTGAGCCAGGGGATAGAGACTGCATTTGGTCTATTTAGAATGTCTAGAAGGGAGTCCCTATAGACAGCAAGCTCTGGTGTAGTCCAAATCCATATCCAGAAAAGTAGGGGTCCCAGGGCTATCACATCAGAGATGCGATTAAGCCGGAGACCCAAAAAGACCGGAGTCAAGGGTGTACTACGTTGTCATGCAAGTAGAGCTCTGGCAAAATTATTTTCGCCCACAGACAATTTGTTGGTATTAGAAGAGCCCTACACCTCAGCACCATAGGCCGCAGCACTCTGCGCTTTTGCCAAATAAATCTTAATAGCCGGGGAAACCGCTTTCGTGACAGTGCTGTTATAGAAGCGCAGAATGGCGCCTGACCTGTGCTGAAGAACTGAAACACTTTTTTTCTGATCTGGTCCTCCCAGTGCGTGTTATTTGTGATTCTTACTCCCAAATAATCTGTTGAGCAAACCTTGCTTAAGGGAGCCCCATCTAAAGTAATAGTACATCTCCTAACTGGTCCTGAACTGAGTACCATCAGTTTGGTTTTACTGGCATTAAGCTCCAGGCAATGGTCTGCACAAAAAGTATTAAACCTATCAACAAGGATCTGAAGACCCGTAGGACTTTTAAAAATGAGAAGGAAATCCTCTGCGAAGAGTAATCTGGGAATTTGTTGCGCATTAAGGGAGGGAGCGTCATTTTGAAGAGGACACAACATGCACCACCTCATTAATAAATAAAGTAAAAAGAGTTGGTGCATCCTTGGCGACCCCCCCCCCCCCCCCCCCCCCCTGCTGGATGGCAATATTATCAGTTAACTCTCCCAGGCTACCCCATCTCACTTGGGCATATGTATTCTGATGCAACCGTTGTAGCAGATAGATTATATTAACAGGGGTACCTATTCTGTGCAGAACATCCCATAACTTTTCTGTGGGCACCATGTCAAAGGCAGATCGAAGGTCCACAAAGACAACATATAAATTTTGGTTCGCCAGGAAAACCTATTTCCAGTATAAGAGGGTCAGCCTAAAAACCTGCTCCACTGTGCTAATTTTCGGGCGAAAGCCCGTCTGAAGTGGAGATAGCACCTGGTGTTCTTGTGCCCAGTCCAAAAGCCTATACAAAAGCTGCTTAGCAACTATTTTCTGAAGATTATCAATAAGGCTGATTGGTCTATAATTAGCAGGGGAACTCACCTCACCCTTTTTGTAAATGGGGATTATTTTGACTCCTTTCCAAGTTCTTGGAATTGGGACTCCTGTGGCTATGGCATTTGATATCATATTTATATACCAGGACCTGATTACTGGTTCATATTTAAATAGATCCCCTGGTACCTTATCAGGGCCTGGTGCATTGGCAGATTTTAAAGAATTAATAGCAGCTGTAGTTTCCGCCAATGAAAAAACAATACAGTCTTCATGACTAGAAATATCCATACTTTGATCAACGGTCTTATGACACATTCTAGCCAGCTGCAAAGGGAGGGGTTCCTGCATCACAGGAATACTAGGTGGCGCAAAAAGTTGGGAAAAGTACTCCACCCAGCTTTCAGGTTGGATATACGTAAGAATTGTATTGCCCCCTCTGTCTATTGGACAATAACTTCCAAAATGTCCCATTGGCATTATGTTTAGTTGCATAAAGCAATTTCTGCTAAGTTATGTCTTCCCAACTTTTCTTTCTCTGAATTAAGATATTATTATAGGCGAGTCTAGCTATTCTAATCGCCCCTTGTGAGCGGGTCATAATGGCTGATTTTAGAGCTAATTGGGCATTAGAACAATCCTTGTTAAACCACTTCCTGGCTTTAAAATTATCAGAGGATTGCTTAGTAATAGTCTTCCTGTAAAAGATATCCTGTAAATTCCTTACCATTCCTTCATGAATGCTAAGGATTGGAATGTCACTAACCTCGTGCCCCTCATAGCCGGCCATAACATCTAAAAATAATTGGTAGATTTTCCTAATCAAATAAGGGTTAGACCTTACTTTTGGCCAACTAACACGAGTATGACTATTGTTCAGGAGGGGCCCTGGAGCCACAGTAATATGGATATTCTGCGATCTTCTAAATACGTTACTGTGTAAGGTAAGAAGCAGGGGATTATGGTCACTCTTGTGACGAAGGTCCATCTTCATGTCTATTGACAATAACCAAAGCCTAACATCCACTAAAAAATAGTCCATAGCACTGGAAAACAACCCTCGCTTAAAATTAGGTGCACTATTCGAATCGGAACAAGTGTGTCCGTTGCATGCTCTTTAATCCATATTTAAAACAGAGGGAAGTCAACTGTAAGGCAGCACATGAGCCAGTACATTGAATATTTTTTGTCAATTGAGGAAAACCCCAAAGTTCATCCTTTTCGACCGTCAAGTCACTACTTAAAGAGGTTCAAAAGTGCAGTTCATGTCCCCTGCAACCACTACTTTGTTGAGGGATGCAAAGTATCCATATATTCGGACAACTGAACCAGTGTCTCGGTTTCTAGTCTTCGAGAGATCGTCCTGCCATATACATTAATTATAGTTCTTAAAATCAGGGTCAAATATAAGCTAGACACCCAATAAATCGGGATTCTATGTTTAGGGCGACATGATCACACTAAGTTCTTACATAACAGTATCATAAGTTTCCCCCACCCCCTTAGCATGGCCAAAGCCCCCCGATGCTGGCTGGGCCGCGGAAAAATGTCAGAAACCCATCCAGGTAAATCGGGTCTTCAGCCCAAGTTTCCTGGAATAGGCAAATGTCCTGCTTGTTAATATAATTAACCCACTCAGGATCTCCCAACTTCTTGCCTAGCCCAGCCAGATTCCAAGACATGATGGAGACTTCAAACTAGTTGTCAAAACACTAGGGCTAGAGCACAGAGCTTCCCCAGAATTTACAAACCCCTCTCCAGAACTAGTCTCGGAAAAAAACAATGGGGAATCTTAAGGGGGGAGCAATAGGCAGCAGTCTGCTTCTGGTGGTGAGTGAAGATGGTTGACTAACAGGACCACCAAAGTACACCTTTGACCAGGGTCGCATTCCCCACCCACTGGGCCATCATATAAAATTGGAAATCTACCAGAGGGCGGGTGGAGTTTGAGTCTAATACCAACCCCTCTGGGATTCCTGAGATAACAGGTACGTAGTTCAAAATCAAAGAGTTTATCCACTAGCAACCTATCTACAAGACTAATGGAGATAAAATTCGAGGTTTGAAGCTAACTGACTGTGTCTGCCCATCTCAAGAATATCTGCATGAATAACAGAGAGGCAGTTTTGCTGAGCTCGTAGCCCAAAATGACCTTATTTATGAGGAGAGTCCTAGGTTTCCCAGGAGCCAGTAGGTAGCTTTGGTACCCCAACCATATAAATATGACCTCCTTTACTCCACGAGCCTCGACCCTCATTCTTAACAGGTCGGCTCGTTCCAACCCGAAATAAAATATTACCAGATGGTTTGAAAAAATCAGTAGAGGCAATAGTTGATCCAGCATGCACCTGGGTACTAATAGTCCCCCGAGAGCCCTTAGCAAGATCAACAGACTGAGCTTTATGCGACCCCTCCAGCCTGCATGTGTTCCTGTCCTTGAGGCCAGAATTGTACTTCTGGCTGGCAATTGCTGAAACAACCGAGAGAGCCTCTGCATGGGCTACGGACAAGCTACCAGATGGGACAGTAAATGGTTTGGGGGAAATGGTTTGAGGGAAAGTTAACTTGTAAACACACAACACATTTTCGCATGACCAATTCTACATATGCATTCACTGTGAGTGACAGAATTGTGTTCCTTTACAAGGAGCATGTCGGCACTCAAAGTAGTATTGTTCAGTGCCAGGAGCTTCTGTGGCAATGCTTACTTTTTGAGACCAAAAATATTTTTGCTAAAGTGTTTTTTTAACAATGGTGAAGGCCTGGTAGTTCCCACAAAAAAAGTTTTACAAAAACCATGTCAAAACAAGGGACGCATTGACAAAGCTAAAAGGCTGACCACCGATGTCAGACCTATTGGCTTTGGCAATACCTGTGTATTTCTGTTCCCCATAATTTTGCTGAAAATTGTTACACTTTTTTTTTTTTTTTTTTTTTCCCTTCTCCCCCCTCTCGCCCCCCCATTATTTTTGGGATGTATTAACATACATAAACACATTTTGCTAAATGATGCTTAAAAGAAAGGGGACCTAAACTTTCACAGTAATTTAGCAGAAATTTTTTTCTGCTAGTTAATTGTTTTGTTCACCCAAAAAACAAAAACCCTAAAAAACATTTTAGTTTGAAAACCAAGAATCCTCAATCTTGCTTTTCAAACTTCTGCAAATATATTTTTTTTAGGCCAATCAAGGTCGGAGACTATTTTAACTATAGGTGAGAAGAATATTTTGAAAGAGGCTGACGAGAATCATACTTGATAGAAAATTTACGAGCACCATCATTTTTAAGGTCTCCAGTCTACCCCACCTTAAAATGTTTAGGAAACAATAGTGCAAATACATTTTTAATTTTATGAATTTTCAATTGTTGTTTATAACCGGCTCAGACAGATCACCAGAGGACCAAATACCTAGGTCAGCATTTTCCAACCTGTTGTCTGTGGACCCTCAGGGGTCCGCAACACATTCCCAGGGGGTCTGCAGGCCTTGACCGGCAGGAAGGCACTTAACAGATGCATGTGTTTCTGTAGAGGCCCCAGCTGGATAATTCATTTGTGCAGCTGCTTTAAAGTTCCCTGTAAGCTTTTGAACAAAAAAAAGTGTCAAGATAACTCTGGCGATTAATGTACCTGCTGGAGGGATGGCAGTTTTGACTCATCGGAGGTAGCACAGATGGTTAATATGCCTGTTGCAAAGAACGTGTATCATGGAAAATACAATATTTTATTTGCATAGCACAGTGGGTTACCGCTTTTGTCACAGAGATTCTTTCGTTACTGTGCAGTTTACAAGTGACATTCATAATCTAGCACAGTGAATTATGAACTGCCAACAAACAACTACATGGAACAAATTAGAAAGTTATGCCCCCCCCCCTCCTATCTCCCCCCCCCCCCCCCCCCCTGCTAAAAAAGGGTTTGCTTGCATAGGGATACACTATTTTTAAAGTCAACACTAGCCACTGTGTTATGTCCTGAATCCTGAGTTTGTTTTTCTCCAGACCAAGCACTCTTAGAAAATGCCTACCGGTATGGATGACCTGTGAATCCTACACCCTGTAGTCCCCTGTAAAGTGTTCCGAAACCCTACACTGGTATGAGAGGTGCTGTAAATCAAATGAAATACATGTGACAGAGAGGCTATGGAGAGATTGGAGGCCCTGATGGTTTCACTTCCTTTCACCTACCACATATTATATGAAAATGCTTTCTCAGATCTTATGTACCTAAAAAATAAAAACAAAAATCGCTTGGGAATTGTAGAATCTGACTTGAGGATTCAGCTTTCCTAAATAAAACCAAACATTGAAAATTTAGTTGCCGAGATGCAGCACCAACCTTCCCATTAAAGATTTTCAATTTTTGCACATTTTTTTCAATATAAATTAATTCTATCTTTACTAATTTGAATGTTTGGTGTGTACTTGTGTATTTTTGTGAATCACTGTTTTAATGTTTTAAATTTCAATCGTTCAAATTGCTTGGGGGTCCTCAGGAGTCAAAAGGTTGGTAACCATTGACATAAGTATTTAATAAATTTTGATTGCCATTGGAGGCCAGAGGACCAGATGCATGATGGGTGACAGTGGATGGTGAAGGGTAACAGTTCACTCCTATAGTTAACATTGAATATTTGAATTATTACACAACTTCAGAATCTATTGAACTTACTGAACCCATAGGTAATATTCTGGTCCCTGCTCAGTCTTGGACTGAGCCGCCTAAACCTGCTACAAAAGAGGGTGGTGGGGAAACAGCTGCACAATTAGATCTACTAAGAGGGGAAGAGTGTTAGTCTGTGTGAGTGTATGGGTAAGTTGGCCAAAGAGCTAAATGAGAAATTGATTGAACTATCTGTGATGGTAGCAAGTATTAGCAATAATCTAGACCGAAAAAAAAGTAAACCCCTAGTAACAAATAGTAAAAGAGATGCCCCCGCCACCAAGCCCAGCTGTGTGTCTAGGTAAAATAGCTGATCTGGTTGAAGGAGATAAACCTGGATGGAAACTGGCTACACTAACAAGGTATGCTGCCTGGTTGCCCATCTCCTACACATCCTGGAAGAAGCCCACTATGGGGAAAGACAAACCTCAAACGGGAGCTCAACAAACCAGAATGGATCAATTTATGGCCGTAGGTGCTGGAGGAGGACTGCAGCAGCCACAACAAGTACCTCAGGATACAGCCTGGGATGTGCCTGGCCCCTCCAGCGCCCAACTACTTGCCACCATAGAGGTCTCAAGTGCAGCTGTCGAGGCCAAGATCAAGGCGGTCTCCTTAGATATAGGCCTCTTGCGTGCCGATCTCTGAGGGGTGGCGGAATGCACCTTATCTACATAGCAGGAGGTCTCCAGACTGCAGGGCGAAGTGGCCTCCTTGAGAGCAGAACTGGCATCTTTGTCTACCAAAACCCATACGTTAGAAGTCAAGGTGGAAGATGCGGAGGGCTGCTCGCGTCGGTGTAATCTTTGACTTACCCGAAGGCGCGGAGGGCCAGGGGCCGGAAGACTTCCTTGAAGGTTGGATAACCACGGTGATTCCTGGGGCTCAGCTATCTGCCTGTTTTTGTGGTTGAATGTGCACATTGTGTGCTCGTACCCAAACCGCCACTGGAGACACCTATTTTTCACCATTATAGTGAAAGTCCTAAACTACAGAAACAGGGACACTATCCTTTGTGCAATCCGTCAAGAGGGGGGGACCCTAAATTTGAGAATAGTCATCTGCATTTGTCCTGACTACACTAGACAGATGCAGCAGTTGCATCAATCTCTCGTAGAAGTTAAGCAGTAACTGCAAACCATGTGCATGCACTACATGCTCCTCTATCCCACTAAAGTGAAAGTGCTACACGAGGACTGCTCGCACTTCTTCACCAGCTCTGAGGCGGTCTGGGACTGGTTGGAGATACATGGTGATGCCAGGATCCCCGCACTGACCACCCAGGGGGTCATGGGAGACCAGTAGTGAACTGCCTGTTGGGATAACCGGAAAGGGACCCGTGAGTTCCCATGAGCTGGACTCCTTTGTTTTCCATCACCCCCACCCTGGGTGGTGTGGGCTGGATTGGTTTGTGAGCAGGGTGTGATGGAGGAGAACGGTGTCTATGTCTCATCTATTTGAGCCAGGACGGAGGGATGGCCTCCCCCACAGAAGGATTACAGTGGGTCTGTGGGACTCCACGGGGACATTTGGGGCCATCTGGGCGTATATCCTAAATCTTCCTTTCTCTTAGTTTTTCTGAGCAGTAAAGTGGAGTGTGAGTGTGAGTTTTTGTGGATTAGAGTGCAGTGTTCGATGTGAGTGAGCTAAGTTTTGTGCTTGTACAACCGTGAAATAGGGGGACTGGGCTGGCTGGATTGACTGGTAGCCAGACCCTGCTTCCTCATTATATTAATCTGATTGAGGATATGTGTGAATGCTGTTTGGTAGCTCAGCTCACAACTAGGCACTTTGAGATTAGGTGGGGGGAGTTACAAGGGTAATGCACTGGTTGTTTAATGGTGTCTACCCGGTGGGTGGGATGGGATGGGATGTTTTGTTTTCATATTGGTTGATTTCTTCTTGTTGCACTAGACGTGGTTGATGAGGAGTGGTGGGGGGTTTCCAGGGTTAGGACATGTTCAGTCTTCAATAAGGCATGAAGGCTATAATCTACAGGATTATGACGTCGAATGTACGGGGCCTGAATTCCTACACCAAGGGATACAGGGTCAGGCCTCGAAAAATGATAAAAATGTTACTAGACCTGCAGGTCGAGTAGCTTCAATAATCTACTCGACCTAACTGTAATGTACTTGACCCAGAAACTGGTCTCAAAATGTGTGATCCTAGGCAAATATTGTTTTTTACAGTCCCCTTTTTCTTCATTTTCACATGAGTGCACCTTCAAATATGTGAGTTTGGCATTTCTGCTGTGTGTGGGGGTAAAAAAAAAATCCTCTTTCATTAAATACACTAAACGTCTGCTCCATGTATGATAAATCTGTAGTCCACGTATAGGGTACACATGATTCATGCATGAGTTGCCTCTTAGTTTACTAATAGCTTTGCCATCAGGGCAGGAGTGTTTTTCAGTTTATGTATAAACACTCACTTTAAATAAATATATTACTAAAGCATGATGTGGTAGTGCACTGTCATTTACAGACCGCAAATTGCCAAGAAATGTCCAAAAACCATGACACTATCTTTCAGCTTTACTGATAAAACTATATAGTGTATTAACAATAATCTGTGACAATTGGATTTTAGAAAACATTTATCATTTGCACATCACCAAGTAAAGTGTGTTCTTCATTGCTCATTCAGTTTCTGACTGAACAGAATACCTCTTCTTTGTCCACTCGCCAGAAGGGTCCAGTGGAATCTAAAAATAGCTTGACCTCGTAAAATAAAACTCGCCTTAGCGAGTGGTCGAGTAAATTTCTCAAGCCCTAAGGGTACACACATCTTAGAAGACAGGGTATATATACGTATTGCACTTTTGCAGAAAACACATTTCATAGATAGCAAGGCATAGAAAGTACAGCAGAATTGGAAGGGACAGTTCTACTCTGCCACTTATTCTAATTACCTTTGGGGTGTGTTGGTCTGAGTCAACCCCAGGGGTCCTGTTCAAGATGCAAAGCTTCCAGGCAATTGTTGAGGGACGCTTCCTTCTACTCAGTGGTACCTTAGACGCCCAGGAGGTCTGTTTTGTAACTGTGTGTGCCCCCAATACAGATGACCGACTCTTTTATCTGGCACTGGATTATGAGCTGCCCCCATATCTGGGGGTCCCCTATTATTTGGTCTGGGGATTTTAATTGTATATTAGATGGTACACTGGACTGCCACCCATCCAGGCCGAACTCTAAGCCTGGGATGGTGATGGCGCTTCGTGCAGTGATGAATCGGTTGGATTGCTTAGAAATCTGGTGCACTATCCACTCCGAGGTAAAGGAGTATACCTGCCATGTCCCCACCCACAATACGCACGGCTGCTTAGATAGATTGCTAGTTACGACCAATGTAACTACCCATGTGGTGCACACGCAGCTACTTGTGCCCCCCTCCCCCGATCATTTGTCAGTGCGCCTTGGCTGGGAAGTGGGTAGCTGGCATTCTTTGGTGCCTTTATGGAGGCGACAGATGGAGGTGCTTGCGGATTCTGTGTTTTGTGGGGAGATTCGAGAGGTGGTCTTGGACCACAGCGACTACCAGAGGGGTGGAGTGGGATACTCTGAAATTGGTGACCAGAGGGCAGATCGATGGTCTGACACTGTTTGGGGCCGAAACTCCTTGAACA
This sequence comes from Pleurodeles waltl, assembly GCF_031143425.1. Lineage (NCBI taxonomy): Eukaryota > Metazoa > Chordata > Amphibia > Caudata > Salamandridae > Pleurodeles > Pleurodeles waltl. Next base: position 664,362,033 of record NC_090448.1, read on the forward strand.
GGAGAAATGTCTGGTGGACTTTAGAGGGAGGCTCCCAGGATAGGGACTCCAAACGCTCCGCTGCTGGAGGCTGACAGGGACGTGGGATAGATTGGACAGACTGCTTCGTCGTGACGACCGACAGACATTACACTGGAAGGGTGAGAAATCGGGCTTCCCCCTGGCATGGTGCCTTTTAAGGGAATAACACCCACCCGCCAGGAGATTCAATCCCCAAGATGCCTGGATGGCTCCATTGCGGGGACTCTGGTTGAGATCAACTCTACTCTACAAGATCATCTTAGGTCAGTCTGTGATGCAGAGGGTATACACTGGTTGGAGAGGGCAGGTGCCCTCCTATCCCAGATAACACTCCCACGGTGGAAAGTCTGGAAGGCTATATCTCAGTAGAAGAGCTGGGAGAGGCAGTACAGGGGATGGCCAGGTACAAGGTACCTGGCACTGCCAGTGGAATGCTAGCAGACATACTCGGGGTGCTTCTCCGCCACCTCTGGGAGGTTTTCCTGGAGGCATGGGAGTGTGGAGTGCTCCCATGGTCTGTGTGCGAAGCACAGATAGTTATGCTTCCAAAACCTGGCAGAAACCCCACAGACCTTAGCTCATACCGCCCATTGTCGATGTTGGGTGCAGATGTGAAAAATCTTGCGAAAGTACTTGTGACGAGATTGCACGTAGTGGTCACCCATCTGGTACATACTGGCCAATGTGGCTTTATGCCAGGCAGGGTACCACATATGAACCTGCAGCGCTTCTCTCACATACTTCATTCGGTTGCTGATAGCTGGTTGGAACCAGTTATAGTTGCCTTCGATATTAATCAGCCAATCAATACACTGGATTTGGAGTACGTGTGGGAGGTCATGCAGACACTGAATGGGTCTTGGCCCAATGTTTTTGTCCTGGGTGAAGCTACTGTACGCAACCCCGGTAGCCAGGGCGCGGACGGGACCGCTAGTTTTGGAGCTACTGTATGCAACCCCGGTAACAAGGATGCAGACGAGACCGCTAGTTTTGGAGCAGTTTCCTATCACTAGGGCACCAGACAAAGGGTACCCCTTGTTACCGCTCCTTTTCGCCCTGGTGATAGAGCCATTTGCTGTCTACCTCCGCATCGCTATGCTTGGGTGAGGATCATGGTCCGGGGTAGCACACACTTGGTGTCCTTATACGCTGACAACACACTGATGTGTATCGCATACCCTGAAAGATCGGCCGGCTGTGGCAGATTGTCAGCGTTCAAGTCTGTCTCCCTGCTTTGGGTCAGTAAGCCGAAAACTGTGCTATTCCCCCTGGCAGCACTGGTGAGGAAACCCAAGGAGGAACTCCCCAGGATGGAGCTTCAGTGGAAGGTCAATTGATTTCGGGATCTGGAGGTTCAAGTGGCCACGGACTCGGAGACCCAATATTATCTCAGTATGGTTGTTTGCTTCGTGGCCTGGAGGACTCAGTACGATTTGGGGTATGCTTACCATCCTCTTTAATAGGCAGAGTTGCACTATGCAACATGGTGTTTCTTCCCTGTTGCCTCTATACTTTGCAAAACGCAAAGTATAAGATCCCCTCCCCCTACCACCCACCCCATTCACTTTTACTCAGCTCAACATGTTCCTAGTGTCCCTGGTGTGGGCAGGTAAGAGTAGCAGAGTTAAGTTGTTTATCTTGAAACTGGATATGGATCTAGGGGGCCTAGGCTTGCCGGACATCCAACTGTACTACTTTGCCAGCTTACTTCAGTATGCAGCTTTATGGTTTACTGACAAACCCAACACGGAAAAATCCTCACTGGGCAAATGGGGCAAGAGTAGCACTGCCCCACTACCTCATGATGGGGACAGGGGTACCTGTTGTTTGCCCCTTCATCACTCAACAGGTGGCCACGACATAGCAGGAGGTCGATACGTGTTATGCCAAGCCCCCTATGCTAAGTTGTTGCCACTGCGGTGGCTGAAACCTGTACGTGACATACAGATGGTCCTGGACTTGTCGCAGTGGTATACCGATAGTTGCACTGGGCCATCTATTACACGATGGCATGTTTCTCCTGGTAGCAGAAGCACGGATTGCATTTGGCCTATGTGAGGTACAGATCCTTAAATACACCAAAAAAAAACAGACGTCTGAGAAATTCCCACCTGTACGCAGCTCTTAATGAGGATTGCTGTACTGACACCACTACTGTTAATAACATTCCTGAGGATACCCAAGCAGGATTCAGTACTACCGACCAGGTCTTCTGCTTCATGGTGATGTGCTGGAAGTATGTCGTCCTGAAGAGGGATCATCTGTATGTCGCCTTTCTAGATCTGAGGTTGGCGTTTGACTTGGTTCCAAGGGACAGCTTATGGAGGGTACTGGATGCCTATGGGGTACCTGGTGACCTTCTTTGGATTCTAGAGTCTTTCATAATACATGTGCGCAAAGGTGAGGTGGAACAGGGGTGGTGATTTAAATGATGGGAAGGAATTCTACTAAACAGGGGTAAACTAGGGATGTATATTGCCCTGACACTTTTTTGTCTTGATATAAACTGAGCAGTTAAATGGCTGAGTGTACGCATGGATGCACCCAAGATAGCTGGAGTACCAGTCTTGATCTTAATGTTCGCAGACGACTTTTTACTTATCTCAAGAAGTTCCATAGGCCTTCAGGTGGAATTGGACACCTTTTGCTGCTTTCTGTAAAGAGGTGCCTGTAAACCAATCCAATAAAACAAAATATATGGAAATTAATCCACACAGGCCCTTTAGAGCCACAATGGCGATAGAGGGATTCCCCCGATAGAATTGGTCAAACATTTCAACTAGGGATAAGAATGTCGTGCACTATGACTTTGGGGTACCAAGTGGCGAAGAGCACAATTGCCCTCATCCAGAGAGCACTCACAAACGGCAGGAAGCATAAGGCTATTGCAGATGGTGTAATGTCACCGGTTGTCAAAATCAACAGATCCACAGTGGTGGCGGCTTCCATTTACGGGGCAGAGATATGGGAGTTTGCTGATCCATCTGTCCTTACAGCTTCCGAGAATACATTTATAAGGGTTTTGCTCAATTTACCTATGGGTACACCCTTTGTTCCACTGAAGCTAGATCTAGCAGTAAACCCAAATCATTTGGTGTCTGCTTTTAAACTACTGCTATATTGGGTGCAGATCTGGACAATCCCAGAGCTGGCTCCATTTAGGGACTCTCTAGTAGACTTAATCTCCTATGATAAAAGAATCGGCACCCCATGGCTGAAATAAATGAAGACACAATATGAGCTGTTGAAAATGGGAGCAATTTGGAATTTTCCGGCAGGGCCTGCTAAGGGTGCTACCAAGAAACTGAAAAAAGTATACTGGGAAAACGTTTTGTTATGGACCTGGGCAGGTTATAACGATGGGAGCCTAGCAGGGCAACTCCTGAGCTTTAAATGCTTGCCTAACTTTGAAGACTACATGGATAGAATTTATCTGCCTTCAGCAAAACGTTTGCGTGTGCAGTTTAGATGTGGTACATTACCTTTAAGATCATTCGCATATAATTTGGACAAGTCTGGTTGCTCGCCAGAGCATTCCCCGTTCTGTTTGCTGATAAAAGAAACTGTAGATCACTTTTTAATTTTGCTCTAGCTACTCCCTGTCGAGCAAGAAATGGTTAATTGAAGTTTGCAAGTTGGACGGTGTAAGGCACTACTGGGAGGCTTTACGAATTTTAAAGGGGGCAATAGTCTTCACCGTAGCATTTGTTTTTATTTATTTATTTATTTATTTATTTATTTATTCTTCTTAATAGATCGGGCCACGAAGATTAGATCGGAAGGACTGCCCCTTGTGAGCCTCTAACCCTTTAGGATCACTTAAGGTTTTATCCATAATTTGAATTTCTAGCTTCGCTGCAGTAGAGGGACATGACAGAAGACTGTATAATTTGTTTGGGAACCTTTTAGCTCTGTATGTTCACTCAAGGTTTTACTCGTAATCTGAATGCATTCCTAGCTCATCTGTAGCAGAGGGACATCATAGAAGAATGTATAAAGTGTATGCTTGGAACCTACTAGATTAGTGTGCCTAAGAAAGCACTTGTTTCTATTGGGTTTTAGTTTGTAGATTGATTGCGCTAGTGACACAAATGAGACCCTCTGGCCCGCAAAACCTCCTGATGAGTGGGACAACCTAGACAGCATAACAGACCCTTCTTAGCCCATTTTTAGGTCGAGCGCAAGACCTCTTGTATTCTTCTTATTTGGGCTTCAAGCTATTTCATTTGTTTGTTTCAGTGTCATATAAAAATCCTTACTTGCTGGTGGTAAGCCATGCCTCTTTGTCCCTCCTTTTTTTTTTTCTTTTTCGGAGCAGGGACCAAGTACTGTATAATTATGCTTTTCCTGTTTATTTGTTCTTTTGGGGGGGTGGGGGGGGAAAACCTTTTTTTTCGTTTCTTGCTCATGTTTGGCTCTGTTGCCTCCTTACTCGCAGCCACCTCCCTCCCATCACTGCTGCTGTTCTGCTTGTTCTTTCCTCCTCTTAACTTTCAGAGGCCCCTCCATCACTGCCACCATTCACACAGGCAGTCTGCGCCGGGAAAGGCCCAGGAACGCCACATCTGCTTGGTGTAATAAGGGCTGTTACAGTCCTTTCTGCAGCGTTGCTTGTTCTTTCCTTTTCTTACCTTTCAGAGACCTCTCCATCAGTGCCACACACAATACAGGCGGGCCACGGTCTGCCTCAGGAGAGGCCTGGGAATGCTACATCTGCACAGTGTAATTTAAAGCTGTTACAGAAGTGATACATCAAAGTGATAGCCCTCGCTTGTGGTTTACTGGGCTAATTGTTCACTGTCTGAAGAATCGCTTCTTTCCTCATCCAGGGGTAGGAACCAGACAGAAGGGATGCAGAAATTCACTTGGCTCATGTCAAGCAGCGGGCCAAATTATGCAACAGGGATGAGTTATCCAGTTTCACTGGCACCCCCTTCCTCCTGTCATTGCTGCAGTCTTCTCTGTGCCTCTGTTTGGTAATTAAAACAACTTCCAATGCGACACACTTGTTTCCACTGCAACTAGTCATGTTTGGCGTTGTCCCAGATCATGCTTTAATTTCTTGTCCCACATTTCTCGTACATTGTTATTCAGACCCTGGCCATCAGCTCTCCTCTTGTCTGATTGGCGCAGAGAGATGGGATGAGCATGTCTGTGTATGAAACAAATCTTGGTTTGTGCCAGGGAGCGAACACAGCATCTTTTATATTTCTAAAGGCTGTACGTTCCGCTTTGGCAACAGAGACTCACAACTTCAAAAACTTTAGGAGAAAACATAATTTCGTGCTCCAAAATTATTTCACAGCACCGTTACACAGTCTGTATGTGTATGTTTAGCTTTGGAAACAAAATCTCACAGTGTTTAAACTTTAAGAGAAATCAATTGATCATGCTCTGTAATTATTTCAGAGTACCGTGGATAGACTAGAAAACAGTGACCATTCACAAAGGAGCAAGAAGCACAATTTAGTTTGCATTGTACAGCCTCCATAACAGTGGAGAAAGCTGTGAACTATTAACTATGAATTAAAAAAAAAAACGTTTTTTTTTTTTTATATTCAGAGCAAGATTAAATTTGAATAAAAGTTACAATGCATAACTAATCCCATCACATTTCAAGCTAAGCCGTGATGTATTGTGTTTGCTTTCCTTAGAAGAAACAAACAACTAATTTAGAAAAAAAAACGTAAAAATTAGCGCTTCTGTTGCTTACAGATTTTTGCAACTATTCATATGGTTAAATGTCGCTTGGATAAAAAGGGAAGGCAATATAATGAAATGCAATCACCTGTAGCATTTAATTATATTTGTCTTGCCTTCCATCATTATCTAATAGGTGGTCGAAGTGCATTCAGAAAATTATGGGAACTGTGAAGCCATGTGCAAAGGCATACATGCCAACCTTTTAAAGGAGGTAAGTGGGAGATTTAAAAAAAAAAAAAAAAAAAAAGAGAGCCAGTATAAAGCCATTTTGTCTTAAAAAATCAGATACTACCTGAATGTGGTCTATTGGCATGTATACAAAGTGGGCAGGATGAGTGAGTGTAGAGGCATGGTCTAAAGACGTGGCTAAAAAGACTAGATATTCTGTAAATTGTTTTGATCCATCACCTTCGCGTAACTTCATATAAAATAAGGCACAGTTTAAAGAAAAATGAATGCCACTTAAGTTAATCAGTGGAAAATGCACTGCTACATTAGGAAACATCTATTATTTAATGCACTGCAGAGGTCTGTGTGTAACCAGATAGCTACAGTATTTGATCTTGGATGGTGCAGTGGAGAATAGTGACTTGTGTATGTTTAGTGCCACAAGGTTACAGTCTGAGAGTGTCATTTTTTTAGACTTGTATTACACACAATATGATAGGCTGCTACAAAATGTGCGAAAAGGTTTAAGATTGAAAAACAGCTTCCAAAATATATAATTTAGTCATACCTGGATTGTAAATCATACAGTTTTTATTTTTTTATTTTTATTTTTTTTAACTGTCTTTTAAAAGCACACACTTCACAGCCCAGCTGGTAACTCCCTTGCATTACCGCTCAGAAAAAATACTCAGTACGTTTCAAGTGAATCGATCATTCTATTGTAATTAGTATGGCAGACCTAAATTAGGATGCTAAATGGCAACATTTTCATTTTTTTGCTGCAGATACAGGAAGAAAGTAAATAGAAGTGTTTTAGTTATATGCAGGGCAGCTGGAATTATGTGGCAAGAAAAGTCCAATTAGACATTTACAAGACCAATAGCTCTAACTTTTGCAAATGCGAGACCTATTGCATTGTATTGCAAATGCTTGTTAAGTCGTCTTGGAGGTTTTTGCTGCTAATGGGTATACCAGTAGATTTGGGAGGATGGTTTGTTAATGTGGGATGTTGCTTGTGGTATTATTTGTGATAATTAGTGTTTTAGTATATGCCTTTTATTGTATTTTATTCCATGATGTAGTTTTATGGTCATTTTCATTGAAATAAAATCATCATTATAAGTTGGCAAATCCACCTGATTGGTCCTGACTTCTCAGTGCCCTCTGTTTTTAGGAAGTCACTAACCCTTGTTAAGCAGTTGCCTGAATTTGCCTGGACTTCTGTAGGGGCTCTGCTGCATCTGATTTGAGGGTTATCTAAGAAGGAAAGTGACTCTGGAAGATGCTGTGTACAGGAGGCTGGGAACAGTGCTAGAATGCTGGAGGGGAGCTGAGAAGTTATGAGCTGCTCTACAGGAAGAAGAAAAGCATGTACTGATTGGTGTAGATGAGCGATTACTTGGCCAGGAGGACACTAAACAAATGCCTAGCAGCTTCATGGTTCTGAGAATGTTGTCTCAGTAAAGAGATCTGCCCAGGAGCAATGAGACTCTTGCAGTCTAGCTGACCAAGCTTCACAAAATGGTTGGTTACCTGCAAGAGAGTTTTCAGGACTGTAGGTGTGGTGACCCTTCATCGGACATGCTTTCCGTTTACCATCACCAACGCCATGGAAACTCTCTTCTATCCCAGGAGTGATCTAATGGCTTCCCCTTCTCTCTCTAGGTTTTAGGACAATGTCTGGATGTCCTTGTGATTCTGAAACCGTTTGAGCCTTTGCATGGGCAGAGATATTTTAATTGTGACCTGAGTGTCATTTCACTAAGGCCACTGCATTTGGTGGCCTAGGTTACCAGTAGGTGACCTGTGATGTAGAATTATGGGTGCAGTTTGAGCAGTACTAGTCTGCCATTTAAAATTGACTGTGTCTAGCAGCATCTACCACCCCAGTCCTCATTTCCCTTCTCTGCTAAACAGTTAATTAATTTGGTGGGTTTTGAAAATCCGTCTGTACTTCCTTTTTTTTTTGTTGTTTTTTTTGTTTGTTTGGTCAACCTCCACTGAGCACTGCCCTTTGCATCGAGGTGCACTGAGTAAGTTGAGCAAAGGATTAATGTTAGTTATTTTGTAACATTTTACATCTTTATATTGATTGTGGCTTGTAAACAAAGACATGGTAAGAGGCATGTGGCTGAATGTTTCTGGGCATAGGTGAGTTACCAAACCTTCCTTAGGATAACATTGTCCATTGACATGTCTTGTTGAGTTATACCACCTTTTTGTGTCGTAACTAGAAAGCAGTTTTGGATTCTCTTTTGGCCCCCAAAATGCTAGAAACTTTTAATTTTTCTTTTTTTCTTTTTTTTTCTTTTTAACCTGCAGGCATAGGGACCTCTGTTGTGAAATGCAATATGGCTCTTTAAGCCTAGTTGGGTTAAGGAGGTGCTTAACAAACCTCAATACAGGACAGTATTTATCATGATTATTGTCTGTAAAAAACTGGCTGCCTAGGGCCAAGTTACCCCCCTTCAAAACCTTCAAAGGTATAACGATGTTTAGAATTTTCAAATTTGCAATCAAAGTAACGATCTATAGATTACATAAGTAGATTTGCCCAATGTAGCCTCTTTGAAACATCCAAGAAGGGCAGAGGTTTATGGATTCAAACTTTATCATGCATGAGCAAGCGTCATTCATATGACAACTGCACAATTCTGTGCATCTCAAGTAGTAGCACAGGCACACTTTTAGTGTTGAATTCCAGAGCAAAACAATGAATATTGATACTTTCTCTGTTGGTTAGCTGCAGATAGTTACAGCTCACTTCTTAGTTTATGCTTTGAAACTATTTGAAAATGCAGATGTGCAGTGTCTTATCTAGTGAGCTGGCAGGGTTTGACTTAATGTGTGCTGCTGAGGTATGTTGTGATCTGCATGTTAAGACTTTGAATCCTTGCAAGGATGACTTGTCCTGCCATCCTTCTCAGGTAGGTAAATTGAATGCCATTAAGTTGGACAGTCGTAACACTTGTTTTCTACGGTCCTTAGAAACATTGGAATCTTGATATGAAGTATTATACAAAACGCCTGTTCTTGCATGCTACAGAAGGGGTTGCTGATTCTTGTGTAGCCTCGTCCCCATTACCAGTGGTACACTCCCACATTTTTAGGCTCGAGCCTGCGATAGCGCTAGTGCGTGTGTCTAACTTGCAAGGCACTATTGTTAGCAAAAAGGGCTTGGAGCACGCTCATTGCATTGCGGCCTTTTTTTAAAATTTTATTTTTTACAGCACTGTAATTGTTCGCTACAGGGCAAGGATAATTTCTGTTCCTTTCTGTGGAGCCGGGACCACCCAGTGATTGATTCAGCATAATCAGTGCCCATCTGCTGCTCCCAACATGACTCAGGCACTATATTGTTCTTTTTAACTTCTAGTGCCCTGCAAATAGAAGGCAGCAGACTCGCGAGTGTGGACCCGTGTATGAAGCAGCTAATGACAGTAGAATTGTACTGAACCCGGGGTTCAGGAAAAGTGAATTTTTTTTTTTTTTTTTTTTTTTTGCTGCATGCCAGTATTATTGGCAAGCCATGGAGTTGAATTGGCATTTTCAAGGTCGACAAATATCCTATAGTTAACTTTCTTTCATTTTGCCAAGTCTTCTTTTCTCAGTTTGCAGACTTCTGTTTTTGAGGGGTGTGGAATGTAATAAAATATCTGCTTGTCCATGCAACAGGTTGCTTCTTAAATCTACTTGTCCTTTTAAAAAAAAAAAAAAAAAAAAAAAAAAAATTTACTTGTCCCTTTGCTGCCATGTAGTGCGGCGACAAATTATGGCAGCAATCACATTATGTAAGAGCTCTGATAATAGCCTCTCTGATTACACCAGGGCCAATACTTTAGAAGGGCTTAAATACTAGCAATTTCAAGCCTTACTTTAGCAATTTCCTCACTTTGCCACCTTTTCTCAGGTCTACATACTGGGACTGGAGGAAGCAGTAGTTACAGGGCTGGAATGTCTTTGAGTGTGTCCAAACCTGCTAACATACATGTTTTAAGGAGTTTCACAAGCTCTTCTCTAATGTTTCCCCTCACTGAGAAAGGTTGAAAATTTACTCCTGGCAAGGGCAGAAGTAAAAGTTTTTTTTTTTTTTTTTTTTTTCAAGGTTCGGGGAAAAAAGTGGTTGGAGAGAAAGTGAACTTGTAAACACTCAATAGATTTTAGCATGAGCAAATCTACACATGCTTGTGCTAAAATACAAATAAATGCAGTTTCTCCCTGTACCAGCCTGTGGGGCGAGAGGGGGGTGGGTTTGGGTGTTCATGAAGAAGCGCCTTCATGCTTCCAAAATGCAGGCTGGATTTTTGGTAGTTGAAGGCAAAATAGATTCATCTCGACGCTCTCATTCTTTAAGTTTGTACCTGCGCTGCACATATATATTGTAGCTGAACACATATCCCCCCCCACCCCCCCTCCCGTATTCTGTAGTTGATAAAGCCGTTCCTATCGAACTTGGATTATTTAGATGTGATGTATGCTAGGACACCACTCTTTTGTACAGAAAAATACCACAGGAAGGAAATGAAGGGTTTCCACATCTGCTACCAGCTGTAGGAGCTGTATGGACTTTGAAGTGATACATTTGTCCCGCACAATCAACTCGACGAGGAACCCACAAAATGACCCTCAAGAAAATTAAAAACCTTGCAGAAGAAAAGAGCATTAACACTTGTTTTGAGGAAGATGCTAATAGAGAATTATAATTTATTTTAAAAAGCAAGGCCTGAGCAGTCCCTAAAACCACTAGAATTTCGTACTGGAGAAGTTGTTTGCTTACACAATGGCATATTGCCGGGGTACAGCTAGTAGCATTCAGTTGGCAGAGAGTGCCAGGGAATTAGGAGTACCTATGTAACATAGTATGTAGTAACCGAAAGCGTATAGTGAAAAATGAAATGCTGTGCTAGCTAATGTGATAGATTCTTTTCCGTTGAAAATTGAAAGACGAACAGATGAGCTGCATTTACAAATCAAACAGAAGAATGACCAGATATCGGATGACCTAGAAAAAGATTGATAAATTAATTGAGCGACGCAAATTAAAATATAAAAGCTTACTTGACTATAATTTGGATATGTAATATATAATTCTAAAGAATAGTGTGTCAAAATGAATGGGGCAATAGGAAGTTACATTAAGAGGTTTAGAGTTTAGCTCCGAAGAGACTGTGAAATGTATCTATATATTGCAGCATAGAAAAATAGTTTTGAGTCTACTTAATCAAATGATCAATTCAATTTAAACTATAAAGTACTTAACCCATAATTGACATTCTGTAAACTATTAGGCACTAGGGACGAGTTGTATACAATGATCTGTACAAAAAAGCACGGATATTTGATCTATGAAATCTTGAACAATTACTTGACTTACTAAATTAAGTGTTGACTTGAGTGAGCGCACAGCTCCATCTGGTTAAGGCCATATGTAAGATAGCAGTGACTGGCACAGACCATTGTAGCAGAGAGTGAGGATGTTTTTGGGTATGTGATCGTTTCACCAGGTATTTGAAGCGGCAAGTGGCTTATGCAACCCACCTTTGAACTGCCACAATTATCTGCTATTCGACACCCACTGACCTTTTCTAGTCAATCTTTCTTGATATACAACACCATTCCAGTTCGCCATGGACCGCCTCTTCTCAAACAAAACACACTAGACGGATCCTCAGATGCTGTCATGTGCACCATACGACGTTTGAGACAGATAGCTACTAAAGCTCTGCCAACTCTGCATCACTCACTCGCACCACACCAGCATACATTTTAGAATCCTTAAGCTAAAGTTTACTTAAACATACCACACCTTCATGCACATAACAAGTCATCACAGCTATTTACCTTGCTGGTGATGCTGTCTAGAAAAAACATGCTTAGGCAGGCTTATGGATTGCTGCTAACCTGCTCCATGACAAAAGTTGAAGTCCTTTGGCATACTAATCTATGTGCATAGCAAAATATCTTCTAGCAAGCTCAATCTCTTTTTACTTTCATCCTATGTAACCTAATTCATTACTAAATAAGATTATTTAGCAAATCTGTACTCGCCATGCACTACTGATGGATGCTAATTCCAATACCCTTCGAAAGGCCACCCGGATTGCGAAAGGACCGTTGTTCTATGCTAATGGTAAGAGGCACAATCCAGCTGCTGCTATTAAAAAGAAGCATTGGCAGTGCCAGTAGTTCCAATCTAAATATGTACTCCTGTCTCCCAACATTGGGCGGAGCCAAAGCTACTGGTTTGTTAATGCTTGTTTTTGTTATAATAGTGAGTTCGTGTCTGACAAGGTAGTATTTCTTAAATTGAGCACAATCTTCTCTTTCTGCGTGACTATGATCATTTTATTTCCTTATAATAATATATTATACCACATGTAAGTTTTTTATTTTGCATTGTTCATCGATCTAATCTGTTCTCACTTGCTGTTCTTTTCAATAATTCTGTACTTTTTCTTACAGGCCATTGACCTCAATAAGCCCATTGATAAGCGCATCTACAAAGGCACACAGCCTACCTGTCACGATTTTAACCAGTTCAATGCTTCAACGGAGAGCATCTCATTGTTGGTGGGCTTCTCTGCTGGACAGGTGCAGTATCTGGATCTGGTCAAAAAGGAAACGAGCAAGCTCTTTAATGAAGAGGTGAGTTTGTATGTTCACGCATGCAGCAGGATGAATTTGCTCCTTTTCGAGAACTTCGTACAAGGCTATGCACCAATGTCTGCTACCCCTAGCATATCCTCTCCCCTAAAACTTGTAATTACTTGCATCATTACTGTTTATAAGCCAGTAGAGTACTGATTTTGCTCTATTTTCACCTATTTTGTTCACCAACCTGTCTGCACAAAAAGTCATGCTTATTACCACTGATCTAGCTGATGTGTAAACTAGAACATTGTACCTGCCACCTCTGAAATACAACGTACTGCTGCTATTCAGATTCTCTGGTGTCTGCACCTCTTCTGGAAAAATGACCGCGCATTTAATAATTTACAGAATTGTTTTGTGACTTTGGGTTGGGTAATAGAACAGTTCTGCCATTAGTGAATAAATTGGGTCTAAAAACTGTGCTGTTCTCTTGCATGGCAATGGCAATTCTCCAAATGTTATGAATAGAGAATCAAGATTTCATTAAAGACAAGGAGGCTAACATTATCCCACCCTCCATTTCCCTTGTAAAAACCTTTTTCAAATTGCTCTACCAGAAATTTAACCACCTCTATGATGGGAGCCTGCATGGGATCCAAACTCCTCTAGGCACCAGCAAGCCCAGTTCTCCAAATTCCTTACATCATCATCTTGTTCTGGTGCCCATGACTCGATCAATTCACCAACCCTGCTCAAAAGTCCCTTAAAACATTCAGATCTCCTGACACTTTCTATACAAGAAGGTTCAACACCTTGTCCCAAACTAAAGGCTGTTCTTCTCCTTCTTCATTCCTCAGCAAACCTTTTTGTTGGTGGAATCAAAAAAGGTATTGGCCATGCCAATTCCATCATTGATCGGAGTCACTCTTGAGACACCCAAAACGGTGTTATTAACACGAACTAGGCTTTCTCTGTCCTCACTTTCAAAAGAACTCTCTGAATTATTGCAAATTGAGGAAAGGCATGTTCTCATCCCCTTCCAAAGCTGCTGAAATGTGTCCACTGCAAATGCCCCCAGATCTGGTATCCAGCTGAAATATTTATTTAACTGAAACGTCAGTCTGCTTGCAAAAAGATCCACCTCCAGTGGACCCAATTTTCCTCTATTTTCCTGAAATACCACTGGTCTAGCTTCCAATTGCTGTAATCCTGTATGTTCTTTGAATTTCAATATATCATATTCAGTTTCCCTGTAAATTGCCCTGCCTTCACCTTTATCTTGTGTTCCAGACAAAAATGCCAGAAGTCCTTTGCTAACTCTGTCAAACAACTGGATCTGCTCCATCCTAGTCGATTGATAGAGGCTACCGTTGACACATCGTCTATCTTTGTCAAGAATGTTTAACCTCTCACTCTCCCTGAAGCTTTTCAAAGCGCATAATCCTGCTGCTAACTCCCATTTGTGTTTCTTCCTCTCCTTTCTTGTATATATTCCACCTGTCTCTTGCTCTCTCAACTGTGCCCCTCAGCCTCTCAAGCTGGCATCTGTTTCAACAACAAAATCCAGAACAGAATAAAAAATTACCAGAAACTTTCCATGCTTCCATATTGTTTAACTCCCAATTTAGTTTCACATTGGCTTCCTAATTCAGTGTTACTCTATCCATACCACAGTCATTCCCTCAAAGCATCTCTTTTATCTTCTGTAATGTACGTAAGTGCAGAGGACCTGGGTAAATTGCCTGGGTAGAAGATAACAATACCATCCGAGGGAAATTCCTTAATGACAGCATGTCCTTTCTCAAAACGCCCAATATCTGTTTCCTTATCATTTTCACTTTTCTCTATTGTAGTTGTATCATAATTGCAACAGTATCTATCTAGAACCCTAAAAATTCCATCTTTTGTGAAGGTGATATCAACTTCACTTTATCAAAAACCAAAAAAAGAAAAAAGCACATCCTCCCAACAAGTTTTTCACTAATATCAATTCTTTCCTCAACTCTTCCAAATCTTGGGACATTATGAATATGAAGACAAAGTACACTATCAACCATACATCCAGCCATCTCTCATATATACCATCACTACTCGTCACTTTCGTGAAGCACCATGGAGCGGAAGACAAACCAAAAGGTAGGAGTTGAAACTGATATAACGGTTTCCCCCGTTTGAACTGTAAAAACGTCTGACTTCCCTTCTCCGTAGGAATTGTGTTATATGCATCCTTCAGGTCCAACTTCATTAACCAATCATTTTTCAACATGTCTGTCAAACTATGGATACTCTCTTTTTTTTAAATGTCTGTATACCAAATATCTGTTGAACTCTTTAAGATTTATTACTGATCTTCCTCCTTTGTCTTTTTTCTCTACTAAAAAGAGAGCTTACAAAACTCCTGTCGCTTTCCTCTTTATTAATTATTGCCCCTATTTATGTCGGAATCCACTACATATTTTTGTTGCTCTATTAGTTATTATTTCTCTTTGTTCCTTTACCTATTGTGGTTGCTCTACACACTCTATTTCGAAACCCTGTACAGTGTTTAACACCCATGGATCTTGGGTTGGCTTGTGCCATGTTTCCACACAGTGTTTTAATCAACACCCTACTCTTCCTTGCGTGGAAAAAACAAAAAATAGTATCCATACTCACCTTGTGATCCTGAATAATTATGACCTCATCCACATGTAAATCTTCCTCTTCCTGACCTTCCAGCTCTTCCTCTACCCGGTTAGAAGTTTGAAGAGGCTTGATAACCTCTTCCTGTGTACTGGTTATTATAATCGGACCTATGTACCCCGCGGCCAGTTGAAAGTCCCTTTCTCTTGGCCCTTTCAAAAACACCTCCTAAAAGTGGAAGCCTGTTTTCCTAAACGTTTAGCCAAGCTTCCTCCAAATAATAAACCCTTCGCATTTTCGCTTGGCTCCTTCTCAGCCATACCCACCTAGTTTCCGACTTTTTCTCCTTTCTGCCATTAAACCAGCATTTACATTTCCCAATAAAATAATCACTCTCACTCCATCCCCGGACTAACTCAAGATCCACTGACATGAGCCTCCTCTGCCATGTCAAAAATCCTAGCTAAAGGACCTAGAACATCTAGTACCTTATCCTGGCACTGTTTTATTGATCTTGCCAGACCTGTTTGTGGGTTTATATGTAATCTAAATAAAAAAACTAATAATTTCAGGGTCCACATTCTGGGTGCAACAGACTCCCGTCAATTACAGGTTTGAGCACTCCGCTCTCAGTACCTTTCTCATTTCCTTATCTAATGGAAATAACCCTTCATGATGGGATCAACTCAACTGGCCCCTGGTTGTGGGTGATCGCCCAGTCTCCAAACTATAAAAGTGAAAAGTGTGAGTGTCAAACTGGACAAACCGCTGACCATGACCTTTCAGGGAAAGACCATTGCAGCTTCTTGTTTCAGCCTCCTCAGAGCTCTGAGGCAGACCCTCAAATGCCTTCTTATTGAAGCGCACAGAACAGTGGTTTGAGGTCGCCTCCACTATGGCGAGTCTTTCTACTTACGCAGCCTACTTTCTGTCGTCCAGAAACTGCAAGTCGTTCAGAATGCCACGGCTCGAGTACTATTAGATATACCCAAAACTCGGTCAGGTCCCTCGGCTCTTATTACACTTCACTGGCTGCCAATAATCAAAAGAATACAATTAAAAGCACTTTGCATTGCGCAAAACATAAGGTCGGCCCGGATATTCTCAATCACCTCATCAACCCCTACAATGCCAACAGAGAACTGAGGTCTAACCACTTACTCACTTCACTGCCCCCAGAATCAAGAGAGCCAGGGGAGGAGACTGTTTGCTTATCTTGTCCACTAACCCTGGAACACCCTAGCAACCAGCCTCTGGACAAAAAGCAATTTTCTATGTTTCAGAAAGCAACTCAAAACATCTAATAGCTCACGACTCAAGCATGACAGTTCGCACTGGCAAGCTCGTCCGGGGGAGCCATGCGCTAAATAAAAAAACATAGAACATAATGGTTTCTTTACCATTCCTTTTATAAATTTGCTCATGTGCTCCACTGGCACCAGTCACCACTCTTCAAGTGCTTTTTATTGTATGGTAAAAACATCTCCTCACCTAAAGGATGAGCTCGCGCCCTAACTATTTTCAATTTCAGCACTGAATTCATCATCCTGCTGAATATCAAAAACATACTCCTGTTCCTTATCAGCCGACAAGGAACCCAATTATGTTTCAAACCAGTAATCCTCTTGTGTGCCGCTTGGGATACCTTTTCTTTGTGCGCCGCTTTGGACACCTTCTTGTTGATTGAGTTCAATTCACCCTTTCATTTTTTGACGTTATGGGCCTGATTTAGAACTGGGCAGAGGGGAGTACTCCTACACAAACGTGACGGATACCCCGTCCGCCGTGTTACGATCCCTTCATATCCTATGCATATCATAATATGGCAGATGGGATATCCGTCACGTTTGTGACAGTATCTCGTCAGCCAAGATCTCAATCAGGCCGTATGTCCTCGAAGTGTTTACTCTTTCTTAACTTCTTTCCTCCTTTATCCCCCTCCTTTAATAAGGCATAAAATTAATCCCCTGACTCCATGTCCTTAATTTTTTTTATTTTTTAACGTATTAAGTCTCCTTAACCTGTACCTTCATTCCATGTTGTGTTACTTCTCTAATAAGTTCCTCACTTATCTTAGACCCAGGAATTTCTAAACTACTTCCCTGTTCTGAATCCATATCTATAACTTAACTAGAAAAAAAACTGTAAGATCTAACACTCTAGTACTAATCTATATCAATAAATGTATTAAAAAAATGTACACTAATAAAACACTCAAAACCTTTATAAAACTCAAATACACTCTCTGACCTTGAAACACCTTTTCTCTTCAAAAACAGTCATTTTCTGCTCTATTATGCATTAAAATATGCTGTTAATGAAAATAAACACAATCTATACAAACCAATACAGTTGTTACAAATTACTTTTCTTCTTTAAAAATTATGCTTTCCTGTTAATTTAATGTTTGTGTTTAGCTTCTAATTTATAAAAGTGTCATTTAGACTAAGGAAATATTAAGTGGCTCTAAAAAACACACTTCATACTCCAACTATTCATACTTTGTACTTGCCTTTTCAGGAGCAACATTTACAAGAGGAAGAGTGTTGTATAAGGCGATTGTTTATGGACTATGATTTTCTAGAATTAAGTTTGTTTGTATAGTTTTTTTTTTTTTTTTAAAGATGCTACAGGAATGGTATTAGAAATGGGGTCTCTAGGGGGCAGTCGGATTGCACCCTGCCCAAGTAGGGACCCTCACTCTAGTCAGGATAAGGGAGACACCCACCCGCTCAGAAAACCCCCTTGGTAGCTTGGTACGAGCAGTCAGGCTTATCGCAGAAGCAATGTGTGAAGAATTTTCCCATAACACACAGTAATAAATGAAAACACTACAAACGGACACCACACCAGTTTTAGGTTTTAGAAAAATAACCAATATTTATCTACAAAAAAACAGACCAAATACGATAAAAATCCAACATAAAGTAACAAAAATATGAATCCTGCAAGAGTTACTGAAAAATACAGTTTCTTGAAGTAGATAGCTCCACCTGGGGCTATGACAGCGTCTTGATCAACAAAACCAACAGTTCAGGCCAGCCACGGCGTTGCGAGCCATCTACGGTGTTGGGAAGACCCACAAACAGTACCTTAGATTTGCTGGGCGTTGTGATCCTTGTGGTGAGCTCCGGAGAGCAGCGTCGCTGATGTTGCGGTGTCTGTTCAGGAGTCAGTGCAGGAGTCGTTGGGCCCTTGAGGTGACACATGTTGCGAATCGAACTCCAGGCTGATGAAGTCAGGTGTGCCAGCGTGGATGGCGTCGGGGCTGCGGTGCGAAGCGGGACGATGCGATGCACGGTGCCCACAGGTCACGGTGCAGGCAGCGGCTCGGTGACTCCGTCCAGCGGCGTCTGTGAGACCAGGGCTGCGGTGTGAAGTGGGGCAGTGCGACGTGGGGCAGTGCGACGTGGGTGTCCACAGGTCACGGTGCAGGCAGCGGTGGGGTCGTTGCTGAAGCGCTGTCGTCGGTAGGCCCAAGCCAGTGGTGCGGATGGGACGGCGCATTGTGACCCTAACGAGCGGTGACCACGGTGCAGGCAGGATGCCTGGTGACAATACAGGAGTCTATGGTGCTGCCGTCTGTGGACCGGGGCTGCGGGACGGGGCTGTGCTTTGTGTACCTCACGAGCGGTGTCCACAGGCCACGGTTCAGGTAGCGGCGCTGGTGTCAGCAGGAGCGGCGTCGTTTGGGATCCCCAGGCTCTAGTGTGAGCAGGTGATGTCGGAGTGCAGGGCCCACAGGTCGCGGTGCGAGCAGCGGCTCGGTCAAGTCGTCCGATGACGGCGTCGGGGAGTCCAGGGTCGCGGGCATTGCGACTCCGTGTGGCATCGGCAGGTCGCGGTGCAGGCCAGCAGCGTCGTTGGCGGTGTCAGTGGTTTCTTCTCTTGAAC